>NC_042624.1:5583287-6267359 GCF_901001135.1 Rhinatrema bivittatum | reverse complement strand
TTTTGGGTGGTAGAGGTGAGGCATTGCTGAAAGCACAACTATAGGAGAGAAGCGGCGAGTTGTGCTGGATCCCCAAACTGGGCTGTCATGGCTAGGATGGAAGCCTGACTGCAGCCATTTGGTGGTTTTCATTGAAGAGGTATTTGAAGTTCAATTTCTGCACAACCCTAGGAAAGAGGGAATTGACTGGATTTATAATAAACTGTTCTATGTTTTTTTGTTTTGCTCGGAGGGGGAGGGGAAGAACTGCTAGTTCCCTACCTGTTGGAGCTTTGGAAAAGGGCCTGGCTATGGGGACTAGCCAGAGCCAATATTGGAACCCGGCTCAAAAGGTTTGCTCATAACTTTTTTGAAGAGTTGCCACAGTGTTTGAGATTGCAGCAGAGACCGGCGGTTTCAGTAGTGCTGTGGTGCCTGGATGGTTGGAGGAGATCTGAGAGAAGGAATTACGCCCAGCTGGTGAGATATCTGGAGGAGCCCACGACAATGTGTACTCGGTCGGCTTTTAAAATCTGCTTGGAACACTCTAGCCTGACATATTCACACATCCCCCTATTTGAAGCACACATCAGGCTTTAAAAATTCACCTTTAAAAAAGGACATCAGCAAGTGTCATGAACCCTTGATGGCATCTGCATTGGCAAACTGGCACCTAATGTGGCATTAATATTCTAAGTAAGTGTCAAGGGTAAACTCTGAAGAAAAGGTGTGAGAGAAAAGTGCAAAACAGGCACTGATAAAGGGACCAAGCCACATGTCTAAAGCAGCCCCTCTCCCCCAACAGGCAAGGTGTTAGGTCTGAGGTCCAACAGCAAAGCAGTATGGCAAAGACAATGCTAAGTTGTAGGGTCTGGGCAAGGAAGCAAGGCTGAGTGGCACAAAGACCCCTGAGGTGCAGAGTGGAATTTTGATCTTCTTGTAGAATGGGCTTTATACATAAAGATTATATCACATTCAGTACATGGCAATGGTTTCATAATGACAGAGGGTTTATAGTTGTAGGGTTTATGTATTTTTAATACAAAATGTTTTCTATATTCTGTAGTTAATCTGTGACTTTTGCATTCCTGATTTTGTGGTTTTGCATGAGTTCTTTCTTAATACTCTAACCGCTTATGACCTTTAATACAATAAATGGTTTCTCTTAAGGATCTTTTGTCTTGTGCCAGTATTTCTACCTCTGAATGAGGATGTTTTTAAATAAACCACATCACTGTAATCAACCATCATATAGGGTTCGAGAACCAGACTAAGATTGTGTAGGGGCTAAAGAAAAGGAAGTAGAAGAGATCAAGTTTTGTGCTGTAGTAGCGAAACCACAATCTTTTTTTTTTTTTTTTGACTGTTTTCAAAGGTTTGTATTGGTGACAAAGTGCCACAGGCCATAATAACACAAACCAAGAAGAAAGCAACACAAATGTTGGAAGAACACTCCGGGGCTCCAAAAAAGAGCACCAGCAACAGTGACATGAACCTTTGATGGTATTTCAAGTGGCAACCTGGCACCAAAAGTGGAATCAACATCCTCAGGCAGCATTGAGTAGGAACGAAGTAGAAAAGGTGGCAGGAAAAAAAAGGCAGACACTGATAAAAGGGTCAAGCATTACAAAGAGTGGCTACAAGACTACAAAGCAACATGAAAGATACAAAGTAGCCTCCCCATTCCTGCAAGGAATAAGGTTTCGGGTAGGACAACAAGGCAAAGCGGCAAAGAGAACTGCAAGGTGTAAGGTCTGGATACAGACGTAAGGTTGAGTGACACACAGAACCACAAAGTGCAGGGTGGAATTTGGATTTTCTTGTGAAATGGGCTTTCCAAATGAAAATGTCATCACAGTCAATACATGGCAATGGTTTCTCTAATGATTGTGGCATGGTTTTCCTGGAAAATGGTGAGGATTGCTTTATCTCAAAACCATGTCCATATTATTAAGCTGACATCAGGCTGTTCCATCTTCTGGTTTTCTGGTGTTGCATGAAATCTCTCAGACTACTCTTTTATCACATTCAGAACATAATATTGAGGGGGTTTTTTTCAATTTTTTGTTCTAAGAACAAAACATCCCAGTATAACAAACACAGAAGAAAACAAGTGAGGGAAGAAAGAGGGCAAACTGGCTCCCAAAGTGGCAATAGCATCCTAAGTCAGCACTAATTTTGAGGTTCTTGCTGCTTTGCCTTTCCCTACCCCTGACAGAATTGATTCTATCTTTGGGATGTGAGGATTAAAATGATTTAATATTTCGCAGTGCTATCATAATGTATAATGACTGTACTAGTGCCACTCTGATGTGTGTGTGCGTGCAACACAGAGACACTACTGGCACTTTTTTTTTTCTAACAATGACAGGTTCACAACACAGCCTAGTATGATTCAGTCTCTACCCTATTCTCAGTGTTTGCCTTTTGCCCACTGCCCCCTTGCCCACTGCTGACTGAATCCTTTACTATGACCAATAGACTTCACAACTTCAGAACAGTCTTACAATCTCTAATATTCTCTAACCTAGATTATTATAATTTGTACTTCTCAGACTTCTGGCTAGTCACTTAAAACCACTACAACTTTAAAAAATGCCACAGTCCGACTTTGGATCAAGGAAATACGACCACATCACCCCAACTCCATTAGCATTACATTGGCTCCCGATAGAGTCAAGAATATTATACAAATTTCTAACAATAATATTCTCAACACTAATCCATACGACATGATGAAAATAACATTAAAACCACATAGTCCCACACAACCTCTTAGATCTCAGAATAAAGGCCTTCTAGAAATACCGACCATAAGAAATTCTCATCTAACTCAATCTAGAGATCGATTGATTTCAATTGCTGGCCCAAAGCTTTAGAACTCAATGCAGAGAATCTGCGAACAATACCAGACAATAAGAAAATTAAGAAAGAACTGAAAACACAGTTACTCACTATTGCTTATGGTTTTGCTGATTCAGCCAATTCACCTTGATTCAGATATCCGGAATTTTTTCACCTTGACTCAGATATCCAAAATTTGTCATAAACTATACCCCCTTAATCCTGGTTATGAACAAGAAGTAATTGTTTTATCTTTCGGATCTTACTGGTTATTTGTGACCTGGACTGGCCCCTGTCAGAAAGAGGATACTGGGCTTGGTGGACCTTAGTCAGACTCTCTATGACATTTTTTATTTTCTTAGGTAGTGGGAGTGTAGGATACCATTGTTAAAGGTAACCTATTTCTTGAATCTAAATTGGAACATTTAGAAAATGTTATAAGGCACAGGAACCTGTGCTTAATTAATTTTCCTTGTCTTCCTTCAATTGCACCCTTGGATATGTCTAAAATATATTTGAAAGAAATTCTGAAAATTCTAGAATATTCTTTTCCACCTGTTCAGAATTTTCTACCTTCCATTACTTAAGAAAGAAGAAGGCTTAAATCCTTTAGGAAATCTTTCTCCTATTTCAGATGATAGCTTAGATTTGTCTGCTATCTTGGAGATAGATTAAGATCTGGCAATACCATCAGCTCTTATTGTTACATTTAAATTGGATCCAGAAAGAGATTGACTTCTTAAAATGATTTCAGAAACTGTGAAGAATTATTCCTTCAATGTTGGATCAGGATCTTTCCTGATGTAGCCAAGATAACTCAGAGGAAAAGGGAACAGTCTCTTCTGATGAGGCCTCATGTGCTTGATCTTGGTGTCTCTTTTTCCGTCAATTATCCATGCAAGCGTTTGGTTAAATACAACAATGTTTCATATATATTTTTCGACCCTAGCCAATTAACTTTATTTCTTAGTGTCAAAACTGTAGATTTTTGTCAGGAAAAAAAGCACTATGTAATATTGTCTTTATTCAAAAAAAGCAGTGTACACAGTATTAAAGACCTTTTTCAAGCTAGTGCAGACCTCAAAATCACCTTTAATATTTCCCTTCATTTTGGGTACATCCAAAGCTGATCTTTTCTTATTTCTTTTGCACAGATCTTCCTTTCCTTTCGCTGCTTTGCTGTTTCTTCACTTCCACTCCCTAGCTCTTCAACTTGCAGTTCTGAGGCAGATGAGCTGCAGGGGTGGGGAAGATGAGTATGAGGATAGGTGCCACCAGCAAACAATAACTGCATTTCATCAGCGAGTACTCACCAAACCTGCAGTGGCCCCTTCTCTTCTGGCATGAGCTTCCTTTCTAAACAGGAAACTTCTGTAGGAGGAAGATCTGTCATGGAGCTTTTCTACAAACTGACTCCCATATCCCATTCTAACTGCCAGATTACAGCTGCGGCTATTTCTAAGTAGCAGCTTTTCCCGCCTCTTCCTTCCGGGGATGAATTTAGGATTTTATCACTCCTAAGCACTTTTGCTACGTTCACCTCCCCACCTCCTGCAAGGGGCTATTACAGGGTAAAAGAGGGCTTGTCTCTGTTGAATAAGGTTCAGCAATGCTGGAAGGCATCAGATCTTAGCCGGCCTGCTGCTTCTAAATGTGTTCCACTCTAGGCCCAGGCATAATGAAAAATCCAAAGCTGCTCCCTCCCTGGATTCCCTTGCAACATGCTGCTGCTCAGCAGTTTTGGGACAGGGGTAAGGTGAGCATGTAAGGAGATGGAACGGGCAGGGAAATTAATGCAGCAGCAGCAGGAAGAGATCTGGGAGAGGAGCTCTGGGCAGGTTAGAAGGAGGGATGAGAAACTTGAAAACTTGTCTGAGGCAGAAAATAATCCCTTGGGACAGTCCTGCACCAAGATCATTTACTTACTACACTCACCCATACATTTTACATTCAAACATTAATTCATGGAAACATTAAACATTACTTGAAATCTATTTCAATCACCTTTTCTTGGGAAAAAAAAGTGTAAAAGTGCTTCTCATGTTTTATCATTGGATTTTATCATCCTTGTCTGAGTCCAGGAGAGTGAATTCCTTTCTCTTCTCTGAATGTGTACAGTGATGAGCAACACCGCATAGCTTTGTCTGGATATGGAAACAAATTGACTTCTAGGCTACCGGAGACCCAGACTAAAGTTTGTCCATGACACGAAGCTACAGGACTTGTCTGTCAAAGATAAAGATTTCTATCAAGCAGTTAATTCATCATTAATTAAGAGCAATGTAGTCTTGCATAAGGAAATTGACAACACCTCTAGAAATGTAATGTCTAGTGTAATAAATTTCCATAATAGTGTAGTATCCCACTCCATGATCCACTTACAAAGTATTGATAAGAAGTATTGAAAATTCAAGAAATGCATTATCAGTTGCCTCCAAAGTGTATTATCTCCAGCTGGTTAAACAGGAGAGAATTAGCCAGTTTATCTGAAGTCAATGAGAAAATCATTAAGGGCAGTTTGATTTTCACTAACTTTTTGGAATTGTCACAGGGAGAAGATACCAGAACTAAACAGCCACTTTTGGTAACATTTGTCGGGGAAATAGACAGAGACTGAATTTTTAATCATTTTTTTCTCATACAAATATTCATTTTTTAGATAATAAAATACAGGTCATGCCTGATGTGAACAAAGTCATTCAATCGAGGTAAAATATATTTTTGGAGTTGAGAGAACTAGCTATGAAGGTCAGGGTTACCTTTAGCTCTGATTTTCTCGTGAATGTTTTCTACTGCATGATGGTATTCAGTATATTTCTTGATCTACCACAATTAGCTTATCTTGGTATGGATCTGCTAAGTTCTTTCTTGATGAGGGAGGGAATTGAGTGAATTTGAATTCACTGGTTTGAAGCTTAGTGTATGAGATCCCTTGTTCTTTTTCCTTTGGACTTTTTTTTTAGTTTATATTCCCTAGAGATGTTGCATCACTTTCAAGATGTAGACAGATAAAAAATATTAAGCAATGTGTTTTCTTTTTTTCTTATTTGTTTTTGAAGTTTGATTTCTGCTTATTATTGATTGCTTATTTCATGTTTGTATTGCTTGAAATTGTAAAAGGGCATGTTGTAAAAAAAAAAAAAGAAAAACAACCTTTATGCCCAGCTTCTACTAAATTCAAACTGCAATTCCTGAGGCTGATATTCTTGCTTTGATAAAACAAGAACTATCACCTCTTCCTCCCCCAGATTATTTTTCTTAATGCAAACCAAAAAAAAAAGTCTCTGCATAAAACTGATTCAATTAGAATCAAAGTAAATTACTAACAACATTCCAGATCCTAAATCTGGACAAGTTTAGGGACAATAACAGCAAAACAAGCACACCACTGCCAAAAATAAATAAATTATATAGTCCTTTGGCAATATTGCTATAGTGAGAATTAGTTAATGAGATAATTAGAAACATTACCTAATAACTGGATATTTTGTCAGTTATTTTGAGGTTTTGCTATATCTGCTGTTGACTGCAAGAATTTTGCTGTAGCAGATAAGATGAACTAGCACAAGCTTCATGTCTGGAGAAGCTTATTTATTTATTTGTCAATTCATTACAACACAAGAGAAATGTTGAAATAATTATCCAAATGTTTGCATTATTTAGTGATGAATTCTTCATCTTTGAATATTAGCCAAATGCTCAGATCAAGGCTGCATTCTGATTACTAGTCAGTTAGTCACCTGTTCAAATATGGCTCACATCATAAGTGCTCAAAAGTCATTAACATCTGAAAGAACTTTGTGGTCTCTATTCAGTTCAAAATCCCCAGGTGTCCACCTTACCATAACATCACTATCTCAACCTGCACTTATTGACTCAATTGCTGGAAATTTCCCTTGCACACGAAACCTAAAGTACACACGATGTTTATAAAATATCAATTTCACTAGTTTAGGCTACTTACGCACATGTATGCTAATTTTAATAAATGTAACTCTTTGAAAATTCATCCCATGATCTATAGAAAGCAAAGTAGGTTGGAAAAACACAGGGAAAGTTTGCTTTTACTGCTATTCCACCTACGAATGCAATATAGAATGCCTGGTATAGAAAAGTGTAATTAAATATGAATTCTCATGCATAAATCATAGTTACTCTGAGGGGCATAGAAGAAACAGAATCTGAACTTTTACTTACAGTTGTCACTTTATGATATTACAAATGATCACATATATACCTTTAAGTTTATATTTTGCTTGCAGGACTAAAAACTTCCCAACCATAATGAACACTGACAATGAGAGCAGTAGACTATGATTTGGAAAGTGCTGAGTACAGCAAAGCCACAAATTGACTTGGAACCTGAGTAAATGCACGGCATGGTTGATTTTAATTTCTGTACACATTTTCACATTGTTTACTGATTAGAAGAAAAAAACGCCTCATTAATCATGTGCATATCAGCAAAGAAAGTAGAAAGCAAGAAAAATGGTAGGTTTGATAATGCTTAGGAAAGTAGACATATAGACCTTATTTCTGGAGGCAGAGAGAGAATTGTTCTTTAAAGATAACCGATATCCAACCTTCTCAAATTGAGACTGTCTGGCTTTCTGCCAGTTAGGTAGATGAACGCATTGATTTCCTTTGCCTGAATGAACACTGGTTCTATACCCCACCAGTTCTATTCTCAACCCTTCTCCCACCACTTCCCTCCACAACTGTTCCAAGCATATCCTTTCATTTTTCTACACGTTACCCCCCTCCCCAGCCTTTATCACCATGCTCTATGCCATCCCAAGTACTATTATATTCAGTTAAGGTTTGGGATGCGCCTACTTCTGCTGTTCCAAGCATCAAACTTTCTCTCCGTAAAGAATTGATTTCTCAACTTTTCTCTCTTCCCTGCAACTTCACTTTATGATCCTTTGTCCTAGTTTCCTCTTCTGTGGAGATTGTATCTTCATGTATTTTACCGAAGCCTTTTAAATATTTAAGTTTCTTTCGTGCCCCCTCCCACTTCCCTTCTTTCCTCTAGTGAGTATATTTTAGGCATCTTAAGCTTTTCTTTGTAAAATTTGCCCTCAGACCCTGTATCATTTTAATAGCTATTCTGTGAACTTCCTTCATCCTCTCAATGTCTCTTTGATGATATGGTCACCATGACCTTGATGTCATGTGAGATGATTAATTCTATATTTTTTGTTTGACTTTCCAGTGCTTGTGATTAATATGGGACCAATAGATTTTGCATACCAAATACACAATTTCACTATATTATGCACTAGCTGTACCTGGCCATGCGTTGCCGTGGCTCAGTCTGGTTTAATTTCACAATGCACATTAGTTCTGCTCCAGCCATCCAAACTCCCTCCCCCCCCTTCCCCGGCGGTGGACGGATTGGCTCGGCGACTCTTCTACCCTTTCCTCCTCCTGTGTGTAACTGTCCGGCAGTCCGTACTCCCTCCCTCCTTCCCCAGCGGCGAAGGAATGGGCTGAACCGTTTCTCAGAGTGGCGACTCGTCTGCCCTTTTCTCCTCCCCTCTGTGACACCCAGCACGTAGCGCAGAACTGTATGGTCCGCACATGCATGGTAGAGCTGCTCTCTACTGCGCATTTGTGGTCCGTCAGCCAGAGCCCATTTATATTGTAGATAGCATGTGTTGCTTTTATGTCCAACAGATGGCGCTGTTTTTGCAAAAAATCATGTTTTTACCTGTCACAGGTGTGACATCTATATAATATAGGTATATAAAAACACGCGAGTATTCGAATGCAACGTTGTGTCAAAATTTCAAAGCAATCAGTGAAGAACCTTCGGAGATTTAAGATTTTGAACAGACGAACATTTACATTTGTATTTATATAGATTGAAGATAATTATTCATATCCTTTACCATTTTTCTGTTTTTTTTCAAGTCTTTCATTTTTTCACCCCTTCTGGCATGACTTCTCTATTGTAGATTTTGGTAGCATCAACAAACAAACATATTTTTTTCTCATGATCCTCAGAAATGGTAATAATAAAGATAATGAAAACAAGGTGCCTCATTCCTGAGCCCTGGGGAGCATCATTGATTAGGGGTGTGCATTCGTTTTGAACTTAAATGTAAAACGCAACTTTTTTTTTTTTTTTAACTTAAAAAAGTGATGAGGCGAAAACGATCGGATTTCCAACTTATTCAACATAGCTATGTTGAATAAGTTGGAAATTGCGATTGTTGATCCTAAATAAAAATTTAAACCCCTCACCCTCCTTAATCCCCCCCCAAGACTTACCAAAACTCCCTGGTGGTACAGCAGGGAGTCAGGACGCCATTTCTGCTCCTTTGCGAGGAGCATGTGACGTCGGAGTCACGTCGGAGTAACGCGGCGTCACGTGATTCCCCGCGCGATCGCTCCGGGGGACCCTCGTTGCACCCAAAAGGAACTTTTGTCCAGCTTGGGGGGGGCCTCCTGACCCCCCCCAAGCTGGCCAAAAGTTCCTTTTGGGTGCAACGAGGGTCCCCCGGAGCGATCGCGCGGGGAATCACGTGACGCCGCATCACTCCGACGTGACTCCGACGTCACGTGCTCCTCGCAAAGGAGTTCAGAAATGGCATCCTGACTCCCTGCTGTACCACCAGGGAGTTTTGGTAAGTCTTGGGGGGGGGGGGGAATTGAGGAGGGTGAGGGGTTTAAATTTTTATTTGCACGTATGGACATAGACTCAACTTATGGAATTCTCCATATGTCCATATTGACCGCAAATGGGACCCCCTTTCGACTTATGGACTTATGAACATAAACTTTTGCTCTGCACATCCCTACCATTGATCATTTTGCCTTAAACAGGTTGGGTTCTACTCGTAATCACCTTGTGGATTGAATTTTTGAAAGCATATACGCCCATAACATTATATTTTAGACATGTATATAGGACTTTTGAAATTTATCCTGGGGTTGTATTTGTTAAATATACAGCAGCAATTTCATGGGTACATTTACAAATACTTGAAAGAGGCATTCTTGGGGTGAAGCTAGGGCAGGGAAACCATTTACATGTGCACTTTCTAAAATCAAAAGTATCTGCGTAAGTGTTTATATTAGCATTTACTTCTGCTCCCATCTATGCATAAATGTGCACATGTTGATTTGAAGTTAGCGAGGTAATGTGTCAAGGCAATAGCTAAAACCAGAAAAATGCTGGGATGCATAGAGAAAGGAATAACCAGTAAGAAAAAGGAGACGGTAATGCCCTTATACAGGTACTTGGTGAAGTTTCACCTGGAGTACTGTGTTCAGTACTGGAACCCATATCTCCAAAAGGATAGAGACAGGATGGAGATCGTCCAAAGAAGGGTGACCAAAATGGTGTGGGGTCTTTATGCAAAGAGGCTGAAAGATCTGAATATGTATACCCTGGAAGAGAGGAAGTGCAGGGGTGATATGATACAGACCTTCAGATACCTAAAGGGATCTAATGATGCACAAACTGAACATTTTCTATTGGAATGGAAATGAAAATCCAGGGAGGGAAGATTCAGAACCAACATATTTATTTTTTCATGGAGAGTGTGGTGGATGCCTGGAATGCCCTTCCGGGAGAGGTGGTGAGGATGAAAACAGTAAGCAAAATCAAAAGGGCATAGGATAAATACTATAGATCCCTAAAGGCTTGAAGATGATAATGAAGAGAAGAATATATGGGGTAACGTACATGGAGCGACAGTTAGTACCCTTTACCAGAAGGCATGAGAGATTACTATTCTTAATCAGTTAGCCATGATGTTTTTGACACAACTCCAACATTGCTCTCCGCTTTGATGATTGGATTCTGAAAATAGCCAACATTGGGCACAAAGTTTTATAGTGTGAGGTACTGATACACTGACATTGGGGATACAGCTTCTATGGCCAAGTTCAAAAGCAAAGAATGCTCCTTGAGAAAGTATTCCACAACCTTGTCTGTATATTTAAAACATCTGATATACAGATGATAATATATATAAGATTGGGTGGCAAGGTCCACCCTGCCACCATTAAAATGGTGTTGGGATGGGCATTGGATGCTACTTTCCCTTATATAAGTTTTCAGGCATGTGAGGGTTGCCAAAAGCCATGTGCTGTGGTGGTGGTTGTTATCTGGTGACTCAATTTTAAAACCCAGTTGTTTAGCTGATTGGCTCACTTGGAGAGGGTTGTAGGTGTGGGGAGGGGGCAGGGAGGTTACTGGACATGTTTTTTCTTGCAAAGCCATTGGTCATCTCAGTCCTTCATCTGCAGTTGAGTGGGAGGTTGTTTTGCATTTTTGCTGGCCTACTGTTTGAGCAGCATGATTTATTTATTTATTTATTTATTAAGGCTTTTATATACCGACTTTCTTGATACAAATCAAATCAATTCGGTTTACAATGAACTAAGCAGAATATACAATTAACCAATCAACAAGAGATACGGAGCATACAGTTACATTATAACAAGGAAGCCTTAACTTGGAGTAGGAAAATAAAGAAGGGGTGAACGGAGCAATAAATATATAAATAAAATGAAATAAAATAGAATAAATACTATATACAGAAGAGGGGGCAAGGGGCCAACCTCTCTTTAATGGATATTATGCATGAAAAATTTGGAGAGTTTTGTTTACAGAGATGTGTGGTGTACAATTCTAAAGAGTCTGGAGGGTATGATGCTGCGGACCTGCAAAGGCAAGGTGATTGGGGACCGATAGCGTTGCAATGAACGATAAGTTTGATATAGGTTGGTAGTTTTGAATGTTCTCTGGGTCTAGGTTGTTCTTTTTTATTAATGGTTTAATGATAGCTGATTTTAAGCATTCAGGGTATTTCCCTTCAGTGAGGGAAAGGTTGACTATGTCTGTTATTGTTTTGTTTATTGAGTTTACAATCAGCTTAATTGTCTGAATGGGGATACTATTGATGAGATGGTTTGCTGGATTCATTTTTTTTAATTATATTTTGGATTTCCAGAGAGGATGCAGTATCGAAGTTAGTCCATGTTGATGTAATTTTCAGATGCATTTTTGGGATTTGGGTGTGTGTGTTATTGTTGGTGATGGAGTAGTTTATTCATTTTTTGATTTTATCGGTGAAATATTCTGAAAAATCATTGCTGGTGTTAGTGCTGGAAGGTGTTCTTAGTTCATTTGGTGGTTTACTGAGACTTTGTACGATGTTGGTATTTATTTATTTTGTTCGAATAGAAGTCTTTTTTTGCATTATGTATCAGTTTTTTATAGTTTGCTAGGTGGGTTCGGTAGGCATTGAGTAGTGGGTCAGTTTTTTTCTTGGGTGACGATCTCTCTTTTTTCCTGAATTCTCGTTTGGCTGATCTTATGCTATCATTGTACCATCGATTTTGGTGTTTTGGGTTTTTTATTGACTTTATGACGGTAGGGTTTATTCTATCTCCTATGTTTTTGGTGATGTTGAGCCATGAGTTTGTGGCTGTTTCTGCATTTGTAAAGTCAATGTCCGAGTGTTCTTCTTGTAGATTTTGTTGCAATGTTTCACTATCAAAGGGAGGACGGTATGTAAAGGTTCTCATGTTTATTTATTTATTTATTAAAACACTTTTCTATACCATCGCTAAGTTATATACCATCACAACAATTTACAAATAGGCACATAGACTAAGGTATGCAAATGTAGGTTATCGTACATTCTAACAGGTGCCAATAAAGTTCGGTTACAATTTCATCAATAAAATCAATATTTGAGTAATGTTGGTCTAGTCCGGGTATATTATTGAGTTACTATCTCTTTGAAGTATTACTTCTTAGATGTAGGACTGAATAAATTCATTCTCATCTGCGTTTCCCTGTACTTTCATTCTCTACCCTCCAGACTCTTTAGTGAAGGCTTTTTTAAAGAGCCATGTTGCTGTTTTCATTTTTCTTGGATTTTTTGGGTTTCATGCTGAGGTAAGGGAGGCGTAGATGAAGTAATGGTCTGATCAAGGGATTTCAGTTGTTTTGGTTTAGTGTGTATCCCAGGTGTCCATGTTGATAAAAATTAGATCAAGGGTGTGTCCTGCTTTGTGAGTTGGTCCCTCAATGATTTGTTCTAGTCCCATTGTTGCTAGTGCATCCGTGATTGTTTTGCATGTAGTTGTAAGAGGGTGAATGTCCATATGCAAGTTGAAATCTCCCAGGATGATGATTGGCTTATTGAGTGTAGTTGGCTATGATGAATTCTATTACTGGAGAGCAGTCATAGATTTTTAATTTAGGCGAGTTGAAAAGTGCGATTTCGAAAGAGGAAGATATCTTGGAAGTGATTAGTTTCATCTGCACATTTTTTTTGCTGATTAACATGAGACCTCTGCCTTTTTTTTCGGTCTGGGGATTGAGATGGTTTTGTAGGTTGGGTCTTCTATTTGATTAATTAAGACATTGTCAGTGTTTTTGATCCAGGTTTCTGTGATTGCTATGAACTCTGGTTTGTTATCAGTGAGTAAATCTGTTAGAATGGGCTTTTTTTTTTTTTTACTATGGATTGTGCGTTTAATAGTATGAATGATAGGATCATGCATTTGGTGTAAGTTTTCAAATTCCTGTATGTAATATTTGATCTATTGTACTCACTTTTTTCTTGAGTTGTCTGCATTCATGATCCCATTACCTCCCCTGTCTGTTTTTGCTCCAAAGAAGTATTGAGGCAAAGCAAGCAGGGAGGTCAGTAGGGTCATACCTCGGTGGTGGTGTTTGGTAAACACCACTGAGGCATTACTCCACCGAGATCCTCTGCCTCTTCTATAAAGACCACCACTTAAGAATAACTTATCCTTTATTAGCCTGGCTTATGTCAACACTAACCACTGAGGCCTGTCATTTACAGCTACACATGCCATGTTCAATTCATTACCACTAAGGCCCTAGCCATAGATTGCATTACAAACTTACCGAAATACTCCTCAGGATTTTAAAACCTTTCTTCATCTATGGTATTCACCTTCTTGCCATTTTTTGCTCTTGCCATGGCTATCCATTCTTTTGCACAGTTGTGGCACCGCTTCAGTAACTAGTTTCATGGCCCACTAACAGTTTCTCTGTATTGTTCATTTGGGTACCTACCTACCACCTAGCTATGATGTATGTGGCCTACTCTGTGATACAAACATATCCAGGTGGATCATCCTGGTGCATTTCTGACAGGAAGAGTCATCCTCCCTCTCTATGGGTGTCTGCTTGCTCTAATAGATTGACTGGTATCTCCCATGCCACTCTGCCTTAATGCTATGCCCCTCATCCTACACCTTCAGATCCATGTGCTGCTCAGCCTTGCTGCCATGCACAGATTTTGCACCTTAACAATCTTAACTTATTTCTGCCTGTGCCTTCCTGGCATACTCCAGCTCTTACACCGTGAGGACTTCTTGTCAATCTGGGGTGCTGCCCTGCATCTCTCCTATGCTTTTTGATTCTTTATCTTGATACCCCTCTTTCTGATTTCCTTTATCTGTACCTTGGGGTTTTTTTCTGCCACTTTTCTGCTTCATTGCCCCTTCATGTTGCCTTAGGGTCCTGATGCCACTTTTGGTGCCACTTTGCCTCTCGTGCTGCCATCACCTGTTCATGGCACTATTGCTGGGCTGGCATCCTCTTTCTAAACCCTGAGGTGTTCTTCCTCCTCTTACTGCTTCTTTGCTTCACTTACATTGCGTTAGAGAGCTCCTGCCAATCCCATAAGCAATAAGCATCGCACCCCTTTGCAGAGCCATAAGCTACTTTATGCCACTTTTTGGATGCCACGTTGTCATTTTCTAAAGTACCGTGTGACTCTTTCCCCCTTTTGATGATTTTTTTTTCTCCCAAGTTTCATTACAATTGATATAAAATTCACTATTCTGGAGCCTATTATAGACTGTAATAATTCTCCCATGTGTTTTAATGGAAAATTAATGAAGCTAATAAAACTAATGAAATGATAAACAGATTTTTTTTTAAATTTGGAACTAATGAAATAAATGTGGGTTCCAACGAAATAAAAGAAAGAGCTAAAACAATTAATTTGGTCTGCACATCCTTATTAATAATTATATGCTGAGTGAAAAAATACTTTCTCCAATTTGTTTTAAATGTGCTACCTATTAGCTTCAAGGAGTGACCCCCTAGTCCTATTAATATTTGAACGGGCAAAGAACCTATCCCTCTTTATCTGTTACACCCTGCTCATAATTTTATAACCCTCTATCATATCACCTCTCAGCTATCTCTTTTGAAGGCTGAAGTCCTAACCTGTTTAGCTTCATGTAAAGGAGTCATTTCACCCCTTTTATCATTATTGTCACCCTTCTCTGCGCCTTATCTAGGTGCAGAGAAGTTTTTGAGGTGAGCGACCAGAAGGGCACACAGTACTCAAGGTGCGGTCATGCAATAGATTCATAGAAGCATTATTATATCTTTTTTTTATTTATAATTTAATCTTTATTGAATTTTTTCCATAACTCAAAAAGACCTTGATTTAAGAAACCCAAAAGAACAGATAATCAGGTCCAGTACTCACATAGGCAAAATTCAAAAAAATATCCAAACCACCTTATGAGGAGATACAAAAGGAAAAACCGTACCATTCAAAGATTACTAGATTATTGACCATTACTTTCCTAATAAAAACTAACATTATGTTTTCTTTTTTGACTGCTGCTGTACACTGGGCCCAGAATTTCAAACTAGTGTCCCCGATGATTCCAAGATCCTTTTCCTGGGTGATGATGCATATATTCGGTGTCCCCAGACTCGGTCCACAAGGACCTCAGCACAGTCAAATTCCCAGGCTGTCCACAAAGATTATGCATGAGATCATTCACAGGCAATTTCATCACCATTCATGGGATTCTTCACCCGGTTATTACATCACATAGGAGGAGGTCACTTTCAAAGGACTTGCTACAGACTAACAAACCTATGAATAATTCTCAATGACAGGCATAGCAGGAATTTTCAGAAGACCACTTACACAGGTAAAGTACATTTATTCATGTAAAACAGTCTTAAGCATGTAAATGCTTTTGAAAATCAGGCTTAAATTGAATATATTAGATCTAAGGAGGATCAAAGAATACTGAGAAATGATGCAATGACCAGAGTTGACATAAACACTGCAGCAATTTTGTTTTGCTATTCCGATTAAGATTTTTCATATGGTTTGCTAATTATTATTTTATTATTAACTAAAATACTTTCAGCCGAACATTTACACATGTCCGCTGTACAACCTTTCCACGTGTAATTCGATATGTGGAGATTTGTTAGTGGTTTATAAACCATTTAGCAGGGATTATAATATAAAATATGGTTTATCCTTTATAATAAACATCTCTGCAAGAAAACCAGGTGAATGTGATATAAAATTATGCATTTTGTTGTCCAATAATAATCTGAGTTGCCTTTGCTGGTAGAATTTTAATTTTAGGGTACAACTGCATTCATAACAAATAAATATTTGTTCCTTTGCAAGAATTTGCTGCCAGAGGTAGATATATCTGTTAACAAAGAGTTAAATTGCCTATTGAGATCATTTGCGGTTGAAAGACACCGTATAAATCATAATTATGCTTATTAGCAGTATTGCATTATTCATGGAAGTCTTGCAGAATATAATGAGATTGAAGCAACAGCTAATGAAAATCTGACACCAAGTATCATTCTGAAATATTAAAAATAGGTCTGAACCATAATTAATTAATCGAATTTCTGTTACAATTATTATAGTGAGTGTAATTTTATAACTGTATATGACTGGGAAAGTCTACATGCACTTTTTATGTGTTCTCTATACCCCAAATTTTCAAAGCAAACTTATACACATACGTTTGCATTGAAAATGTGTGGGTAATTGGCCTACAGAATGCATCCCACAAAGTTACACCAGCTCTTCGAAGCATTTACCTTGTGCAGGTTAACTTGCACCTGTATTTTATTTAAATCATAAGGTATGCATATAAGTTCTAACTCTGCTGGATAACTTTGATAAGGGATATTCAGTGGGACATTTGTCCTACTGAATTCCCGGGACAAATCATCTGGCTTGCTAAATACTGACCTCATAAATTTGTACAGAAATAGCAGTGGAAAATGAAAACAGATGAATTTGACTGTAAGGTACAGGGATGGTAAGAAAAGTAAACAAAGGGGGAAGGTCAGAGTCATGGCCTTGGGAGTGTTTTGAAAGAGAGATTTACAGATGAGAGGCAATGGTTTCTTACATTACGTACTGGGGGTGATTTTTCAAGGGCATTAATTACATGCATTAAACCTGTTAGCAGCATTTTATTCGTGTAAACACTTAGAAAATCAGCCTGGGAGTTCTATTTAATTAGGCGTTGAGTGAAAAAATAATTCCTATGATTTGTTTTAAATCTGCCCATTGCTAGTTCCATGTAGTGTTTCCTAGTCCAACTTTTATTTGAATGGGTAAAATAATCTTTCTCTTTTTATCCGTTCTGCCCCACTCATGATTTCATAAATCTCAATCAAATCCCCTCTGTTTTATATTTTGCAAGCTAACGTTTCCTAATCTATTTAGCCTTTCTCCATAAGGGAGCTTTTTCATCCCCTTTATCATTTTTGTTGCCCTTCTCTTTACCTTTTTCATTGTCCGCTAGATCTTTATTGAGATGGGGTGACCAGAACTACACATATGGCCGGATTTTAAATGCCCTGCATGTGTTACTCGCGCAGGGCACTTGTGCGCCGGCGCGCCTATTTTGCATAGGCCGCCGGTGCGCGCAGAGCCCCGGAACGTGCGTAAATCCCAGGGCTTCGTAAAAGGGACGTGTCGGGGGTGTGTCGGGGGCGTTCCGTGAATGACACGGCATTTCGGGGGCGTGATGCGGCGTTTCGGGGGCGGGCCTGGGGGCATGGTCGAGGCCTCCGGACCAGCCCCCGGGTCGGGTGATGGCGCGCAGATTTACGTCTGCTTTCAGCAGGCGTAAATCTACCAACAAAGGTAAGGGGGGGGTTAGATAGGGCCGGGGGGGTGGGTTAGGTAGGGGAAGGGAGGGGAAGGTGGGGGGAGGGCAAAGGAAAGTTCCCTCCGAGGCCGCTCCGAAATTGGAGCGGCCTCGGAGGGAACAGGCAGCGCATGCTGGGCTCGGCGCATGCAGGTTGCACAAATGTGCACCCCCTTGTGCGCACTGACCCCGGATTTTATAAGATATGTGCGGCTACGTGCGTATCTTATAAAATCCAGCGTACTTTTGTTCGCGCTCGCACAAAATTATAAAATCTACCCCATAGTAGGGGTGTGCATTCGTTTTGAACTTAAATGGAAAACGCAACTTATTTTTTTTTTAACTTAAAAAAATGATGAGGCGTAAACGATCGGATTTCCAACTTATTCAACATAGCTATGGAGCGAACCCGAGGGGAATCACGTGACGCCGCGTCACGCTGACGTCACGTGATTCCCCTCGGGTTCGCTCCCGGACCCCTCGTTGGGCCCAAAAGGCACTTTTGGCCAGCTTGGGGGGGTCAGGAGGCCCCTCCAAGCTGGCCAAAAGTGTCTTTTGAGCCCAACGAGGGGTCCCGGGTTCGCTCCGAGGTTCGCTCCCGGGTTCGCTCCCGGGTTCGTCACGCGATTCCCCTCGGGGTCTAATATGTATTTCTTTACAGACTACTATGACCTCTCCTAGCAAAAAAAAAAAACCAAAAAAAAAAAAAACCTAGAATAAATGAAATGCAATAGCATTTACAAAGTGTTTAGCTTGATATAATCTTCAGAAGACGCAGAATTTCCAGTCTAGATAATCCAGTGAATTTGCTGGTGATTAACCAGCAAGATTCAGGAAATTGATATTTATGATAAAGCTCATACATTCATGCTGAAGCAGGAGGCCCCCCCAAGCTGGCCAAAAGTGCCTTTTGGGCCCAACGAGGGGTCCGGGAGCGAACCCGAGGGGAATCATGTGACGCCGCGTCACTCCGACGTGACGCCGACGTCACGTGATTCCCCTCTGGTTCGCTCCTGGACCCCTCGTTGGGCCCAAAAGGCACTTTTGGCCAGCTTGGGGGGGTCAGGAGGCCCCTCCAAGCTGACCAAAAGTGCCTTTTGAGCCCAACAAGGGGTCCGGGAGCGAACCCAAGGGGAATCACGTGACGCCACGTCACTCCGACGTCACGTGATTCCCCTCTGGTTCGCTCCCGGAACCCTCGTTGGGCCCAAAAGGCACTTTTGGCCAGCTTGGGGGGGTCAGGCCCCCCAAGCTGGCTAAAAGTGCCTTTTGGGCCCAACGAGGGGTCCGGGAGCGAACCCGAGGGGAATCATGTGACGCCGCGTCACTCCGACGTGACGCCGACGTCACGTGCTCCTTGCAAAGGAGTTCAGGAATGGCGTCCTGACCCCGCTGGACCACCAGGGAGTTTTGGTAAGTCTTGGGGAGGGGGGCGGGATTTAGGCGGGTGAGGGGTTTAAATTTTTATTTGCACATATGGACATAGACTCAACTTATGGAATTCTCCATATGTCCATATTGACCGCAAATGGGACCCCCTTTCGACTTATGGACTTATGAACTTAAACTTTTGGTCTGCACATCCCTACCCCATAGTATTCAGGACACTGTCACACCAAGGATTTATTCAAAAGGCGTTATGATATTCTCAGTTTTGTTCTCTACTCCTTCCCAAATGTTTCCAAGTATCCTATTTGCCTTATTTTCTGATGCTGAACACTGAGCTGAAGATTTTAAGTTACTTTCCTCAAGGATTCCAAGGTCCTTTTCTTGAGTGGTGATGCCTAACATGGAATTATTAGGAAGGGAATGGTTAATAAAACGGAAAATGTCATAATGCCTCTGTATCGCTCCATGGTGAGACCGCACCTTGAATACTGTGTACAATTCTGGTCGCCGCATCTCAAAAAAGATATAATTGCAATGGAGAAGGTACAGAGAAGGGCTACCAAAATGATAAAGGGGATGGAACAACTCCCCTATGAGGAAAGACTAAAGAGGTTAGAACTGTTCAGCTTGGAGAAGAGACGGCTGAGGGGCATCAATGAAGCTAGCAAGTAGCACATTTAAGACTAATTGAAGAAAATTCTTTTTCACTCAACAGTTAGTATAGCTGAGTTTAAAAAAGGATTGGATAAGTTCTTGGAGGAGAAGTCCATTACCTGCTATTAAGTTCACTTAGAGAATAGCCACTGCCATTAGCAATGGTTACATGGAATAGACTTAGTTTTTGGGTACTTGCCAGGTTCTTATGGCCTGGATTGGCCACTGTTGGAAACAGGATGCTGGGCTTGATGGACCCTTGGTCTGACCCAGTATGGCATTTTCTTATGTTCTTATCTTCAATCTGCCACTATTTTAATGACTCAAATCAATATTGTGTCATCAGCAAATTTGGTCATCTTACTTGTTCCTTTTTCCCAGATCATTTCTGAAAATGCTAAATTGCACCGCCATGGGGTGCTCCACTAACAACTTTTCTCCTTTTGGAATACTGACCATTTGTCCTACCCTCTGTTTTTTTCTTTTATCATAAGAACATAAGAAGTTGCCATACTGGATCCGACTAAGGGGCGGATTGTCCCGGGGCTTGAAAAAGGGGGCAGGGCATGGGCAGAGTGGGGCGGTCCGGGGGTGGGCGGGGCTGAAGCATCCAGGCACAGCGTCCATTTTTCGCTGTGCATGGGATTGCGGGCCGGCCGCCCGCCAGCATGCGTAACCTACGCCTGCCCGGAGGCAGGTTCAACTTCTAAGTTAAAGGTAAAGGGGAGGGTTAGGAAGGGCTGGGGGGGGGGGAGGGCGGGTTAGCTTGGGGAAGGGAGGGGAAGGGAGGGGAAGTGGAAGGAAAGTTCCCTTTGAGGCCGCTCTGATTTCAGAGCTGCCTCGGAGGGAACGGAAAAAGGCTGCGTGGCTCGGCGCCTGCAAGTTGCACAATTGTGCACTCCCTTGCACGTGCTGACCCTGGATTTTATAACATGCGCGTGGCTGCACGCGCATGTTATAAAATCAGGCATAGATTTGTGGGCGCCGGGTTGCATGCACAAATCTACGCCCGTGCGTAACTCTTAATATCTGGCCCTAAGGGTCCATCAAGCCCAGCATCCTGTTTCCAACAGTTGTCAATCCAGGTTACAAGTACCTGGCAAGTAGAGATGTGCTTCAGGTCTAAATATTGTGTTGAGCTTCGTTTCGGGGCCCCCCCCCCCAAGGAATTTCATTTTTCCCGCGGTTTGGGTTTTTTTTTTCAGGGTCCCCGATTTTCGGGTTAGTGCACGTTAACCTGAAAATGAATATTTTCTGAAATTTTGGAAAAAATTAAATTGTTTTTCAGTTCTCCCGAACCATTCCGAAGCAGATCCCATGCTACTAATGTCAGTAATAGTAGTGGCTATTTCCTAAGTCATCCTGATTAGTAACAATTAATGGACTTCTCCTCCAGCATCTTATGCAAACCTTTTATAAACTCAGCTACACTAACTGCCCTAACCACATCCTCTGGCAACAAAGTCCAGAGTTTAATTGTGTGTTGAATGAAAAATAATTTTCTCTGATTTGTTTTAAATGTGCTACTTTCTAACTTCATGGTCCTTCTATTATCTGAAAGAGAAAATAACTGCTTCGCAATCACCCGTTCTAGTCTTCTTGTGATTTTATAGATCTCTATCCTATTCCCCCTCAGCCATCTCTTCTCCAAGCTGAACAGCCTTAACCTCTTTAGCCTTTCCTCACAGGGGAGATGTTCCATCCCTTTTATCAATTTGGTCACCTTTCTCTGTTCCTTCTCCAGTGTAACTATATCTTTTTTGAGATGCAGCAACCAGAATTGCACATAGTAATCAAGGTGTGGTCTCACCATGGAGTGATATAGAGACGTTTTCCATTTTATTAACCATTCCCTTCCTAATAATTCTAAACATTCTATTTGCTTTATTGACTGCCGCAGCACACTGAGCCAACAATTTCAATGTTTTATTCTCTATGATGCCTAGATCTTTTTCCTGGGTGGTAGCTTCTAATATGGAACCTAACATTGTGTAAGTACAGTATCGGTTATTTTTCTCTATATGCATCACCTTGAACTTGTCCACATTAAATTTCGTCTGCCATGTGGATGCAAGGTCCTTCTACAATTTATTACAATCCGCTTGTGATTTAACTACTCTGAATAATTTTGTATCATCTGTAAATTTAATTACCTCACTTGTTCACTTAGAGAATAGCCACTGCCATTAGCAATGGTTACATGGAATAGACTTAGTTTTTGGGTACTTGCCAGGTTCTTATGGCCTGGATTGGCCACTGTTGGAAACAGGATGCTGGGCTTGATGGACCCTTGGTCTGACCCAGTATGGCATTTTCTTATGTTCTTATGTTCTTGTTGTATCCCTTTCCAGATCATTTATAAATTTATTAAAAAGCACCGATCCAAGTACAAATCTGAGACACTCCACTGTTTACCTTTTTCCACTGAGAAAACTGACTATTTAATCCTAACTTTCCTATCTTTTAACCAGTTTGCAATCTATGAAAGGACATTGCCTTCTAACCCATGATTTTTTAATTCTGCTAGAAAACTAAAAAATTCACAATAGAACACTTCCTCTGATCCATAACCTTCCATTTTCCTGAGGAGTCTCTCATGAAAGATTTTTTCAAATGCCTTCTGAAAATCTAAAAATACTATATCAATTTGCTACCCTTTATCTTCATGTTTATTTCTATCTTCCTAAAGATCTAGTATATTAATAAGGCAAGACTTCCCTTTACAAAAAAAATGCGGACTCTCCCTCAATAAACCATGTCTAGCTATTTAGTCAATAATTATGTTTTTAAGAATAACTTCTACCATTTTGCTCAGCCAAATCTTAGGTTCCATTGGTCTATAGTTTCCTCGACTACCCCTGAAATCTATTTTAAACATTGGTGGCACATTGGGTATCCTTCAGTCTCCTGATAGGATGATTATTTTAAATAATAACTTGCAAATCACTAGAAACAGATCTGCCATTTCATGTATGAGTTCCTTCAGAATTCTTGAATGAATACCATCTGGTCCCACTGATTTTTTATTCTTTAGATTAACATTCTGATTTCTTATAGCCTTCAGCTTCACAGTGATATTGTTTAGTACTCAGAATCATCACAATCAAACAATGTATCCTGACATCCTCCTCAGTAAAGACAGAGACAAAGAATTCATTTTGTTTTGTGTTCTTTCTTTCTCTTGCCTGAGCTCTTTTTTAAACTCTTGCCACTTGGGGAGATTTGGTTCTTAATCCGTCACAGGCATTTTGTTTTGAATGTACTTGGAAAAGTTATTACTTGTTTTTACCTTTGTGGAAAGCTTCTTTTCAAATTATTTCTTATCATACTAAATGACCTTTTTACTTCTAACTTGCCAGTGTTTATGCTATTCCCTATTTTCCTCATTTGGGTCTGCTTTCCATTTTTTTAATGATGCTCCATTGGCTTTAATTGCCTCTTTCACCTCCATATTAACCCATGCTGGCAGTCATTTAGTTTTCCTTCTACATTTTTGAATACATGGAATACATTGTAATTTGAATTTTCAAAATGTAATGAGCACAAAAATTAACATATACACATGTAGGTATCCTCTATTCGTGTATTCTGTATTTTATAAAAATATAAAATAAATGTTTTTTCACTTTTGTGCACACTTATACATGTGTAAAAAAAACCCCCTAAAGGTGTTTCCAGGAATGGCCAATAATTACACACATAAATTGCTATTTTAAAAGACACATGCATATGTTTTCCAATTTGCTCATGCATTTTTATACCTGCTAATGTTCTACTTTTAGTGATATTAAATGTGTTTATTGTGTAGTACTGACCGGGTGAGAGGTATAGCTGAACTGGTGGGTATTCAATGTGAAGAACTAGAAGGGTCTCAATGACCTGGAGAAGGAGTGGGCAGTAAATGGTAAAGCTGGTAATTTCACTCATGCACATAGGAGTGGATTTTAAAAGGGTTATGCACATATATTATGTCCGATATATTTTCAAGAGAAAAATCCTGAGGTTTAACTAAGAGTTTAAACTGAATTATAAAATCCCCATCCTCTCTTACCCCGTTGCCCTCATCCACAGTCTTGACTGAAGCTTGACCAGATCCTGAGATGTTACTTAATGCTGAAACGTTATCCAGCTAACCTCCTTGCCTCGAGGGGGATCTTCCCCTTACCCCTTCGGTTGGGTATAATTCTCCTGGGGTTTGTTGTAATTTTTCAGCTGGGTTCACCAGAGGAAATTTCTCACATGGAAGAGTGATGTTGAAAGATCAAGAGATGCAGGGGGCTCCTCTTCTCCCCTCCTAACATTCAGCGATCCATCATCCCCTTTCTGTATCCCACGCTGAACATGCAAATCCATCAGTCCTACTTTGGAGATGGACTCAGCTACATCTGAGGCCTGGCGTTCTCTGGTCCTTCTCTTTCATGCTGAGTGATGCATTTAAGGAAAAAACACTTATTTGGATAGTGTACATTCTAGTTAGTAAATATACCTTGGATCCAACTCAAAATGGAGGCACCAGTACCCGATGGAAGACTCTTTTCTTTCACCAACAGTTTAGTAGGTAGAAATCCAAAGAAATCCAAAGAATCTGAAGAAGCTGAAAAATCTGTGTGCCTCTTTGGCACGCACGTCTTAGGCAGCGCACACATCTTAGGGAGTGCGCCGGTGTCAGCCACGTGCCGCCAAGGAGCTGTTTTGAAGCCCCTTCCATCCCGCAGTGATGATGTCCAAAGTGGGCTCAGCTGCACTCCGTTGGGGCCGCCTCAACACCGCACCCCCGGTAAGACATCCACAGCCTTTCTCCACAGTCACCTCTCAGTTTCTGGCACCTCAAGCACCAGATACAAGGAGCTGTTTTTAAGCCCCTTCCGTCCCGAGGTGATGATGTCCAAAGTGGGCTCAGCTGCACTCCGTTGGGGCCGCCTCAACACCGCACCCCCGGTAAGACATCCACAGCCTTTCTCCACAGTCACCTCTCAGTTTCTGGCACCTCAAGCACCAGATACAAGGAGCTGTTTTTAAGCCCCTTCCGTCCCGAGGTGATGATGTCCAAAGTGGGCTCAGCTGTACTCCGTTGGGGCCGCCTCAACACCGCACCCCTGGTAAGACAGCCACAGCCTTTCTCCACAGTCACCTCTCAGTTTCTGGCGCTGCCAAGGTTATTAATTTTAAACCAAGTCCATGTGTTTGGCAGTTTTTTCTAACAAATTTCCTCATTTCATCATAGTCTCCCTTTTAATTATTAAATACTAATGCTGTAGTTTTTCATAGTGTTCACCTTCCAATGACTATGTCAAATTTAATTGCAGTCTGATCACTGTTGCAAAGTGGATCCAATACTTTTATCTCTTGCACCAAGTTATACATTCCATTGAGGACTAGATCTAATATAATTCCCCTGTCATTGGTGCCATGACCAACTACTGCATTAAGCAGTCATTGATGGCATCTAGGAACTGTTCTGATGTGACATTTACCCAATGAATACTTGGGTTATTTAAGTATCCCATTATTATTTTTTGTTGCACATTTATCTAGCCAGTCTAATCTTTGTTAGCATCATCATCATCATCATCAACTTGAATTTAAAATTGGCTCTACATTTACAAATAAATGCTCAGGGCAATTTCTCTTAGCTTTTCAGACATTGCTGCCTGTCTTCCTCTTTTCTGATCAGAAGATGGATGCCTCCATGACTCTCAGAAGGGGGTCACCAACCTCCACTACTCTTTGTTTACTAGGAGAAGTAACTACTGAGCCACTGTTAGACATCTGTCTCTCATCATGTGTACTGTGATTCAGAGAGTGAATGACATAGTTGCCAATTTGAAAAAGTAGCCTTTCAAAATGATATGATCTAATAAGGTCATCACTATAGCACTGGATGAATGCAAGGATGTTAAATTTGCTCATCTCTGAATTTGTGCTCATTGTGTTGACAGAAATTTGAACATGAGATAATAATTTTTAAAGTAGCTGAAAGCACATAGGTACAAACAGAGCTCAGAATTTTTCAAGGAATTTATTTTTATTTATTTATTTTAGTTTTTTCTATACCGGCATTCGTGAGAATATCACATCATGCCGGTTTACAATAAACAGTGGGGTGATAAACGGAACAGAGAATGAGATAATATGTATTAAACATGCAATAGTTACAGTTACAATAAAACAAGGAGGCGTACAACTAGGAGCAAGAAGAAGAGATGATAGTAACTTTAACATAGTATATTAACCTGCAATATGGCAAGGTACAAAACAGGGAATTGAGTGATTTACAATGAATTGTTCAGTTCGCATTGATGCAGTTTTTAACATGAGGGTAGAGATCAGAAATAATGGTTTTCTGGATAATGGTAATGCTTGGGAGTTGCTTGAAAATTGGTTGTAAAAAGTAAGTTGGTTGCTTGGAGGTTGTTTGTAGGAGAATAATGGGTTTAATCTGAGTCTGGGAAGGCTTGTTTGAATAGCCATGTTTTGAGTCTTTTCCTGAATGTCGGGAGGCAGGGTTCCTGTCTTAGCTCCGTTGGGATGGAGTTCCAAAGAGGGGGTCCTGCTGTGGAGAGAGCCCTGTCTCTGTAAGTTATGTGGAGGGAGGTTTTGGAATGAGGTACCTGAAGAGAATCTTTGTAGTGCTCTCTTATGGGTCTGGAGGATGTATGCTTTTTGAAAGGGATTTGTAAGTTGAGTGGAGCGATTTGTTGGATAGCTTTGTATATTATGGTGATGGACTTATATAGCATTCTGAAATGGATCAGCAGCCAGTGTAAGTCTTTAAGGATTGGTGAGATGTGATCTCTTCTCCTTGTGTTTGTCAGAATTCTGGCTGCCGTATTTTGAACCATCTGAAGAGGTTTAGTATGTGATGAAGGGATACCTAATAATAAGGAGTTGCAATAGTCTAACTTGGAGAAGATTATTGCTTGTAAGATTGTACTTCAGTTATCTTCACCACCCTAGGGACCCACCTAAGTCCTGCTGGCCAGAACCCATTTCTTATTCAAAAAACATCAATTACCTTTGGAAACAATTGTATCAGTATAGTATCTATGATAGGTAAGCACCACATATTTGTAGCCTTCTAGTAGACATTGTTTTTATTGTTATCTGCTCTGATGTTTTTTCTAATGGTTGTATATCAAAGAAATTAACTAAAAGGCGTGTGCAGGCCAAAATAATTTTGTTTTGCATTGTTTCATGTTTGGGGTCAAATTTTGTTTTTCCCTTGTTTTTGTCTTTTTTTAATGTGGGTGTGTGAGCCCATAGTGCCGCAGCGTAGTTGATGCAGCCTTGAGGACAAACCCATGATGCCTTCACCAGCAGCTGGTGAAAGTGCCCTGCAGTGGGACAGCTTGGAGCTTCACCTTTACCAGCCCTTGGGTTCTGGCCAGCAGGACTTAGGTGGGTCCCTAGGGTGGTGAAGATAACTGAAGCACACCAGGGTCAGGGTAGGCAGCAGACTAAATGAGTCAGAAATAGGATAAGGTTAGGGCAGGCAACTAGCAAGAGTGCTCGGTCCAGGAAAAGGGTAAGGTCTAGGAAGCAAGCAATCATGGTCATGTCCAGTAAGAGGTCAAGATTTGGATAGTCAGGCCAAGGGTGGATGAAGACTTACTGGTCAAGATGAATAGAATAAAGTGGGGCTGGACAAGGTAAGGCTGGACGAGGTAAGGAAAGATGATGCAAGGCTGGATGAGGATTAGAGATGAGCTTCATTTTTATCTACCGGGTCATTTTTTGAGTCGGACGCTTCGGGGTAAAGTTTGTTTTTCCTTTGTTAGATTTTTGGAAAAACGAACAAAAAACTAAACGGGGAAAAATGAAACGGGCCCAAAAAATGACGCGGGAATACGAAGCTCAAAAAACCCCAACCCAAGCATTAAAATGTACTTTAATACATTAAATACAACCCCCCCCCCCAAATCCCAATCCCTCCCCAAGACTTACTAACATCCCTGGTGGACCAGCTGGGTCCCACGAGCAATTTTTCCCTCCGTGCCGTCGGGGTATCTGGCCTGCCTCGCATCAAAATGGCGCCGATAGCCTTTGACCTACTATGTCTTCAGTGCCAGGAAAAATAGTGGAAATTGTTCTCAACATCAAAATCACAGAACATATAGAAAGACATGGTTTAATGGAACAAAGTCAGCATGGCTTTACCCAAGTCAAGTCTTGCCTCACAAATCTGCTTCACTTTCTTGAAGGAGTTAATAAACTTGTGGATAAAAGTGAACCGGTAGATGTAGTATACTTGGATTTTCAGAAGGTGTTTGACAAAGTTCCTTATGAGAGGCTTCTAGGAAAAGTAAAAAGTCATGGGATAGGTGGCGATGTCCTTTCGTGGATTGCAAACTGACTAAAAGACAGGAAACAGAGAGAGGATAAAATGGACAATTTTCTCAGTGGAAGGGAGTAGGTAGTGGAGTGCCTCAGGGATCTGTTTTGGGACCCTTACTTTTCAATATATTTATAAATGATCTGGAAAGAAATATGATGAGTGAGATAATCAAATTTGCAGATGATACAAAATTGTTCAGAGTAGTTAATTCACAAACAGATTGTGATAAATTGCAGGAAGACTTTGTGAGACTGGAAAATTGGGCATCAAAATGGCAGATGAAATTTAATGTGGATAAGTGCAAGGTGATGCATATAGGGAAAAATAACCCATGCTATAGTTACACAATGTTAGGTTCCATATTAGGTGCTACAACCCAAGAAAGAGATCTAGGCGTCATAGTGGATAACACATTGAAATCGTTGGTTCAGTGTGCTGCGGCAGTCAAAAAAGCAAACAGAATGTTTGGAATTATTAGAAAGGGAATGGTGAATAAAAAGGAAAATGTCATAATGCCTCTGAATCGCTCCATGGTGAGACTGCACCTTGAATACTGTGTACAATTCTGGTCACCGTATCTCAAAAAAGATATAATTGCGATGGAGAAGGTACAGAGAGAGGCTACCAAAATGATAAGGGGAATGGAACAGCTCCCCTATGAGGAAAGACTAAAGAGGATAGGACTTTTCAGCTTGGAGAAGAGACGGCTGAGGGGGGATATGATAGAGGTGTTTAAAATCATGAGAGGTCTAGAACGGGTAGATGTGAATCAGTTATTTACTCTTTCGGATAATAGAAAAACTAGGGGGCACTCCATGAAGTTCGCATGTGGCACATTTAAAACTAATCGGACAAAGTTCTTTTTTACTCAACGCACAATTAAACTCTGGAATTTGTTGCCAGAGGATGTGGTCAGTGCAGTTAGTATAGCTGTGTTTAAAAAAGGATTGGATAAGTTCTTGGAGGAGAAGTCCATTACCTGCTATTAATTAAGTTGACTTAGAAAATAGCCACTGCTATTACTAGCAAAGGTATCATGGAATAGACTTAGTTTTTGGATACTTGCCAGGTTCTTATGGCCTGGATTGTCCACTGTTGGAAGCAGGATGCTGGGCTTGATGGACCCTTGGTCTGACCCAGTATGGCATGTTCTTATGTTCTTATGTCACAGGGGCTACCGGTACCATTGGTCAGCCCCTGTCACATGGTAGGAGCAATGGATGGCCGGCACCATCTTGTGCTCCTACCATGTGACGTGGACTGACCAATGGCACCAGTAGCCCCTGTGACATAGTAAGGGCAAAGGTTATCAGTGCCATTTTGAATACCTGCAGCAGACGGCGAGATTGCTCCCAGACCCCCACTGGACCACCAGAGACTTTTGGCAAGTCTTGTGGAGAACAGGGGGTCTTGTGGGGGACAGGAGGGTCCCCCAAGACTTGCCAAAAGTCCCTGGTGGTCCAGCGGGGGTCCGGGAGCGATCTCCTGCCCTCGGGCCGTCGGCTACCAGTAATCAAAATGGCACCAATAGCCTTTGCCCTTACTATGTCACAGGGGCTACCGGTAGCATTGGTCAGCCCCTGTCACATGGTAGGAGCACAAGATGGTACTGATGGCCATGTGACAGGGGCTGACCAATGGCACCGATAGCCCCTGTGACATAGTAGGTCAAAGGCTATCGGCACCATTTTGATGTGAGGCAGGCTCGAAAGCCCGACGGCACAGAGGGAGAAATCCCTCGCGGGACCCCGCTGGACCCCCAGGGATATTAGTAAGTCTTGGGGAGGGATCAGGATGGTGGGGGGAGGGGGGTTGTTTTACAGTACATTTTAATGCTTGGGGTGGTTTTTTATTTAAAAAAATAAAATGTGACCCTCCCCTCATACAAACCCGAAAAACTAATTTTCCTTGTAGTTTGGGGAAAATCAGTTTCGGGTTTCGGGGCCCCCGACCCCTCAACAAATTAGGTAATTTCGTTGAAATTGCCTAATTCATGATAAACGAAGCACATCTCAAATGAGGATTGCAGGTGAAGACAAGGCTGAATGAGGCAAGGCACATGAATCAAGAATGCAGACAGGAGAATTAATAGGAACCAACATGCAGGAGCAACACACAGTACTGCAAGAGTAGAAGATCCATTGCTTGGGTAAAGGCAGGCAGAGAGAGTGGGGTTTAAGTAGAGCAATCCCTACTGATGTATCCATGGGTGCCATGAGGCTTTCCTGCCACTGGCCCTTTAAATATAGCCAAGTTACATGCACACCTATGGGTCTGCAGATATAAGCAGGATGGCAGTGGTATGCCGGTGGCGTCAGAGCCACATCAGAGACTGGGGCCTGTAGTGCCACCCTGGCATTTCCTGCCACATCTGGAGGTCTCACTGAAGTTGGGATGAATGATGCTGGTTGCAGCAGGCCCTGTGATCAGAGAATGTAACATTTAATATTTCAGAAAGAGTGCACACAAAATTTTGCAAACTAGTACACACTGTTTTGGAATTGTCCGCACTATACAAAAATATCGCACACTAAAAATGAGTGAAGAAAAATATGAAATTTTGTGTTTTTATTTTTTCATTTTTTAAACAACAGGAAACGAGATAGATAATGTCATTGACATTGTCTATGTTTCTACTGATTGCACATTCACAGTAATTAACTAATCACAAAGTGCTCATTATAAACTTGACAAAAGGGACAGACTGAAGTTGTAATCAATAAGAGGAATAGACTATTATATATGCCCATCCCTTGCATCACCTTCAGTTTGTGGAATGTTTGGACTAAATTGAATTAGAAGATGAATTATAAGTTTGGAATTCACCTTTTCTCACTAACATCACTGATCACTTTCATAAGCTGAACAAGTCATTTCAGGTGAAATATTGTCTCTTCGACACAATAATTGGTAGTGTCATCAAATTCATTCTGCAGCTGCAACTGATGGCAACTCATTTATCATGTGAGTTCATTCAGTTCCCAGATTTGGAAAGAAAAATGCCGGACTATTCTCTGATCAAGGAAACTAAGAACATGACCCATCTGTTCATGTGGAAGTATTGTCTACACTGGTAGAGGGTTTTGAGAAATGCTCCTCTGAGTGGTATGAAGCCCTGCATTTCATTGTTCTAAAAGGCATTTGAATTCCATTTATATCACTGTCATAGTATGTCAAATGCTTGTGAATGATAAAATGAAGTTTTAAGAGGAACTACTTCACATTCATGCTCTGGATAAAGAAGAAATTAACAAGCTGAAGAGGGGAAATTATTTTGGGAACATTGGAAGAATATGCCCACACAGGTTCCCAGGCATTGCACTGCAGAGCTGATGTCAGTCTTTGATTCAACATATAAGCATATATTTTATTTTATAGAGTATTAAAAATGCAAAAAGATAGAAATCTCAGTGATGCATTGGGATGTGCCTGCTTTCTCTTAATTTGAGAAAGCTTGAGGAGGACAGATCCCACCAGATCCCATATCATCCTCATATTCCAGTAATGGGCAGCCAAGGACGTGGATCGCATGAGCGGTGATACGCTTGTGCGAGCCATTCCTGGAATATGTACTTGATTATACCAAACTGTAATTTACCTTTCTCCGTTGATTTTCAATTCAGTTCTGGCCATCCACCCATTATTCCCAGTAAGGCTGTGCAGGTCAAAAATGTTTGTTTCAGAGGGTTTCATTGTTTCAAGATTTTTTGTCTTTGTTTATTTGTTTCCCAGTTTGTTTCATTTCCTTATCCAAAAAAACCCAACCCATTAAATAACCAATCTCTTCTGAAAGAAAACAAAATATAAAGGCTTCCCAAGGGGGTCCTCCAATCCCTTTCCTGCCCTGCAAAGAATACCCTGATGTCTGGGCCTATCCAGATGGGCTGAGCCGGGCCCAGCCAATGATTCGCCAGCCCCTTGCAACCTCCCACCTTCACCCATAAAGTCAAGTCCAGATACCGGGCGTACCTGACTGGGTCTCTCCAACCCGCCAGGGCTGGGGCCCTACTTTCTCCATCTATGGAGGCCCATTCATGTTCAATGGGCAGGAGTGATGCTCGTTCTGAGTGATTTAAAACTAGCCCTGGCAGTCCTCAGATTGGCGCCAAAGTGACATCAATTTAGCAGCCTCAGATGAAGATCTGTTGCAGAGGGGGGTCAGGGCCATCGGTCTTTTTCTCTCTCCTTCACTGTCAAGAGCTTTTGCTTTAACTGTGGGCAGAGAGACCAGGTCAGCACCTCATTCACCTCCTGTTGCAGCCCCAGAGACAGAAAAAAAAGTTTGAGACCAGTAAAAGTTATTATCCCTCTCCCTTTAGCATGTATGGGTAAGAAAATAGAAATAGTCATTTATTTCATTTATTTGATTTATATTCTGCTTGTTCAGGCATTTCAAAGCAGATTATATTCAGGTTCTGTAGCTATTTTCCAATCACCAGAGGGCTTATAATTAAAGGTCCTCATTCACAAAGTTGTTAGGCATTTATCATGTGAAAAACACTATTTTTTGAGCAGTAAATGGCTTAACGCAGGGATATCATGAGATATTTGAATTATTTTCCATAATATGATCCCCCAGCATTGCACATATTAAAAAGAGCTCATTAGCATGCACCTGCATGGTGCTGAGTTCATTAACACATTGAACTATGCTAATCAAATAATATGGCTTGCAGAAAAAATTGAGAAATGACCATCTAAGGCCTGCGTTCACCATTCTATCGCAGAATGGTGAAGGCAGCAAACATGGGGGGCGGGGGGGAGCGGGCCTGCGAAAGCCGGCAGCCTTCGCACCACCTCAGTGTTTTTTCTGCCGTCTTTCACACTGAATAGCGCCACCATGAAAGGTGGCGCTATTAGTCGTGCTACTGGCGATGATAATGTTACTAACCTTATTGCCGCCAGCAAAGACACCGCCGAGTCCGCCTCCTCACCACCCCGACTCCTCCCTTTGCCACCCCGACTCCGCCCCCAGTATGCTATCGCATGCGAAAAGGGCTTTTTTTGCGTGCAATGAAGGCTTATCGCATGCGATAAGCCTTTAAAAATGACCCCCTAAGTTTGTACCTGAGGCATAGAAAGTGATGTGACTTGCTCAAATTAAAAGAAGTAGCAGTGATTTCTCTGGTTTGCAGCTGGCCACTTGGCTACTCCTCTACTCCACTCATATTATTTAATATGCCTTATACAATATTAACAATATCATATAAGATTATGGTGCCAATTTTAAAACTGTTAGCATTGCGACAGAGTCTGTGAATACTGTTTTATCTGCAGGCTTTGTACCAAGATTGAAAGAGAAAGCATACATGTACTTTCAAAGCCAGCTGTGGTACTATCTAAGCACTGCAAATTTCAGTGACATTGTACTAAAGCCATTTGCATCTGCTTTTTCTGCACTAGATTTTCATTGGAAAATAATGGACATAGATTTGAATATACAATGTACACTTGTTATTTTGTGATCTCACCTCCCTTAAATGTGGATAGAAGTATGTGTATTGCGGAAGAAAGCATTCACCTTTAGAAATATTGAAGGAAGGACATTTTCCGACGGGCTAGGCCCAATATTCCATGCCACTTAGCTAAATGGCACTGTTTGAAAATCCATCTGTGGTCAATAGCTGGCACTTAAGCGACTAACGTTTTATCTGACTAAAATACTAGCCAGCTAAGTGAGGGGCAGGATGAGGATATTCAGAAGTTGTCCAGCTAACTTAGCAGGATGAACTCTGATATTCAATGTTATACAACTTAGGTCTTGATTCACTAAACCATGATGTTTCATCATGGGAGGGGCCCGATATTGCAATGGAGAATTGAGATGCCAAGGACTGATGTGTAAAATGTCACAACTTGCTATTGAATATTTGCTGCAGTAATTTTTTGTATGGCCACCCAACCTGAGCATCCAGAGTATTTTGTTGGCACTCACATCCTTCCCATCTACAGTGAAGAGGGTACTCCCTAGCAGAGACATATACTGCCATCCCCCATACCTGGTGCCAAGACAGGCGAATTGCAGTGAAATTTGCCCCAGAACACAGGATAATCACCAGACGAGAGACTATAAATGTCTTAGAAAATTGTGCTTAGTATGATTATAGCAGTAACATGAATTATTAAGACAAATAAACTGTAGTCCAATATGTAAGGGAGTTTCTAATCCTGAGTGTGAGTAATTGTTCATTTAACAAAAGCAGTATGATTGTCAGGTCTGTCACTGAGGAAAAAGATATTTAGATATCAAAATTCATTTCAATTTTTTTATAAGACAAAATTTAGGAATTTAAGCTTCATGCTATTTAATATGAATAGTAAGATGGAGACATATCTGTAAAATATATAACATATCTTCAAAACAAAAAGAAGGGAGAATAGTATTAAAATATATTTGGGAAAAAAGAATGGAATCAAATGAAAGGAAATATTACAGCAAGACTCATTCCCCTTCATGTTATCCAATTACAGAAGAATAGAGGGTGGTCCATATTCAGACATAGTCCAGATAGCAAAGTTATCCAGATTTTAAAAGCCTACGCATGTAAATCCAGGTGGATTTACATGTGTGTGTGTGTATGTGGGGGGGGGGGGGGGGGGGTTACACGAGCTGGGCCTATTTTCAAAAGGCCTGGTGGCACGCGTAAAGCCCCAGGATGTGTGTAAGTCCCGGGGCTTGAAAAAATGGGCAGTTTGGGGCGGGGCAGGGCAGGGCGGTCCGGGGGTGGGATGGGGACATGTCCAGAGGCCTCTCCACTGGGCCAGGGGATCACCCATGGACAGTTAGCCGGCACGCGCAAGTTACACCTGCCTCTGGCAGGTGTAACTTCTGAAATAAAAATACCGGGATTTTTTTTTTTTAGGCTAGGGGGTGGGATAGGTAGGGGAAGGGAGGGGAAGGTGGGGAGGGAATGGGGAAAGCCAGCTGGTCTCCCCGAGAGCTCGGCATGTGCAAGGTGCACTAGTGTGCACCCCCTTGAGTGCGCCAACCCCTGATTTTATAACATGCGTATGGCAGTGCACGCATGTTATAAAATTGGTCGTACATCTGTGTGCGCTGGGTAGCGAGCACACAGATGTACGCACGTAGGTTTAAAAATCAGGCCCAAACCACCACTAACACCTCACCTCGAGCTATTAGATGGCCCTCCTATAGAGATGTAAATGTTTTACTACTATGAGGGCCTTGTAGATAGTCTCGCCCTCTCTCAATTGCCCCTTAACACCACAAAAAAACATGTGATATTGCCCCCATTTTCTTAAACTCCTCCCTAATCCCACCCCTTGCAAAAATTTGTATTTGCGCCATGCACTTCCATTATTAATGCATGCGTTATGGCGTTGATGCATGAATTAACACCATAACACATTTTGTTGAATGATCCTGTAGGTTAGCCAGCTATAACCCAACTCATCCCAATTAAGCCTCTGGAACACCCCTAATTTTTCTGGCTAAATTCTAAACACTTAACTTAATATCCAGCTAGAATTTAGCTAGATAAAGGCTGAATATATATTTATTTATTTATTTAACAGTTTTATATACCGACCTTCATAGTAAATAACCATATCGGATCGGTTTACAATTAACAAGAATAAAAAACTGGGGTAACTATTCAAGTAAACGAAAGGTAAACAGTAAGTAGGAATGAGTCAAAGTTACAATCAACAGGGAAGAGAACTTGGAAGCTTGAAACAAGCTGGAAAGAAGATAAGGCAGGAAATAAATATGAAGTGATGCCATAGGGCGTACGGGTTAAAGCTTAATGGTGCTTTAACCTGGGAGAGTCAGAGTCCATTCGTGAGTATAATCATCATAACGGGTAAGCGTGAAGGACAACTAGTGATTGTCTGGTGGGTCGGTGAAGGCTTGGTGAAAGAGCCAGGTTTTAAGTCTTTTTCTAAAAGTTAACAGGTAAGGCTCCACTCTGAGACTTGAAGGGATGCTATTCCAGATAGATGGGCCAGCTATCGAAAAAGCTCTGTCTTTGGTCATCGAGAGGCGTGAAGCTTTAGTAGGGGGAAATTTCAGGGTGCCTTTGAGAGTATCTCTAGTTGGTCTGTTAGAGGAGTGGAGTTTGAATGGGATTTCCAGGTCGAGTTGAAGATGATGATGGATAGTTTTATGAATTACAGTGATTGATTTGTATAGAATTCTGAAATTAACTGGTAACCAGTGTAGATTCCTGAGGATGGGAGAGGATGGGAGATATATATATATTTCTTCCAATGTTGTTATAGCATAGCATAATCTTTGGTTTACCCTATTATTCCTCATGACATCCCTCCTGCTATTCTTTAGCATAACTAAACTGTTTATTATTTATTAAGCTGTTCTTATTCAGTTCCGAGTTTGATGTAAAGTATGTTGCTAATTTTACAGTTCCATGTAAACCGATGTGATGTCCCCCTACTAATGTCGGTATATAAAAATTTTCAAATAAATAAATAAATATGTGGGCCCCTGAAAATGAATGGGCATTTCTCACAAATTAAATATGTCATTCATTGCATTTATTTACATTTCTCATGAGAATTATGGTTGCATTGTAAGAACAGAGCCTGTCTGAGGCTGGTCATGTGGGAGTCTCCTAGAATTTAGCTAGATAAAGGCTGAATATAGCCGGATAAGCCATTTAGATGGATAACTATTACATTATCCATCTAAATGGTTTTGAATATGGACTTCAAAATGTTTAATGCCAAATACTGCTAGGGATGTGCATTTGTTTTAAATGAATGTTAAATTCACATCGAATATATTCCCTTTTCTTTAATATCTTCCTTTACAAGACCCTCACACTCATCCATAAATCCCTTCACAATCAAAACATGCTTTGGTTCAATGACTCCCTCTTATTTAACACCTCTACCAAACCTATCAGAAACCAATACTTGGCAACCCTACGCACACCATCACCAAAACTTACCAACCTCACTTCAACAAAAACCCGTGCAATCTCCATTGCTGGCCCCACAATATGGAATACCATGCCTTCCCTCTTACGCCAGGAGATATGCCCGAAGACATTTAAGCAAAACCTAAAGACCTGGCTGTTCAAACAGGCCTATAATTGATCCACCCTTTCTCACTAAATTGCTTCTATAACCTCTTTATCCCTCTGTTACACCTACTGCTAGAGATTCTTCCCAATTGCATATCCTCTTCCCTCTTGTATTGTTCCCATCCTCCTGTTCTTATCACACATTTTTACACTTGATAAAGTACAATAACTCGATTACTACCATGTTATTTTAATGATATAAGTTGATTTCTTCCAATGTTGTTATAGCATAGCATAATCTTTGGTTTACCCTATTATTCCTCATGACATCCCTCCTGCTATTCTTTAGCATAACTAAACTGTTTATTATTTATTAAGCTGTTCTTATTCAGTTCCGAGTTTGATGTAAAGTATGTTGCTAATTTTACAGTTCCATGTAAACCGATGTGATGTCCCCCTACTAATGTCGGTATATAAAAATTTTCAAATAAATAAATATGTGGGCCCCTGAAAATGAATGGGCATTTCTCACAAATTAAATATGTCATTCATTGCATTTATTTACATTTCTCATGAGAATTATGGTTGCATTGTAAGAATAGAGCCTGTCTGAGGCTGGTCATGTGGGAGTCTCAATAGCAACCAGCCCTAATGCTGATGAATCATGTGCAAAGTTGAGAATAACTGGGACCTGTTGTCAAGAAAACTAGACTGACAACATACTGGAATGTATCAGAGAGAAGAATTTTTCTAAATCAGCGAATTACTATGTTGCATATTCTTCTTATAGTATGTGAAGACTGTTTCAAACTGCATTTGATTCTTTCTTCTGAAGGAGATGGTACTCAGCTGTTAAATTTAGTTTTCTTCCATAAACTTCTACATAAGAACATAATAAATTGCCATGCTGGGTCAGACCGAGGGTCCATCAAGCCCAGCATCCTGTTTCCAACAGAGGTCAAACCAGGCCACAAGAACCTGGCAATTACCCAGATACCAATAACATACCATGCTACTGATGCAATTAATAGCAGTTGCTATTCCCTAAGTAAACTTGATTAATAGCAGTTAAAGGACTTCTCTTCCAACAACTTATCCAAACATTTTTTGAACCCAGCTACACTAACTGCACTAACCACATCCTCTAGCAACAAATTCCAGAGCTTAATTGTGCATTGAGTAAAAAATAATTTACTCCGATTAGTCTTAAATGTGCTTCTTCCTAACTTCATGGAATGCCCCCTAGTCCTCCTATTATCCGAAAGTGTAAATAATCGATTCACATCTACTTGTTTAAGACCTCTCATGATCTTAAAGACCTCTATCATATCCCCCCTCAGCCGTCTCTTCTCCAAGCTGAACAGCCCTAACCTCTTTAGCCTTTCCTCAAAGGGGAGCTGTTCCATCCCCTTTATCATTTTGGTTGCCCTTCTCTGTACTTTCTCCATCGCAACTATATCTTTTTTGAGATGTGGCGACCAGAATTGTACACAGTATTCAAGGTGCGGTCTCACCATGGAGTGATACAGAGGCATTATGACATTTTCCGTTTTATTAACCATTCCCTTTCTAATAATTCCTAACATTCTGTTTGCTTTTTTGAGTGCTGCAGCACATAGAGCAGATGATTTTAAAGTATTATCCACTATGATGCCTAGATCTTTTCCCTGGGTGGTAGGTCCCAAAATGGAACCTAACATCGTGTAATTATAACAAGGGTTATTTTTCCCTATATGCAACACCTTGCACTTTTCCACATTAAATTTCATCTGCCATTTGAATGCCCAATCTTCCAGTCTTGCAAAGTCCTCCTGTAATGTATCACAGTCCGCTTATGATTTTACTACTTTGAATAATTTTGTATTGTCCCCAAATTTGATAACCTTACTCATCGTATTCCTTGAAAAGCATCGATCCCTGAGGCACTCCACTGTTTACCCTTTTCCACTGAGAAAATTGACCATTTAATCCTACTCTCTTTTAACCAGTTTGTAATGCACTAAAGGACATCACCTCCTATCTCATGACTTTTTAGTTTTCTTAGAAGCCTCTCATGAGGGACTTTGTCAAATGCCTTCTGAAAATCCAAATACACTACATCTAGTGGTTCACCTTTATCCACATGTTTATTAACCCCTTCAAAAAAATTAAGCAGATTTGTTAAGCAAGACTTCCCTTGGGTAAATCCATGTTGACTATGTTCCATTAAACCATGTCTTTCCGAGGCCCAAGATGGCAGCATGAGAGGCCACAAGGAAAGTTGCTCCTCTGAGATTTGTTGCCTTATAGGATGCCTGTGAAAAGAAAAGTTAAAATATGGGTTTATGCTCCCAAACCTGTATTACCTGATGGCCATAAGAGGATCATAGCCTTTGCAGCCCCGATGTTGGAGAAAACAGGAGATATTGTCCCCACTTCAGTGGTTGGAGAGGGAGCTCCATCATGGTTTGAGGAAATCACCCTCAATCCCCAGGATTGTAGACCTCCGCTGGCCCCAGTGACTCGGGCGAGCCTCCAGGAAGCGGTGCGGAGTGAAGACTTCATTTACCCAATGGGAGGGGGATGCTGAGAAGGTTAATCTGTGCTTGCACCGCGACTTTCCTCCATCCTGTTGGAACCAACAATGTCTAAGGCACTGGAAGAAGCTGAACCATCTCTGTCTCCAGTGAACTTGGCAGAGGAGGAACGAAGGATTCTGGAGGCACAAATGGTAGAGGCAGCAGGGCTATTGTCTGTCTGGGAAGGGGGTGAGTCTTTTCAATTACCCTCTAAACTGGCAGTTGTAACCCTGGACACATTATGGGACTTTGTGGCTAGCCTTGGACAGCTATTCAAAGACTGCAAAAGCAAATATTCGAAGATGGAATTGGAGATACAGTCCCTAAACCTAACAGGTCGATACAGTAACCTGCAGTTAAAGATTCCCCGTCTGTAACATGCTGGGAGCGCACAATACAGATGAGTAAGGCCATCCAGTGATACAGTCTCCAGTTTCACGCGTCCTTAGCGCTTCCTAAACCCTTTCCTAAACCCTTTCCGCACCCAGCATGTAAATGAACAAAAAAGCTTTATAATGAAGGAATTAGCTATTCCCCTCCGATACTGTAACGGGCGCTGATATTATCTCCTTTGGAACGCGCTGTTTTGCCGCGGCCTTAACCTGTTAGTTTACCGCCTCCCCCTAGTAGGAGTTAGGACTGGTAACAAATCCATCGACACCGCTTAAGATTCTCAAACACAATAAAACAATAAGCCTGGCACCTTCCTTGATGTAGTACGTCCCGGATGCCCCCCCCCCCCTCCCCAGCGCGCCCGCCACTACCCCTTTCATCAGCTGCATCCACCCATTATGCCCCTCACGGGCAAGTCCCGCTTCACAGAGCGCTCCCACTCAAATCCGTTCATGGGTATATACCCTTTCGCCCCCCTCACAGTGCCATGCTACCACTGCGACCCGGAGGAGGTGAGGCACAGCGGCGAAGACAGACGGGAGAGGAGAAAAAGCAGAGCCAAGCAAAGCAAAAGCGTGCGAGCAAAGCGAAAGCGTGCAGCAAGCCGGCAAAATAGACCTGCGAGCAGAGGCAATAGCAGCGGTTCGGTAAGCCTGGCACCCTCCTTGATGTAGTACGTCCCGGATGCCCCCCCCCTCCCCAGCGCGCCCGCCACTACCCCTTTCATCAGCTGCATCCACTGCGACCCGGCAGTCCAGTGAGGCCTACAAAAAAAAAAAAATCCCCGGCTCCCGCGCCCCCGCACTGGCCCGCCGACTCTAACCCCCCCCCCCCCCCCCTCCTCCCGATCGGGCAGGTAGGCGGCGGCGAAAACCAAAGCAATTTTTTTTTTTTTCAAAAAGCGACATCACACAATGCATAAAATAATTTCTCCAGCCTTAAAGCGACTTACTTTTGGGATCTGTCAAGATCCCAAAAGTAAGTCGCAAAAGTAACTTACTTTTCTGAAGCCATCAGGAACACGATCTTAGCTCCTCCGGACGAAGACGAAGATGGCCGCCTGCATGGGGAAAGCGTGCAATTGGCCGCTGAAGACGTGACATCACGTCTTCAGCGGCCAATTGCACGCTTTCCCCCGTGCAGGCGGCCATCTTTGTCTTGAGCTACGATCGTGATGGCTTCAGAAAAGTAAGTTACTTTTGCGACTTACTTGACAGATCCCAAAAGTAAGTCGTAAATTTTTTTCCGGATTTATCTAGAACAACCCAGATCAGGAGAAGGGAGTTACTAGATCTAAGACCACAAGTATTAGCCTTAGGGTATACTTTTGTATTAAGATATCCTTGTAGGTGCTGGATACGGGGTAAAGATGAGAATTTTGTTTTCACTATGGTAGAACAACTAAAGTCTTTTTTGTATGCCAGTAATGTTAACAGCTTATCTGGGCAAGGTCATCCATGACAATCATGAAAAAGTGCTCCTTTATAAGCGTTAAGCCAGTTTGTTCTTTAATTGATATTTAGCTTCATTGTAACTCCCTTTAATTTCCGGGCCTCCTAATTTCTTAAAGAATTCCTCGCTGAGAAGCATGTAATCAGTAATATGACTTTAAGTGATGTTTTGCTTGTTAAATTTACATTTATATGTCTTTTCTTTTCCTGTCAAAGTATGATGTATAAATACTTTGTGAGAAATTAATACAATTTGAATTAAAAAAAAATAGCATTCTGTCATGAATCATTGTTCCTAATCAATATTAGTTACATGTGTTTGCTTACTGGTAGTTGCCATAATCCTCAGCAGATATTATACGATGCATCAATGAAAAGCAGGCTCTTAAAAACCACTACTGTTCTTGCAACATTTTTTTTTTTCTAAATAAAGAGTTTTGAAAGGGATTCAGAGTCACCACTAGCATGTTACCATGGGTCTTATTAATAACCACATAATAGAAAATCTATTCATGGGAGACTGAAATATATTCTCCACAGAAAGGAGGTTCCTTTGAGAAATTGCCATCACTTAAAATACATCCCTGTGAGAAGATTAAAAAACTGACGCAAACGTGGAATAGTGCCCTTTTGCCGAATTTTCACTTATTGAAAGGCGTGAGTCTTGTATTATTTTTCAATGAGTTTTGTGATGGGCACAGGATGAAAGAAACTTAAAAAAAAAAAAAAGAGCACCCAGAGTACATCTTTGAAAACCACAGTACAGTGTTTGATACCTTTCTTGCAGTCCCTGTTTGCTTTGTGCTGGCATCTCATTATTCACACTGACACAGGATAGACTGCGAGAGATTGTGATGGAAAAGGTTGATCAGTATGGGATGTAAGCTGATATGACTGCACATCCAAGGAGTTTAGCGCTTGCTGCTTCTACGAAAAATATTAATGTTGGTAAGGCTATTTTTAAACCCCCTTTTGTGACCCAGATGTCTAGGAAAGATTTAGGATGTACTTTAAGAATGAGATGAACGCCCTTTTCAAGTCCTGTCAAAAGGGATCTGGCTTCCTTTATGTTACTTAAAGAATGCCTTTGGATCTTTGCTTTAGAAAGTCTGCACCCCATGGCTCTCACTAGTATAAAGACAGAGTGGTGTCTTTTCCAATGAAACCTGCTAAGAATATTAAATAAACATATTCACGTTGACAGAGACTGATAAGGGTGTTCTCTGATTGGATGATTACCAGTGTAAATTGATTGGATGCCTTTTTGTCTTTCTCTTAGGAAGTTTTTTAGAAAGGAAATGAAAAGGGTTTTTTTAAAGATTGAATGCTCACCATTTTAACTTAATTGGTTGCCTTATTGATGGATCTGATTGGTTCAGTTTGGTTATGTGTCCTTTCCTGAGGGGCAGGAGGATGGGCAAATTTGTTAATAGTTTAACTTGGAAAGCAACCCTGATGGAGACGCAAATCTGTGGAGAACTTTTTCCAAAAAATATGTAAAGAATGTTTACGGGACAAAATCAGGTTCATATTCTTGTTTTTGGGTTACCTCTTTGACTTTATGTGTACCTGTTAACGTTTCATTGTACACAGTGTTTTGTAGATTTCACAACAGAGTGTTAATGCACATGTGAGCTTTGTTTTCACAATTAAATGGACTTTATTGTGAAATATTGATATAACAAAGGGAAAAAAGTGACCTTCCCTGTTGAAGCTAACAGGTGAAACACAGACTGTGTTGAATCTGCTTTTTGAATCAGGAGACTGAAAGCTACATTTTGAATAATAAGATACTTAGTAATGGTTTCCTTATTCACGGTTTTAGTATAAATTTATATGAAAAAATGAAAAGGGAAATGGAAGTGTGGATGTGAATTGATTATTTTTAACTGGTAAATCCTTTCAACATAGTTAGCACCAAAAGAAACTTTGAAAAAAAAAATGTTAAAGACATTTTTAAAGTGGCAGGACCATCATATCAGCAGCCCTTGTTTTTTTGTTGCAGATTTCACTGCAACTATTTTTTACTACCTGAACATTTTTAATCATCAGTCTGCCCACCAACCTTCCCAGTTTTTTTAACACACTTCTCTTGCTCCTAAATGTTTTTGAAATATATCATCTGCATGAAAAGTGAAACTTATCTGAAATGTCCATCAGAATGCCCAGCTGTACTGAACAGATTGTTTCTCTGAAAGGAGAATGATCAACATACCAACAGTCCACATTTCAGAAGTTACAAAACTTCCTACCTCAGGGAACCAGGATGTATCTTCCCTTTGGATTATTCTTTACATAATCATTCACAAAAATATTTTATTAATCCATAAGATGTTCTGTTCACCTTCAAGCAGCCCCCCTGTGATGTTAATTTATCCAGTAGCATTTCCCATGTTGTAATGGCACTTCCAGTCTCTTCAACGTTTCCTTTGGTGCTAATTACATTGGAAGGGGGATTTATTTGATAATTGACATACAGATTTTCCTATCCTAGACTTCTTTTTATTCCATTTTATATTTAACTGCTGACACATGTATAGATAGAAGTCTTGGGGGAATTCTGTGCTACTGTGGAATTGTAATTGAAATTGTAATACAATCGCCATTCTGTGCAGAAAATAGCAGAATCCCAGGCATGTCGCGAATGGAGCGTGCGCTCCTCACAGCAAAGATGAAGGCCCGTGCACTGTTTGTGGTGAAGATGAAGAGGCGTGTGCTGCAAGATACGCTCTGCTCGCGGCGAAGATGAAGGCCCGGTGAGAGTGAATGTGAGTAGAGAGGTGTGTGTGTGTGTGTGTGTGTGTGTGTGTGTGTGTGCATGTGTGAGAGGAGGGGAGGGAGAGGGGGAGGAGATGTGAGAGAGGGGAGGGGGAGGTGGTGTGAAGGAGGAGGAGAGAGAGAGAGAAAAGGGGTGAGAGAGCATGGGAGTGAGAAGAGATGTGAGATGTGAGAAGAGCATGGGGGTGCTTGAGTGTGGGTGCCAGAGAGAGGGAGGGAGCCTATATGAGAAGATTGTGGAGGAGTGGTATGTGTGTGTGAGAGATTGGGAGCTGGTGTTTATGAAAAAAGGATCTTGTGTATGTGAGGGTGCTAGGCTGTGTGAAGGGACTGTGTATGTTTGAGAGAGAGCTTGTGTGAATGGGTGCATGAGAGAGAGACATAGGTAGCCTGAGTTAGGGTGTATGCGTAAGACAGAAAGGGAACTTGTGTGGGTGCCTATGTAAGAGAGAGAGGGACCTTGAATGAGGGGAATTGTGTGTGTGAGAGAGTGAGGGAGCATATATGAGGGTGTGTGTATGTTCACTATTTATTTATTTTTATTTATTTAACATCTTTTATATACCGGTATTAGTAGGGACATCATACTGGTTCACAATTAAACAGCAGAACTGAAATTACATGATAACAAGGGAGCGTAACAAGGAGGGGGGATAACTTGAGAACAGCATGGAAGAAATTGTTAAAACAACAAGAGGTAACTCAGTAGAGACATAAGTAGAGGCTTAATGTGCAGTACCTTGGGGCAGCAGACCGGGGGTGGGGGGGGGGGGGGGGGGGGCGCAAGTAAACAAGGTCCTACTCTGGGTAGGCACATTTGAATAACCAGGTTTTTAGTTTCTTCTTAAATTTAATGGAGCATGGTTCAAGGCGCAGGATGGGGAGAAAGAGTATTCCATAGGGACTGTCCAGCAATTGATAAGGCACGGTCCCTTGTTGAGGAGAGATGGGCAGTTTTAAGTGGGGGTACAATAAGGGTGCCTTTATTGGCTGTTCTGATGGGTCTTGATGATTGGTATGGGGTAAAAGGCAGGTCAAGCCAGTTTGAATTATAGACATGGAGGGATTTGTGTACAATGGTCAGCATTTTGTAGTGGATGCGGGAGAGGATCGGGAGCCAGTACAGCTCTTTAAGGATGGGAGTGATGTGATCACCCTTGCAGGTATTTGAGAGTAATCGTGCTGTTGCATTTTGCAGCATCTGTAACGGCTTTATTGTAGCATAAGGGAGCCCAAAGAAGAGTGCGTTACAGGAGTCTAGTTTGGTGGGAATAGTAGCTTGTATCACTGTGCGGAAATCTTGGGGGTATAGTAAGGGTTTCAGTTTTTTTAAGACATTAAGTTTGAAAAAGCTGTCTTTGAGTATGGAGCTAACATATCTCTTCATGTTTAATTGTTGGTGGAAGATGACACCAAGATCTCTAACGGATGATTGGACTGTGATGGTGCCAAATTTTGGGTCGTTTGAAAGTGGGTGGCGGGGGAGAGTGGGAGGAGATAAGCAAGAGATCGGTTTTATTGATATTGAGTGCCAGTTGGAGGTTTGTTAGCAGGGTGTTGATGGATGCCAAGCAGCTTTCCCAGTGGTTTAGCACGTCAGAGATCGAGTTGTGGATTGGTATAATGATCTGAACATCGTCGGCATAACGGAAGAACTTTAGTTTGATATCAGTGAGGAGATGGCATAGAGGAGTTAGGAAGAGGTTAAAGAGGGTGGAGGAGAGTGATGAGCCCTGTGGGACTCCCTGTTGCAAGGGGTTAGAGGAAGATATGGAGTCTCCTATTTTAATGGAGAATTTTCTTTTTGATAAGTAGGACTTGAACCAGGCTAGAGCAAGGCCAGAGATGCCTATGCTTTCTAGGCGGGCGAGGAGGAGGTTGTGGCTGATGGTGTCAAAGGCCGAGGAAATGTCTAAGAGGGCAAGCAGGTAGTTGTGTCCTTGGCCCATGCCTCTGAGAAGGTGGTCTGAAAGGATGAGGAGTAGTGATTCTGTGTTAAGATGCTTGCAAAAGCATCTTAACACAGGAAGCCTGTGAGAAGGGCAGTACTAAGAATGGGGTCAAACTCTGGGAGTGGCGATAGAGTGGAAGGGGTTGCACATAGAGGCAGAAGGGAGAGATACTGGCAAGGGGAGGAGTTGGGGTCTGAGAGGGCAAAGTGACCAGGGGCATGGGGAGAGCGACTGGAAGGGACACTCACAGTAAATTTCTAGGGAAATTCTGCTCAAAATATTTAAAATTCTGCATATTTTTCTGTATTAATTTAAAACATAATTACTTAAAGGCTGTCTTATAAATTGTGCTATTTTGATCAATATAAGGTTTGCAGAATTTAGCAGAATTTAATATTTTTTGCACAGAATTCCCCAAGGGGTAAGGTAGCACCAATTCAAGTGCCTAATGTGAGATTTCCCACAGGTCCTGAATGCACCAGAAAAATGAAAGAACATACATAAGCCATGAAGGAAATGTCATTTATGTTGCTTTAAATTATGCATGCTTTATTATCCTGTATTTGACTTTATTAGCCACACTACTGAATTGGGAACATTGTTTTTGAAACACAGGGAACAGATATGTCAGATTAGTGGCTGTTGGATATTATTTACTGGCCTTTTCTTCTTTCCAGCTTGTTGCAAGCTTCCAAGTTCCCGCCCCCTGTTGATTGTAACTTTGACTTATTCCTGCTTTGGTTATCTTTCGTTTACGTGAATTTGTTACTCTAGTTTTTTCCCTCTGTTAAACTGTAAACCGATCCGATATGGTAATCTACTATGAAGGTCGGTATATAAAATTGTTAAATAAATAAATAAATAAATTTATATTTTGCCTTTCAGCCACTTCAGTACATTCAGTTACTGTAGGTATTTCCCTGTCCCCAGTGAGCTTACAATCTGACTCACTAAGGGTGTTTCCCATAGACACAAAATGGGAGAAAAGCCTTAATGAATCTGGCCCTAAGGGTAAAGTGACTTGTTCAAAGTCACAAGGAGCAGAAGTGGGATTTCAACCCTGGATTTCCTGACCACCAGCCTGCTCCTCCATTCCATGTTATGCATAGATTATTTCTAGTTATATGTTTAATCATGAGTAGTCATGGTTAAAACAGAAACAAAATATCTCTTGTTCAACAAATTGCCAAATATTGTCCCAATGGGTCTTCAGAAAAAAAGTGATTCAATTGTAACTTAACTTGAAAATACAAATTTGTCTTCCTGCCAAAATCTATTTTCTATTAGAGATGTGTATCATGTGATCGATCGTCTTAACGATCAATTTCAGCTGGGGGGGGGGGGGGGAGGGAATCGGATTGTCGCAGTTTTGTGTTTTAAATATCGTGTAAATCGTAAAGCGGGGGAGGGTGGGAAAACCGGCACACTAAAACATCCCTAAAACCCACCCCGACCCTTTAAAATAAATCCCCCACCCTCCCGAACCCCCCCCAAAATGTCTTAAATTACCTGGGGTCCAGTGGGGGGGGTGTCCCGTTGTGATCTTCCACTCTCGGGCGTCGGGCGCGTTGATAGAAAATGGCGCCGGCGCTACCTTTACCCTGTCATATGACAGGGCAAAGGTAGCGCCGGCGCCATTTTGGTTCCTGTTTTCCGACGTCACGAGCGTAGGAGATGTTTTCCAAATGCTAGTACTAAATGCAGTACATAGTATCTGCCAGAACACCCATATGTCATATTTAATGACTGATTAATATTACTATGTTTTTGTAATTCTCATTTAAATAAAAATAGTAAAAGATCAAACTGAAATTGAACATGTTTTGTCAAATTAACATTTTTCTCACATTCTGTTTTAGATATGATATATGTACAAAACAATGAAATAAGGTTTCAATTATTCAAAATTCAACACGTCATATCCAAAATTGTAAGTTGCTTTGAGGACAAGTTTTGTAGGACCGATACCAAAGGGATCTGTATGAAAATCAGACCCCACAAAGGATAGGTCACATTATTTAATTAATGATATTGGAGTCTCTCAAAACTCATAGTTTCTCAAAAGTTATAGTCTCTCAAAAATTATATTGCCACGGGACAGTAAACGTATAATTTCAAAGCAAAAACCAGCTTTTATGCAAATAAAATATCTTTTTGATACTTAGCTTCTAACCGGGATCAAGGCTAAAATCCTGACGTGATCACGTTTCGGACCAACCAGGTCCTGCTTCAGGAGTTAAATCTTCTCAATCCTTTGTGCTAGAGCTTCCAAACTTCATTCCCACTACGGCAAAAATAAACTGACGTTTTTCTTCGATTATTCTTCGGCGGTCCATACTTCGGACCCGCTTGATTTAAAATGGCCGAGCTGCAGGGTATATATCCACTTCCTCCAAATCTCACGTCAATCATACGTCATTGCGTCAATACGTATTGAAGGCAATTACGATGTCTTCTACCAGGTCGTCTATTCTAAATTTGAATGCTCTATTTTATATGAACAGTTTTCCTTCAGGTCATCTACTACGCATTGTTTCTCTTCCTTGTGATTTTCATACAGATCCCTTTGGTATCGGTCCTACAAAACTTGTCCTCAAAGCAACTTACAATTTTGGATATGATGTGTTGAATTTTGAATAATTGAAACCTTATTTCATTGTTTTGTACGTGTACTTTTGGTTTCTGGATATTAGGGCTCATTTTTTGTGATTTGTATCGTTAGATATGATATAAACAGTGGTATTCAAAATGAATATGCATAACATGTAATTGCATAAAGCAGTTTTCCCAATACAAGTGTTTTTATCTCATGAATATTGATCATGGCTACCTTGACTACCATATTGGCCTGGGTGTTCCTGACAACTGGGCTAGGACTCCTGGCTCAGATGAATTGTAAGGTATAGAGTAAAGTAAGGATGGTAAACTCTGGTCCTTGAGTATTTCAAATATGGATAAATTATAGGATTTCTACAATTATATTCATTAAAATATACTTTGCATATAGTTAGCCAATAATGAATATCCTGAAAATAAGACCTTGTTGCAGCACCTGTGGACAAGAGCTCCAGCCTTCCCCTACACCCTCTCAGTTAATAATAGACTCAAAGGAAGACCCCGTCATCTTCCTGTCTCCTCCCCCTGCCATCCCTCTATTCTCACCCTAACCCTTCCACACACCTGATACTTGAAAGAGCCCCTTTGCAGCACCAGGATCACTGTTTTTTTTTGTGATCCTGGTGGCTTCCAGTTGCTCTGACAGCAATGCTGGAAGCGTAAGATAACAGTATTGCTATCAATCAGAGTAGTGCTGGGATTCTCTGATGTATTAAGAGGGTGGGAGGGCTGGAGGAGGGTGGCAGGGAGGGTATTTTAAACTGGGAGGTATGGGGGCTAGTTTTTGCCCAGCAGACAATTAAGATAAGATAAGATAAGTATACAAATCTGCCTAATATACTGCCCACCGAGCTTACTAGAATTAAATAGCTCCCCACTAATTGAGTTCTTAACAACACATTTAAATACTGACAAACCTACCATCATACTAGGAGACTTCACCCTTCACATAGACACAAAACCCCTATCTAACACCTGCCAAACCCTATTGGACTTTATGACTGCACTAGGATTCACTCTAATTACTGATAAGCCCACGCACAGAGCAGGACACTCTCTTGATATATCATTCATCAACCACAGCCACCTAGAACACATTAAAACCAATTACACGCCCATCCCATGGTCAGATCACTTCCTCATACAATCCTCAATTAAATACAGCGAACCACATACACAAAAAAGGAAAAAAGAACCCATTAAAGTTAAATATCGCCCACCGTATGATCTAGAAACCCTAAAAGAAAAGTTAGAAGAAAAACTAACAAAATTAGACTACACAAACTGCTGCTCCGCAACCACAGCATGGTTACAAACAACCAGAAAAATAGCTGAAGAGATAAACCCAATCAAACATGTTAACATTAGGGATCCCAAACAAACAAACCCATGGTATAATGAAAAGATAAAGGAAATCAAGAGAAAGCTAAGGAAAAAAGTAAAAAATTTGAAAAAAAATAAAAACAATGAAAACTTAACAAAATACAGAAAACACCTAGCTTACTATAAACAAGTCATTCTAGAGACAAAAAAACAGTTCTATAGCTCTAAAATAGAAAAATATGGAAACAACCCAAGAACATTATTTACCATAGTAAAAAACCTCACTAATGACAAATCCGAATCTCCACAAAACCTTCCAGAAAATAGATGCAACGAAATTGCAACATTTTTTAATGACAAAATTAAGAACCTAAAAACTAAAATCCCAAATACAATGAAACAAGAAATTAAAATGAAAAAAAGAGAAATTAAACAATGGTCAACATTCTATGAAGTATCAGAATTGGAAATCGAAGTTATGCTAAAAAAACTAAATCCTGCCCCATATGCTTGTGACACAATAACAACCACAGATATAAAAAAGTAGCCAACACTGTATCATCGACACTGGCAAAGATCGTTAATCTATCCTTAAAAGAAAGATCCATGCCAGATGCACTGAAAGGAGCAATCGTAAAACCTATTTTAAAAAAGAAAAACAGCGACCCACTTAACCTGAGCAACTAGAGACCTGTATCAAACCTACCCTTAATTGCAACATTAATAGAAAAACTATACAAAAGCAACTAGCGGAACACCTAGATAACAATAACATCCTATATCCCTCACAACAAAGATTTCGAAAACATTATAGCACAGAGACACTCCTACTGGCGCTCACAGACAACATCATGAGGGGATTCGATAACGGTAAACAATACGTTCTAGTGATGCTAGACCTCTCAGCAGCCTTTGATACTGTAAATCACAACATACTGTTAAATAGACTAGAATAAATAGGATTAGGCAACAAAACAATCAGCTGGTTCAGATCATACCTAAGCAACAGATATTTTCAAGTTCAAATCAAAGATTCTATGTCAGAAAAAATAGACCTTCTAACAGGAGTACCACAGGGATCCACCCTCTCTGCTACACTTTTCAACATATACCTGATCCCATTATGCCACCTGCTAGCCGGCCTGGGAATCACTCACTACATATACGCAGACAATATTCAACTTATATTACCCATTGACGATACAATTGAGAAAACATTAAACATAGCGAACATGTATCTAGACATTATCAAACAACTATTAAATCAAATGGAGCTAGTAATTAATATAGAGAAGACAGAATTCCTTCATTTAGAAAGGAAAAAAAACATGGAGATCTCACACAACCCAATCACACTCAATAACAACAAACAAATAATGCTTGCAAAGAAAGTACGAAATCTAGGAGTAATAATCGACACAGAACTAAGCTTAAAACAACATATATCCATAAAAGTAAAGGAAGGATACGCCAAACTCATGGTCCTCAGAAAACTTAAACCACTCCTAACAACCACCAACTTTCGATCAGTACTACAAGCGCTAATTATTTGCAAGCACTGATTATTGCAATACCCTTCTACTAGCTTACCATACACCTCCATAAGACCACTACAAATACTGCAGAACATGGCTGCAAGAGTATTAACTGGAAAAAGGAAAAGAGACCACATTACGGAAACACTGGCTGAGTTGCACTGGCATCCCATTGAACAAAGAATATAGTACAAAACACTATGCACCATACACAAATTAATACACAACGAAAATGCAGACTGGCTTAACACAGCCCTTCGTGTACATATCCCCAACAGAAATCTAAGATCAGCCAACAAAGCACTTCTAACTATTCCATCAGTCAAAACAGCAAGACTAATAAACCCAGGTAAGAGAGAGAGCGTTATTCTTAGCAGGACCCATACTATGGAACTCCATGCCCTTAGAATTAAAACTACAACGAGAAAACAAAACATTTAGAAAAAATCTAAAAACATTTAGAAAAAATCTAAAAACCTGGCTATTTAAACAAACCTTTCAAAAAGAGAAGGGAGAATAGAATCCAGGGACTTGCTGGGAAGTGCAAGATACTAAACACCCACACAAACAAGAATCACTAAGGGTGTATGTTTTAATATAATTCATCACTAAAGGATAAGTTACATTTATAGAATGAGTCCTAGACTCAAAACTGCTATAGAATTGACCTGGACATGATAGTGATCACTCTCATTTAACAACTAATATTGATTAAAAACTATGTTACTGAACCTTATGGCACCTGTGTAAACTCTTAGATTTTAATAGCATTACCTTTTGTGTCTTACTGTAAACCGTTGTGATGGTACCCACCTTAATGACGGTATAGAAAAGATTTAAATAAATAAATAAATAAAAATACATTAACAGGTACGTTTTTAAATCCCAGTGTGCGCAAATACCGGGAGATACACACGGATCTGTAGAAGGGGCGGGCTGGGGGCTCGGTCTGGGCAGGGGTAAGGAGGGAATCGGCTGGGATAACTGCCATTAGGCCTTGTCCCAGGGAAGTGTGTGCCGGCAGCCAGCCAGTGCGTTGAACTTACTACAACTCAGGAGACTGAGTAAGCTCAAAAACAACAAAAAAGAAAGGGTTAATTAAAGGGTTAATTAAAGGGAACTGCGCGCACATGGACGAGTGCGCATGTTTGAAAATCTACCCCAAGTGAGGATCATGGATTCTGGCTGCTGGGCCCATGGAGGACCTTTTCTAAAAGCCAGAGCCAATTAAGTAAGTGTCTATATTGTTTTGAATATAGCCAGTGACAGTTAAGATTATCCAGCCTCAAGAGGCCATGTCTTGAGATAGCCGAATAACGTATTCAGCTAACTCCAAATATCAGTTAGTGAGATATGTTATTTGGTTGTCTCATCCCTACCACAGAATACCAGCTAAAATGTAGATGGATAAGGGCTGGGGATATTCAAAACTTGCCATTTAGTTGGATAACTTTTACATTATATAGCTAAATGCCCTTTTGTATCAGCCTCTGGGTGTTGTTTTATCCTGATCTATACAACTAGCAGGTACAAAGTATGTGGGCATTCTGTACATGCTTATGTTGTAGGAATTGTTCAACGGGAAATTACCCAGATACTTTTAGAAACAGATGAAGGTTAGTGGATATTACTTTCTGGAAAGCTTAAATTTTGATTGTTCACATCAAGGTTATTGAGCTCAGCTACATCAGAGATATTTTGAAATGTGCAGGATGAGCAGGATTAAAGCTCACTGAGAGACTTATCTAGAAGTGGAGAGATAGCGTCAAGCAATGTCTCCAAGAAACATATTATGATAGAGTCGGCATGCTAGTTAATGATAACATAAAAAGCATTTCAATATCTTTGGCAGTATATCGGGGTGCTTCCTTCTCTCACTATTAATTCTGACTGCTTGGCTCAACATGTTAGCGATATGGAACACCTTCAGTGTATTAAGATGGATCAGCAGTTTGTCAGTGAACCTGTAAACAATTAAATCCTTTGTGGCAGGATTCAACTTTTAATGTAAAAAAAGATCAATAGCTTGGCAAAGTAATTGGCAATCAGAGAACAAAATGTCATCCCTTTCTTATTACCTTACATAATTTACTCTGTTTCAAGCTAATAAGGAATTTTATACTGGAAGCTAATAGAAGATTTAAAAGTCCCTGAAGCCTTCTGATTTAGATGTAAAGCTGCTTTTCTTCAGTAGCAGCGCAGGTACTGAATGGCATTAATGTACAATTCTGGGGTCTTCATGCACTATTTATTTATTTATTTATTAGCTTTTATATACCGACATTCGTGGGAACATCATGCCAGTTTACAATATAACTGAAGGAGGAAAAAACACAAAAAACAGGGTGGGGGGAGGGCTGTAGCTAGGAAAAGAGAAGGGGTGAGAGAAGAGAGGGCAAAAGAGGAAGAGGAGAATAGGAACAGTACCTGATGGAAAAACAACCAAAGAACATAATGGGGTGGATTTTAAACCCCCCTGCTCGCGTAAATCCGGCCGGATTTACGCGAGCAGGGCCCTCCCGCGCCGGCGCGCCTATTTTGCATAGGCCGCCGGAGCGCGCAGAGCCCCGGGACTCGCGTAAGTCCCGGGGTTTTCAAAAAGGGGCGTGTCGGGGGCGGGGCCTAATGACGTGACGTTTTGGGGCGGGACATGGTGTTTCGGGGGCGGGACCGGGGGCGTGGTGCCGGCCCGGGGGCGTGGTCGAGGCCTCCGGACCAGCCCCCAGGTCGGATGACAGAGCGCCAGCAGTCCGCTTCTAGCAGGTGTAAATCGAGGAACAAAGGAAAGTTCCCTCCGAGGCCGCTCCGATTTCGGAGCGGCCTCGGAGGGAACGGAAGCAGGCTGCGCAGCTCGGTGCGCGCAGGCTGCCCAAAATTGGCAGCCTTGGGCGCGCCGATCCAGGATTTTATAAGATACGCGTGGCTACGCGCGTATCTTATAAAATCCAGCGTACTTTTGTTGGCGCCTGGTGCGCCAACAAAAGTACGTGATCGCGTATTGTTTTAAGATCTACCTCCATATGTAACATTGCAAATTATACACTCAAAAAGGGTCTGTGTATAACCTTATACTCTATATATAAATTATATACTCCAAAAATCACTATATACAACAATATACATTATCTTTAACTAGTACATACAGAAGACACTATATATGACCTTACAAATTATACGTTCAGAAAGTCAACTATATATAGTCTAGCATGGGTTGCTATTGGGAAGGTTGGGGAAGGGGGTATAAGGGGTATAAAAGGGGGTATATGAGGAGGTGCAGAGATATGAGAGACAAATCGGAGTACAATTAAAGGAATAAAGGGGAAGGCTATAAGTACGGTAATGACAGGGTTCTTTCTCTGAGGGAGTAGAGGGAAGCAGGAGGACTACGTAGGATCCGAGTCAGGGTAGGCCATTTTACAGAGCCATGTTTTAACCCCTGTTTTGAATTTCCGAATGCATGGTTCTAGTCGGAGCTCAAGTGGCATAGTGTTCCAGAGGGGCCTGCAATGGATAGGGCTCTTTCTCTGGTGGAAGTGTGGTGAGCACATTTAAGGGAAGGGGTGTAGAGGTTTCCTGAGAGTGCGGTTCTAGTAGGATGATTGTAGGAGCGGAATCAAAGAGCATCCTCAAGCCCGGAGTGATTGTGGTTGTGCAGGGAGTTGTGAATAATGGTGAGGGTTTTGTATGTGATACGGGAGAAGATGTGAAGCCAATGGAGTTCCTTAAGAATAGGGGTGATGTGGTCGGATGTGGTGTGATGCACTAGGAGAGATACCCCAGGTAACTCAATGCACGTTCACAATACATTTTCAGCACATTGACAATTTTGATGATTGTGGAAAAAAAAAAAGAAAGAAAAGAAAAGTACTTTCAAGATACATTTCTACTTTTTCCCAATATACTCTCTTCCAGACCTGAACTTCCAGCTTAGGCAAACCTGCCCAGCCTTGCTTCTTATTAATTGTCACTTGGTTTCCATGCATTTGAACATCTTCCCAAATGAAAGCAACAGTGGAAGCAATCAGCAAATGTTCCAACTTCAGCTCCCTATTGTTTCACCCTGTCGATGCCTGTGGTTTCCTCCTGCTAAAAAAATCTCTCTTTAGCATGCATAGAGAAGTCCTGATCTTCCAAGAACTAATTGTGATACTAGAAGTGCTTAGGTGTATTTTAATAAAACTCTTCTCAAAAGAAGTAAAACCTTTCCTCTCCCTATACTATCTGTATATATGGGCTGATTATGTAGGCTATATGTCACCATATTTGTATGTTTCTATGTACTAGAGTATCTACCTCTTGATCCCATCCCTTGAGGCAGGATGGAACTGGATGCAGTCATACAGTCACTAGGAGTGACAAGATAAAGGGGGTTTTAATATTACAATGTGTGTATTTTCTCATCCATGCAACAGTGTATAGATTAGAATAAACGTCACAAGCACATAGGAAGATTGCATACAGATATAATATGTTAAAAGTGTTCAGACTCTCTGGGGATAATGTAATAATCCACGCTAAATCATCAGCATGATTTTGTGCTGGTTTTCCCACGCTAATCTTACTCCTGTATGTAGTAAAGCATTTAGCGATGAAAAAATCCTCGCAGAAACCTGTGGTTGGTTTAGTGCAGGCCTATGCAAATTACATTTAAAGGAGTGCTGCTCTAGCAGGGGGACAATTTAGTGCCTGGTTTTTTTTTTTTGCACAGGTATTTAGCACCTGGATCAGAGCAGGAGTAAAAGTTAAAGCACATGTCTGATGGCCATTTTATTCCATTGCTGGCATTTGTGTGGTTGTGTGTCCATGCATCTCTGGTGTAATCATGGATTATGTGCACATTTTTTCTCATGCTATGGTACATTTTGTGTGTCAGCTAAGAATAACAAAGGTGGAAGCCTTACAGAGTAGCAGAAGAGAGAGGCTACAGGTTCAGAGAAGACAGTTCCTTGCTGAAGAAGAGAGGAGGGCCTGAGAGGAGCAGGAAGTTCTGGCTCAAGCTACTCACAGAAGGGAATGCTGGTAGTGGATATTTCTGCCTGAGTAACATGCTGCTGGGGATGCCAGAGACTGATGTGGTGCGAACCTATAGACTGAGCTCCAGGGCTATACTTGGTCTCTATGAAGAAATCAAGGATGACAGAAATCTAACAAAGCATGGACGTGCCATTCTGGGCCTGGTCAAGCATTTCAGTACTTCACCTTTTTTCAACACAGGTTCATTCCAGAATGCAATGGCTATGGTGGCTGATATAGACAAGCCAACATTCTCAAGGCATTTCAGCCAGGTACTGAGGGCCAGCAGCTTATGTAGTGGCAGGAGATGAAACGCGCTTTCCATGACATGGCTGGCATGCCAGAACTTGAGTTGGTCCACTGTCCTGGTGGCCACCGACAGGCTGCTCACATCCTTTGTAATGCTTTCCAAGATCTCAAATCTTCCTCTTCATCTTGGTGGATGTCTTCTGAACAAAGAGAGCAGTTTGCTATTTGCATACCTCTTGCACCAGAAGTTCCTTCTCCTCTTCTGAGAAGCACACATCCCACTGCTGCTGCTCCTCCTCCATTGGCTGCCTGTTCCTCACTGTCTGAAGAGTAGTGTGGGATCCTATCTTCCTGAGCACTAAGTCCTCTCCCATCTTCCATCCCCTTCCCCCTCTCCCTGTTCTGTCACCTCCACCCACCTTGTTATCCTGCCATCCCAGCTGCACCCTTTACCTCACATACACCCCTCTCCTCCTGCCCCAGCTCCCATCTCTGGGTTCTCTCAACCGACTCAATCACCACATAAGAACATTGTAATGGTTTCATTTGTGCCAAAGATCAGCCTGCTGCCAGTTTTCCCTCCACCAGGGGGTCCTCAGTGATCCACATCTATAGTTTTGACAAGTAGCTTTTCGCTGATCACACTAAACCAAGCTCCTGCCCTATTTATCCCTGCCTTATCAGTACCTCAGTAATCTTCATGGAGTCAGCCTTGGCTCTCTGTCCTGGCCGTTCTTACCTTGTTCCATGCCTTGTGGCCTCTGGGCATTCACTTCATTTCATTTCATTTTATTTCATTTATTGCTGTTAATATCCCACTTGTAATGTGGTGGTACAATTCAAAATTACATACATAAAATCCAATGTAAAATTAATTGTAATAATAAAACAAGTAAAAATTAAATTAAACAAAATAATGTTGTGCAACCTAATCAAACCTAACATTCTAAAACAATTGAAACATATAAGAAATAATGAACATACATTATACAAAATTAACGACTGTACATTACAAAATTATATTAATCTATCAAGCTGTTTTACTGAACTAACTCCTCTGTACTGACTGCTTAAGTCTTATCAAATGCTTTGCCAAAAAAACAGGTCTTAACTGCCTTTCTATAATTTAGGTGAAACAGAATGGATGTCAAATGGAAGAGAATTCCAAAGTGAGGGTGCCTTATAAATAAAAATAGTCTCTCTGGTAGAGTCTAACCAGATTACTGAGGGCAATGGAACAAAAAGGAACCCTGCCTGAGATGAGCATAGGGAGCGAAAAGGAGTATGAAGCAGTAACAGTTTAAATAGATAAAGAAGAAAGCCAGCTGAAAGAGTGTGAAAGACAAGTCTTAGGATTTTGAATCTTATTCTGTAACTGACAGCCAATGTAACTGCTTCACAGCTGGAAAAATATGATCATATTTTTGAAGGCCGAAGATTAGCCTAGCAGCTGTGTTCTGTAGCAGCTGCAGATGCATCAGCTGTCTATTTGGAATACCTAGTAAAAATGAATTACAGTAATCCAGTTTTGAAATGACAGAAACATGTACTAAAGCTTTAAGGTCTTTTTCTTCTAATAGTGAAAACGTTTTCCGAATATACCTCAGTGGGAAGAATGATTTCTGGATAAGAGCTGAAATAAAACTAGACATGGTCTGAGCTGAAATTGGACATATAGTGAGATCACTACTGTCTTTAAAGGAATGGGAGTTCCCCATATTGTTGGAAACAGATCTGGAGCAGTCGATCTATGTTAAACCAGATTGTGTTCAATTAAGAAGGATTCACCTGTAAGTTATTATTTATGAGCCAGTTAGCAAATCTGTCCAGAGAATTATTGAAATGAGACAAGTCTATAGGGCCTTTCACATTAAAAAAAGGAAGTGATTTGTACATCATCAGCAAAGAATGATGGATGAAAACCCAAATACGTTAAGCAACAATGGAGACAAAACGAAGCCTTGTGGGAGATAACCATCCTGGAAGTTTGATTATTCAAGTCTCCTTGAAAAGAGCGATCCGAAAGAAATAAAGAAAACCAAGCTAAGGCTTCGTCAGCAAGACCAATCTCCCTTAGTCTGTGGATTAATAACTGATGATTTTCAGTGTCGAATGCTGCACTCATATCCAAAAATACAGACAGCACAATCCTAGAGGAATCCAATTTTACTCTGATGTCATTATTTAAAGAAAGGGGAGCCTTTTCAGTGCCATGCGCCATTCAGAAACTGACTGACATGGATGCAGCACATTGATCTTGCTGATAAAGTCACTCAGCTGGTTAAATACCACTCTTTCAATAATTTTGGGGAGAATAGAAAGATTTGAAACCATAGGGGTAGATTTTAAAAAAGTGTGCCTTCGCGTACTTTTGTTGGCGCACCAGGCGCCAACAAAAGTACGCTGGATTTTAGCAGATATGCGCATAGCCACACGTATCTGCTAAAATCCAGGATCGGCGCGTGCAAGGCTGCCGATTTTGTGCAGCTGGCGCGCGCCGAGCCACACAGCCTGCCTCCGTTCCCTCCGAGGCCGCTCCGAAATCGGAGCGGCCTCGGAGGGAACTCGCTTTCGCCCTCCCCTCACCTTCCCCTCCCTTCCTCTATCTAACCCACCCCTCCCGGCCCTATCTAAACCCCCCCTACCTTTGTCGGGGGATTTACGCCTCCCGGAGGGAGAAGTAAATCCCCGCGCGCCAGCGGGCCGCTAGCGAGCCGAGACGCAACTTGGGGGCGGTTCCGGAGGGCGCAGCCACGCCCCCGGACCGCTCTGGGCCGAAACCACGCCCCTGGCCCACCCCCGAAACGCCGCGTCCCGCCCTCAAAATGCCGCGCCGGTCGGCCCCTCCCCCGACACGCCCCCGACAATCCCCCCTCGAAAAACCCCGGGATTTACGCGAGTCCCGGGGCTCTGCGCGCGCCGGCAGGCCTATGGAAAATAGGCGCGCCGGCGCGCAAGGCCCTGCTTGCATAAATCCGGGCGGATTTACGCGAGCAGGGCTCTTAAAATCCGCCCCAAAGGTTCCAATGAATACTTTTTTTTTTATCAGTGGTCTAACTAAGGTCATTTTTAATTTAGAAGGGAACGTGCCCGTCAATAAGAACTATTGATAATAGTTGCAATAAAGATGTTAAATCCAACTTGGGATTTATCAGTAGTTTAGAAAGTAATGGATCCAAAATACATGTAGTTAAACAAATTGATTTTTTTTCAAAGGTTACTGTTCCTTACACTGCATATCACGGTTCGGTTTGGAGATTATGGTTAATGGTTCATTAAATATTGTTTCAATGAATACCTATGGAATTACTTCTCCTAATAAAAGGCAAAAAATATTGTCTCCACTTCATAAGAAAAAAATGGACATTGCTTTATCACAAGAATCACACCTTAATGATGTAGAACAGAGTAAATTGCAGAGATGGTGAGTGGGAAATGTCTGCTTTGCATCTCTATCAAATAGGAAAGCTGACTTTTTTTGGAACCGGGTGATGGTTTTTTGAGTCAAGTTGTTGGTCATAATGTGCCTTGTGACATCAACCTTGTCCTTTTTGATGGTGCCATCTTACAAATACAGTCTTATGATAAGGAAACTAAACTCTTTTAAAGAAAATCCCTTTTATTAGGCAAGAAGTCAAGTCTGCTTGTTTGGAAGGGCTCAGATAGACCTTCCTTTTGCACTGGCACAATCAACTCCACTTTCTGATGCAGATGAAAAATTTGGCTAGTTGTATCACATTTCTGAGATAGAGGTCATTTTTACCTGTTTGGCACACCTCATGCTAGAAACTGGTATTAAATATATGAGTTTTTATTCTTTATTCAGTGTTGCATCTTTAGAGGTTTACAGTATGTGCCTATCTATATATGACAGGATGGGTTGTAAGGGTAGGGAAGGAATAGCATCAATTCAGTCATGGGGGGCATAAGGAATAAGAGCATAAGAACATCTATGACTATTTGATGTTAGATTTGGATATTTCTGAGGAGCTGTCAGTTGATACTCTGGAGAGGAGGGAAGGAGGAATGGGGGGGGGGGGGGAGGGAAGGAGAGGTAGAAACACGAAAAGAAAATAACACAAGGGATTTTCGTGTCTATGTCACTGATCAGATTTGGAAACGTATTACAACTTACTGAAATTCTTTTGTAACCCGTTATTGTTTAATAAAGATCTTAAAAGATTTTTAAAAAGTGAGAGAGGACACATGCTTTGCCCAGTGTATTCACTGCAGGAAGGTCATCCTGTACATGCAGGAAGGTCATCCTGTACAGGTGATGCAAACCATTCATACATTGTGCAAAACATTAACAACCTAGCATGACTGGCAGCTAGACCAGAGAGTCAGGAGATTTCAAGCAGGTTTTTTTGTGACAAATGATGGTAACAAAATAATAAAGGCAGTGGAAGATGGTGCATAGCACATTTGTTGCACCTGGCAGTGAGGGATGCCCTGGGGCTTGGACGAAAGGAATAGGGGATTCCATTTCTGAAGGACAACAGTGGCAGAACAATAGTGGGACATTTTCATTGTAGTTTAAAGACTGGGCAACTTCTCCATGAGAAGCAGGAAGAATTTGTGATGCTTCAGTAGGGCTGGGGCTATGCAGGCCTGTGCTGTGACATTTTCTTAGCCTGATGCATGCTTAACAATCTAGCCAAGACCCATGGCCTGCCGCCTTCCTAAGAGTGAAGGCCAAAAGCCTATTGACACTAAGGAGGAGGAACAAGAGGAGAAGAAATGGGGTACTTGAAGACATATAATGCCCTGCTCACAACCAAGCTGTCTACCTAAGGAAGACATTAATACAGAGAAACTTTTAAATTAGTAATTATTTATTTACATTGAATATGATGTGATCAATAAATGCAGATACCTAGATATAAAATAGAAATATTTAAATGCCTCAAATATATTTAAATCAGGTACAAGAAGCAAATCTTTTTTTTTTTCAGAGAAAAGAATGCTTTAGAACAAGAGGCAATGCTATGAGGCTGCAAGAGAGTAGACTCAGGAGAAACAGAAAAAAAGTCAATGTGGAAAGGCAGAGAATGCATAAAATGGACGCACAGGGGAGATAGCAGAGCCAAAAATAGTAATAGAATTCAAGAAAATATGGGATAAGTTCAAAGCACCCTTAGTGGCATAAAGGTGACAGATGGGCATTGGCCAGAGTCTGTAGCATTCCACTGGGGTCAGTGATAGAAACAGGACTGGAATGTTGAATTACTACAAAAAAAAATCTCCTTTCATTCAGAGACAGAAGGAGAAGTGATATGGAGAGAACTAAACTAGGAAGAAAGATTCACAAATTAGTGATATCCAGGTCAGGAAATATATATGTTAAAAAAAATTACTAGTATCTAGGTAGGTGGCCATCTGAGCATCAGTGATCATTACACAGTATGGTTTGACCAAATAGTCAAGGTAGAGAGCCTCTAGTAGAGTCATCTCTGGAGCAACATCAGATAATTGTTTTTTTACTGAAAGTGTTGAGGATGCATGGAATAGAGTCCCACAGGAAGAGGTGGAGACTAAAATAATAATGGGATTTAAATTTAAAAAAAAAAAAGCATGGGATAAGCACAGAAGTCCTGTAATGGCAAAGAAGGGAGGGAAACGTTAAAGATCAGTCAGGGTCTCTGATATCATATCAGGAGTGAAGGTAGGCAGATTAGATGGACTCCTGTTTTGTGTAGGTTGTCATACTCTATGAAAGGGATCGAAAGATTGCAGACATCCCACACCTCTCTCCCTCAAAATCAGAAGCAGAGGGTGATAAGGACAAAGCAAAGGGTGGAGGAAGGAAGCACAACTTAGTGGTACTGAAGTCCAGGGAGTATACGAACTGCTACCAGCAGACTACAATTGATTTTATTTATTTATTTATTTATAAACTTTTATATACCGGCATTCGTGGGAAACATCATGCCGGTTTACAGTTAACTATTAGGAATGGAAAATACGAACAGGGAGGGGGGAAAGAAGGAGCAGGCTAGAAGGAGGAGGAGGAGAGAGCAGAGGGAAGGAAAAGAGTAGGAGAGAGAAAAAATAGGAACAATACAATAACATCGCTGGGTATGTGCTTATAGTAACGCCAGTAACTAATTACAGTCTTCCAATTTACATTGCTAATTACAGTCTTGCAGTAACATTGCTAATTACAGCTACATTGCTAATTACAATACGCTAGAAGCTCAGCAGGCCAGTAATGGCAGGTTAGTGGAATGGGGTCCTGCTTAGAAATGTCACAGAGTCCTAGGAGGATGGATATTCAGGTAACAGCCTGACATGTTTTATCACAGGATTTAACTACACCTTTTTTTTTGTGCATTATGCCTGCGTTACTGGCTGAAATGATATTTATTGCAAACCAGTTCGGGAAAAGGGAGAGAGAGAGCCTTTATGGAGGCTCACTTCAATTTGAACTTTTTATACCACTGTAAGAGGTGGCATTACCTACCTATTTATTTATTTATTTTATTTTATAACATTTATATACCGTCGTTCGGAACCATCACAATGGTTTACAGAGTTTTACAATAAGTAGTAGAGATGTGATTCAGCCAAACCTTTCGGTTCAGCCTTCGTTATCGGCCCGCCGTGGGAAATTTCGTTTTCCCGCGGTTTGGGCCAACTTTATTTCGGCTGCCCCCCTGAAATAAAACCCAAAACCTGCCCCAACTCTTCAAATTTAATTAATTACAACAGGGGGTTGTAAAAAAAAACAAAAAAAACCAAACCCACCCCAAACAAATTTAATTAATTACAACCCCCCCACCCTCCTGACCCCCCAAAAACTTTCCAAAAGTTCCTGGAGGTCCAGCGGGGTCCTGGGAGTGACTCTCTCTCTTGGGCTGTCAGCTGCCACTAATCAAAATGGTACTGATGGCCCTTTGCCCTTACCATGTGACAGGGGCTAATGGTGCCATTGGACAACCTCTAACACATGGTAGGAGCAATGGACGACTGGCACCATCTTCGGTAAGTCTTGGGGGGGTCGGGCAAGTCTTGGGGGGTCTTGGGAGGGTGGGGTTTACAATTAATTAAATTTGAAGGGTTGGGGTGGGTTTGGGTTTGTTTTCTTTTAATGTTCCCTTTCTCCCCCCAAAACGATAAGAAAACCACATGAAATTTTGTGGGTTTTCTTATTGTTTCATCGCCCCCCCCCCCCACGAAATGCGATAAAATAGGAAATATCGTCTCTATTTCCTATTTCATCGCAAACAAATGCACATCCCTAATAGTAAAGATGACAGTGTAATAATAACAAATAAAATATAGAATTAAAAATACATGATTAACAGAATAAAATAAAAGATAAGATCAATGGAAAATAAAATACTAGAGGCAGCTGTATTCAATAAAAGCATGAACTGATAACATAGTCATAAAGTCAGGACTGAAACAGAAACTTGGGGTGAGGTCTGTGCGTTGGCTTGGGTTTTGGGGGACAGTTTTACAAGCACAGTCATACAAAGGAACAGCACAGTTACCATCAGTGAAGATTTAATGTGATTTGGAGTGATGAAATTTGAAAGAAGAGAAGATTTGTACCATGTTCTCTCTACCTAGCTTGATGCACTCTTTACCTGGCTGCAATCAAGCTAGGTAGAGAGAACATGGTACAAATCTATTCTTCTTTCACCTTTCATTAGGCCAAATCACATTAAATCTTCACTGATGGTAACTGTACTGTTTGTACGTATGACTGTGCATGTAAAACTGCCCCACAAAACCCATCCCAGAAACCTCACCCTGAGTTACTAGTGCCCCCTTTTCCACTCTTCCAGTGATATAAGTAGTTAACTTTTTATGAGCTTCTACAGAGTCTCTCTCTCTCTCTCTTTTTTTGCCAGCAGCCCAAACTGCCATTCATAAAAACCTTTTCCGCTGGTAATGCAGCTGCAGTATGAGGAAAATTAGTCTAACCACACTCCATTTTTATCACGGGCATTATTTTCACTATATTTATAGCAAAATGATGAACCTATGTTGAAATCTGGCTGGTTAACTGATACATATAGATAACTAAGACCTAGATTGTGCTGTAAATAAAGTGAAAATAGTGCCTGTGATAAAAAAGGGGCATGGCTAGGCTAATTTTTCTGATACCGCATTGTGCCATAATCATACCACATGTTATTTTCACATCGCACACTGAGTAATCTACCACAGCCACGATAGTAGGCAAAAAGGTTTTATCCCAAATGGTGGTTTGGGCTACTTGTGATAGAGAACACCTGATGCCTGGGAACGGGAAATCTGTCCCCGAGGCCCCCCCTGGATCTCTACTGTCCCGAGGCCCCCCTGGATCTCTCCCCAAGGCCCCCCTGGACCACCAGTTAATTTTAAAAGATTTTGGGGGGGTCGGGTGGGTTTTATTTTTTTTAGCGGCGCGGGCCTCCCTAAAAAAAAAGGGTCGGGAGGGTGGGGGAGGCTAAGGGGGGTCGATTTAAAGGGTCGGGTGGGTTTTTTTTTTATCGGGCCATCTGCGCCATTTTAATTAGTGGCAGCCAAAATGGCGCCGGTGGCCCGAGAGCGGGAGATCGCGCCGGGACCCCCCCCCCCCCCACTGGACCACCAGGTAATTTAACATTTTGGGGGGGTTCGGGAGAGTGGGGGAGAGTAAGGAATTGGTTTTAAAGGGTCGGGGTGGGTTTAGGGGTTGTTTTGGTGTGCCGGTTTTCCCGCCCTCCCCCAAATAATTCCCGTGCCCTATTTAACAATATTGTATCGTGCACTCTAACGATTTAGGACGATTTTAAAATTATCTGACGATAATTTTAATCGTTCAAAAACGATTCACATCCCTACTTTCCAGGGAGGCCTAAATGGATAGAATTAGACTAATCAGCAAGCCTGGATGACTGTCCGAAAGTCAGACTTATCCAGCAGATGTTTCAGGCCCTGGAAGAGAGGAGGTGCAGGGGAGATATGATACAGACCTTCAGATATTTGAAAAGGTTTTAATGGTGCATGTTCCTCAAAGCTTTTCTGTTGGTAATCAAACAATAGAACTAGGGGTCACAATATGAAACTTCACGTGGGGTGACTCAGAACCAATGTCAGGAAATATTTCTTCACGGAGAGGATGGTGGATGCCTGGAATGCCCTTCTGGAAGAGATGGTGAAGATAAAAGAAGTAAACACATTCAAAAAGGCATGGGATAAACACTGTGGATCCCTAAAGGCTAAAATTTGAAATTAAGAAAAGGTTGCATGGTGGGGATGGGTAACCAACATGGAAAGGCAGCTGCTACTCCTAACAGAAGATACGGGGATTATTACCCTTAACCAATTAGCTTACGTGATTTTGACACGACTACAGCATCACTCTTCACTTCGACGGTGGGGGGGTAGGGGAATTGGATTCAGATAACAGTCATTGCTGGGCCCCGACTTTAACGGTCCAGTGTACTGATACACAGACATTAGAGAAAAAGCACAGGACTGCTTCTATGGTCAAATCCAAAAGCAAAGCTCATTCAAGCAGCAGCAGCATTATTTGAATTATCAAAAAGACCGGTCACCCCTTAAAAATGTTGCTAGCAATACTTTTGTTATGGGTTTGACAGTTGTTTGGTTTTGATTGTTAATGTTACTACCCTTAACAGAAGGAATGGGGGTAACTAGGATGGCGTGGCAGTTACTACCCTGAACAGAAATATAGGGGTATTCTACACAGAGCAGCTGTTACAACCTGAAGAAACTGACTGGGCAGATTGGATGGACTATTTGGTCTTTTTCGGCCATCATTACTATGTTACTATTTTACTATGATCTAGAAAACTATAGACCGGTGAGCCTGACATTGTTGCTGGGTAAAATGGTAAAAGTCATGGGACTGTGAGCAGGGCTGGCAGCATTTACTAATATGTACAAGTTATATAAGACTATGCAATTATATGTATTTATTTATTTATCTATTTTATTTTTTTATTTGAAATATTTTATATATCATCATTCGCAATTACATCACAACGGTTTACAAAAGCATAAAACAAATTCAAAGAAATATATTGCAGTAACAAAGTCAAGGAGACTTTAAAATACATACAAAAAAACCAAATATTAAAGGAGACTTTTAAAAAGATCCATAATAAAAGTAAAAAATGTAGTGGGATTTAAGAAGTTAGTGACCTGTTTGAAGGTTATCTGAATATACATTGCTACAGGACTATGTATATTTCTACAGGATATCAAAAGTATTTATCTACTTGCTTGTATTTGTCTCAGACTACACAACTTTATACATATATTTCTACAAGATAGCAAGCTCATAAAGCTATTTCGGAGTCTGAGTCCCCACAGTATACCATCGTATTTCCATTTTATCAAATAATATTTCCCCCCTTTCCCCCAAGCTTCACCAATATGAAGACATGCAACCGGGCTGGTGGGCACTGCTAATCATGGGAGGGGGGAACAATTGTGTCCAAACTGCTACTGTTGTCTCCTCTGGTACCTTGGTTCTGCTCTCCTGACATGTCAGTGCCCTCCAGTGGGATCCAGTTCTGCCTCCTAATCTGTTGCTGGGGTCCACATCCTCCTGAGGGACCCAATTCTGCCTCCTGATTTGATGCTGGGTTCCCTGTCCTCCTGGGGGATGCAACATAATATCCCAATCTGCCAATGGGACCATGCCGTCCTGGGAGTCCCATCATCATGACGGTATAGCCAACACCCTTGGAATTTTCATCCTTCGTAAGAGGGGTTTCCTTTACTTGGTTTTGTAGCTCAGCTAGGCTCTTGGCTTACTCATCGTTCAGTGCTTAGGGTTCTTAGTGATTCCAGTTCTAGTAAACCCAAAACCCAGTCTGGAGAAACACCATACTCACAACCACAAAATCAAAATGTATGCAGGATCTGTAAAAAGAATATGTTCAATTTCTATCTCCTGCCTGACCCTCTTTTCTCTGTGCTGAGAAACAAGGTACCAAGGCTTCTGGCCTCCTTCTTATTCAGGGTGACATTTTATTTGCTTTGTTAGGATTCCTTTTCAGAACATTTATCACACAAATCCCTCTTTCAGACAAAACTCTGCAATGCAGGATTTTTTCAATCACAGTTCTATAATTTAGGATATTGCTATTATGTTTTGTGAAATATTTCACGGCAAGCTGAAAGAAGTAGTCAGGGGGCTGTCACATGCAAATCCCCCTACCTGAGTCTCTCACTCATCTATTCAATAGTCATTTAATCATCTTCAAAGTGGTGCCTCTGATTACTTTCTCAGTCTTGCTCTGGTTTATCCTGGACTGGCATATCATGTTACATTGCCTTTTATTTTCTGCTGCAGTTCATTTAAATGGAAGTATGCTCTTCTTTGGACAGGTTTTTTTGAAGGTGTAAATAAACATATAGATGAAGGTAAGTTTGTTGCTATAATACATTTGGATTTTCAGAAGGCATTTGACAAAGTCCCCCATGATATACTCCTCAGAAAATTACAAGTCATGGGATAGGAGACAGTGTGCTTTGTGGATTGGTAACTTATTAAAGAACTGAGAACAGATGATAAAGGCCATTAGTGGATTAACACAGGGATCAGAACTGAGATCTGTGCAGTTTAACATATTCATAAATAATAGTAACGTAGTAATATAGTCATGATGGTTGAAAAAAAACAAACACTTCTAGTGCAGATTATCCACATACTTTCTGTTAAGGATAGTAACTTCTGCTCTGTGCAAGTTACCCCCATGTGTTCCTTTAAGGGTAGTAACTACTACTCCATACAGTTTTAACCCATGCAGAAATGTTACACCATCCCTTTTTTTAAGTATTTATGGATCCACATTGTTGTCCCATGCTAGTTTGAATTCACTAACTGTTCTCGTCTTTACCACCTCTTCTTGGAGGGCATTCTAGGCATCCACCATCCTCTCTGTGAAAAAATATTTCCTGATATTGGTTCTTAATCATCCCCCTGTTTTTGTTAATCATCCCCCTAGTTTTTGTTATGTCTGTCGATCGCAGACGGCTGCGACCACTGCTGATCACCTCTTTCTTCACTTCCCTGACTCCATGGGGTAGACTGGGAGCCTCCACCAACTGCTGACAGCCTGCCTACCGCTCCCAGGCCTCCCAGGGTGGCACGGACGCTGCCGACCGCCATCTTGCTATCAGAATCCCTTATGTGCATGCACGCATGGACCAGTCTTAAGCACATCATGGTGGGAACCTCGGGGGTGTCCCCTCCGGATGACGTCATCCCTCAAGGATATTTAAATCCACTGGACCTGCCTACCGACGACTTGGCAAAGAGTTCCATCCTTGCTAAATCTGCCTCACTCTCTGAGAACCCAGCTTTCCAGGTCCTGCTTCCTGGCATAAGACATCACGGGTACCCGCTCCTCGGGGGCCCTCTCCTCGTCTTGGCTATCCGCTACTCGGAGGGCCTAACACTTGGAACTTCTGCCTGTCCCGTTCCTCTGGGCTTCCCTGGAACCAACGCTACTCTTCCCTTGAATACCCCACTCTGCGGAACACTTTCAGTTCTACCGAGGACCTCTCTGCTGTACCCTGCTCTGCGGATCATTACCATCTCTACTGAGGACTCCCTCATGCCTATCTCGCTCTGCGGGCCTTTATCAAATCTACTGAGGACTCTATTGATGTTCCCCACTCTGTGCACCACTAATATCTCTACAGAGGACCCTCACTGGTGTACCCCGCTCTGCAGGCCATTGCCATCTCTACCGAAGACCTCTTCGGTGTACTCTGCTTGACGGACCACTACCATCTCTACTAGGACCTCATCGGGGTATCCCACTCTGCGGACCATTACCAGCTCCATGGAGGTATCCCCTCTGGGTATCCCCCTTTCCTCTGACCCTGTGTTTCTGGGTCTGTGAGACCTTCTCTCTGGCATCCCCCACTCCCCGGGTAGTGTCACTCTATCTCTTTAATAAAGACTCTAGTCTGATACTGTGTCTGACGTCAGCTGAGACTTCACCTCCCAATGGTGAGACTCACGGGGCTCCTCCCTGTAGGCAGTACCACCTCTCACCTCAGCCCAGATCCCACACTAACCAATCCTAACAGATGGCCAAGTCCATGGACCCAGCACAGGTCTCAGCCATCCAGGCCATCCCTGGCCTGGCCCAGCAAATCACAGAACAGAAGATTCTAGAGAATTTGGCTAGCGCCATCAATCAACTGAATAATTGGCTGTCCCAACGCCTGCCAAGCCTGACTCAGCTACGCATGCGCCACCCTTCCAGCCTCCAGTGCCCTTGCTGGCACCTCCTCATTTTGCAGGTGACCCCCTTGTTATGTAGGGGATTCTTGAACCAGTGCAACATGTACTTCGCCTTACAACCTGCATATTTTCCTGATGTAGTTTCCAAAACTACATATATATTATCCCTTCTGGATGGAAAAGCATTGGCCTGGGGGTCGCATCTTTGGGAACGTAGATATCCAATCCTTAACGACCTACCAGTCTTCCTTGCCATTTTTTGCACTGTGTTGATGACCCAGGTCGAAAGGCCATCTGCGGATCTACGCTTTTATATCTGCAACAAGGTTCCAGATCTCTGACTGACTACGTCATTGAGTTTTGGACTCTCTCGTCTGAATTGCACTGGGACCTGGGCTGCCTGCGTGCCATATTCCTTGAGGGCCTTAGTCCATGATTCAAGGATGAGTTGGCAGCACGAGAACTCCCTGAGGCCTTGGACTCCCTTATATACCTCACTGACCGCATAGACCGTCGTCTGCATGAACATTCCCAAGAGGTCAGAGGAGCCAAGGGAATGGCTTCTAGTGTTCCACGCATCCGCCAAATGTCTTCTACTCAGGTCGTCATTACACCAAGCACCAAAGCTGAAGAACCGATGCAAATAGGTCATAGTCACCTATCTTCTAAGCAGAAACATCGTCAACAGAAGACCGGTCTTTGCATGTATTGTGGCCAATTGGGTCATGTGGTACCCTCCTGCCCACTCCGGCTGGGAAACTCCCAGGCCTAAGAACTGCCGGAGGACTCCTCCATGGTCTAACCGCAATCTCTCCTCCATTAACCCTACCTGTCACCATTAATTTGGACAAGAGTTTCACACCCTGGCATTAGTAGACTCCAGCAACTCATTAAACATCTGCGGATTCTCACCGTCTGTATACCAACGCCATTGTTACTCTTTTCTATCCATGGCAAGCCATTACCTGGCAAAGTTACCTTCTCCACAATCCCCATTTGACTTCGCACAGGATCTCTACATACAGTAGAGATGTGAATCGTGTCCTCGATCGTCTTAACGATCGATTTCGGCTGGGAGGGGGAGGGAATCGTATTGTTGCCGTTTGGGGGGGGGGGGTAAAATATCGTGATAAATCGTTAAAATCGTTAAAACCCGCTAAAATCGTTAAAACCCGCTAAAACCCACCCCCGACCCTTTAAATTAAATCCCCCACCCTCCCGCACCCCCCCCAAATAACTTAAATTACCTGGTGGTCCAGCGGCGGTCTGGAACGGCAGCGGTCCGGAACGGGCTCCTGCTATTGAATCTTGTTGTCTTCAGCCGGCGCCATTTTCCAAAATGGCGCCGAAAAATGGTGGCGGCCATAGACCAACAGGATTCGACGGCAGGAGGTCCTTCCGGACCCCCGCTGGACTTTTGGCAAGTCTTGTGGGGGTCAGGGGGCCCCCCCCCCCAAGCTGGCCAAAAGTTCCTGGAGGTCCAGCGGGGGTCAGGGAGCGATTTCCCGCCGCGAATCGTTTTCCGTACGGAAAATGGCGCCGGCAGGAGATCGACTGCAGGAGGTCGTTCAGCGAGGCGCTGGAACCCTCGCTGAACGACCTCCTGCAGTCGATCTCCTGCCTGCGCCATTTTCCGTACGGAAAACGATTCGCGGCGGGAAATCACTCCCTGACCCCCGCTGGACCTCCAGGAACTTTTGGCCAGCTTGGGGGGGGGCCTCCTGACCCCCACAAGACTTGCCAAAAGTCCAGCGGGGGGTCCGGAAGGACCTCCTGCCGTCGAATCCTGTTGGTCTATGGCCGCCGCCATTTTTCGGCGCCATTTTGGAAAATGGCGCCGGCTGAAGACAACAAGATTCAATAGCAGGAGCCCGTTCCGGACCGCTGCCGTTCCAGACCGCCGCTGGACCACCAGGTAATTTAAGTTATTTGGGGGGGGTTCGGGAGGGTGGGGGATTTAATTTAAAGGGTCGGGGGTGGGTTTTAGCGGGTTTTAGTGTGCCGGCTCACGATTCTAACGATTTATAACGATAAATCGTTAGAATCTCTATTGTATTGTGTTTCATAATGGTTTAAGACGATATTAAAATTATCGGACGATAATTTTAATCGTCGTAAAACGATTCACATCCCTAACATACAGAGACTATTTCCTTTCTGATTTTGGACAAGACTATACATCCTGTGGTATTAGTATTGGCATGGCTGAAAATACATACTCCACAATTTGATTGGAGTACTCTCCAGTTGTCTCATTGGGGTGATTACTGCCATAAAAAAGTTTTGGAGCCCATGTCCCCGAATCCTTGCCTAGCCATACTGTCATCCATTCAGGGGCTTCCACTGCAGTATTCCTCCTTCCAGGATGTGTTCTCTAAGAAAGCCGCAGATGTCTTACCTTCGCATTGCTCTTTTGATTGCACTATACATTTCTTGCCGAACACTGAGCCTCCCCGAGGAAGAGTCTACCCACTTTCTCTGACTGAGACAAAATACATGTCTGAATATATACAAGAAAATTTAGCTAAAGGCTTCATCTGGCCTTTCAAGTCTCCTGCTGGAGCAGGGTTCTTTTTTGTGGGGAAAAAGGACAGCTCCCTTCGGCCATGCATAGATTACTGTGGCTTAAATTTATTTATTTATTTATTTAAAAAATGTTCTATACCGTCGTTTAGTGATATACCATCACAGTGGTTTACAAATAGGCACATAAATAAATTCGAGATGGATTGTACTTTAACCAGAGGGTGCCGCAGTTGTTCAGATACATGATTCAATATTATAAGCTATATGTAAAGTGTATTAAAATTCCCTTTATGGGCTAACCGTAGATGCGGTATACTGTAATTCTTTAACTTAATACTTAGGTGTGATAAAATAAAAATAAAAACACACATATGTTCTCAGGTGACTTTTCCTTGTGCGTATAAGTCCTTTTCTTGTTTCTTAGTACCACCTATTTCCCATTCTCACTTTGAAATTGCACTGAAGGATTGCTACCCCCTGCCATTAATCTCTGAACTGTTTGACAGACTCCAGAGGGCCAAGATAGTCACCAAATTGGACCTCAGAGGAGCTTACAATGTGATCAGTTTACGCCAGGGCGATGAATGGAAAACCACATTTAACACCTGTGATGGCCATTTTGAATATTTGGTCATGCCATTTGGCCTCAGCAATGCTCCAGCGGTGTTCCAGAATATGATGAGCAAAATCTTCAGAGACATTCTCTACACTTATGTCGTGGTCTATTTAGATGACATTTTGGTATTTTCTCAAGACCTCCAGAGCCATCTTCAGGACGTCACCAATGGTCTGCAATAGAGATGTGAATCGTGTCCTCGATCGTCTTAACGATCGATTTCGGCTGGGAGGGGGAGGGAATCGTATCGTTGCCGTTTGGGTGTTTAGAATATCGTGAAAATCGTTAAAATCGTGAACCGGCACACTAAAACCCCCTAAAACCCACCCCCGACCCTTTAAATTAAATCCCCCACCCCCAAATGCCTTAAATTACCCTGGGATCCAGCGGCGGTCCATAGCTAAATCGGGGGAAGGGGGAGGGCAGGAAAACCGGCACACTAAATCCCCCTAAAACCCACCCCCGACCCTTTAAATTAAATCCCCCCCTCCCGAACCCCCCCCCCCCAAAATGCCTTAAAGTACCCTGGGGTCCAGCGGCGGTCCGAAACGGGCTCCTGCTGTTGAAGCGTGTTGTCTTCAGCCAACGCCATTTTGCAAAATGGCCACCGCAAAATGGCGGCGGCCATAGACCAACACGATTCAACCACAGGAGGTCGCTTCCTGACCCCCGCTGGACTTTTGGCAAGTCTTGTGGGGGTCAGGAGGCCCCCCCAAGCTGGCCAAAGGTCTCTGGGGGTCGAGCGGGCGTCCGGGAGCGATCTCCTGCCGCGAATCGTTTTCCGTACGGATAATGGCGCCGGCCATACGCGTATGGCCGGCGCCATTTTCCGTACGGAAAATGGCGCCGGCAGGAGATCGACTGCAGGAGGTCGTTCAGCGAGGGTTCCGGACCTCCGCTGAACGACCTCCTGCAGTCGATCTCCTGCCGGCGCCATTATCCGTACGGAAAATGATTCGCGGCAGGAGATCGCTCCCGGACGCCCGCTGGACCCCCAGAGACTTTTGGCCAGCTTGGGGGGGCCTCCTGACCCACACAAGACATTTTGCGGCGGCCATTTTGCAAAATGGCGCCAGCTGAAGACAACACGCTTCAACAGCAGGAGCCCGTTTCGGACCGCCGCTGGACCCCAGGGTACTTTAAGGCATTTGGGGGGATTTAATTTAAAGGGTCGGGGGTGGGTTTTAGGGGGATTTAGTGTGCCTGTTTTCCTGCTCTCCCCCTTCCCCCGATTTCATTTAAAGGGTCGGGGGTGGGTTTTAGGGGGATTTAGTGTGCCGGTTTTCCTGCCCTCCCCCTTCCCCCAATTTAGCTATGGACCGCCGCTGGACCCCAGGGTAATTTAAGGCATTTGGGGGGGGGGGTTCAGGAGGGTGGGGGATTTAATTTAAAGGGTTGGGGGTGGGGTTTTAGGGGGTTTTAGTGTGCCGGTTTTCCTGCCCTCCCCCTTCCCCCGATTTACGATTTTTTGACGATAAATCGGGGGAATTGGTATTGTATCATGGCCCTAACGATTTTTGACGATATATCGGACAATATTTTAAATCGTCAAAAAACGATTCACATCCCTAGTCTGCAATGCTTAAGGGATAACCAGTTGTACGCCAAGCTGGAAAAATGCTCTTTCCACAAATAGCCTATCCCTTTTCTGAGCTATGTGGTCTCTAGCCAGAGGTTTCAGATGGATCCACAGAAGAATAAGAGCATCCGGGAGTGGCTGAAACCAATGGGCTTTAAGGCACTCCGAAGATTTCTGGGCTTTACTAATTACTACAGGTCGTTCATCAATCACTATTCGACACTAACCACCCCACTCATGGCTATGACACGTAAGGGAGACAATCCATCCCAGTGGTCACTTGAAGCCATGTCCGACTTCCAAGAGTTTAAGGAGGCATTCCTACAGGAGCCATGCCTGCATCATCCTGACCTCCGATGACCTTTCATCATCGAAGTAGACATCTCTGACGACGGTATTGAGGCACTTCTCAGCCAGCATTCTACTAACCACACCTTACACCCATGCTCATTCTTCTCCCAATGCTTCTCTCTGGCTGAGCTTAATTATGGAATTGGGGACAAAGAGTTGCTGGTGATCAAATTAGCCTTTAAAGACTGGCACCCCTGGCTCAAGGAAGCATAACACCAAATAACAGTGTACACTGATCATAAGAACCTCGAGTATCTTCACCACACTTAACGCCCTAACCACAGACAGGCCCACTGGTCCCTTTTTTTTTTTACTTGATTTAATTTTCTACTTCGATACCGACCAGCTAATGAAAACATTTGAGCAGATGCCCTCACTCGTTTGTTGACCACTGATGATGTCCCAGATGTTCCTCTGCACATCATCGACCTGACTAAAGTACTCCTCTGCGCCACACACACAGTGCCATCTGGGAATACAGTGGTCCCCAGACCTCTTTGGAGGAAGCTCCTCCACTGGGTGCATGATTCCTTACTCACTGGTCATCCTGTACAAGCTAGAATGCTCACAATACTCCAGATATTTTACTGGTGGCCAACTGGGGCCTCCTACAACCTCTTCCTGCACCTAGTGAGCCGTGGACACATATATCCACAGATTTTATTGTGGACCTACCCCCTTCCAGTGGCAATAACACCATTTGGATCACCATGGACAGCTTTTCGAAGATGTCTCACTTTGTAGCGCTACCCGGCCTGCCTTCAGCCCCAGAGCTAGATAAACTATTTATTCACCACATCTTCTGCCTCCATGGACTACCGAGGCACATCCTCTCAGGAGTGTCCAACTCACGGTCACGTTTTGGAGATCGCTTTGTAAAAAATTTGACATCGCCCTGGATCTCACTTTGACTTGTCATCCACAGGCCAATGGACATACAGACAGGAAAAACCACATCCTGAAGAAGTTTCTGCAGGTATACATCAACTCTCGGCAGAACAACTGGTCCGACTTATTGCCGTGGGCCGAGTTCGCTTTGAATTCCCATCATTCTGCATCTACTGGGTCATCCCCCTTTTAAGTAGTATACGGAAGTCAGCCTCTTCCTCCTCTTCCAATACCTCTATCTGTACCTTCTCCAGCAGCGCAAGCCTCTGTGCAAGAACTGCATCAATTCTGGGAGCATACCAAACAACTTCTGCAACAAGCCACCCTAAAGTCAAAAAGGTTCTACGATGCCCATCATCAGGTAGCTCCTCAGTTGAACCCTGGAGACAAGGTGTGGCTCAGCACCCCTTTATTTGCTTAAAGTTGCCTTCAGCCCGCTTTGCTCCCAGATACATCGGGCCCTTTCCCATACTTCGCAGGCTGGGCCCGGTCACTTCGATCAAAATTCATAACGCCTTCCACATTTCACTGTTAAAACCGCTCATCCTATCAGAATTCTCCAAGAAACCTCATGAGCCTCAACCTTTAGCTTTGGAAGAAAATATCACATACCAGATTGAGGACATCATGGACGTAAGGAAGCGTGGGAAGCATTGGGAATACCTGATCTCATGAGAAGGATTTGGTCCCTAAGAGAACAGCTTGGAGCCTGCTGTTAACATCCTTGACAAGGAGTTGATCAAACAGTTCCACGATTCACATCCTAGAAAGCCAAAACTCCTGGGGAGGGGCCCTAAGAAGGGGGGTACTGTTATGCCCGTTGGTTGCAGACGGCTGCGACTGCTGCTGCTCACCTCTTTCTTTACTTCCCTGACTCCGTGGGGTAGACTGGCAGCCTTCGCCAGCTGCCGATGGCCTGCCTACAGCTCCCAGGCCTCCCAGAGTGGCATGGACACCGCCGACCGCCATCTTGCCATCGGAATCCCTTAGGCGCACGTGTGCGCACACAGGCCAGTCTTAAGCACGTCATGGCAGGAACCTCGGGAGCATCCCCTCCAGATGGCATCATCCCTCCAGGATATTTAAACCTAGAGGCCCTGCCTACCGACGACTTGGCAAAGAGTTCCATCCTTGCTAAATCTGCCTTGCTTTCTGAGGACCCTGCGTCCCATTTCCTGCTTCCTGGCGTAAGTCGTCTCAGTACCCGCTTCTCGGGGGCCCTCGTCTTGTCTATCCGCTCCTCGGAGGGCCTAAAGCTTAGAATTTCTGCCTGCCCCATTCCTTGGGGCTTCCCTGGAACCATCGCTACTCTTTCCATGAGTACCCCACTCTGCAGACCACTTTCATTTCTTCCAAGGACCTCTCTGGTATAACTCACTCATCAGACCATTACCATCTCTACTGAGGACTCCCTTGGGCCTATCCTGCTCTGTGGGCCTTTACCAACTCTACTGAGGACTCTATTGGTATTCCCCGCTCTGCGGACCACTATTATCTCACCAGTGTACCTCACTCTGTGGGCCATTATCATCTCTACTCAGGACCTCATCGGCTGAACTTGCATATTTTCCTAAGCACTTAGCTTTTACACGTGAAAATAGTAATACTCAAATTTTAAAACATTAGTGCATGAAAGAAATTACTAGTTAAACCAATTAGTTCATTAGTTTGCTCAGTCTCTATCTAGGTCATGAAGACCCCGCCCCACCCCGGTTCTTCAACCTGCACTCCCCCGATTAACCAGACCCCTCACCCAGTCAGTATTTATTTTTATTTGAACAATTTTTCTATACCGTTGTACAGAAACGAACTTCTATCACGACGGTGTACATAGTTGCTAAAAATAAAAGCATAAATAAAAATAAGAAGTCAGAATAAAATTTACATAAACCATGATAATAAAATAAATAAAACTAAAAGAGAACTACAATTATTACTAAAAGACACAGTAAAAATGAAATAAAAACAATGAAAATAATGTACATTCAACTCTCAATCAGTGTCTTATGGATCAACCTTAAATGCCTGTGGGAAGCACCATGTTTTTAGCTCCTTCCTAAATTTTTTCAAATCAGTTTGCCTTTAAAGACTTTTTGTTACGAGCAGGCGCGGTCGTCGTAAGCGGGTGGTGAGCCCTTGGGCCATGGCGAAAGCCAGGGAGGAGCCCCAGCCACACCATGGGAGGTGAGCTGAGCAGGCATGGTGAGCCAGGCAGGCAGGAACAGAAGCAGGGAGTCCGACCCTCAGCCGGACCTGCATGCCCATGGTAGCCAACACGGGGAAGTTGACTAATGAACGGTCCTCTGACTGTTCCCGGCCCTTTCGGACCTGCCGCAGGGAACGGCAATGGGCAGCAGGCCGGACAGAGGCGAGGGCAGACAGAGTCCCGGGGGCTGTTCCGGAGGCTGCAGCCACGCCCCCGGGCCTAAACCACGCCCACGTCGCCGCCCCCGAAATGCTGCGCCCCGCCCCCTAAATGCCGCATCATCCCGACACGCCCCCCGACACGCCCCCAACAGGAAGCCCCGGGACTTACGCACAGCCCAGGGCTTTACGCGCGCCGGCGGCCTATGCAAAATAGGCGCGCTGGCGCGCAAATCCGGAAGGATTTACGCGCGCGAGCCTTTGAAAATCCGCCCCTAAGCTTTCAACAGTGTCTAAAAGGCTTTTGTGCATCGTTGATATCTTTCAGAAATCTGAAAGATATCAACGATGCACAAATCTCCCCTGCACCTCCTGTCCTCCAGTATATACATATTTAAATCCTTCAGTCTCTCCTTTTGGGTTTTCTGAAACAGACTCCATACCATTTTGGTTGCTTTCCTATGGACAGTTTCCATTCTATCTTTATTCTTTTGTGATTCAGTCTCCAGAACTGAACACAGTACTCCAGGGGAGGCCTCACCAGTAATCTATATAAGGGTATTATCATTTCCCTTTTTCTGCCAGTTATATCTCTCTCTATGCAGCCCAGCATCTTTCTGGCTTCAGCTACCGCCATGTCACATTGCTTTGCCACCTTCAGATTGCCAAGACACAATCATCCCAACGTTTCCGCCGCATCCGCCCCGACGCCGCCCCGTCTCCTCCTCTTCCAGTCACGACTCCACCCTACTCCGCCTCTATCTAGTTATCACACGTGAAAAGGGACTTTTTGTGTGTGATAGGGATAGAAAATGACCCCCTAAGTGGTGACAAATATCCAGCTAAGCAGCACTGAGGTGATTTATCTGGATAAGTAGAGTTGTTTAAGGCTTATCCAGCTAAGTAATACAGCCGTATAAGTAAAAGAAAGGCACTGCAAAGGTAGATAAGTAGCATTAGAAGGCTTATCAAGGTGCCTCACTTATCCGGCTAAACAGAGCTGTAAAAAATTATCTGGATAAGTGGCAGACATCTGCTATGCTAATGTATTTGTGCTTCTAATTTTACTTATTTATACAAGGAAACTGAACTTGCATATTTTCCTAAGCACTTAGCTTTTACACATGAAAATACTCAAATTTTAAAACATGAGTGCATGAAAGAAATTACTAGTTAAACCAATTAGTTCATTAGTTTGCTCTAGAGATGTGAATCGTGTCCTCGATTGTCTTAACGATCGATTTCGGCTGGGAGGGGGAGGGAATCGTATTGTTGCTGTTTGGGTGTTTAAAGTATCGTGAAAATCGTGAAAATCGTGAGCTGGCACACTAAAACACCCTAAAACCCACCCCCGACCCTTTAAATTGAATCCCCCACCCTCCCGAACCCCCCCCCCCCAAATGCCTTAAATTACCTGGGGGTCCAGCGGCGTTCCGGATCGGCAGCGGTCCGGAACGGCCTCCTGCAATTGAATAGTGTTGTCTTCAGCCGGCGCCATTTTTCAAAATGGCGGCGCAAAATGGCTGCGGCCATAGACCAACACGATTCGACTGCAGGAGGTCGTTCCGGACCCCTGCTGGACTTTTGGCAAGTCTTGTGGGGGTCAGGAGGCCCCCCCCAAGCTGGCCAAAAGTCCCTGGGGGTCCAGCGGGGGTCCGGAAAACGATCTCCTGCCGTGAATCGTTTTCCGTACAGAAAATGGCGCCGGCAGGAGATCGACTGCAGGAGGTCGTTCAGCAGAGGTTCCGGACCGCCGCTGAACGACCTCCTGCAGTCGATCTCCTGCCGGCGCCATTTTCCGTACGGAAAACGATTTGCGGCAGGAGATCGTTTTCCGGACCCCCGCTGGACCCCCAGGGACTTTTGGCCAGCTTGGGGGGGCCTCCTGACCCCCACAAGACTTGCCAAAAGTCCAGCGGGGGTCCGGAACAACCTCCTGCAGTCGAATCGTGTTGGTCTATGGCCGCCGCCATTTTGCGCCGCCATTTTGAAAAATGGCGCCGGCTGAAGACAACACTATTCAATTGCAGGAGGCCGTTCCGGACCGCCGCTGGACCCCCAGGTAATTTAAGGCATTGGGGGGGGGGGGGTTCGGGAGGGTGGGGGATTTAATTTAAAGGGTCGGGGGTGGGTTTTAGGGGGTTTTAGTGTGCCGGTTTTCCTGCCCTCCCCCTTCCCCCGATTTATGATTTTTTTACGATAAATTGGGGGAATTGGTATTGTATCGTGGCCCTAACGATTTTTGACGATTTCAAATATATCGGACGATATTTTAAATCATCAAAAAACGATTCACATCCCTAGTTTGCTCAGTCTCTATCTAGGTCATGAAGACCCCGCCCCATCCCTGTTCTTCAACCTGCACTCCCCCGATTAACCAGACCCGTCACCCAGTCAGTATTTATTTTTATTTGAACAATTTTTCTATACCGTTGTACAGAAACGAGCTTCTATCACGATGGTGTACATAGTTGCTAAAAATAAAAAAATAAAAGCATAAATAAAAATAAGAAGTCAGAATAAAATTTACATAAACCATGATAATAAAATAAATAAAACTAAAAGAGAACTACAATTATTACTAAAAGACACAGTAAAAATGAAATAAAAACAATGAAAATAATGTACATTTAACTCTCAATCAGTGTCTTATGGATCAACCTTAAATGCCTGTGGGAAGCACCATGTTTTTAGCTCCTTCCTAAATTTTTTCAAATCAGTTTGCCTTTAAAGACTTTTCTTATGACTTACACATGATAATTAGCAGGTGTAAATATGAACATGTAAGAGATGTATGTACACGCGTCATATTTGCAGGTTTTAAAATAGCTCCTTGGCTTTTACGGGTAAATGTTAGTCCTGCCCTGTCACACCCTTGGCCAGCCCCGGCCTGCACCATTTTTAGATGAGTACATTTATTCACCCAGCGGTACTCGTACATCTGTGTTTGAGGTTTGAAAAATGGCACTTGTGTGAATATATGCTGTTTGTGTGTGCATGTGCTCATTTTTACATGCATAACTCTTAACATTTATCTTTAAAAGTGCATAATGTTGAAGTATAGTACTTACTGTCTATAAAAAATTAAATAACTTTAAAAAAATAAAATGTTTCTTTCTTCATGATATAGTGCAAGATGCACACTAACATAGCGATGATTTGCCTATCTGGCAGTGATTGTTCCTCTCTCAAGCCTGCCAGAGAGTCACATACTTTTGCCAAAGCTATTGATGAGCTCGGTGAAGTAGGGGAGTATTCATAGGATAGCTAGAGGTACAGTAAGGAGAAGAAACCCTCCCAGACCACAGAGGAAACAACTTTTAATTAAAAAGCTATTTTTTTCTTAATGAGAAAGTATAATGGTATATATTTTTTGCACTATAAGCACTCAGGGAACAATAAAACTAAAATGAATGTCTTCATTATTAAAGAGACATCATTTGTGAAGGCTTCTTTAATTTAATTTTATTTTATTTTATTTTCAAGAGATTTTAGATGTTTCATTAGGGCTTTTTTTCTAACCATTATAACACGAATATAACATCATCCTGAGCAGTCAATCCCTTGCTAGTTACTTTTCATTCACCAGTATGCAAAAGAGCAATGAATATTCTAATACCCATATATCAATCCATGCTTGGAATATTGTGTGCAGTTCTCATCACCACTTCCCAAAGGAAAATACAACAGAACTAGAAAAGATGCAGCGGAGGGCAAGAACAATGTTAAATGGGAGGAAAGGGCTTCCTTATCAAGAGAGGCTATATAGCTTACAGATCTTCAGTTTGGGGTTCCCTTGATGATTGGTTGTTAAAGATCACTAGTAAGAAGGGAACGAGGTTGGTTGTTGTTTAGAATCTTATGGACCTGAGAAGGCTCTAAGATACCATAGGAGACCACACAGGGAACATCAGCAGAGGCCTGTGGGAGTCAAGAGAGGCCAATTAAAAAATATATATAAACATTTTCCAAAAGGAATCAAAAATCCATGCCCATTTTCAGTCATTTGCATGTAAGCCTATTTCATTTTGTTCAGTATGAATGAACAGAAAATAGACCATTTGGTTTCAGCTTAAACATTCATTTAAAAACAAATGCACAACAGTATTGCTGTTGTGCTCTATAAATAGTTTTGAAAAATGCCCTCAAAGACGGTAATTTTCCAAGGGACTTTGGTGGGTAAGGCAGTGTTTTTTGTGTTGAAAACACCTTTTATACAATTGCGTGCTTGACATTTGGGTAAATAAGTCATACCCAGACTGAGCAAAGGGCAAGGTGTGGGAGGGGTTTGCACCTATGCCAACGTACCGAGACAAAGTTCAGTGCGTACGTTTATCCAACAAACTTTGGGCCTCATTTTCCAAGTGGCTTGCACGCGATAAGGGACGTTTCGCACGCGAAAAATCCCTTATCTCGAGTGATACCAGGATAGGGGTGGAGTCGGCCCCGGAAGAGGAGGAGTCGGGGCATCACCGGGGCCGACTCCGCGAAGACGCCGCGGACGATGAAAAAGTAAGGACCTTTTCGCGTCCTATTTCGCGCCCAATAGCTACACCTTCTATGGTGGCGCTATTGGGTGCGAAACCAGCAGCGATTGCACCGCGGCGGTGCAATCGCTGCCGGCTAGCACAGAACCGCCCCCCGTTTCGGCCCCCTGCCCCTCATCACCTAAAGTATCACAGGCCTGCGATACTTTAGAAGATGAGGCCCTTTGTATTAGTTTTCAAAATGAAAGAATGTATGTATGTATTTTTATTTATCTCAGGCACATAGTGCCCATGTGTACAGGTGCATTTGTGTTTGCTTGGATTCTTTCTCATGGAAAATAATGCATGTAGATTTGAGAATTCAATCTATACAAGTTATTTTCCCTCCCTGACATAAATGTACTCCTGGAAACGCCTCCCTGAAATGTGAAACATGTCACATTTAGGGAAGGCAATTTTCAGATGGCCAGTATATGTTATATACATTTTTATTTACCCACATAAGTAGCTTTGAAAATTGCCTTTCAGGTGACACTCTTGAAAGGTATAAAGCTTCAAATCATCCACAAACAGTAGGTACAATCTTATCTGCCAAAGTTTGTGTCACCCAAGGATGACAGGATGTTTTGTTGTTAACAATCTGGTTTCAGTTTTTCTATGATTAAAGATACCCATATGTCATTACATCTGCTAGTATCTATTACTAAATGGTTTAAGTTTTACCCTTAAATATGTCTGAAACTTATTACCGTTGTTTTTTTTTCACACGTTCTATCATAAATACACCACAGATACAGAAACCATCTTTGGTTACTGTATTTAGAATTTAATGCTTCGGAATTTCAGTTTTAGAAATGACTTAGAAACTATAAAATATCATGGTGCCTAGAAAAAACAATACATAGTTTTTCACTTGTAGATACTTTGATCAGATCACAGCAATATGTCAACAAAAGAAGTGGGGATTAAGGGTGAATGTTTTGATTTCTACTCCTTTTCAAATTGAGAATCTTATGCATAGGATTTTTTTTTTTAATCCTCTGCAACCATTCTGTTAGCTCCATTTTCTGACTATATATCTCACAAGACTTATCATTTTGAAAAAGAAAATATTCCTCAGGTCAAACTTCATGTAGCAATTGTTAACAGTTCAAAGAAAAGATTTTAATCCTAAAATAGCCCTTGGATATTGAACTTACATCATCCTGACATGTAAGGGACTTTCATTTTGCTTCTTTAATATTCACCGTCTGGTTCTTGAGATATTGACTTTTTTGAAGGTATAACGCAATTTAAAAAAAAGAATTGATTTTTACCCATTTATGGTACATTTTAGTAAAGAGGTCCCAGGATGAAATGCACTGGAGGGGACACCATAACATGGTGTCAGACTTCTCGTTCTTCCCAATCCTGGAAATTGGGTTTGGGATCAAAGCCCTCAGTGGGAGAAAATCTCTTGGGGAATCATAATGCCAGGCTTGGGGGATAATGGGATATGGCATGGATGAGAATCACTGCTAGGTCTGAAAGACTAGGGCAGCCTACAGTGATTTTAGAACGGCTGTAACAAATCACTGCCAGTGACTTGCTTTGAACACCTGCTGAATTATGTATAAACCACAGTATGGACAATTATTTACAGTTGCAATTGTGTCCTCCTTATTTCCTTTTTTACTATTCCTCCTTTACATTTCAAGCCTCTGAGGCACCAAGGTCACTCAAGACGTGTACAGCCGGCATTTAAAAACAGACTGTCAAAAGCATTAGGTAGCAACCAAAACACCAATATCTCTATCTCCTGTCACATTCCTATCCCTAAACCACAGGATACCCAGTCCTCTACCAGGGATATTCTCTCCTTAGGTGACATCTCTTGGTGTACAACCGTCCTGTTCTGACTGACCCTTGCCTATGTGGCTGCTCTTTGCTTCCTTCATAGTGTCCTTCCCTAGAGAGACTTCTCCCTAAATAAATCTTTAAATACCGTCATCTTGAATGAGGTCACGTGATGCGGTGAGCCGGGCAAATCGCATTCCTTTCGGCTCCAGGTGCTGCCCCTCATGAAAGAGGGTTTTTCTTGGTAAAACAGAGCCACCCTGCTACACACACTCACCCGTATTGTCAGTGAACCATACCACACAGCTCCAGTGGGACCAGAACGCAGGAATGGCTACAAAACCGGTGAGAAAAGAGAAAATGAAAACCGCCGACTTGGAGCCTAAGATGGCCGACATGAGGGAAAGAACGGAGGGTGCGGGTCTGGATGAGACCGCAGTGGCATTTATCACTAAAGCCATGATAGCAGGACTGGAGCCTAAAATTGCAGGCATCACAGTAAATCTGCAAGCCCTGAAAGAATCGCTGGGAGATATATGGCGCCACATTGATATCACGGAAGGACGCATTTCAGCAGTGGAGGAAGATAACATGGTGCTTACCACACGGCTCACCACGATAGAGATTGCAGTGAAAATGGCAGGGGAATGACCATGCACACCGTAATAACCTTAAATGGCTTGGGCTCCTGGAAAGCATTGCAGAAGGAGAGTTGAAGGCAATATTAGAGGACTGGCTACCGCAGGAGCTGCAACTAATGGCTCTTGCAGGAAAATTGAATGTAGAAAGGGTGCATCGCTTGCATCCGAGAAGAGACACAGACCACAGTCCGAGACTGGTCATTGCCCGGTTCCTGGTCTGGATGCAAAAATCTATGGCAGCAAGATCACAACACTCCCGGTATCAGGGATATGGCACTGAGTGCAGGAAGATCACAACACTCCTGGTATCAGGGATATGGCACTGAGTGCAGCAAGATCACAACACTTCCGGTATCAGGGATAGGGCACTGTGTGCAGGAAGATCACAACACCCCCGGTATCAGGGATAGGGCACTGTGTTCAGGAAGATCACAACACCCCCGGTATCAGGGATAGGGCACTGCATGCAGGAAGATCACAACACTCCCGATACGGCACTGAGTGCAGGAAGATCACAACACTCCCGGTATCAGGGTTAGGGCACTGCGTGCAGGAAGATCACAACACTCCCGGTATCAGGCATAGGGCACTGTGTGCAGGAAGATCACAACACCCCCAGTATCAGGGATAGGGCACTGCATGCAGGAAGATCACAACACTCCCGGTATCAGGGTTAGGGCACTGCATGCAGGAAGATCACAACACCCCCGTTATCAGGGATAGGGCACTGCGTGCAGGAAGATCACAACATTCCCAGTATCAGGGATAGGGCACTGCGTGCAGGAAGATCACAACACTCCCGGTATCAGGGATAGGGCACAAGTTCTAGTCACATTGACTGATCGCATTACTTTTTTTGTCAAGCTACCAACCGTTTCCATTTCTCCTGGTTAGTGCGCACTAACTCCCGTTAGTGCGCACTAACCCGATTAACGATTTTTTAAGGATAAATCGGGGGAATTCCTATTGTATCGCGTTCTTTAACAATTTATGACGATTTAAAAATTATCGGACGATAATTTTAATCATTTCAAAGGGTTTCAAAGGGTTTTTTTTTCACAATTTCATTTTGGATAAATTTCTTCCACGGGTGTTATTATTACAGCCCCGTGGTATCGGAGATGCCTTCTCCATCACAATTATATCTTTTCTGAGGTGCTGCGACCAGAATTGTACACAGTATTCAAGGTGCGGTCTCACCATGGAGCGATACAGAGGCATTACCAGTCTCTGTTTTTTTTTAAAGAAAGGGGCCCTGGTATTTTGTGCATAATGATGGTAACTTAATTCTGGCACATGGGTGTACATGTATATTCATATTCCGGTTCATGTCCAGAGTTGCGTCCATTTTATAACATATGCGCATGGTATAAATAGCCTGCCGCACATGTGCGCATACTTACGCACAGATTTCAGGTTAAAGTCCTGGAATGCCCATGTCCTGCCCATTTCCCCTGTGCCATTGGGAAGCCCTTGTCACATGGTAGGGGCAAAGGGAAGCTGGTACCATTTTGAAAAATGCATACCCATCCGTTGCCCCTACCATATGACACGGATTGCCCAATAGAAGTTAAGGGCAAAGGGTGGTCAGCACCATTTTGAATGCAGGCAACTGCCAGCCTGGGAATGTAAAAATGCTCATGGGCCCCCCACCAGGTGTTTGTGGTGAGTATTGGGGAGGTCAAGAGGGGGTGGGAGGGGTCCGTTAGTTTTTTAAACAAAACAGCACACAAATTAAAAACAATGATCCAGGAGTGGACCTGGAATAACTCACCCTGGAATGAAAACTGAAAGGGGAAAAAATGTTTTCAAGGCTCCCAAGGCAGAGTGTAATCTATCTATGTCCAGTTGTGGACTTCGTACTGTCCGCCATTACTAGTAACAAGGACTAGAAGGCGGTCTGATACCTTCAGTTGCAAGATAAGTGCTTCTTCTGATAGCTTCAGTTTTGAAGAATCCTCTAAGTGTAATAACAATAGCTTCTTCTTGAACCATCATTCAACCATTCATGGTGACCAATGATTAAAAAGGCTTAGCACTCTCTTAGAGCTTATAAGCCAGTAGCTTTTGGCCACGCTATATGAGGTCACTATGAAAACATAAATTTCATTAACCCGTTTTCATTTATATAGCAGGATCTACAAATTGTGTTATTCAGTTGTTCCATGCTATTTGGATGACTTTAATAATTCCAGATTTGTAACATAGCAGACATTGAACGTTTTACATATGCCCTTAGAAACAAATTGTATGAAATCCTTTGGGGTGGGGGGGGGGGGGGCTATCTTGATTATTATAATTCCTTGCAGAGCTAGATGCTTGTCACTAACTTTATGTCCTCTCTTTCTCGGGGGGGGGGGGGGGGGTTGTTTGTTTTGTCTATTGCTAATGTGCATGTTATGTACTTTCACAAATTATAACCTGTTAAACCATTCACACAAATGGTTCCTAAAAAATAGCATGCATATGTTTCATAATACAAAAGCATGCAAGTAAGTCCAAACTCTGTCTTACCTCCCAGGAATGTTTCTGCTCAGTCTGCATAAGGTTATGTGTGAACATAACATACTCAAAAATGACTGCCTGCATATCAGGTAGGAAATTTTGTAAAAGGCCATTTCCGCATGCAAAACACCATTTTACCCATGAATATTATTTGGAAAATTGCCCTCGATATGGATAAAAATGGCTTCATGAACCAGCTTGGATATAGCAAAGTAAAATAGTTTCTTACTGATCTCTCAGAATTTTTTTTATGGTGTAAATAAACATTGGATAAAGATGGAATGGTCAATATAGTGTACTGGTATTTTCAAAAGGCATTTGATACAATACTTCATGGTAGACAACTCAGGAAATTAAAAAGGTCGTGGGATAGGAGGCAAGGTATTTCGTAGATTGTTAAATGGCTAAAGGATAAGAAAAGAAAGAATGGTCAGTTTTGCCAATGGGGAGAATTAATAGTGGAGTGCTTCAGGGATCTGTACTGGGACTGGTTTTATTTAACCTGTACATTAAGGGGCAGATTTTCAAAGGGGTACGTGCATAAGATACGTGTGTACCCCCCGAAAACTTGCCCCAAGTTCCCCCTGCACGTGCCGAGCCTATGTTGAATAGGCTCGGCGGTGCGCGCAAGCCCCGGGACGCGTGTAAGTCCTGGGGCTTTCCTGGGGGGGCGAGTAGGGGGCATGTCGAGGGGGCATGTCGCGGTGGCACATCATTCGGGGGCAGGGCTGTGGGCATGGTTCCGGCCCAGGGGCGTTTCGGGGGCATGGCTGAGGCCTCCAAAACAGGTCCTGGGCTGGGGAATCATGCGCCGGCCAGCTGGCCGGCGCGCGCGAGTTATGCCTGCCAGAGGCAGGTGTAACTTTTAAAACAAAGGTAGGGGGGTTTAGATAGGGCTGGGGGGGTTAGATAGGGGAAGGCAGGGGAAGGTGCGGGGGGATGGAAGGAAAGTTTCCTCCGAGGCCGTTCCGATTTCGGAGCGGCCTCGGAGGGAACTGAGGCAGGCTGCATGGCTCGGCACGCGCAGGCTACCGATTTTGGGCAGCCTTGCACGCGCCGACCCCAGATTTTACAGGATATGTGCGGCTACGCACATATCTATTAAAATCCGGTGTACTTACTTTTATAAAATCTACCCCTAAAGATCTGGAAAAGGGGGGCAATGATTAAGGTAATCTAATTTGCAGATAATACAAAATTATTAAAAATAGTTAAAACATGAGCACATCATGAGGAATTGTCAGAATGGAAAACAGGGCATATAAATGTTAGATGAAATGTATTATAAATAAGTACAAAGTGAATCACGTAAAGAAAAAAAGTCATTCAAACTATATGCTCCTGGAGGTGAATTTTAAAAGTTTGACACGAAGAAGTTGGGCTCATGCATGCCAAGTGCATTTTAAAAACCAGGAAGATACATGCATATCTCCCGCAGTATATGTTATGATTCCTGCCCGCGGAGCTACTCCCCGTGAGCAGGCCTCTCATCTCCTGTGCTGCCCTTCCCTTCGCGGCCGAGAAGATGCTGAAGAGACGCTGCTGACTATCCTTCTGTCTCACAGCAGGGAGCCGCTGAGACTGTCATTTTCCCGCGGCTCGAACTGCCACCTTGTTTACCTTTCCAGTGGCAAGGAGGCCACCGCTGTCACCACTCTATCGTGGCCAGACCGCCGCCTTCGGGGCCTTCACTAGTGACAGGGAGCTGCGAGTCAGCCTGCCTTCAGCGGTTGGGAGACGCCATCACCTGCCCCGACCTTGCTAGGAGCCTGTGGCCGCCCCTGAGCTCTCCCTTGAGGCAGGGAAGCTGCCCTTGAGCTTTGCCTGATGCTGCCTGCCTCTATAGGCACGGGGCCGCGCCTCCTCACTATACTTAAAGGGCCCGCGGCTGGATATGCCCCGGGCACCACCTGATGATTGTTTCCTGTCTCAGCCCTATAAAAGATCTTTTTCTGCACTCCTGTGTGCCTTGCATTGGAGTTTCCTGCTCCTGGAAGTCTCGTCTTCCAGCGCTCCATCAGGTCTTCGTTATTCGCTGGAACTCCATATCTTGTCTCGTCTGAGTCTTCATGGATTCCTGATGTTCCATGTCTTCATGTTCCGAGGTTCCTAGTTCAGGCTTCCTGATGCTACAGACTTCCTCATGTTCTAGACATCCTCATGTTCTGAAGTTCTTCTCCTCCTTTGCTTGTTCGAGTCCTCTTGACCCTCCAGCTCCGCTGGTTCTCCAGATGACACCTTGTTGAGTTAAATCCATGTCGGCAGTACCTGTTCTCATTATTGGAGTTTTGTCTCAGCTGGATTCCATTCCTGCACTTGTCCCACTCTCCTAGCAGTCCCAAACATAACAGACAGCCTCTTTAGGTTGTGTAGGATGCGCAGTGGGACAGGGTGGTCCGTGACCAGCCCATTGGGTCCGCCCATGTCGGTGGGCTGTATAGGGCGCACTGAGAGACAGTGCCAATGTCTGATCCTTCCAAGCTTCTTGTCTCGACCAGAGTCTTCCAAGCTTCTCGTCTCTTCCAGAGTTTTCCAAGTTCCTCGTCTTGTCCAGAGTCTTCCAAGTTCCTCGCCTCGTCCAGAGTCTTCTCACCCACGTCTTTAGTCTTCTGTGTCAAAAGGCCTCTGCCTGCCCTCATCCTCAGTCCGGAATGATGCTTCTTGCCGATACCCAGCGGCAGGTACAAAAGGGCTGGGAACGGTCGGAGGACTGCTCAAATACCAACATAGTGTTGTTGGCTTCCAAAAGCATGCAGGTCCGGCAGAGGGTCATACTTAGTCTTCACCCATGCTGGGACACGTCTCGTCAACCCTCAGCCCTATCTTGGAGTCTTCTGGGGTCGTGCCGAGGCCCAAGGGCACACAATCCCCTCAAATGGGATTGCTCTCCTAGCGGTCCCAAACATAACAGTATGCACATCTTGAAAGTTTTCAAAAATGGGTGAGGAATGGGCATGGTCTGGGCAGGGCATGGGAACTTTGGGGCATGAACCTAAGATGTGCATGTAAATACTCATGCCCCCTGCCTTGTAACTTTACTTCTACTATGGATGCCCTGTAAGTTAAAATGTAAAGGGCTTTAAGGGTCTGGGATAACTGGGGGGACTGAAGACTATCAAACTGGGGGGGGGGGGGGGGATTGGAAGGCCTATCTCTTAACTGGGAGAATTGGGGATGAAGGGATAAAACTGGGAATAGCATTGGCACATGCCCCTTTTAAAACCCTCCAATTTATGTGGTAGAAGTGGCATTTGCATGCACCTATTTAAAGTTTTGCACACATGTGCAAGTGCCCAGGCCATTTTATAACATATGCATATATGCATACATATGTTATAAAATGGCTGTGTACCTGAGTGTGAGCTGACGTATGTGCATATGCACACATGCTGATTGAAAGTTATAGTCCCTATGCATACTACATTGATGGGTCTTAGAACCAAAAGGCAGTATATAAATATGTTTTACATTAATAAATACATGCTGGATTCCATATTAGGAGTCACCGCCCAGTTTTCTGTTTATACAGACTTTTGGGGATGTTTACATTTAATCTTGTTCCTTCTTCATCCACTCTGTAACATGATACATTCTGGCTAGTGATAGGAGCTGGAATACTACTGAGAACATGTCCTTGAAGAGTGTCAGTGACTGAATATTGTTAGGTTGGCTCTGAACATTGCAAATAGCTATCTAGCTATATATTATGCTGTTTATAATTTAACTCTGCTTGGAAAATGTAGGATTATATCTAAGATATCAGTAGACTTTGATCTATAAATAAGTTTCATGTAAGGGTGGTTTGCTAGTTATTTTAGTACTTTAAGAGAGGTGTGCTATGTTTTGATAAACATTTACTATTAGGATATACATTTATTTGTATTAGTTTTCAGAGTTTATGCATAAATACAATTTAAATATGTTTGTTTACTATTTGATATACCATCAAGCCAAACACTTCATAGTAGTTTACAGTCCAAAAGCATATAGCAAATCAATTATATAAATAGCAACTAAAAACCATATATACTGATATAAATACACAAAACCTACATCTCAGAAAACAGCATTTCAATGAATAAACTCCAAAAATGAATGAAATGTAAAACTGTGCAAGATATTTTTTTGCTGAAATGAATGAAATAACCCAGAAATGTTTTTGTGCACATCCCTGTTTATTATTCCCATGCATTTCTTTTTAAAATTTTAATTATTGTTTGCCAATTATATCTGCAGTCAGATAGGCATTTATGCTATATATATATATATATATATATATCTTTGTTTTTGGATTTTAATTGCATATTATTTAAATATTACTTAAACTCGTGAATATAAAAATATTTTCCAGTCATTACATGTTTATGTTACTGTTGAATTCCATTATTCACATGATTATAATCTCGTCAATAGCATTCTTTTTTAATATGGTTGTATGTTCTTGCTTAGAACTGGATATATAGATTATCCTGTTTAGAGTATTAAATTATTGATCAGATAATGAGATGGTATTTCAGTGTTTCCATATATTAAATATCTTTTATTAGAATCTGTGGAAAGGCAGATTTATTTGCAATTATGAGACTGTTGGATGACTGAATATTTTATTGGAAAAGAATCCAAAAGTTCAGCCAAACAGAATACAGGTATCATATGATGATTCTTTTAAACAGAGCTGAAATCAGAGAGTTGATACAAAAATGGTGCAGTTGAGTAGATGTCTATTTCAGTAACGCTGGCAGAAGAGAATACTTGTCTTTTCCTCATGTGATTGATTCTAATCACCAGTCACTAATGACTAGCTTTCCTGTAAATACTGCCTCTTTCTGGAAGGAATTAGTATGTTTTTATACTTAACACAAAGCAAAACAATTAAATTAAATGAATGACATAGGCATCTGGCCTATCCAGGTTTGCTATTTTGCACAACAGATTGGGTTTTGTGATATCACTTGTCCTAACGCGCCATTAGTCCTGATTATTTATAAAACTATGTGTTTTATGAACTGTCAATTAACAGTGCCTGCCATTGTCAGTAAGCTGGAAATAGATCCAAGACTATCAGCGCAAAAGTGACTTTAATCAATGAAAGACAGGACAACAGATCAATACACTGTATCCTTAAGGAAGAGTTGGCTAACAGAAAATGAAAGAAATCCTTTTGCTGAGAGACCATCCATGAGCGAGGAATAATAATAACAAGGTGCTTAATCTGAGAGCAGCAGCAGCACGGCTTTCATCATAAAGCTGTGTCTGTTTTGTAGGTCAGCAGAGAAAGATGCGCTATTCTTTGTCAAGCCTACCTTTTTGACTTCATGAACACATGGAAATAAGCTAATCCCTCCTTTTTGAGACCTACCTGCATAATAGATTTATGTACTCTAATAGACGGTAACTTTTAAACAGGCACGCGGCGCACATGTTCACAATCCAGCGCCCAGGGACGCGGCCATTTTATAACATATGCACGTATATCTGCGCATATTATAAAATAGCCTGACTGCACGCACATGCCCTTGCAATTGTAAATGGAACCGTGCCTATGCCGCTTCTACCACATAAGTGAGGGGATTTTAAAAGATGCGCACCAAAGCCATTACCAGTTTTACCAGTTTGTTCCCAGTTTTCCCGGGTAAGGGATAGAACTTCCAAACCACCCTAGTTTAATAGCCTCCCTTCTCCATTGTTAGCCCTGACTCTTAAAACCCAGCTGATGTATTTAGTGTTTTTGTTTTATGACTTACTCGCCATCCACAGCAGAAGTAAAGGTATGCAGCAGGGGACCCCAGCATGCACCTGTGCGCGTATGCATTTACATGCTAATTTCAATGTGAAATCCAGGAACGCCCATGCCCTGCCCAGACCTCGCCCATGCCCCGCCCCTTTTACTGGAACTTTTCATCTGTGCACGCAGCGTGAGATACGAGCAAACTGGCAGCTTTTAAAAGCCACTCAGCGCAAGCCGGGCCAACTTGTGCACATATCTCCTGGTTTTGGCATGTATGGGTTTTTAAAATTCATCTTTTAATGCATTGGCCATGTTATTTTTTTATCTTTTGATGCAGCTTGGGAAGAAAGTGGCTGAAATTCATTCAGTAAGGGTATGCATACAAACAAAATTTGATTTAGCCCTGGATTTTCTAAGTTCACAGAACTTAGAAAATACAGCGGAAACAGGGCGCGGGGGGTGAAGTGGGTGGCGGGCCTGTGAAAGCCAGCAGCGATCGCACCAGCACGGTGCAATCGCTGCCGGCTTTCGCAAACCAATAGCGCCATAGTGAGGGCAAAGGTAGTGCTGGCGCCATTTTGCCCTCACTATGTCGACATAGTGAGGGCAAAGGTAGCGCCGGCGCCATTTTGAATATTGGCAAATTGGCCCGAGTGCAGAAGGTCGCTCCTGGACCCCCGCTGGACTTTCGGCAAGTCTTGTGGGGGTCAGGAGGCCCCCCCAAGCTGGCCAAAAGTCTCTGGGGGTCCAGCGGGGGTCCGGGAGCGATCTCCTGCACTCGTGACGTCAGGTCACATCAACCAAAATGGCGCCGGCGCTACCTTTGTCCTGTTATATGGTAAGGGCAAAGGTCCACGGCGCCATTTCTCTTAACACAGCCGTGGCCCGAGAGTGGGAGATCGTGCCAGGACCCCCCCCACTGGACCCCAGGTAATTTAAAACATTTTGGGGGGTTCGGGAGGGTGGGGGATTTCTTTTAAAGGGTCAGGGTGGGTTTTAGGGTTGTTTTGGTGTGCCGGTTTTCCCGCCCTCACCCCCTCCCCCGATTTATGATTTTTGACGATAAATCAGGGGAATTGTTATTGTATCGTGGCTCTAATGATTTTTGACGATTTAAAATATATCTGATGATTGTTTTAAATCGTCAAAAAAACGATTCACATCCCTAGTATACACCCCAGAGTTCGGAAGGAACTAAAAAATGAAATTTCAGACCTATTAGTAAACATTTGTAACCTATCATTAAAATCATCCATTGTACCTGAAGACTGGAGGATAGCTAATGTAACCCCAATATTTTAAAAGGGCTCCAGGGGTGATCCGGGAAACTACAGACCAGTTAGCCTGACTTCAGTGCCAGGAAAAATAGTGGAAAGTGTTCTAAACATCAAAATCACAGAACATATAGAAAGACATGGTTGAATGGAACAAAGTCAGCATGGCTTTACCCAAGGCAACTCTTGCCTCACAAATGTGCTTTACTTTTTTGAAGGAGTTAATAAACATATGGATAAAGGTGAACAGGTAGATGTAGTGTACTTGGATTTTCAGAAGGCGTTTGACAAAGTTCCTCATGAGAGGCTTCTAGGAAAAGTAAAAAGTCATGGGATAGGTGGCGATGTCCTTTCGTGGATTACAAACTGGCTAAAAGACAGGAAACAGAGAGTAGGATTAAATGGACAGTTTTCTCAGTGGAAGGGAATGGGCAGTGGAGTGCCTCAGGGATCTGTATTGGGACCCTTACTTTTCAATATATTTATAAATGATCTGGAAAGAAATACGACGGGTGAGATAATCAAATTTGCAGATGAAACAAAATTGTTCATATTAGTTAAATCACAAGCAGATTCTGATAAATTGCAGGGAGACTTTGTGAGACTAGAAAATTGGGCATCAAAATGGCAGATGAAATTTAATATGGATAAGTGCAAGGTGATGCATATAGGGAAAAATAACCCATGCTATAGTTGCACAATGTTAGGTTCCATATTAGGCTCTACAACCCTAGAAAGAGATCTAGGCGTCATAGTGGATAACACATTGAAATTGTCGGTTCAGTGTGCTGTGGCAGTCAAAAAGCAAACAGAATTTTGGGAATTGTTAGAAAGGGAATGGTGAATAAAATGGAAAATGTCATAATGCCTCTGTATCACTCCATGGTTTGACCACACCTTGAATACTGTGTACAATTCTGGTCACCGCATCTCAAAAAAGATATAATTGCGATGGAGAAGGTACAGAGAAGGGCTACCAAAATGATAAGGGGAATGGAACAGCTCCCCTATGAAGAATGACTAAAGAGGTTAGGAATTTTCAGCTTGGAGAAGAGACGGCTAAGGGGGGATATGATAGAGGTGTTTAAAATCATGAGAGGTCTAGAATGGGTAGATATGAATTGGTTATTTACTCTTTTGGATAATAGAAAGACTAGGGGCCTGTGATACTTTAGGGAATGAGGGGCATCTGGCCGAAACAGGGGACGGGCCTACACTAGCTGGCAGCGATCGCACCGTCGCGGTGCGTACACTGCCGGTTTCGCACCCAATAGCACCACCATAGAAGGTGTAGCTATTGGGCGCGAACTGGGATGCAAAAAGGGCCTTACCTTTTCGTCATCCGTGGAGTCTTCGCGGAGGTGGTCCCGGTGAAGCCCCGACTCCTCCTCTTCTGGGGCCGACTCTGCCCCCATTTTGGTGTCGCATGCGATAAGGGACTTTTCGTGTGCGACACGCTAACTTCATGGAGTGCCCTAGGGGGCACTCCATGAAGTTACCGTGTGGCACATTTAAAACTAATCAGAGAAAGTTCTTTTTCAATCAATGCACAATTAAACTCTGGAATTTGTTGCCAGAGGATGTGGTTAGTGCAGTGAGTATTTCTTAGCTGTGTTTAAAAAAGAATTGGATAAGTTCTTGGAGGAGAAGTCCATTACCTGCTATTAATTGAGTTGACTTAGAAAATAGCCACTGCTATTATTAGCAACGGTAACATGGAATAGACTTAGTTTTTGGGTACTTGCCAGGTTCTTATGATCTGGATTGGCCACTGTTGGAAACAGGATGCTGGGCTTGATGGACCCTTGGTCTGACCCAGTATGGCATTTTCTTATGTTCTTAGCATTGCTCTGCTGTCAGAGTTCCCCTTTGGAAATTAGTTTGCAGACCCCCACAGATTGTTTCGTTATTGTTCCCTTTTGATGTTTTTTTTCAAACTGTCCATACTGGGAGAATGTTTACTGGTATCTGTAACCACAGATTTTGCACCAGTTTTCAAAGAAAATTCATGCATACACTTTTTCACCTTGAAACAGGTCATGGATAAAATGAGCACACCTTCATTTATATCTGCTTTTCCAGGAGCCAATTTCTTTTCATGGCAATAATGTGTGCAGATTGTAAAATGTAAACCTCATGCACGGTTTGCTTCTAAAATTGAAAGACACCCCTGAAAATGTTAAAAGTCTGCACATTGTAGAAGACCACACATACTTTTAGCCACATTGAGGAAACAGAAATATTTGGATGGGTTATTACTTTGTAAAAATCACTATTTATGAGGGTAATTTTCAGTAATCAGTTTCTATGGCTAAAATCTATGGAGAAAAAGTACTCAAAGCCCTTAATTTCAAGTTTTTATCTGCATAAGTCCACCTTGAAATCCCCTGGTTGGATCACTCCCTTATTCATTCCACAATGACCTGCAACATAAAATCTAACAGGAATGGAAACAACTGAAGAACAATTATGTACTGACCTCCTTTTGTTAGCAATACACTTCAAGTAAAACTACAAGAAGAACTCACATACATCGACCTAACAAACATAGAAACTGCCACAACCTCTTGGCTCAACATCACCAAAGCCATAGCAAAGTAAACCCAACCATAACAAAGGCAATAAAATACCCAAAACAACAAAATCAATGGTACAATGACATCATAAGAATAGCCAAATGCGAACTCAGAAAAAAAGAGAAATCATGGTGCAGGAATAAAACAGCCCTACTACTCTCCACATACGGAACCTATCTGGAATACTACAAAAACATATTCACAACGCTAAGAAAGATTTCTATTCGAGCAAAATATTCAAATACCAGCATAACCCCAAAACACTTTTCTCCATTATACACAACCTCACCAAACCAACAAATGAACCAGGAATACCAAACAACCCTATCAAATGCAACAAATTAGCTGAATTCTTCATCAATAAAATAAAAAAAAATAATAATCAACAGCCCCATCGCACACGACCAAACCTTAAAAACATCACATAAGCTGTCTACAACCTGGTCGAACTTCAACCCCACCTCCTCTCTGGAATTCAAAAAATCATCAGAAATATGAACCCAGCAAAACATCCCATTGACAGCATCCCCATTCCTACAATTAAACTGATCGAAAATACAATAAATAAAACAATACCGGACATTGTCAACCTCTCTCTCACCGAAGGAATCTACCCAGAATGCCTAAAATCAGCAATCATTAAACCTCTAATAAAAAAGAGCAACCTAGATCCCAAGAACGTACAAAACTACCACCCTATTTCCAACCTACCTTTCATTGCGAAAATCATAGAAAAAATTGTACACTCCCAGCTCTCGGACCACCTCGAATTCAACATACTTCACCTGTCACAATTCGGCTTCAGGAACAACTTAAGCACAGAAACACCACTTCTCGCACTAAACGACACCATACTCAGAGTATTCGACAAAGGTCAAAGCTTTTTATTAATCCTTCTAGACTTATCGTCCGCCTTTGACACAGTCAACCATACCATCCTTCTCGACAGACTATCGGAAATAGGAGCCACAGGGATAACTTTATAATGGTTTGCATCCTACCTTTCGCACAGAAATTTCCAAGTACTATACAACAACACCCTCTCGAACAAAGTCAATCTTAACACAGGAGTTCATCAGGGATCTGTCCTATCAGCAACACTATTCAACATCTATCTTCTACCAATTTGTCACACACTCAAAAGACTTGGTTTGACTCACTTCCTATATGCCGATGATATACAAATACTTATCCCTATACAGAATACATTAGAAGAAACCTACAAAAGACTAACCTACATTCTGATGAAAATCAAACAATGCTTATCCATCCTAAAACTCATAATAAACCTTGACAAAACCAAAATAATCATACTAGATAGAAAGAACAACAACACCCTCATGCAACCACTCAAAATGGAAAACCCACAATCATCAATCTCCCCTGTCACCCATGCTCGAAACCTAGGAATCACCATTGACAAAGACCTATCATTCAAAATCCACATAACTAACAAGATCAAGGAAGGATACCACAAACTACTTACCCTCAGGCACATTAAACCTTTCCTTTCGCACGATAACTTCAGAACTGTCCTGTAGCTACTCATCTTCGCCAACTTTGACTACTGCAATGCCCTACTACTGGGCCTACTACTCGCAACCATCCACCCGCTCCAAATTCTGCAGAACGCAGCTGCCAGAATCCTAACCGAACAAAGCTCCATGATCACATTACTCCAACTCTTACAGCACTACACTGGCTCCCAATAAAATATCAAATAGACTACAAAGTACTAACAATACTAGATAAACTCATCATAGGTCAACAATCCAACTGGCTAAGCAAAACCATCGAGCTCCATACTCCAAAACGAGACTTATGATCAAAGAATAAAGGCCTCCTCAAAATCTCTCCAGCCAGAACCACACTACTACATACAACCCGTGAAAGAGCTATATCCATCGCCAGCCCCTCACAATGGAATTCACTCCCAACTGAACTAAGAAGGCAACCCAACATAAAAACCTTCAAAAATGAACATAAAACCCAGTTGTTCACCAAAGCCTACGCAAACTCACATAATCAACCGCTTTGCTTGACTCCATCACTCACCAGCAACAAGAATCTACAGTCCATCCCATGAACAATGTCTTTTCGACGACCTCTCGAATTTCTAAGACACTTTTATCTAGCCTATTTATCATATTTAACGGCATATTAAATATATTTATTTATTTATTTATTATTTTGTTATACCGACTTTCATGACAAGAATCGCATCAACCCGGTTTACATTTAACAATGTGAATAAGGCAGGGAGTAACATAATAATCAATAATCAAAGTTCAAACATCTTAAACAATAGCATGGATGTGAAAAAGTTACAATGAAACAGGGAGAAATACTTGGATTTAGAAAGGGGAGGGACAACTGAACAGTAGAATATTTACAGTGCAGCCAATTGCGTCAGTAATATAGTTGAGATATTACTTCAGTAATATAGTAAGAGAATATTTACAGTGCAGCCAATTGCATCAGTAATATAGTTGTGTAGCAAAATGAATCAGTGTGGTACAGTTGTGTGGCATAATAAAAGGTGCTGGGTATGAGTGTGTGGGTATATGTAAATATATGCCCATCCTGAAAGTCTGTTTCACTAATTGACCTGTTTGACTCATCCGTATTACTTTCCTACCCAACCAGCTCACCCTGTAACCCCACCCTACTTGTACTAGCACATGTTATAAAAACTAACGACAGCTTATCACAAATTTGCAAACTGATATGATGACTGTACGCTGTAATTTGCTTTAATTAACATACTTACCAATTTATGTAAACCGTTCTGATGGTAAAACCGAATGATGGTATACAAAACATGACAAATAAATAAATAAATAGATGAAAGTGAAAAGGCTCCCCCTCCTCGCAAACAGCCCTAGACTCCTGAGAGACCCCAGCAAAGCCAGGAGAAAACATGTTCATTGTCTTATGGATTTGGCATCTAGCATTGCTCTGCTGTCAGAGTTTCCCTTTGGAAATTAGTTTGCAGACCCTCAAAGATTTTTTTCATTATTGTGCCTTTTTGATGGTTATTTTCAAACTGTCCAAACTGGGAAAATGTTTACTGGTATCTGTTAGAGATGTGCATTTGTTTTTACCGAATTGGAAAATTTCAACGAACTTGTCCAATTAGGCATGTTTCAGGGAGCCCGAAAAAGACTGGGATTTTCCCGGTTTTTTTTTTGCAAAAATTCATTTTTCCGATTAGTGCACGCTAACGGGAATCAGTGCGCGCTAACTCCCCATTAGTGCGTGCTAACTCCCGTTAGCGCACACTAACAAAAAGTAACAAAAAGTAATAAAATCTAACAGTTTTTGTTAGTGCGCGCTAACACGGAGTTAGCGCGCACTAACTAAAAATCGATTTTTCATGAAAAAAAAGATCCGAATTGAAAAAAAACGACATTTTCCATGGCGGCCGAAAAACGAAGAATGACACAAACACAAAAAATGATGCGCATCTCTAGTATCTGTAACCACAGATTTTGCACCGATTTTCAAAGAAAAATCATGCATTCACTTTTTCACCTTGAAACAGGTCATGGATAAAATGAGCACACCTTCATTTATATGATTATCGCCCCCCAACAACTCAATCCCTCACCCACCAATGTCAGCTCCCTGCACCCCCTCCCAGACTTCGCTCAACATGTAAGAGACCTTGGTGTAATTCTTGACACCCAATTCAGCCTGCAAAAATTCATCAACACCACCCTTAAGGAATGCTATTTCAAACTACACACACTCAAAAAACTAAAACCACTCCTGCATCCCAGCGACTTCAGAACTCTGCTTCAGGCACTCATCCTATCCAAAATAGATTATGCAAACGCCATCTTACTAGGCCTTCCCAAAAATGCCACAACCCCCCTGCAGCTCCTTCTAAATGCAGCTGCACGCATTCTAACAGGCACACGTAGAAACGATCACATCACGCCCATTCTTAAACAACTACATTGGCTCCCCATATCCTCAAGAATCATCTTTAAGACTCTAACTCTCATACACAAAGCCATCCACAACCCAAACATGCATTGGTTCTCCGACACCCTACACCTTCGTACGACATCAAGACCAACCAGATCACCATACCTTGCAACAATACCCACTCCTACACCCAAACTATCCCACCTCACTTTCACCAAACAACACTCCATCTCCTTAGCTGGTCCCAAGCTATGGAACTCAATGACCACCAGTCTACGCCTTGAGATCTGTCCAAAGAAATTCAGACAGAAACTTAAAACATGGCTTTTCACGCATGCCTACTCTTAATCTGCCATCCCAGTTCCATTCCCCCCCCACACCCCCCCTAATCCACTCCACCTCTCACCCAGACTCTTTCCTCCCCCTCCACCCCCTACCCCATCCTCACTCTCACCCCTTTCTCACCCCCCTACCTCCCATCCCTCTCTAACCTAGGCCCCCCCCCCACTCCCCCTCCGTGTATATTGAATGTACATATTAGAATGTAAATAACTCCTGCTTTTTGTAAATAATCCCCCTTATTCCCCTCCTCTGTTCCCAGCATACTCCTTTAGTTCCAAGTTACTGCCCTGCCCCCTTCCCTCCCCTCCCCCCCCAGTTATAATATCAGTTACAATGTAAAGCCCTGTTGGCTGAATTTGCTGTTATCTGGAAACCGATGTGATGTCTCGTGCGAATGTCGGTATAGAAAAATGTTAAATAAATAAATAAAAATATATCTGCTTTTCCAGGAGCCAATTTTTTTTCATGGCAATAATGCGTGCAGATTGTAAAATGTAAACCTCATGCAAGGTTTGCTTCCAAAATTGAAAGACGTCCCTGGAAATGCTAAAAGTCTGCACATTGTGGAAGACCACACATACATTTAGCCACATTGAAAAAACAGAAATATTTGGATGGGTTACTTCCGTGTATAAATCACTATTTATGAGGGTAATTTTCAGTAATCAGTTTCTATGGCTAAAATCTATGGAGAAAAAGTACTCGAAGGCCTTAATTTCAAGTTTTTATCTGCATACGTCCACCTTGAAAATGTGCAGGTGTCCCCAGAACACCTCTGCACATATACAGAGAAAGTTACACCTGCTCCTGAGCAGTGTTTACATTTTACATGCATACTTTCAAAACTCAAAAATATTATTATTTCTCTGATTTATATTCAGCCTTGCACAAACTTTCCTTTCCCCAACTCCATGCTCTGGAACACCTATCACAAGTGCAGGGAAAAGTATGTGTGTAATTGAGTTATACAAATAGTTTTCCCGCATATATCCTTGCTGGATAATATTAAAAAATTCATTTAATGTAGCACATGCATAAAAATGAGTTTATTCATGGAAATCCCTTTGAATATTCATTCCATACGTATCTATGCCTTTGAGACATGTTTTCATAATGATTACTGCTAGATCTCCTTCAAGCCTGCTGGTTTCCTATCTTCTATCCCGCTCTCTCAGCTGGACTATATGCTGAAAAAGGCTAGTTTATTTATTCAGCATGTGACGTTTGGTAGTAAGCCCCTTGAGCGTGTTCATAAGTATTTTTGGTTTTTTGTACTTTGTCCAATATCTGGGTTCTTAAGAAAACTGGTGGAGACATTGATTTTGGCCCAGTGTATGATGACTCATATCTAAAATTCCAAATAGTTCTTTCATATATTCTTAAGGGTCTATTTCCTGAGTTTTGATTTAATTAGATTTGGTTGTCTAATTATATAACAACTTATTTTTGTTTTTTTTCCCCTGTTTTCTTCAATAGAAAGGATTCTTTCCTGTATTGTGATGAAAACTGAGTGCTTCTGAAGTGTGGCAAGAGTAGTGAAAGCAGTAGAACTGGTTATCATAAGCCCACCACAGAAATGTCCCTGAAGTCATCCCATTTATGCTCAGCTAATTTGAATCCCATGTGAATTTAGGTTAAATGTAGCTTTTCATTGCAGGAAACTTTACAAAAGCTGAGATGTAATCAGCCTATTCTTGACATTATCAGGTTAAAGGTTTAGAAACTTGATCACTAGGTCATTACCGCTCACCAATAAATGATTTACTTTCTAAACATCCTGGGTCATTTCTACATTTTCTTTTCACAGAAATTGATTTGCTAATATTTTTTTTTTTACAGCTAATAACTTCTTTCTCTCCCCCTTCTCTTCTTCAGTGTGATGACTTGAGAATGTGATGAATTAGAATAATGTATAAGAAATGGCTATATGACAAGACAAGACATTTCGGCGGTAGGAGATTTGATGTATCTCTCCGTTTTACTTATTTATTGACCTAGATGCTGAGGAAGAACTGTGTGCCTTGTCATTTTTGACTTCTTTGATGAAAATTGTAAATGGATAAAGGTAATGGCAAAAAAAATGGCAACATTGTCTTTCCTCAGAGTTGAAGGTCATTCTTGCATAAGAAAGGATTATACAGCAGCAATAACATGGGGACAGGTTTGTCAGAAAATGCAAAGATACTGGGCCTGGCTTTCTATATTATATTCATAGGTAGAGGATCACTTAGAACAAGCTGCTTGCCTACTCTGTCAACTCTCGGTTCAGAGCAGAATTTAAATGTGTTTTCAAAGTCTGCCATTCCCTGAATTATATCCACATTGTCACTCCAGTGTGCTTGTGATGAATAATTCTAGCCAAGGCTTCTTTCAAACAAAACCAGAAACTGTGGGAGCTGCAATAGATGCCCCTTTGGGATATATAAAGGCCGAACCTTGATCATTCTTAATTGTAGCACACATTCATAGAGATGTTTTCCCTCTTTGATGTAAACAAAAGAAAATTACGGTTTGGGAGTTAAAACATGGCAATCTATGTGGGATTTTGAGGATGATTTTCAGATAAAGTGACCTGGGGGATTCAGCAGTATATATACTTTATGCAGATCGGGAGAGGATTTCCAAGGTTCATGTGTGAGCAGGCTCTGAAAATAATGGGGTAGATTTGAAAAGGTGCGCGTGGGCGGTCATGTGCGCACGCTACCCGGTGTGCGCACATGTACACCCGATTTTATAACATGTGCGGGCACGCGCATGTTATAAAATCAGGGGTCAGCGCATGCAAGGGAGTGCACAATTGTGCACCTTGTGCGTGCCAAGCCACGCTGCCTTCCCCCATTCCCTTCCCCCTAGCCTGACCTTCCCATCCCTTCCCCTAACCTTTCCCCCCCCAGGCCTAGTTTAAGCCCCCCTGACTTTTGTCTTACCTTTTGTGCCTGCCTCCGGGCAGGTGCATGTTGCGCATGCCGGCAGCCTGCTGGCACGAGATCCTCCGATATAGCGGCAAATGGGCGCTATGTTGGAGGCCTCAGGCCCCACCTCTGCCCTGCCCCTAGACCGCCCCTTTTTGCAAGCCCCAGGACTTACATGCATCCAGGGCCTGTATGTGCATCCCCGGGCCTTAAAAATCCGGCCCAATGTGCAGAACACTGCACATTGGGCCAAATAACACACAAATATGTGTGTTATTTCCTGCCAACATTTTTCTCACATTTTTCTCACAACTTATAAACAGCCCCACTCACAAACCAGGTCATACACGTGATCTGATTTTCACCAACCAATACCTCTATGACCCTACAGTATCTATTAAACCTGTTCCATGGTCAGATCATTATCTTATCAAATTCTGTGCACAAATCAATACCAATAAAATGACAAGAACTAATACACCAATGTCTTTCAAATACAGACCCCCCTTCCAACTCAACTCACTCAAACAAGAATTGGGAAAACAACTTATAAATCTTGACCTATCCAACATACATAACGCCACTCAGTCTTGGTTCCAACTTACAAAACAAACTGCTAATAACATAAATCCCGAGAAAACAAAACTGATAAAACATAACAGAACAAAAAACAACCCATGGTTCAATTCACACCTCAGAACTCTGAAATCCAATCTCAGAAAGTTGGAAAAAGAATGGCGCAAATCCAAATGCCAATTAAATCTTCAAAGATACCGCACACAACTCGCCGACTACAAGAAAGCAATTCTAATTGCCAAACGTGAATACTATAATCTAAAAATAAAAAACTCAACAAATAAATATAACTCCCTCTTTAACATCGTAAAGAACCTAATAGAAAACAACAACAAAAACATCCCATCCTCAGATGCAAATAACCTAAGCCAAGACCTCGCTAATTTCTTTAAGAACAAAATAAACAAGATAACTGAATCTTTCAACATCACTTCTTCTAACGAAGTACCTTATGATACAACATCAACAGCAACATGGTTAAAATTCGAACCAATCTCTAGTATTGTAATAAAAAAGATGCTTCAAAAAATAAACCCTGCTAGACATGATCTCGATACTATCCCAACCCGAGTACTAAAGGAAATATCACATATTATTTCTCCAACATTAGCTGCAATCATAAACAAATCTCTCGAAGAAGGACATCTACCAGCTAATCTGAAAACTGCAACAATAACTCCCATTCCAAAAAAAAAGAACATAGACCCAAACGACCTGAATAATTACCGTCCAATCTCCAACCTTCCCTTACTTGCCAAGTTGACCGAAAAAGCTGCTTTGACTCAACTAAACGAACATCTAGAGATCAACAATATTCTTCACCCTGCACAACACGGTTTCAGAAAGAACCGCAGCACTGAAACCCTACTGATCAATTTATCTAACAAAATAATAAGAGCCTTCGACAACAAACTAAGGGCCTCATTTTTCAATATTGCATGGGATACCAAAAAGGGGTGTTACCTTATGCTAATAAGCATGTGTATTGCAATAACCCAATTTGAGCTACATTGCTGGAGAGAGAGAGAGAGAGAGAGAGAGAGAGAGAGAGAGAGAGAGAGAGAGAGAGAGAGAGAGAGAGACTTGCTATAGTGTCTCTTCCCTAGACAGGTATTTGTATCTCTATGAGAGGCCCACCTAGTAACTCGAGGTGGGGATTAGGTATGAGTGTAGGGGGTTGGGGGCCACTTTCACATTCAATGTGAGATGTACGAACAGAACAGTGGTCTCTTGTGAAGATTTGATGGCCTTCGGAGTGAGGAAACTCACTCCAAGATGAGATTTGGACAATGTTCTAACATTTAAGCAAAAAAGTACAGAATAGGGATGTGCATTCAGGTTATCAAAAAAAAAAAAAAAAAAGAGTATTATTCAAATAATCAGTTTTCAGTTTGGTTTGTTGTAAGTGGACATTATTTGACTTATTCAAAAAATTTGAAAAAAAAATTTGAAGAAAAGAACTTTGAAATAAAATGTCAGAAAATATATCAAAAATGAAAACAACAAAAACTGAACCAAAAAACAAATGGCAGCAGATCCCTAGTACAGAAGTATGATTTCCAAAACAAAATTTTTCCCAGAGTTGCTAAATAGATAACCAGAAAAGCATCATAGCTGTATCAATGGATCTTTGTAACAATGGCAGATATAGACTACAAGAGAAAATGGATAAGCCTATGTCACAAAGAGATATTCATTTATTTATTTTATTTTAACATTTTTATATACCGGTATCCGTTTGCACATCGTACCGGTTTACATGTAACAAAAAGGACAATCCAAAAGAGGCATGTGTTTTACATGGAACAGAGAACAGTTAATAATATAAGTTAATAAAATAACAGGTGAACATTAAAAGAAACTATGGTTAAGGAATTAAACAAGGAAGATCATAAATAAACAATGAACAATTAACATGAGTTCTAAGAGCAAGGGCATTTAAGCGGGGAGGGTGGTAATAAAAATTTGACAGTTCACATTGGTTAGACGAGAGTGTTTACACAGCGAGGATATATTTGCAAATCGGAGCATTAGGAGAGGGGTGCACAGGGGACAGAGGTTGACTTGACAGGCATTTAAAAGCTGGGGAAGAAAAAAACTGGGGTAGGATAGAAGAGTAATGAGTGCACCACTGAGACCGGACAGGGAGGGGCACTTCATTCGGAGTTGGAGGAGAGCAGTTGAAAGCCTAATGAGAGCTTTGTGGCATTGAGGTCTTTAGTTGAAGGCCTGTAGAAATAGCCATGTTTTTAATTTTTTTTTTTAACTTTGGTGTGAAGGTTTCAGTGCGTAAATCATGCGGCATAGAGCTCCAGAGGGAAGGGCCTGCGAGGGTAAGGGCTCTTTTAGAAGTAGAGGAAAGTCTGATGAGTTTCAGGGAGGGTGAGTGTAAAGTTCCTTGGAGGATAGTTCGAATTGGTCTAGCTGAGACATGAGGTCGGAGAGGGGGATTGAGCCAGTGTGTATTATCATTTATAATAGCTTTGTGGATGAGGGAGAGGACTTTGTATTGTATTCGTGAGGTGATAGGGAGCCAATGAAGGTCTTTCAGAGTAGGTGTAATGTGGTCTCTCTTTTTGGTATTCATGAGGATACGGGCTGCAGCATTCTGCAGACATTGAAGGGGTTTGATGATCGTGTTGGGGAGACCAAGGAACAAAGCGATGCAGTAGTCCAATTTAGAGAATATAAGAGCCTGGAGTACAGTACGGAAGTCAGAACCATGTAATAGGGGTCTGAGTTTTTTTTACAGTGTGCAGTTTAAAGTAGCAATCTTTGAGTATAGAGTTTATGAATGGTTTAAACGAGAGATGACTGTCAATAACGGTTCCGAGGTTCCGAGTGTGAAGTGAGAAGATAATGGGGGGGTAGAGGGAGGGGATGGTGGGGGAGGAATTGGGGGCAGAGATAACAATGAGCTTGGTTTTTTGGGGCTTTAGAGTGAGGTGCATGTCAGTAAGGATTTGGTTAATAGAGGACAGACAGGAATCCCAGGTTTGGAGGGCTTTCTGGAGAGATTGAGTTACGGGGATGGTGGATAGTTATAAAAGAGCTAGCTCATCAACACCCAAAACAGATTGAGGCCAATTTTCCAACTCTGCACAGAGCTTTCAGCCCCACAGGTACATTGTACTTTGCATCCACGAGCTTGCAAGCCATTTTTCAAAAGGAAATTCCCCATTGGGACCACAGGTTCATAAGAACCCAAAGAGTTTGCTAGGGCTATCTCCCTGAGAAGAAATATATATAGGGATTTAAAAATTAATTTAAATTCTGGTCCCTTCCTCAACACCATCCATCTCTCTGTGGAGAAAAGTATACCTGCTATGAATGTGTGTTTGTTTTAAAATGAATGGCAATCTGAATTGAAGTGGACATTTTTGTTTTGGTTCATTGTACCCAAAAACAAGTGCATAATCCCTCATAAATCTCTAAAATGTTTGAGAAAATAGTGCATACTATTTCCAAAGTGAAGAAAAATGAAAAAAAAAATAGAAATGTGTATTAAATAACAAAACAAAACAAAAATGATCCAAAACAAAAAACGAATCAAAGTGTAGATGTGCGCACGCGTGCATCCGTCCATGTGCATGTGCTTCCTGGTATGCATACATGGACGCGCCAATTTTATAACACGTGCACATGTATGTATGGGCAGTGCGCGCAAGGGAGGGAAAATTAATGCAACATCTGTGCGGCGAAGCATTCGGGCCTTCCCCAGGTCCCTCCCAGTCCTCTCCAATTAAGGAGTGTAATGGAAGGGAACTTCCCTACCCACCTCCCTAAACTCCCTCCCTCTTCCCCTCTCCTCCCCACCCTCTAAACCCTACCTATTTTTTTTTGGTTTGTTTTACACCTTACTTCAGGTTCCCAGGCTGCAGTAATTTGCGCGCGCTGGCTAGCTGCCGGCACGTGAGTCTTCAGGACAGCATTCAATGGCGCTGTCCTGGCCTGCCCTCTTCCCATCCAGACCCCGCCCCATGGCCCGCCCCTTTGAAGAGAGCTAGCATTTGTGCACGTGCCGTGGTTTACACGTGTAACCGGGCCTCTTTGAAAATTCGCCCGGCAAGCGCAAGGCATGGCCATGAGCGTAAATCCTGGGATTTATGTGTGTAGGCCTCTGAAAATCTACCTGAAAATGAACACAATTTTCTGCATATCTCTACCATGTACTATGGACAGCATGCATTGGGCAGACCAATTTTCAGAAGGGATTTCTCTAAGTAAACTTCTGTTTCTCATGGAGAATCTATATTGAAAACCCATTTATTTATTTATGTTTTTATGTATTTATTTATTTAATAGATCTTTATATACAGCTTGTAAAAAATATTATCCAAGTGGGTGTACATAAAAACATAGCTTAAATTTTAAATTAGCAAAATTATAAATACACAATAGAAAATTACTAAAATAATAATACTCAAATGCTGTTTCCCTGTTTATTAATAAAAACTATTTTGCAAAAAAAACAAACAAACATTAAATCATGCAATCAAACATTAAATCAATCAATCATATATACAACATAAATGGATTTACCATAATTGTATGCTTGTTGTTTTGTAATGCCATGAAAATAATGCAACTTGTCAAAGTAAACAAAAGTCCAAAGTATTTGAATTTTTGTGGCTTGCACTTTTGTAATATTTTTTATTAAATAATGAGTCTGTACAATTTATGAGAATTACCTCCTTTGTGTGTGTCCTCTGAAGACTGTACTTTGCTTAACTTTCAACTTTCTAAACTTCCACTGAAAATTATCATTCTAGCTATTTGAATATGAACAGAAGCTAGTTTTTATCATACAGATTAGCATAGAACAGTTTCAACGGTAAAGTATGAAGCAAGATTAAAGTTATTGTACATGTTTATAATGTTTACCTTCCAAAGGTGTTGCCTGTGCATGCAAATCAGCATCTAGAAGACATGATTGGGCTACATCATTGCATCTGGAATCTTTGTAAGCTGTGATGCCTTTCAGGGAAGGAGTGTCTTTTTAATTGCCCATACAGGGTCAAACTAGGGGCTAGATTCATGTAATAGGAAGAGGGGTGTGTTTTATGGTAATAACCTTTTTATCACACTGTGTGCTATCTTAGTGCTTTGCATAGGCATTACTGCAAAGTGTGTTAATGTTTTCACACTAATACCACACTTCCTACCTGCAATGAGAGAGAGAATGTCTATAAGGCCCTTGTAGTACTTAGCTATTTATGCTACTATAGGAGGCCCACCTAATAACTCAAGGTGAGGTTTAGGTAGTAGTGTCGGGGTTAGGGGCCACTTTGACATGCAGAGTGAGACATATGAACAGTACATACGTCAACCTAGCTTGCTGGACCCTCTAGCTGGGTAACATCAAGCTAGGTTGAGAGAACATTGTACAAATCTCATTTGTGTGAGATTCTTCACTCTGAAGGACATCAAATCTTCACAAGCATGCACTGTTCTGTTCATATGTCTCACTCTGCATGTCAAAGTGGCTCCTAACCCCTACACCACTGTCTAAAACTCGCCTCGAGTTACTAACTGGGCCTCCTATAGAGATATAAATAGCTAACTACTACAAGAGTCTTATAGATAGTCTCTCTCCCCCCCCCCCCCCCTTAAAAACACCCTAACACATGCAAAAAGGCCATAATGTGAATTGGAAAATAACCCCCCATGTAGGCAATTAACACACACATTCTCTTTTTCAAAGAGAGACTACCCACATGGTTTCTCTTTCAGAATTAGCAGTGCAAACTGCACACATTAAAAGCATCTTTGTACTTTGGATTTGCTATCTGTATGAGTGGAAAAGGGAAGAGAAATATCATGCGTTTATTTAGTGCCCAGATGTAAACATGCTAATGAGAACACCTCTTTTTAATAAAGCTAAATATGCACATGCTATGGAATCTGTGTGACTCATTTGAGGATGGTAATTCTTCCTGGATAAATATTTAAAAATAAAAAACCTGTCCTGTAAAGGGCCAACAAAGGTAACAGAATTAGATTGCTTCCTGGAAGCTCTAGAGTCAGAACTGTACTGATTTTTAGCATGTCTACAAGTGACATATCGTCAAACGACCTTCAGTGAAATAAACATGGACCTAGCAGGGGCAGCACTGCTAGGATGTAGCAGGTATAATTTCTGAAAAAAACATGTATATTATAGAAGAAAAGTTTGAATGAGTTACCATTTTTGCTAAGGAAATATGCTGTTACAGAAATACTTAGGGTTGACAATTTTAATTTTTCCCTATGCATCTTATCTTTCTTATTGCATATAATTTGTGTGCCGTTTGCTTTCCTAGCTCATACAGTTGTGTTCCTTTCTGGGATGATAGCATAAACACTTGCACTAATGCTGCTCATCTGAGCCAAACAAGGCACAAATTGGGAAGTGATATTCTTTGCACTAATATTTAAGTAAATAGTTTATCAGCATATCTGGGACCTTTTTTTGTTTTAACTACATGGAACATTTTTCTGTACCAATTGCATATAATTATACTGTAGGTTATTTGATTCTGAACTGGCACTCTAGTGCTGCACTAGAATTCTGACTCCGGTATATGATCAGGCTGATGCTTTAACTTAGAACACAATCTAAATAATTTGTTCTGAAGGAAACAAATTCTGTCAACATTCATTGGAAACAGCATTTTAAAGACCTTCTGAACTTACATTCTGTTCTCAATTCATCCTACAACAATACTAGGTGATTTCACAATGCCCGAACCCTTAATAAAGTAAAGAAAGCCATCAAGCAGATGAAAAACAGCAAAGCACTTGAAATCCTTAACAAAATCATTAAATGAGGGGCTAGAAGGTCACAGCTTTATACTTTCTACTTGAAGATCTGACACAAAGAAGAGATCACTGATAACCTCATAGATGCCATCGTTTTTTATAGTCTTCTCTTACAATGGAAATAACACAGGGATTTTTTTATTCATAAAACTTAAGATCCTGCTGACCTACAAATCTCAGTGGGGAACAATTTATAACCATAATAAAACTAATAATATATATAAACCAATAATACAGCATTAAAACAGCAAAACAATAAAAGAAGCTAAAAACATCACTAAAAACAAAAGTAAAAATACTTTCATAAACAGCCAAAACAAAAACTTTGCAGCCTAGTCATAGAAAATGGTAAAATAATGATGGCCTCTTAATGCCCACAGTTTAAAAGCAAATAAAGGGATAGATTCCTGGTGTGCACACACACGATTGCACTGATTTTATTACATGCGCACGCCGGTGCGTGCATTTATAAAATCCATGGGCCACACGCACATGTGTGCCAGGTTTTATAATCCACGTGTGTATGTGCGGGCAGCGTGCGCAAGGTGGGGAGAATTAATGCAACCTCCGCGCAGCGACGCATTCAAGCTTTTCCCAGTTCCCTCTCAGTCTGTTCCAATTAAGCGGACTGGGAATGAACTTCTCTACCCCCTACCTAAACCTCCCTCCCTCTTCCCCTCACTTCCCCATCCCCTAAATACTACCTTTTTTTTTTTTTTTTGGTTTGTTTTACAACTTACTTCAAGTCCCCAGGCTGAAGTAAGTTGCCCGTGCCAGCCATCTGCTGGCACGTGAGTATTCGGGACAGCGTTCAATGGTGCTGTCCCAGTCTGCCCCTTTGAAAAGGCCCAGAAGTTGTGCATGTACCGGGGTTTATGCGCATGGCCAGGCCACTTTGAAAATTCACCCGGCGTGCACAAGGCCCTGCCACATGCGTAAACCCTGGGATTTGCACGCGTAGGCCTCTGAAAATCTACCTGAAAATCTATTCATACAAAAATAACTAATAATACAAACAACAAAATACAAAAGCATAAATAAACATGCCTAGACAAAGTAATCAAAAAGACAGCTACTGTAACACCAGCTCCATTGCAGTGAATAGAGTGAAAAAAGAAGAAATAGGACAACGAGAGAATAATAAATGACTACTTCACCCAATTACCAAAAGCAAAGACAAAAAGATACTGTATTCTTTCAATAATAACCTAAATCAGAGAAACTTGGGCTCAGTGTTAATTGACTATGGGAGGTCAATCCACAGCAGAGGACCTGCTACTCCAAAACTTCTTTCCCTGGACTCTCCTAAATTCACCTGTTAAATGATGGTAAACTCAACAGATATCGAGAAGTAGAATGCAAAGAGCATGCTGGAAGATACATCCCCAGAAGAGTGGTAAAACAATGTGGTGCAATCACATTTATGATCTTTCTTATATGTCAAAGTCAACATTTTAAATATGGCTCTCCAAAAGATTGAAAGCCCATGCAGACAATCCAGCCGAGGTGCAACTGATCACATAATGGTGAGCCGGATACAAGGCAGGCCACAAAAACTAAGCACTAGGCTATTGAATTTAGCCCCAACTGCAATGCTTTCAAAGAAGCCTGAGGGAGACCTAAAAAGAGCATTGCAGTAGTCAAGCAAAGAAAAACACGAATAACTGAACTACTTTTTTGAAAATCAAAAAAAGATTTAAAAAAATGTTGAACAAAGAATTTTGAATGACTTTTATTATGCGGGTGAAAAGGGAAATTGAGAAACATTCCTAGGTCATAAGCTTGATGTGAAGCCCAAGGGTATATCATCAGTAGGAAAACTGAAAAAAAAATTCCCTCTTTTTTAAAGATCAACAGAAGCTTATTGTCACCAAAACAACCTCTTATTCTAGAGACACAACAATATAGTTTTCCCAGGGTATTCTCAAATGTAGAAGAAATTGGAAAAAAAACCCAAACCCTGAATAACGGCCACAAATAACTCAGAGATAAGATCAAGGTTAGCAAAATCTTGGGACAAGGGAAATAAATAGATATTAAACAAAATTGTGGAACATAAAGCACTTTGAAAAATGTCAGTACCAAAAGGAAGCAGATCAGAACTAGAACTGCATATAGAAACTAGAGATGTGAATCATTTCTGGAATGGTGTTTGTACTAGAACCACGGGAAATCTTTGTTTCTGGCAGGACCACTTTTTTTTTCAGCTGTCCCAAGCCGAAAAAAAAAACCCCACCCAACCTGTTATGGCCGCCGGCCGAGGCATCCGTGACCGGGACCGGACACTCACCCACGGCGTCGGGGCTCCATAGAGGCTCCCGCTGGGGCAGGGAGTCTCAGAAGACGCTCATCCATTGTACCTCAAGACTGGAGGATAGCCAATGTAACCCCAATATTTAAAAAGGGCTCCTGCGGCGATCCAGAAAACTACAGACCGGTTAGCCTGACTTCAGTGCCAGGAAAAATAGTGGAAAGTGTTATAAATATCAAAATCACAGAACATATAGAAAGACATGGTTTAATGGAACAAAGTCAGAATGGCTTTACCCAGGGCAAGTCTTGCCTCACAAATATGCTTCACTTTTTTGAAGGAGTTAATAAACATGTGGATAAAGGTGAACCGGTAGATATAGTATACTTGGATTTTCAGAAGGCGTTTGACAAAGTTCCTCATTAGAGGCTTCTAGGAAAATTAAGTCATGGGATAGGTGGCGATGTCCTTTCATGGACTGCAAACTGGCTAAAAGACAGGAAACAGAGAGTAGGATTAAATGGGCAATTTTCTCAGTGGAAGGGAGTGGATAGTGGAGTGTCTCAGGGATCTGTATTGGGACCCTTACTTCTCAATATATTTATAAATGATCTGGAAAGAAATACGAGTGAGGTAACCAAATTTGCAGATGATACAAAATTGTTCAGAGTAGTTAAATAACAAGCAGATTGTGATAAATTGCAAGAAGACATTCTGAGACTGGTATGCATACATGGACGCGCCAATTTTATAACACGCGCACATGTATGTATGGGCAGTGCGCGCAAGGGAGGGAAAATTAATGCAACCTCTGTGCGGCGAAGCATTCGGGCCTTCCCCAGTTCCCTCCCAGTCCTCTCCAATTAAGGAGTGTAATGGAAGGGAACTTCCCTACCCACCTCCCTAAACTCCCTCCCTCTTCCCCTCTTCCCTTCTCCTCCCCACCCTCTAAACCCTACCTATTTTTTTTTGGTTTGTTTTACACCTTACTTCAGGTTCCCAGGCTGTAGTAATTTGCACGCGCTGGCTAGCTGCCGGCACGTGAGTCTTCAGGACAGCATTCAATGGCGCTGTCCTGGCCTGCCCTCTTCCCATCCAGACCCCGCCCCATGGCCCGCCCCTTTGAAGAGGCCTAGCATTTGTGCACGTGCCGTGGTTTACACGTGTAACCGGGCCTCTTTGAAAATTCGCCTGGCAAGCGCAAGGCATGGCCACGAGCGTAAATCCCGGGATTTATGTGTGTAGGCCTCTGAAAATCTACCTGAAAATGAACACAATTTTCTGCATACCTCTACCATGTACTATGGACAGCATGCATTGGGCAGACCAATATTCAGAAGGGATTTCTCTTAGTAAACTTCTGTTTCTCATGGAGAATCTATATTGAAAACCCATTATTTATTTATTTATTTACATATTTATAAATTATAAAATTATAAAAACATAAAAAATGAATAATTAAAATATTATTTACAAAAATACTTTAAAAAATTTTACAAATTCACAAGTGAGCAACTAATTGATAGTTTACAATTGCTTTCCCTTTTTTCTCATCTCGCTTGCTTTTACATCCAACAGATGGAGCTCTTTTCCAAAAAAGCATGTTTTTACCTATCACAGGCGTGACATCTATATAATATAGGTATATAAAAACACGCGCATATTCGAATGCAACGTTGTGTCAAAATTTCAAAGCAATCGGTGAAGAACTTTCGGAGATTTAATATTTTGAACAAACGAACATTTACATTTTTATTTATATAGATTATGAACTTGCAGCTGAATTATGGCACTTATGTTAAGTTTTGTTTGTATATGACGCTTAATGTTATTTTGTGGTTCATTATTTTATTGTATTTTAATTTCTTATATTTATTCTACAATTGTGTTTGTTCTGCTGTAAACCATTTTGATCAAATACTATTTTTGTAAAGGTAGTACACAAACACATTTCAAATAAATAACTAAGTATTTACATGCACATTTCATGTTAAAATTCAGGAATTCCCATGCCCTGCCTAGACCACAGACACAGACCGATTCTTTTTGGAAACTTTTCATTTGTGTTCACAGCGGCATGTATGCGTGTCTATGGGTGGCTTTTAAAATACGATTGGCGTGCATCAGTCCAACATATCGTGCATCCCCTAGTTTCAGCGTGCGTTGGGCTTTTAAATGTCACCTTTATATACATATGTAGGCTTATGCACAAACACATACAATGCATTGCAACAATATATATCAATGCATTGAATGCATGTACTTTTCCTATTTTAAAAATATGAGTATATTTTATGCACAAAATCAAAGTAGGACTTATTCATATTTTAAGACATGTGTGCATCAGGGAAATCATCAGTTTTATCAATTAGTCTACCAGTTCACCCAATCTTTCTGCAGGTCATCGAGAACTTGTTTGTGCTTCATCCTAAATGCCTCCAAATCACCCAGACTTCCCACCCAGTCAGTACTGTACAATAAACATGTTTAATATTATTCATGCAAGATAATAATTAGTAGGTGTAAAACTACACAAGTTGGCACATTAATCTATTTATTAATTCTTCTATACTGCGCCTACAGAAAGCAGACCAGGGTGGTTCACAACATACAATATAACATCGATAAAACAATATAAAAACATTATTAAAAACCTACAATGTTATCAGCATAAAAGCACTCACCATAACTAATTATTAGATGGAAACAGCAATGCCTTCAGTTTCTCCCTAAAGGCTAAATAGATAACTGCTACTATGATATTCAACAGTGCTGAATTCCAAATCATTGGCTCTCATACTGAGAACATCCTGCTGCAGAACCCCTCTATTTGTACCTGTTTTACGCATGGTACCAAAAACAGCGGTCCTTCCGCTGAACATAAATTTTGTTTTGGTATATATCTCTGCACTTGAGTAGACAAATAATCCTCACCCTTAGATTGATTGATCTTATACATCAAGGTCATAATCTTAAACGTAATGGCTGGATATTAAGAATTATGCGTGGGCGTAGATTTGTGTATGCAACCAGTCACGCACAAATCTACGCCCAATTTTATAACATGAGTCCGAGCCCACTCCAAAATCAGAGCGGCCTCGGAGGGAACTTTCCTTCTGCCTCCCCCCACATTCCCCTCTCTAACCTGCCCCCCAGCCCTACCTAAATCTCCCCCTACCTTTATTTTTTTAATTAACGCCTGTCTCTGGGCAGGCGTAGTTTTCGCATGCCGGCCGAGTGCCGGTGTGCGATCCCCCAGCAAGGTCGCTGTGCTGGAGGCCTCCGTCCCGCCCCAGCCCCGCCCACTCCCCACCCCTTTTTTCAAGCCCCGGGACATTCACACATCCCGGGGCTTGCGCCTGTTGCCGGGCCTATGCAAAATAGGCTTGGCATGCGCAGGAGCAGGTTTTAAAGTGTTACACACATATATTACGCATATATTCCACGCGTAACCCTTTTAAAATCCACCTCAATCTTTTCCTTAATTGGTGACCAGTGTAGTTTTGCTAATAACGGATTTGCACTGGTTGTTCTAGATCAGCCAAACACCAATCCAGCTGCCATATTCTGCAACACCTGTAGGTGGCACAAATTCCTCATAGTTACCTCTAACAAAATTCCATTGCAGTAATTAACATTGCGGTATCCAATTCTTGTACAATTATCCGGAAAAACCTCAGTACTCAGTCCACCTCTAATTGTCCTCAACTTTCTCAAATTAAAATAAATCTTCCTCACCATCAAAGAAAAAAGGGGTTCAAAAAGAACATTTATCATCATATTGAGCTTCCAAATTTCTAACATCTGATGTGTGAGCACACATTTTCTTCCCCACCTTCAACTGTAAAACTCTTTCTAGCACAGCCGTAGTAAAAACCATCCATTCCGTCTTTCACTCATTCAGAACCAAACTTTCACCTCTCATCCAACCATTCAATAACCTCAATCCTTCCTGCACTACACACAGACAACTGAGGATCCTTCCCCAATGGCCAAACTCATTGTAGATCGTCAGCATAAAGATAACCCTTAAAACCCAATTTACGAATCTCATGCCCTACTCTATGTGAGTGTCTTTTAAAATACCAACTTATGTGTGTGAATGGTGGCCCCACTCCAAAATATCCTCAGTTCAGCCCTTTCTAACATGCATATGTGTGTGCATGAAAGCAAAAACATATGCAGATGTTTGATGCTATGTATGTGCATATATAAATCTCCAGTATGTCTGCCAAAAATAATCCGAGGAATTTAAGCTTTAGCAGTCATCTGAGTGTCATCATGAACTGACTTGGTGGGGGTGTGGCATCCAAGTGGCAGATGAAATATAATGTGGACAACTGCAAGGTATATAGGGAAAAATAACCCATGCTGTAGTTACATGATGTTAGGTTTCATATTATGAATTACCACCTAGGAAAAAGTTCTAGGCATCATAGTGGATAATACTTTAAAATCGTCGGCTCAGTGTGCTGCAGCAGCCAAAAAAGCAAACAGAATGTTAGGAATTATTAGGAAGGGAATGGTTAATAAAACGGAAAATGTCATAATGCCTCTGTATCGCTCCATAGTGAGACTGCACCTTGAATACTGTGTACAATTCTGGTCACCACATCTCAAAAAAGATATAGTTGCGATGGACAAGGTACAGAGAAAGGCAAGCAAAATGATAAGGGGATGGAACAGCTCCTCTATGAGGAAAGGCTGAAGAGGTTAGGGCTGTTCAGCTTGGAGAAGAGATGGCTGAGGGGGGATATGATAGAGGTCTTTAAGATCATGAGAGGTCTTGAATGAGTAGTTGTGAATCGGTTATTTACACTTTCAGATAATAGAAGGACTAGGGGGCATTCCATGAAATTAACAAGTAGCACATTTAAGACTAATCGGAGAAAATTATTTTTCACTCAACACACAATTAAGCTCTGGAATTTGTTGTCAGAGGATGTGGTTAGTGCAGTTAGTGTAGCTAGATTCAAAAAGGATTTGGATAAGTTCTTGCAGGAGAAGTCCATTAACGGCTATCAATCAAGTTTACTTAGGGAATAGCCACTGCTATTAATTGCATCAGTAGCATAGGATCTTCTTGGTGTTTGGGTACTTGCCAGGTTCTTATGGCCTGGTTTGGCCTCTGTTGGAAACAGGATGCTCGGCTTGATGGACCCTTGGTCTGACCCAGCATGGCAATTTCTTATGTTCTTATGTTCTTTATTATAAGACTTTGTTGAGCTAATAATAAGATTTTGCTGTTCATTTATTTGCAAGTCATCAATGATATGTCCAAATTAAGAAGAATATATTGGTAATTAAATTTCATTGTTTTATTTGTTTCCAGAACAATACAGATTATGAACCTATTGCAGCTCATTGAGATAAATGTTACAAATGAATCTATAAAGTTTTTTCTGCCATGCAGCATTTGCTTGTTATAAGGGTTGTTAGACAGATTATTGCTTTTTCCTACAGTAAATTTTCTTTAGTGGTGATAATAGAGGAATGAAGCACACAGGGTTCACATTTTTTTCCATGATTTCTGCATATTGTGATTATATGAAATACTTCAACCAGAATAACTGCAATGTGCTCAATACTGTTTAAAACTAGGTTGTTTTTTTTACAAATGGAAGGCAATCCAATAAAGTCAGGTCTGCACAGAGAATTTGAATTTCCAAGATACCATATTAAAATATGATTTTTTTTTTTAGTCACATGCTATTTCTATTTTAAAAGGAAAAATATGTGTAAGCTTTTGCTTTTCACAACATTTATGTTTTAGCAAAACCTGTGCGGTTACAAAATGGCATAGGCTAAATGATATGGGTTTCTTTTCAATTATTTTTAATTACGTAGTGGTGGCAATTAGAGGAGATTTTTGCAAATCATATGATATTAAAGATTTATACACAAAAAGGTTGTGCACCTTGTATGTTTTGCTGCTTCTTGCCCATTCCTTCAATATCACCCTGCAGGTTTCTGATTTAAAAAGTGTTTGCCAAAGTGCAGAAGATGCGATAACCCTACAGAGCACTTTCTGTAGCGACAAAGGGAAAAGCATTAGATTGGGAGGCCAGCGGGGCTTGGTATAAATTTCTCATTTCAGTGGATTTTCCATGGCATCAGAGCACAAGGCATTGGCACCCCTTTAATCTTCTCTACTAACAACCTATTACGTTTTACAGGATGAGCGAGCGTGCACTGGTGGCAGCCCTTTGACTTAACAATGTTATATGCTGTTGCTAGGATTCAGTATGAATCTACAATAACTAGAATAGTGCTCCAAGAGAAAAAATAAAACTAGCATAGACAGAGTATTCTGGTAGGCTAATTAACATTTCAACTATTGTACAAGTTAGGTTATTAGAATGCAGCTCAGAATATTGTATATTTATGGTGATACAGAATGAATATAGTCATTGGACAAGTACAGTTATATGAAAGGTGCAGTCATTCTAGCAGAGTACACTTTCTGGATAATTAAAACGGATTACATTTGACTATTTTCCCCTCTCTCACCTGGATAGCATAGCGCCACCCAGTGGTTGTTTGTCTTTGTGTCGCACAGTGCATGCTTCATTACACATTTTCATAACTTTACTGTGAAATTCATGTTTGGTAAGGCATATCTGCATTTGGTGAGTGAAGAAATATGAATTTTGTGCCAGGCATTGGCAGTTCGTAGTATAGAGCAATTTAATGTGTTTAGTAAACTTTATTTCTCAGGAAATTTCTGAAAACCAGTGGCCAAATCACTTCTTCCCATGGAAGGAAAGACTATTTCATCTGACCTGAACACATTGCTGTTTGCCAGACCATGCAGTAGGGATGTGAATCGGGCTTCAGATGATTGAAAATATCGTACTATATTTTCAAAATCGTCAGAAATCGGGTGCTCCCCCAAAACGATAGGAAAACCCCACGATATTGTCCGTGGGGGTTCTCTTATCGTTTTGGGGAAGGGTGGGAAAAACGGCACACAAAAATAACCCCTAAACCCACCCCGACCCTTTAAAACTAATCCCTTAGCTTTCCCCACCCTTCCGACCCCCCAAAAAAACTTTTTACAGGAACCTGGTGGTCCAGTGGAGGTCCCGGGAGCGATCTCCCACTCCCGGGCCATCGACTGCCACTAATCAAAATGGCACCGATGGCCCTTTGCCCTCACCATGTGACAGGGTATCCATGCCATTGGCCGGCCCCTGTCACATGGTAGGAGCACTGGATGGCCCGTGCCATTTTTTAAATGTTTTTGGGGGGGGTCGGGAGGGTGGGGGAAGCTAAGGGATTTGTTTTAAAGGGTCGGGGTAGGTTTTTGTTTATCAGCTCGGGCGCAGCCGATAAACAAAACCGCGATCGGGCCGGACGAAAAAAAAACCCACGATGTGAATCGGAACTGGAATTCGAACCGATTCCGGTTCCGATTCACATCTCTACCATGCAGGGTCAGGTACAAGCTGCATTTTTTTTAAAGTTGACACGAATGAGTATTATTTGCTAAATGAATGAAGGAACTCAAAGGCTACGTTGATGAACTGAGGATAATTTAAAAGATTTTGGAACTTATTGAAAAAGTCTCCCTAAAATGTAGATAATAGTCTTATAAAGCAAAGCATTATGTTTTACAGTTTGATTTACTATTTTTTCTTGCCACTTAATTATATTTGCACAGGAAAAAGAAGGCACCAAATATATATTATATATCTAATTTATTTATTTTATTTTACATATTTTTGTATACCGACTTTCCTCAAAAAGAAATCAAGACGGTTAACAGAGTAAAACGTCTATACAGATCTATAAGATCATGATGACGCACACATTTCCATGCATAGTTCCATTTCCAAAAATCAGTCAATTAACATCAATAATAAAATAAATCATACAGTTATAATCTCTCTAAAACACATTTCTAATTGTCAATCTAAAACACATTTCCAAATGTCAATCTAAATCCTTACTATACAACTAGATCTTAATAGCATAAAATATTACTAAAATTACATCTAAAATAGTTTAAAAAACTTAAAACAGTAACACTGAGATTCTATATTATTGTGGGGTGAGTCTAAGATGTTAAATTGCTCAACTTGTCTCTAAAAAGGCCTGTTCGAATAGCCATGTTTTTATCAATTTCTTAAATTTCCGAATACAGGTTTCCGTTCTAATATCAACAGGAAGGGAATTCCAAATTTTAGGGCCAGCCAAAGATAAGGTCCTGTCCCTGACTGAGTTCAAATGCGCCATTTTTGGAGAGGGAACTGTGAGCAGTGCTTTTCCCAAAGATCTTAAGTTACGGACCGGGGTATGAATCCGGAGAGAGGCATTAAGCCATTCAGAATGATCCCCATATATTGTCTTATGAATGAGAGTCAAGCATTTGTAATGAATTATCGCGTGAATCGGTAGCCAATTGAGTTCTTTTAAAACTGGTGTTATATGATCAATTTTTTTCTTATTAGACAAAAGGCGGGCTGCCGCATTTTGAAGTAACTGTAAAGGGCGAAGAGTAGCATTTGGAACTCCTAGCAGTAACGCATTACAGTAATCCAGCTTTGGAGAAATCAGAGCCTGAAGCACTGTGCGAAAATCCCCAGAATGAAGAAACGGTCATGGGTATCACAAGCCAAAAGATCACTACTAGATAAAGGGCTTAAAGGTGAATTTAAAAAGCCCAACATGCACATTAATTAGGGAATGCCTGAATAAGTTGGGCTTACATGCTCGGAACAGATTTTGAAAGCTGCTGAGATATGCATGCAGCTCCAGCAGCATGTACATCTCAAACGTTTTCCAAAAGGAGTGGGGAGTGGGCATGCTCTGGGAGGGGTGTGGACAGCATTTTGGGGTATGAACCTAAGATGTGTGTGTAAATACTGATGCAACCCAGCACATGCTGAGGCTCCCTGCTGTCCCTGCTGCATAACTTTACTTCTGCTATGGATGCCAATAAGTTAACATTTAAAGGAAAATAGGCAGAATTGTGAGGTTTAAGGTTCAGGGCTAACTGGGGGGGGGGGGGGGGGTGTTTATCAAACTGGGGGACTGGAGGACCTATCTGTTAACAGGGTCAAACTGAGGATGAACTTGTAAAAGTGGGAATGGTGTTGACTTGTGCACCTTTTAAAATCCTTCGATTTATAGAGTAGAAGTGTACCTACTTACAACTCTGTGCACGTGTGCCTGCAGCCAGGCTATTTTATAATATGCATGGATTGACCAGAATCCTTCTGGCTTTAGCTATCACGTTGTCACATTGCTCTGCTGCCTTAAGGTCATCAGAAACTGTTACTCCAAGGTCCCTTTCCTGGTCCATGTTCATTACTCCATACTGAAATATAAAACATGCTACATAACCATATGTAGAGCACACTTTCGGATTATTGCAACCATTTGACTCTGTTTCAATGAGGGTTCACTCCTTAAACTTTAACCAAAGTTACAATTTGTGGCTATAATTTGGATAACTCCCTTTTGCCCACTGTACCTTCTTGTGGTAACACATCCCATTGATGCATCCCTTTATCTCCTCCTTCTTTTCTGTGTAACACACACACCTCCCCAAGTGGGACACTAAACACATTGATGAATGGAACATGAAAAACAACCTGGGAACTCCGGCTTCCCAGCTCCATAAGTGGAGTATTTCAGATAATATCCAACTGTAAAATTCCGCCTAATACAATGTACTGACACTAAACCATTATGGTAAATGCTCCCTCACAGTGATGAATTAGAATCCTCTTACTATTTCTTGGAAAAAAAACTGTAATTAGTAATGTACCATACCTTTTACATCACTCAGATGACAGGACTCCATTAAGAGGAGAAACCATAATCAGTAGACTCGTATCTTTCATGCACTATTTACTTCATAAAGCATGTGGTTCATTATTAGAGTGAAGTGGATTCAGAAAGAAAAGATTAGTAATGGAGAACTTCTAATCCTAGCCAGTAATCAGAAACACTATGGAAAAATGTGAAGAATATAATTATCTTTATCCCCAATAATTTTTCTTTAGTATATTATTACACTATTAAATAACCCAACACATCACTGTCCATGTAACTAATATATGGATAGAATACCCTTAGGGGCAGATTTTTAAAAAGTATGCACGCGCGTATCTCTTAAAATCCGGGGTTGGCGCGTGCAAGGCTGTGCAAAATCGGCAGCCTGCGCGCCCCGAGCCGCGCAGTCGGCCTCTGTACCCTCCGAGGCCGCTCTGAAATTGGAGGGAACTTTCTTTCTGGTGTCCCCCACCTTCCCTTTCCTTCCCCTAACTAACCCGCCCCCTGGCCCTAACTAATTCCTCCCTACCTTTATTTCAAAAGTTACGCCTGCCCAAGTCAGGCGTAACTTGCGCGCGCCAGCGCGCCATGTTATGGTCCGGGGGCTGGTCCGGAGGCCGCGTCCACGACCCCAGAACGCCCCCGATGATGCACCGGCCGTGACATGCCCCTGACACGCCCCCAACACGCCTCCCAGGAAATCCCCGGGACTTACGAGCATCCCGGGGCTTGTGCGCACCGCCAAGCCTATGCAACATAGGTTCAGTGCACGCAGAGGGTGGAAGGGGCAGCTTTTCGGGGGTTACACGTGTACCCCTTTGAAAATCTGCCCCTTATTTTATTAATCCTATTATTCCGGCTTTGATACATTTATAGCGATATACTCATCATAAATATGGGTATTCCTATTTAAAATATTTACTTTTAATACTAAACTTCAAATTTTTACAAACACTTCCACTACTTCTCTGAAACACTTTACAACAGACGGTACAAAATCCATGGGTAGTTATAGTTATTGTCTTGCAAGCTTTAAAGAATAATAGTTAATTAGCATATAATAACCAAATAGACTCATCCAGTAGTCTATACACCTAAAAGAAAGAAGTGTTATTGAACGGTAAGTATGAAAATGACAAAAGATTAGGTTGGAAACCTTTTATGTGTTTTTTTATAGTAAAATTTTTAAAGATTGTTTTTTTTTATTCAAACAACAATTTAAATCAAAACATCATTATCATCATAAAAATAAACATAAGCAATCTGCTTGAAAACATTATCCAAAAGACTTAATCAACCAAAGCTGACCACCTATAAAATAGGTGGCAAACAAAATATATTCATGTACCTCTTACGCTGGCTGGCCATGGGACAGACCCATAACAAGACACTCTTACCCCCAGACAGAGGCATGGCAGGCCGCCATGCCTGAACTAGCCTGACATGTTGGAGTGAGGATTGCTGCCGCCGACTGCCAAAGGCATCCCTAGGCACATGCATGCTGAATGTGCTGCCATTTAAAGGGCCAGCAGTGGGAAATTCCCTGTGTCACCCTCTAATGACATTGGGTCCTTCTCCTATAAAGGGCATTCCCCAACTCTCCGCAGACACCTTGGCAGTAGGTCAACCCCATCGGAGTAGCAGTTTGCCTCTGTGTTCCTGGTTCCTAACCCTAACCTTGCCTCCTGATTCCTATTTCTGCTGTGTGTCATCTTATTTATTTATTTGGCATTTTTTTTTTTTAATATACCGACATTCGTTGGGAACATCATATCGGTTTGCCCGGAACATTAAATCAGCAAAACATAGCTTTACATGGAACACAAATAAAATAAAATATTTGTAACAGTAGGCTTAGATAACATGGATATTAAATTAATTTGACATGGCTAAAGTAGGAGTCGAAGGTATAAGAATAGTATTTGTAACAATAGGCTTGGGTAACTATGTTAATGGATTAAGATTAAGAGAGTTTTAAATGTTATGAAGATAGTATTTACAATTATGAAAAAAGTATTTACAACATTAGGGGAGGATAACAATGATGTTTATAAGATGACAATATTGGAGGTGTGGGGGAGGCGAGGGAGGTAGGGAAATGTGAGGAGATGATTTTTAATGTGAGGAAATGATGGTGTGTGGAAGTATTATTTGAAGGCTTGTTTGAATAGCCATGTTTTAAGATTTTGCTTGAATTTCTTAGGGCAGAGTTCTTGTCTCATGTCTGTTGGCTTGGAATTCCAAAGTGTTAGTTCCGAAAGAGATGGTGCGTGTTGTTTCGTGGTATTTTAGTGTGTCGCTTTGGGGGTTTGGAATGCATAGAGTAGCTTGGGATTGTGTTCTGGTGGGTCTTGTAAAGGTGCAAAATTTCATCGAGTCGTTGAACCATTGCATATTTTGATTATGTAGGGATTTGTGTATTAAGGTTAGTGTCCTGCTCCTGGTCCCCCTGCAAGTCTGGTCTTCTCCTGAGTTTCTGTCTTTGTGGTCTGCCTTCCCTTGTCTGCCTCCAGAATCTTGCATGTCCCTCTTCTCCACATCCTTTGGATTGGACCCCTGTCTTTGACTTCAGATTGTACTTTGAAGCTGATTGACTTCCGGCTGCCTTGTAACCACTGCCTGCTCATCGACTTGCTTGAACTCTGCCTGCCCAGACCTCTGCCTAGTCCACAACACTGCAAAAATTCTGCCTGCCTCTGACCATAACCTGCGCCAGTCTCTGCTGCATGCCCAATGACTGCTTGTACTGACGCCACTTATCTCAGTGCTGGCCTGTAACACACTAAGCAATGGATCTACATCTTCCCAGAGGCCCACGCCAATGTCCTTAGGTCCTGGGATTCCCCATTTCTTTTTCTTTTTCTGTTTTATGGGAGGTTTTTCAAATTTTGTTTTCATTTTTTTTAAAGTAGAAAAACAAAATAAACATTTCACAAAATGAAATTTGTGGGGGAGAAGCCCCCAAAAATGAAAAGAACAATGAATGAAATGTTTTTCCCCTTCCCACCCCTAATTCCCAGTATACCCTGGCTTAAGAGTACAGCAAATTCCTGACAGGTTATGTGCAAAACAAATCCATTGGAAGACACTGTCCTCATAAGAAACAGATAATAGTAAGTGTTCATACATTCCTTACTTGTTGCTTAATACCAGTTTGGATACCAAATACAATTTTTTCAGTGTGACTAACAGTATTGTGTCAGATTCTGAAAATTGTGATCATCAAAAGCAGATATTTACGCCATTGGACTTTAACCCTACCTCTGTCATTGGGCAGAGTTTTGAATTTGATCATTCCTATTATCGTTGACTGCTTTACATTGTAGAACAACCTTGCAGTTGCAGTAAGGCCCAAAAGTAGATTGAACACTAGGGGCAAATACAACCATACACTAATTAAATTGTACACATAACCCAGTACAAAATCTAATTAGAATTAGCTGTTTGTCGCTCCCTAAAATGTAATTTGTATTTGAGCAGGGAAGATATAGAAACACAGGGCTCAACAAAATCCTGAGAAGCATATGGCAGCTACTGAAATATCAAATAATTTGCATGTAGTGCACATAAGCAGAACAAATAATCACCTCAGAGTTCCTCTTGCTAACTCTCTAACTCTTGACATTTCACCTAAAATACCACCATTCACTGCATGTTTAAAGATGTCAATGCTAATTTAAACTACTTAATTGGCCGCTACTACTGATGTCGGCAAATGTCACATTTCTGAAAAGATCAGAAAACTATTGCAGAAAGGAAATTGGCATGGGACTGAGTGCAGTATTCCTCTTAGAGATCCCTTTTGTTTAAATATTCATTGCTGAAGTGGGTTGTTCATTGGGTTTAGGCTTCTACACATGAGACCGCATACAAATCCTAAACTGGCAGAGGAGAAAACATTGCAAGAATGTAAAATCAACTGCTAGGCGGAAGGAGTGAATTGAAAGCAGATTCCTGACAGAAGCATTGAGATAAATGGGGGATATTCAGAGGGTTACTTGTTCTTTTTTTGTTCAGATGGTAAATTAAATAGTTTAGCAATAGAGAATGCAATGCTCTCTGAAATGTCAGGATACATCTCTTCAGCAAACACCTTTTGCTATGGTTTGAACAGCAGCAGGTGCAAGGAAGAGAAAGCATCAGGCTCCCTTCAGAAGAGAAAGTGGAAAAAACCAGCCAATCCATGCAGGCAAAAGAGAAAGCAGTCAGCTAGGGCTCTGGCTGGTCTCACACAGGAGGAGGAGACTGTCCATTAGGCCCAGCCCAACTTGTGATGAAAAAGGAAGGAATTCTGATCATTTTGCGAAAAGGGGAATGGAAGCAGGAGGCATGACCCTTGTGCGCTGAAGGAGAAACTCGTCCATTGCTGCCTTGAGGCCTTGTAAACGGAGGGAGATAGGGGACTGAATAGGACTAGGATACAAAGAGATCGTGGAGGACTTCAGGGGGAAAATGGCCTACAGTGGGGAGATCGTCGACTGAGGGGAGGGTGTAAGGCATGCAAGTGATTTATAGGACTGAGGTACTCAGAGGGAACCAGTTCAAGGAGATCATAATGTTAGCATTCTTCTAGTTGATATTAGAGGCAGCTCGGGAAGGAGGACAGAGAGAAAACTCAGGTCCTGGTACAAGCAAAAATAGCCAGCATGGAAGAAAGAGCCTGAGCTGGGAGTGAAGGCACAGGCTGGGCACAAGAACAAGGCATGACTAATAGGGATATGCTCTGGTTTGCTTCATTTTATTTATTTTAAACGTCCACCAGATGTTTTAGTGTACAGTAAATGGGTTTTAGCACCTGATAAATCCATTTAGTGCTTACTAACATGAAATGACACGAAAGGAAACAAAACTAAATGACACGCTGCACACCAAAAGGACATTTTGGCTATGGAAGAAGGGGAAAGAGACAGAAACTATTAGGCTTAAAAATAAACAAAGGAATACGTCAGAGGATGGGAGACGTTGGGTAGAGACTAGTCTTTGAAACCCTTGTGGAACCCGGTTTGGCTGACTAGCAATGTATATTCAACTGCACTGAATAGCATATGGAGTGGACCCCTCTATGCTTTTTGGTTCTATGTAAAAGACTTTCAGTTTGAAGTGTTCTTTCAAAGTCAGAAAGGAACAAAGGGAACAGGGATTTTTTGTGTAACATTTACTGCTTGGTATAACTTTAGGGCAGCCCTACGGATACCTCTGATATTCACAGTTAACTTATCCGGCCTGCCCCTGGAATGCCCCCAACCTATCCGGCTAGAATTTAGCTGGGTAAGTCTTTCAATATCACCGTTTAGTCATTTAGATGGATAACATTTGACCTCAGGGTGTCAGGTGTGTATACACACATATCTCTGACCTGTTTCTCTCTGCAGCTCCTTCGCCTCATCGGGAGGCAGTGGACTTCTGAAATGCAGGCTGTTGCTCCTGTAGAATCTTATCTTTTTCTAGTATTTAGCGAAACTAAGCCATGAGTGCTGCTCTGCAATGTTCTTATTTTGTCAGTTAATCAAACGAGCTCTACATTAGGAGCGCACTGTTTCCCCATATACTTGCAGGTGGGAGATGTATCCAGTATATAGAAAGTAAGGACTCTGGCAGCAGGGGAAGTCCTGCCTCTGATAAGCAGAATGGTGCCCGAAGTGAGGTAGAGTTGACCCTTTGAATAAATTGTTCCCCTGGCACTCTTATGTTCATTATTGGCACCAAACAAGGTGATCAACTGCTCTAACACTTGGGTTTAGTCATTGCCGAAGGACTTGTGATAAATTAGCTCTTGATTGCAGTTTAGTCGTTTTTGTATGCATTCCTCTTTTCCAGGCAGCCAAAAGTCAAAACTGAAGAAAGATCCCTCCTCCTCCGTCCCAGGAGACAGAGGGTAGTGGAGGGGAAGAGTCTGAAGAAGACAACAGCGGTGATGAGGAGGATGAAGCATTAGTAAGCACCTCATGTTACTGAGAGGATGATCCTGTTCACTTTACAGAAGAAGCCTAGTGGTTAAAGCAGGGAAGCCATGATGGACGTGGAGAAATCCATTACTTGTCCTGGAATAAGCGGCATGGAATTTATCGACCCTGGGATCCTGCCAGGTACTTGTGACTTGGATTGGCCACTGTTGGAAACAGGATGCTGGGCTTGATGGACCCTTGGTCTGACCCAGTAAGGACATTTCTTATTAGGGATGTGAATCGTATTTCTGACGATTGAAAATATCATACGATATTTTCAAAATCCTCAGAAATCGTGGGCTCCCCGAAACTGATAGGAAAACCCCCACAAAATTGTTCATGGGGTTCTCTTATCGTTTTGGGGGAGGGCGGGAAAAACGGCACATATAAACAAGCCCTAAACCCACCCCGACCCTTAAAAACTGCTTCCTTAGGTTCCTCCACCCTCCCAATCTCCCCCAAAACGTTTTAAAATTACCTGGTGGTCCAGTGGGGGTCCCAGGAGTGATCTCCCGCTCTTGGGCCGTCGGCTGCCACTAATAAACATGGCGCCGATGGCCCTTTGCCCTTACCATGTGACAGGGTATCCGTGCCATTGGCCGGCCCCTGTCACATGGTAGGAGCACTGGATAGCCCGCGCCATCTTACCATGTGACAGGGTATCTGTGCCATTGGCCGGCCCCTGTCACATGGTAGGAGTAATGGATGGTCGGCGCCATCTTTAAACATGGTGCGGGCTATCCAGTGCTCCTACCATGTGACAGAGGCCGGCCAATGGCACGAATACCCTGTCACATTGTAAGGGCAAAGGGCCATTGGCGCCATTTTTATTAGTGGCAGCCGATGGCCCCTGTCACGTGGTAGGAGTAATGGATGGCCGAGAGCGAGAGATCACTCCCGAGACCCCCACTGGACCACCAGGTAATTTTAAAACGTTTTGGGGGAGGTCGGGAGGGCGGGGAAACCTAAGGAAGCAGTTTTTAAGGGTCGGGTGGGGTTTTTTTTTTTTATTGGCTCGGGTGCAGCCGATAAAAAAAAAACAAAAAACCCGATCGGACTGCATGAAGGAAAATTCACGATGTGAATCGGAACCGGAATCGGAACCGATTCCGGTTCCGATTCACATCCCTATTTCTTATGATATGGGGTTTTTTTTTACTCCCTAATTATAACACCACAAAACTCTGTGACCTGAATATTCAGTGTACAGAGAAAGAAAAATACCATTGCATCATAAGAGCAGGCTCTAAAAACCACCAGAATACTCTTCCCCTGGAGGGAATAAATGTTACAGCATTCAGCCTGTCTCTGTATTGCAACACAAGTGATTTCCTGCTGTAGCAGACAATAGTTCCTAGAGAAAACGCAGGGGAAAAACTCTCTTGGAACCTGATATTGAAACAATACTTGTCCAGCTAAGTGCTGGTCACTGAATATCTGGCTTATGTTCAACAGTTGCCACTTAGCTGGAGCAAAGTTTGCTTCCCGGGCACTGCTCCAGTTTACTGTATCGAGAGGCAAATGTCACATGCAACCACCCAAACAGTCAAAACCCCACACTCCCAAATGGCACACGATTCTTTTTCACCATAAAATCAAAGTAGCACTTCTCCAGCTTCTTACCAAACGATTCAGTTTCTTTCAAAACTAGGGAACTCTTGTTTCTGTGTTGCTAAGAACTGGAAATACTTTTTCTCTTTCAGCAGCCAGCTCCCAACCTGAACGGCACAAAAACCCATGCGGATCTCCTGAAGGCACACACAGTTGCCATGACAATCTTGGTTTCAAGTAGCTGCCTTAGATAAACTGTCTGTGGACTCCTGCCTTGTTTCCTTTTTCTCTGTGTGGTGAACACCACCCCAAACGGTGCCCAACCTTTGCAAAGTTTGATTAATCACAAAAGGTTATCTTTAACTCTTTAGAAAATAAATAAAAGCTATTCAAAGCATTCAACCTTTACCTGCTTCTATTTCTTTAATTTTTAAATAAAACAAAACTGTCAATTTATAAGAACATAAGAAATGTCCTTACTGGGTCAGACCAAGGGTCTATCAAGCCCAGTATCCTGCTTCCAACAGTGGCCAATCCAAGTCACAAGTACCTGGCAATTACCCAAACATTAGATAATTCTGAAACTACTATTGCTTAGTAATTAATAACAGTTTATTGATTTTTCCTCTAGGAACTTATCTAAACCTTTATTTAAACCCAGTACACTAACTGCTGTAACCACATCCTCTGGCAATGAATTCCAGAGCTTCACTATGCATTGAGTGAAAAATAATTTCTTCAATTTGATTTAAATGAGCTGCTTGCTAATTTCATGGAGTGCCCCCTAGTCCTTCTATTATCTAAGAGACTAAATAACCGATTTATGTTAACTTGTTCAAGTCCTTTCATGATTTTGTAGACCTCTATCATATCCTCCTTCAGTCTCTTCAAACTGAACTGCCCTAACTTCCTTAGCCTTTCCTCATAGGGCAGCCATTCCATGCCCCTTATCATTTTGGTCACTTAAGGTGCTCAAATACCTCCAAGGGCTTCAAAAAACATTTTTTCACTCAGCCATTTTTTCAAGTATTTTTTTTATTTGTTTTCATTAACTCTATTTCTCTTGTTAGGTACTGATACAGAGTTTATGGCTCATAGGAGTTTTGTGGACTGTATTGAAAATGTCCCCATATTTATACACATCCTTCATTACCACATACAAGTATACCTTCAATAAATAACATTTATTCTATTTTATTTATTTATTTATTTGTTTAGAGCTTTTCTATACCGGCATTCATGATACTATCACATCATGCTGGTTTACAGTTAACAGGGGGTGTAAAAAGCCTTGAACATTAAACAAGTGGAGAGGAGCAAAAAAGTTACATTAAAACAAGGGTGCTAGAACAGGGGGAGGAAGAAGACAAAGCTAGAGTAACTTAACAGTAAGATGAGCAATTATTTACATAGTGCTGAGGGTCTCTCAATAGTTATTGTGGTGCTTCAGTTAGTTTCGGGAAAGGCTTGTTTAAACAGCCAAGTCTTAAGACTTTTTCTGAATGTTAGTAAGCATGGTTCCTGTCTGAGATCAGGGGGAATGGCATTCCATATAAAAGGTCCCGCTGTAGAGAAGGCCCAGTCTCTGAATGCTAGATGATGTGTAGATTTGGTTTGGGGGACATGCAGAGATCCTCTGTAGGCTTCTCTGATGGGTCTGGATGAGGTATGTAGTCTGAGTGGGATTTGAAGATTAAGAGGGGCTTGATTATGGATGGATTTATGGATGATGGTAATGGACCTCTGAAGAATTCTGAAATTTATTGGCAGCCAGTGTAAATTTTTAAGGATGGGAGAGATGTGGTCTCTTCTAGTGTTTGTCAGGATTCTGGCTGTCACGTTTTGGAGCATCTGAAGAGGTTTGATGGAGGAGGAAGGGAGACTTACCAAGACAGAGTTACAATAGTCTATCTTGGAGAAAATTACGGCTTGGAGGACAGTTCTGAATTCTTGAAAGTGAAGGAGTTGTTTAATTCTTTTTAGTACCTGCAGTTTGTAAAAGCAGTCCTTGGTTGTGTGGTTGATGAATGTTTTTAAGTTCAGGCGGTTGTCGATTAATACTCCTAGGTCTCTTGCTTGGGTGACGAATATATTAGATGGTGCACTTTGTGTGGTATTACTGTTTTCCGGGGAGATGAGGAGGAGTTCCGTCTTAGCTGAATTTAGTATTAGGTTTAAGCTAGCGAGGAGACGGCTAATCTCTCGGAGGCAATTTTCCCAATGCTCGAGAGTTTTAGTAATGGATTCTTTGATGGGGATCAAGATTTGCATGTCGTCAGCATATAGGAAGTGTTTTAGTTTAAGGTTGGTTAACAGCTGGCATAGTGGAAGAAGGTAAATGTTGAAAATAGTGGGGGATAGGGAGGAGCCTTGAGGAACTCCTAGTGACGAGTTGTAGTGGGGGGATTCTTTATTGTTGATTCTGACCTTGTAACCTCTGTTACTGAGGAATGTTTTGAACCATGTAAATGCAGTTCCATCACAGACAATATTTATGGTAAAAAAAAAATACATTTCTTGACTGAAAATTTATTTTTAAAAATCTGCCTTTTCTGTCTTTTAATAGCCTTATCTGTTTGTAGAACCCATGCAAGAGCTGCAGGATCCCTGCCTCAATTTCTTTGGAAAGTAAAGACCCTTGCTTCCTCTCCTCCAGTTAATGATCAGCTGAAAGAGTAAAACAGATGAAAAAACAAAGGATGTACCAAAGATAAAGCAGAATCTAAGAATTGCAAAGCAAGACATTTCCTTGTCTGAAAAGTCTACCCAGTGTATACATGCACCACTGGCACTGTACCTGTGGTAAAGGATACAAGACCTTAAGAAAGGCTGCTGCAAGTCATTTTTATAATAATGTAATGCTTTAAACAAAAAACAACAGAACCATAAGGAAAGAAAAGACAAATCAAGGTAGGAACAGTTAAACATAATGATACACAGTGTAGCAAGCATGCATGTATTGCTTTCCAGTAGAGGTTTCAGCTTTTCTTGCACAACACCTCTGCTTTCATTTTTTCATCCTGATGGAAGCCCTCCAACATTTCCTCCAGAATATTTACTTTAGGGGTGACATTGCTTATGGAGGCCCTTCTGGATCTCAGGTTTGATATGGCATCCTTGAAGGGCTTCAGGATTTGTACCAGCTGCCTCATGACTGTACATCATGATGCCCCAGGGGCCATTGTACATCTATCTCTAGTTCCTGGGACAGTTCATGAAGGGTTGGCTTCTGCTCCACTAATCCCTGAATCATCATATAGGTGGAATTACAGTGGGTGCCAATATTGTAAATGAGACATTTGTGAGACAACTCAAAATCATCTTGCTTTTCATGGAGAAGATGCCCACCTTCACCCATCTGACATAAGATTTGTCATACTGAGTATGACCAAAGGTCCATCAAGCTCAGTTTCCAACAGTGGCCATTCAGGTCTCAAGTATGTGACAGGATCCCAGCAGTCAATAGATTCCAAGTGGTTTATCCCATGGTTAAGCAGTTGATTTCCCCAAGTCGACCTTAATAATAGTTTATGGATTTTTCTTCTAGGAACTTGTCTAAACCTTTTTGAAATGCAACTACACTAACAACTTTTACCACATCCTCTGGCAATGGATTCCAGAGTTTAATTAAGTGTTGAGTAAAAAAAAATATTTTCTTCTATTTGTTTTAAATATATCACCTACTAACTTTATTATGTGTCCCCTAATCTTTGTACTTTTTGAAAGAGTAAACCATTGATTTATGTTTACCATTTCTCGCCACCTATTATTTTATAGTCCTCTATCATATCTCCCCTGTATGGATTGTGTGCTCTTGTGCTGTGTTGCGATTGGAGCTGGAGGCTAGTGAGCAAGCAAATTAGGCCCATGGCACCAGCTGGCAAACACTCATTGGTCTGGGACAGGCTGGATCTTTGCCTAAAACAGCCCCATTCCCAGCAGGCTGGGCCTTTGGGTTCCAGAGGCCAGCAAGACGTAAGTTTGATCCCAAGGGCGATTCTTTGTAAATATTACTAACCTTATCATTAGACTTGGGATAACTGCATGGAACAGCAGTTACTACCCTTCAGAAAAACATGGGGAGAGGGGTACCCTGTGTGAAGCAGCAAATACTATCATAAGAAGCTTGCAGGGCAGACTGGATGGGCCATCTGGTCCTTTTCTGCTGTCATCACTATGTTGCTGTGTTATGTGAGAAAGAGTCCAGAGATGGATGGGAGTCAGAGCAGGTAGCAGATGGAGCATAGTCAGGATTCGAGGCAAGGTCAGATGCAGATGGCAAGTAAGTGAGAAGTCAAAGTCGTAGCTGAGGTCAGAAATAACATTTCTGTTGAATGTTCTCATCTCTAAATACCTAAATCAAACACTGCATTGACTTTGTGTACTTGGGACATTTTCCAAGAAGTTGGCTCATTAACAATCTCTCAAATATCATCTAAAATTAAATCTTCATTGAGCCCATTAAATCCATGCCAAACCTATTTATTAAAAGCAGCTCGTGATCACATTTCACTATTTTTGTCCCATTTGGTGAATTTATCCCAGAGATCAGGTGTGCTTTACAATAATTTAAAATAAAAATCAATATTGCCTATTCCCAAAAATAATTTATTTGACCCAACTGACTTTACTAATTTTTGGCCAGTCACCTCACTTACCACAATAGCAAGCATCATAGAATGTGTAGTTTTATTCATTTGGCAGACTATATTAACAACAATTTTATCCTACACTCAAATCAACATGGCTTCAGGCCAAGGCCACATCACAATCTTTGGGCCTCATTTTCTAAAGCATTGCAGGCCTGCAATACTTTAGAAAACTGCGCTAATAGGGGGGCGGGGGTCGAAGCGGGCGGGGCGGTCCTGCACTAGCCGGCAGCGATCGTACCGCCGTGGTGCGATCGCTGCCGGTTTCACACCCAATAAGGCCAACATAGAAGGTGTAGCTATGGGCGCGAAGTAGGACGCGAAAAGGCCCTTACCTTTTTGCCGTCCATGGCGTCTTCGCAGATTCGGCCCTGGTGAGGCCCCAACTCCTCCTCTTCCAGGGCCGACTCCTCCCCGATTTAGGTAGCGTAGGCTTATGGCCGGGTGATGAACCAAAATCCCCAGTGTGCTTTGTTCCCCTTAGATGGTGGCTGTTAGTGCTTCCCATGAGGTGAGAAGCTGTAAGAATTAGTAGGAACAGGACTGGGTGTAAAATAATTTGCTGATTCATAAAGTTAAATAAAATCAATTTCTCAAAACAATTGATTATATATTTGACTACTGGTAAAGAATTTTCTCATTGGTAAGTAGTTATCCATTGTTACAGACATCTGGGAAAAGCGCATGGTGATATTGAATGTGCATACACTCCCAACAGCTGTTCCCTTGGCATCCTAATGATAGGGTCCCATCTGCATTGCAAAATTTCTACCTTTAGACATTTTCTTCCCCTTGGACACCCAGCCTGTTCTGGTCCCTTGAAGAACAGAGATCCAGATGGGGTATCCATTTCAGGTTCTTTCTTCCTTTGGTTCAGCTGTTCTTTTATCCTTAGCTGTTATTTCAGGGATTTCTCTTGTGGAGAAATCAAGGGATCAGTCTAGTTCTGCAGTCCCAGTGGGGAAGGGGAATCCAAAATCTTTCCTCTTTTTTTAACTCAAAGTCTAAAACAATTAAAATTTAACTGGATATATCTATCTAAACATGTATTCATGCTGTCACAGGTGCTTGCCACACTCAGGGTTTGAACGAGCTCATTGACCTTCAGCACCTGTCCTTTAAGTGCAACCAGCGAGGATGACTTTCCCCAGAGAATCATGGTGGATAAGTTCCTTCCAAAAATAGGACTCTTCTAGCCTTCAAAATCTCATGCAGCAAGCTTTCCAACCAATGGCTTAGAGTAGGCTCACAGGTCTTTGGGCCCCTGGTGAGAACCCATTTGCCCCTAAAGGAAATCATGCTCAACAATCTAATTCTCTGTAACGTAAAGTAATAAGAACCCTCTAGCAGGAAGTGCATGATGAGGTATCCTATCTGAAAGAAAACTCCTTAAGGTAAGACCAGGAGGCCCCACTAGAGTGTGAAAAGTATGCATCTTTATTCTCTGACTGATTCCTCAAACTGAACCCACACTATATTAAAATGGCTGGGCTAAATAGCAGTGAGTCATCCAATCCAGAGCCTTCTGGTAGGAGGAACTGAATGGTATGAATGGCTCCTATGTAGGAGGTGTTAAGGATAGGGATAGTGGTATCTAGTAGGGATGTGAATCGGATGCCCGATCGTTCCTGTTTTTGGGTTCGTCTGGCTGTGAGAAAATCTTATTTTCCCGCGATCGACATTTTTTTTTTTCGTGAAAAATTGATTTTCGGCTTAGTGTGCACTAACAAAAAATAGCAAAAAGTAACAAAAAATAACAAAAATAAATGGTTTTTTGTTAGTGCGCACTTATAGGAGTTAACGCGCACTAATCCGAAAAACAATTTTCACGAAAATTTGTGGGAAAAAGTGTTAATTTCTTATTTTAACTGATATATAACAAATTAAGAAATATTGTATGATATTTCAATTTGTTATAAAAACAATTCACATCCCTAGTATCTAGTGACTGGACAGGCTGTGTCTGCCACAAATGATTGATAAATTACTCCACAATAATTTTTTCTTTTGGTTATGTACAACCCTTCACATCTACAAACCCAGAAGTTGCTTCCACTTAGATATTCCCACCACTAAAATTGCTAGACTTGGCTTTACTAGAAAGCATGCTTTTCAATTGCCGGTCCTTTGAATGCATTGCCTGACGCACTCCACTTAACATCAACACCAGAGTTCAAGAAAAATGTAAAAACATACCTTTTTAAGAAACTTTTTGGCAACACAGATTAGCATACTTTTTCTTGTTATCAGCAGAAATGATTTGCTTTATATACTGAGGCATGCTCATGGAACCCACCCATAAATTTAAAATTATATGTTAACTGTTCTTTTGTATATGTTTTTAATGTTTAAAACTGTTTTATGCTGTAATATTATAAAACACACTGAGCTATTTAGTTTGAAGGGTTTAAAATATAAAAACTTCCAAAATCATAAATAAATAAATAAAGAGCCAGAGAATCAGGCCAAGGCAAAAAAGACATGGAGGGACAAGACAGGAGAGGACAGACAAGGCAAAACAAGACTCAGAGGACAGGGATGAGGGAGAGGGAGAGGACAAGACAACAGAGAACAGGCAAAGGAGGGGGGGCAGGTCAAGGCTGGACAGGGCAAGACAAGGCTGGGTGAGGCAAGATTGGATGGGCTGGATGAGAGTCACTCTACGCTAGGCAAGGGGACCCGTACTGAGGCCAGAAAGCAGGATCACTTAGCTTAAATAGGACACTTTCAGTGTCATCATCTGGGGGTACCAACATGGTTTCTTATCACAAGGCCTACAAATATGCTACACCCCGCATGCACGTCTAAGGATAAATATGCAGCAGTATACCATTGTGGCATCTTCTCTGCATTGGTGGTGTCCTGGTGAGTGTAGCCGGTCATTCCTTCAGCCATCTCTTCTCCAAGCTAAACACCTAACCTCTTTAGCCTTTCTTATAGGGGAATTGTTCCATCCCCTTTATCATTTCTGTCACCCTTCTCTATATCTTTTCTAATTCACGTATATCTTTATTGAGATGCGATGACCAGAATTGCACACAATACTCAAGGGGTGGTCTCACCATGGAGCGATACAGAGGCATTATGATATTCTCTGTTTTATTCTCCATTCCTTTCCTAATAATTCTTAGCATTCTATTTGCTCTCTTGGCTGCCGCCGCACACTGAGCAGAGGCTTTCAACATATTATCTGCGATGATGCCTAGATCCTTTTCTTGGGTGGTTACTCCCAAAGTGGAACTGTAAATAATATAAGGGAGCTCTGTAACCTGTCTGATATAGTGCACCTCCTTCCCCCTCCCCCACACCTATTGGGATGGGCAGTGCTACAGACAATTACTTCTATCACCTCCTATGCCTATGTAATCCGAATAACTCAGAAAGACCACGGGGTTTTACACACAGAATCAGACTTATTTGTCAGACTTTTCAGGTTTACCAGTTAGAATAAAATAATAGACAATACATATCTGTATAGTCCTTGCAACTTGGCATCAGTTCATATGAGTAAAGTTCTGCATCATTAGTAACATATCCAAGACCTTGACTTGCTTAGGGTATATTAATAAATGTAATTAGGTAGCTTGCTATAACTTTAGGAGATTACCTTCCATTTCACCCTGAAGCAGTCTTTGAAGAGGTAATTTCTGCCAAAGGGAGCAGGTGTTCTTGGCCCCAGGAACTTGCTTGGCAAAGGCTGTTCTGAGACCTGTAGAAGAAAAAGACAAGTTCAAGATGAACAGCCAGGTAACAGCAGGACCTCTTCCATGCGCAGCATCGAGCTCATCTACTTCACCACAGGGAGGGGTGGGGGGTGCGGGATTGAGCATCATCTTCAGGTGTTAATTAATGGTTCTTCTCTTGCCAACCTCCTGAGCCCTTTCCCTGACTTCTTTTAACAGAAAAAGTGTGAATATGTAAGAAGCTCATACATAGTCAAGCAGTGGGATAGATAGAGTCATTTATCTGCTTCAAACTACTGGCCCCCTCTTTCCCATCAGGGGAAGGGACACTGCTCCTGCTATGTGATAACTCCAGACAAGGATATGATCTCAGTCCTGCAACCTCTTGACTTACGAGCTCTCTTGTGGTGTCAGTGCTTTCCTGTGATCTGACCTGTCTGATAAACTGCCCTTTGGATAAGCTGTTTTTTTTGCCTCCGGGCAGATTTGAGATGTTTTCACTTCTTAGTTCATGTTTGTGGAAGAAGCTAAAGCCCTTAGTTAAAAAGGCAGCTCAGATAACCTGGGCATATAAGGTTATTTGGGTCAAATGTTCCTCATCTTGTTTTCCTGTTGAAACATACATGTCAGCATCCATTTGATGAAGTTGGATTCACTCTTGTAGGGTCAGTATTCATATTTGGTTGCTCACAGTAGTAAAAAATGTTGTTATCTCCTACTGAACCTTGTGTAGCTATAATTTGGGTTGCTCTTCCCTACATACATCACTGCCATGTAGATGATCAGTCTCCCAGTCTTCCAAGGTCCTCTGGCAATTTCTCAGAATCCTCTTGGAATGCAAAAGCTTTGAATAATTTTGTATCATCAGAAAATGTAATCACCTCACCTATCATTCCCATTTCTATTTTATTTATAAACATGTTAAAAAGCAGTGGTTCAGTGGCATTTCAAGATGGCTGCTCTCAGTGTTCTCTCCCAATAAGTCTCCTCTCATTTTAAAATATTTCCTCTTTAAGAAGATTTTCTTCAGATTAAATATGGGGAAGCAAAAAGGAAAGGTTTGCACCTACCCTATAGCTTCTTCCCTGGTGGTTACTGGCCCCATAGATAAGTTTGTGGTTCTCATTGAAGGAGGGATTGCTCAGCCTGTGAGTGCTGGCGATTTGGCCTTGGGTGGTACTGCATGTATAGGAGCAGTGTTACTCTCCCAGCCTCCATCTTCTCTTTGTCACTGGATAGCCATTCTCTCCTGGATCAGCCTCTGCCCAATTCCAGGGCAGAGGTTTATTCTGACGCTGCTATGGAGGTGTGACCAGCTGGTAGTATTTTTCCAACATTGGTGTGACGGGGTCTATGTCCCAAACCCGAGAGGGCAGTTAAAATCCCCAGAACCAAAGATCCAGGAGAGGGGGGGGGGGGGGGAGGAAAACACAGTAACACCAAGCTAGGGATGTCCCCTGGTTCCTTCCCCCCGATGTTACAAAGATAGAAGAACCACAGGTGTGGGAGGTTAAGGGTGGGACTCCCTCTGAGCCAATCAGTGGCAGAGGAGGAGGAGTTTACAGAATATAAAAAGGACTCCCTAGTAGAGCAGTCTCAGTCTCCTGCTGGGGACTGAGGAGGCAGGATTGGACTACCTGTTTGTTCTGGGAGACTTTGATGCTGGATATTCCTCAACCATGTGAAGAAGGATAGCAACAGCGATCAGAAAGAAGGTGAGCTTGGGGATATAAGGACTTCTGTTTGTTTGGATTTACTGCAAGGATACTTTACCAGAAGAACTGCCAGGTGGGTGGTTGTATCTAAAAGGGACAAGTAAAAGATCCCAAGAGATACGGTGGGAGGTGGCAGTTAGGCCCAGTGGGGCCAGACTATTGAACATTGGACTTGATGTTGTTTGGAGATTGAACTTTTGAAGCTAACCTTCAGAAATTGAGTTGCTGGCTCAGTGGGGAGGGCAGCTGCCTTTCATCCAGGTGGAGAGGGTTCAAACCCCACCTGAGGATTTGTAAAGATAAATAACCTTAAACTGCTATTTGAGTTTCAAGTGGCCAGGAATGCTTGTTCAGGGATTGGACCCTGGGACTGATGCAATTGACAGTGTATGGACTGGTGAAAGCATCACAATTGGCTGTGCTGTGAAGATGTCACAGCTAGAAGTTATGAGAGACAGAGGAGCAGTGAGTGAGGCTATGGCAGAAAGAAGTGTAGCCAACATTGACCAGGGTAAATTGTTGCTGCCTTCACAAATTCCCCCTAAATGTCTTGAGGACTTTACTTTGGTTTCAATCTGGGATGCTACTGTGTTAGATCCTACTTGGCAGCCTTCTTTGGATGTGTTAAAAGACACTGATTTGTTGGAGAGCTCTGATTCTATAGGGACTTCTGCATCTACTTGATTGGTTATATTTGTGGTGGACTCTGATCAGGACCTTGTGATGAAATTTTTCTTTCAGAATAGAATTAATCCTTTTCTGAATGTACGCGTCAACATCTTTCCCAATATAGCAAAATCAAACCAGCTTAGGAGGAAGAGATTTTTGTTAAGGCCAGCTGTTTTACAGCTTGGTGCATTATTCTGTCTAAATTCTCCTTGTAAATGTGTGCTTAAATTGCAAGGAGTGACATATGGGATTTGTTTGACCCTCAACAGCTAACCAACTTCATAGTTCAAAGGCAAACATCGATCCTTTTGCCAAATTCCTCTCCCCCTTTGCTGTCTCTTCCATAGGTTCTGCTAGTCTTTTTTAAATTGAGCCACACTAATTTTGGTTATTTCCGAAACAAATTTTACCCAGTATAATTTTGTATTCCCCTCCTATTTTGTGGTCTAAGATGTTAACATGTTTCCTTAAGCATTGGAAACGTGTAATTTCTGATTTATGTTTTCCTATATCTGTACAAGAATATTCTTGTGATTATTATAAAATGCAATAAAAATGTTTTAAAAAGCAGTAGTCCTAGTACAGATCCCTGGGGCACTTCACTATTCATCTTTCTCTTTGAAACAAATGACCATTTAAACCTACTCTCTGTTTTCTATCTTTTATCCAGTTTTTATCTTTTATCCATAGTTGAAAATTGTCTTCTATCCCAAGCTTTTTAATTTCCTCAAGAGTCTTTCATAAGGTACTTTGCCAAAAGCTTTCTGAAAATCCAGATACACTACATCAACTGGCTCACATTTATCCACACACTAATTCATACATTCATAAAAATATAGCAATGAGGCAAGGTTTCTTTTGGCTAAATCCATGTTGGATTTGTCTCATATGTCTATCTATATGTTCAGTTATGTGGTTCTTTATAATATTTTTAACTATTTTTCCCATCACTGATGTCAGGTACACAGTGTGTAGTTTCCTTAATCATCCCATAATCCTTTGAAAAAAAAACTAGTGCTACATTAGTTTCACTCTATCTTTCCACCATTAACTCTTGGCTATCTCATAATCGTTTAAAATTAAATCCATCAAAAACTGAATTAGTCCATTTAACATCCATTACAGATTCCTCTATAGGCCCACCATCTCATTTCACTTTCAATGGCTCAACCATCCCAATTAACTGCCATGCCATAAATCTAGGTGTAACCATAAATACAGACTTATCTATGAAACAACAAATCTCCTCCCTAACAAAGAAATCATTCTACAAATTACAGCTTCTGAAACGTCTTCGTCCTCTTCTTTTCTATCATGATTTCAGGACTGTTCTACAATCTCTTATATTTTCTGGTCTAGACTATTGTAACGCTCTTTATCTAGGTCTGACTCATCAATTCACCCCCTACAATTAGTTCAAAATAGTGCAGCTCGCTTATTATCCGGTACCTCCATTCGCAATCACATTACACCTATTTTACATTCCCTTCACTGGTTACCCATAAAATACAGGATAAAATACAAAGTAATCTCAATCATCCATAGTTTAATTTACAACTCTACATCCACTTGGCTTTGCACCTTACTCCGCATTTACAAACCCACCCGACACTTAAGATCACTTACTCAAAATCTCTTAGACATTCCATCACCACGACAGGCTAGATTAGATATCACCAGGAAAAGAGCTTTTTCAGTAGCAGGACCCTCTCTCTGGAACTCTTTACCCAACCCACTCCGTTTAATATCAAATCCCCATCATTTCAAAAAGGCTTTAAAAACATTCTTTTTTCAACAAGCATTTAACACTCCCACTAAGCATCTCCCCGATCAAAAATGAAACTCCATCCCCTAAATTTCTCTCATCAGATACATATTACCTTAACGTCTCTCCTCTATTATCCCATCCATGTTCTTTCTAGGACATTACAATTCGATAAGTTGCTAGCCCCCCCTCCTCCCCCCCTCCATCCCTTTTACCCTCCCTACTCTTTACCCATGGCATGTTACCATTATTATTATTTTGTTATTTAATAATTTGTTTTAGCTAACATTTATCTAGCTATTTAGTTAAATTTATGTATTTTAAGTTTATTTTAGTTATATTTTATTTTTACTTTATTTTAACATGTTGTAAACCGTTTTGATAAAATTTTATTTTAAAAAGCGGTATATAAATACTTTTAAATAAAATAAATAAATTAGTAGTTGTGATGGAGAAGGTACAGAGAAGAGTGACCAAAATGATAAAGCTCCCCTATGAGGAAAGACTGAAGTTAGGACTGTTCAGCTTGGAAAAGAGATGGCTGAAAGGGGGATATGATAGAGGTGTTTAAAATTATGAGAGGTCTAGAATGGGTAAATGTGGATCAATCTTTCGCATAATAGGACTAGGGGGCACTGTGGGAAATGGGATGCTGGGCTTGATGGATCAGTATGGTGTGTTCTTAATGCACAGAATGATACTCTAATATGTGCATGGGGTGAGTAGTACAGCTGTGCACTAATACTGGAGTAATAAAACTATTCCATAAAATAGTTGGCTATACTTGTGACTGGCACTGTCTACATTCTTTGTAGATGCAATGATTTTGGTACACAGACCCAGTAAGAACTTAAAAAGCCTTACTCTTCTTGAGTTCTGTGGCATGTCTAGCTAGCATAGCACTAGTGCTTCCTGGCTCTGCTGCTAGTTCCCTGCAATGAGTTTAAATTTACATCAGTGTAGCCAGCTGCCACAACCTTTCCCCTGAAGAGGAGAGGGGACTTAAACACAAGCTTTCGTTTTGGCCAATGGCAGTGACAGGTGTTTAAGTAAATTAAAAACCTGTGCAGAAAAACCACAGCCAAAAGGATTGGAATTGAATGATTCTGATGTTGAACAAGAGATTGAGTTATTGATTCATGTTGATTCAGAACATTGTGAAGTATGGAAGAACACAGAGCTCATCCAACAGCAAAAGCAGCACTGTCTCCTTCTTGAAAGAAAGATTCAAATGCAGCTTGAATAAAGCTGGACAAACTGTAAGAAGAATACACAGTGAAGTGATTCACAAATTTAGAAAAATGTTTCACTCTGATATGTTTCCTTACATTGTCAGTCTGGTTTCCTTGACAACAGAACCCGCTTATTATCTAATCTCACACATGAGTCATAGCCCTTAGAGCTGGTTGCTATGGAAACTCCTACACGAAGGCAGCCAATGGTTTTCTATGGGAAACATAAACAAATGATATACATTTCATTCATGAGAAGCACACATTTGTTTTCATGGGCCCACAAAAGAAATGAATGGAGCATATTCACTGCAGATTTAACATTCGTTTTAAACAAATGCACATCCCTAATCTTCAGAGGCTTTTCAGGGATGGGGGTGTGGTTGGTGGAGTCACTTAGGCAGATAGTTTGCTTTAAAAAGTAATACAAAAATCATGTTCACCTTTATGTGGGCAATTTTCATGCTGCTAATCAAAGCAAAACTCACATAACTTCACTTTGATTATTTCACAAAAGCCATGGATTAAAATCAGCCACCTGGATTTGCCAAAAAGGTATTTTGCCTCATAAATGAACAAAAAGTAAACTTCTGAAATTTTCTTCTACTTAAGCACCAACACCTATACAGATTTAATTACATTTGATTTGTTCCTCTACAAATTGACCCCATTTATCTGCACCAGCAGGACCATCTAGTAAATGAAGTTCATTATGGACAGATGTATTGTGTTGAGGGAAACAGATGGTTTAAAACAAAATTGGCATGTGACCATAACATGCTGCCAAAATATAATTCATAAAAGCAATATTAGATTTAAAAAAATACATCAGGGAAGGAATCTGCAATGGAGTAATGGTGCCTAGAAAGTAGTACTTATATTCTAAGCAGCATAGTTACACAAGTACAGATGCTTTAGCTGAATAGGTTAGTGAGGATAATTCCATTACAGTAATTCTCACTGACTGATATCATTTTCAGCTTTTTACAATCATGTGTCTTAACTTTAAAGGTGATCACAGCATCTGTCCAAGGAGTATGTTTATCCTTGTTGTAGCATTTAATACTCAATGGCACTAAGGGCTGAATTTTCAAAGCCATGTACATGCATAACTGTGTATTTCATTGCACATAAATTGCCCAGGGCACAGAAAAGTATGCGTGGAACCCAGTAGCACAGCATTTTAAAGGGAACTGAACAGTAGAATTCAGGAGAGGTGAAGCTGGGCAAAGTGCAACTTGCACGCGCCGAGCAGCGCATCCTTCCCCCGTTCCCTCCGAGGCCGCTCCAAAATCGGAGCGGCCTCGGAGGGAACTTTCCTTCTGCCCCGCCCCCCTCCCTTCCCCTATCTAACCCGTCCCTCAGCCCTATCTAAAACCCCCTCCTAACCTTTATTGTAGAAGTTATGCCTGCCTCTAGGCAGGCGTAACTTGCGTGCACCGGCTCTCCAGCCCCCGGCACAGGCTGCTGTGCCGGAGGACTCGGGACCGCCCCCATACCGCCTCTGAACCTCCGCCATACCCCCAGACCTGCCCCTTTCCCACTCCTTTTTGGAAGCCCTGGAACATACCCGCGTCCTGGGGCTTGCGCGCGCCACTGAGCTATGCAAGATAGGCTCGGCAAGCGCAGGGGCACTCAGGGAGCTTTTTGGGGGTTATGCGCGTAACCCTTTGAAAATCTGCCCCTAAGTGCACAAATCATCTTCTTATACAAGTTAATCATCCAAAAAGGAGGTCTACCTTTGGGCGAGGTAAGCTGTGTGTACTATGTAAATTAGCTGAGCATTTATGCCAACATCGTTTTGTATAGCAAAACTTGACAATGCCTCTGGCCTTATGCTAAGGGCACCCTTTGTAATATCTGTATCAGCAGGGCACGAGTGACCAGGGATTATTCCTGACCCATGAAGGAAGCTTCAAGAAATAAAAGATTTAAAGTGTCCAGGGGAAAGCTGGGGGAAGATTGAGGGAGGGGGAATGTTTAGCTGTAGACCTGACCTGGATTTTTTTTTTTTCATTTCAATTGTTGATTTTTTGTTTTAGGTAGACAAAAACAAATTAAATTTTTTAAAAGTCTATGCACACCATTATAAAACTGTGCATGTTACCTGTGAAATTCCTGCCATGTACGTGGGTAAAAGGGCACACGTAGGGCCTGTATGTGCATACTCTTACTCTCAGTGACATGAGGTGTCCCCGGGGTGGGGTAGTGGAGGGTTTCATAACAGCAGGCATACTTTTTCTCTGTAAGACTCCACATTCAAGTGAGAAAGTGTAAATGTATGTGAGCAGCTTTCCTGGTATCATTTTCAAAGTAAAAATTTTGTACTTTCACTTTGGAGCAAAGTCTGTGGGTAAAAATTACATGATGGATTTTCCACCATTATGGAAAGTCTTAAATTACATTGTACAACATAAACTGTCTTATTAATTTAAATATTATTTATATGTATTTATGAAAGCTAAAATAAGTGGTATAAGAAGGATAAGGGAAATCTAGTTGAGGAAAATAGATATCGAGCTAAACACCAAGAAAGGAAAAACTCATCAGTGATTTAATTACATATTGGAGGCTGAAAATCCTATTTTCACTGCTTGAACTTTTTGTGCTCAATATGCCCATGCAGACTCACCGAGCAGCTAATGTCCATTCAACCACAACCCAAGCTGATTAGCTTCCATGCCTTTGGTTGTTAATGTCTATCATGTCCAGCATTCTGCTGGAGACTCATTTCATAGTCTGATCTAAATTATCTTCAGAAAGATTTCTCCCTTTTATATATCTGACCTGCTTGTCTGTAAGTAAGATGGGGAACATGCCAGCAGCCTCTGGAAAGAATCGGGCTCTGCCTTATCTGAACATTTAAGAGCATTTCTTCGAGTGCTTTTGATACATTTCATTACGTAAATGTCATAAAAATGTTTCAATATGATTTTTAAAGCACTCAAAAGTTGTGAGATTTCTGGAAACAGGCAGGGAAACAGAGGAAGAGAAGAAAATCAAGGTACAAGAGACAATGGTTACTCTTAAGGAGCATGAACCTAAAATCACTGCCGGTGCCAGTTTACTAGACGCCCTAGGCAAACGTCAGCCATGATGCCCCCCTCCCAAGCTTCAGGAGCATTCCTTTTCCTATCTCTTCTCCACCCACACACACACACATCTCCCTGATGCTTCCTACACCTGATCCACTCTTCATGGTCTCTCTCGGGGAGGTAGCTTACAGTAGCACCACAATTTATTTCTGGGCTTATAGTAGAGATGAAACTGACAGCCGTGCTCCTGGGACCTCGGTTGTGGTGGTAGAGCTGGCAAGAATGCTTACTGCTGCTGTCTCCACATATCCCATGTCCTGAAGTGGGGGAAGAGAGAGAGAAAGATGAATCCTCCTTAGGCTGATGTGGGGAGGAGGAACAGAAATGTTCCTGGGGCGAGAAGTAAAAAGAGAGAAAGAGAACTGTTCCTGTATCGGGGGAGGGGGTAGAGAAGAAAAGAAACACTTATAGAAACATAGAAATCACAGCAGAAAAAGACCAATCGGCCCATCCATTCGGCCCAGCAAGCTCCCACACTTATTTTCCCATACTTATCTGTTTCACCGACCACCAAGCTCAGGGCCCTTGTTGGTAACTGTTTGAGTCAAACTTCCTGCCACCCCCTGCCATTGATGCAGAGAGTAATGTTGGTTGCATCAAAGGTGAGCATAAGGCTTATGGTTAAGGGTAGTAATGGCCACATCAAGCAACTTACCCCGATGCTTGTTTACCCAGAATGAACAGATCCATAGGGATGTGCAGCAGGGACGGATTCGTCCCATTTGGTATTTTTATTCGTGGGGAGCCAAATCCGTTGCATCCATTCTCGGGGGACCCCAATCCATTCTTTAGTTACATATGTATTCATTTCCAAAAAAACCCCCCCCATCCCAACCCTTTGAATTTAATTAACTACAACACACCACCGTCCTGACCCCCCCCCCCCCCCCCAAAGACTTACCAAAAGTCCCTGGTGATCCAGTGGGGGTCCTGGCGCGATCTCCTGCACTCAGGCTGTCGGCTGCCGGTATTCAAAATGATAGCCTTTGCCCTCACTGTCATAGGGACAGCAAATCAGATAGATCACCATAGTTATTCAACGGCAGGGGAGAAAGACTGATACTTCACGCATATCCAGCATAGCTCTCTGCTTCAACGTCAGGGAGAATGAAGAAAAGTGGATCTATATACAGACAACAACCAACAAGGACTGAATTACATAGTCTGGGTAAACAAATAAGCATGGGTGTAGTTTGCTTATTGTGGCGGTTACTACCCCTAACTAAGCTTGATATTTTACTTGGATGCAGTTCCAACACTACTCTCTACATTAATGGTGGGGCTGGAAGGGAAATAGAACCAAAAGGTTACTAAGAGCCAAGAGTAACATAAGTTTAAGAAAAAAAAGTGCAAAGCTTGCTGGGCAGACTGGATGGGCCGTTTGGTCTTCTTCTGCCGACATTTCTATGTTTCTATGTTTTTAGTGGAGTCACAAGAAGTATTGTATTTCAAATACAATGGAGAGGCACAACTGATAGTTTCAAAGATTTTGTACATTGGCTGAACTCATGTAATCATTTAAAATTTTCTGCGAAAATTCAAGTTACTTCAATTTCTTTTTTGGATATAAAAATTTCAATAATTGATGGCAGATTCACTGCCTCCTTTTTTTTTTTTCGCAAACCAGTGAGCTCTAATACCTATTTACACTTTGCTAGCACTCACCCCCGCAATTTCAAATTAAATCTTCCAGTCAGTTCATACGACTCAGACGTTTATGTACCAGCACGGAGGATTTTTAAATTCAATCAAAATCTCTTCAGAATCATTTTTTAGCTCAAGGTTATCCACGTTCTTGTGTCCGGAAAGCCTACTTACGTGCCAAATTTACCGCCGTGAGTGGCTTTTTTTTGCCACGTCCCTCTGAAGATGCTTCCCACCTGACATGTGTATTGCCTTATTCCTCTGAAGCCCTTCTTATCCGTTGATCAATTCTAAAGAACTGGCATGTGCTGCAGACAGATGTTTTTCAGGTACCACCTAGAATTACATTTTCACAAGCCACCAATCTAAGAAACATGTTGGTACATTCAGACAGTTTGATTTCTTTTTCAGATGAGACTATGACAGGATCACATAATCCATGTAACAATTGCACAGTCTGTATTTCCTCTATGACAGTACAACATGTGCTTATTTTGAATACTGAATTTAAAATTTTTTTTAAATACAATACTTCTTGTGACTCCACTATGGTGATCTATCTGATTTGCTGCCTTTGCAAACTTCTCTATATTGGGAAAACTAAACACCTTTTAAAAACCTGCATGATTGAGCATCGCTCCAACATCAAACATTCTCGGATCGATGAACCCATGGTTTCCCACTGTATACAATTTGGACATTCTTTTAATGATTTATCCTTCTACGCTATCGATCACATACCCTTACAATGGCATGGAGGTGATTGTGAACTGTTACTACTAAGATCTGAACAGACATGGATATACAAACTTAATACTGTTATTCCACATGGACTCAATACAGAATTAGACCTACATGTCTTTCGAGGTTAATGGGATTTCTGTTAGAACAATATAGAAACATAGAAATGACGGCAGAAGAAGACCAAATGGCCCATCCAGTCTGCCCAGCAAGCTATGCACTTTTTTTTTTAAATTTCTCTCATACTTCTGTTACTCTTGGCTCTTAGTAACCTTTTGGTTCTATTTCCCTTCCACCCGCACCATTAATGTAGAGAGCAGTGTTGGAACTGCATCCAAGTGAATATTTACCATAGTTAGGGGTAGTAACCACCGCAATAAGCAAGCTACACCCATGCCTTTGTTTACCCAGACTATGTAACTTAGTTCTTGTTGGTTATTGTCTGTATATAGACCCACCTTTCTACGTTCCCCCTGCCGTTGAAGCAGAGAGCTATGTTGGATTTGGTTGAAGTATCAGACTTCTCCCCTGCCGTTGAAGCAGAGAGCTATGCTGGATATGCATGAAGTATCAGACTTCCTCCCCTGCGATAGAAGCAGAAAGCTATTGAAGGAGATAAAGTCATTGAGGCTTTTGCGTTTTCCTCCCCTGCCATAGAAGCAGAGAGCTATATGAAGGAGATAACGTCATTGAGGCTTTTGCATTTTTCAGTGACATCAGATGACTTCAGAATATTTAATGAGACGTAATACGTTGGCTTCAGCTCTTCCGTTCCGATAACGAGACCGATGAGACGCCGTTTCCATGTTTCAATTGGTAACTTCCGTGCCTGAGATAAGTAACTTTTTATTTTAATTACTATGATTTTCAGGTTAAGACTCTCCTGATACTATTGTTCGTATTCCCCTGAAGAAGCATTTTGCGAAACACTGGCCGTGTTAGGCTTTTTTCATTAAAAAATCTGAGTCTATTTGCCAAGTTCTCTAAGGATCAGGGACATTTTATAAAAAAATATAAAAAGCAAAAAAATGTTTTTGAAATAAAATATATGAAGGTGAATGATTAAAAGACCGATTGGTGTCTGTGGAAGATATACAATGTCAGGCTTGCTGACACCTTCATACAGGTGGGTTTAAATTAAAAATATTACCTTGTGCCCTTCATTATCAAATTTGACCTTTTCTGGGTAACTAGTGTTGACTCTCCTCTATATTAATTTGTGGATAATTGAAATCTCCCATTATTACTGCACTAACAATTTGGCTAGCTTCCCTAATTTCTCTTAGAATTTCACTGTCTGTCTCATCTTTTTGGCCAGATTGACGGTAGTATACTACTATTACCATACTCTTCCCGAACATACAAGTGATTTCTACCCATAAAAATGTGATTGTGTATTTAGGGGTAGATTAAAAAAAAATGCATGCACCTCCATGTGCGCTTGCTACCCAGTGTGTGCACATGGACTCGCGATTTTATAACATGCAAGCACCAGCTGGCACATGTAGGGGGGGGGGGGGGGGGGGGTAGATTTGGCCAGTTTGCGTGCGGTGATGAGATCAGGCCTCCCACAGTTCCCTCCCAGTTGGCTCCAATTAAGGAGCAGACTGGGATGGAACTTTCCAACTCCCCCTACCTACCCTACATTTTGGGATCTGCCATGTACTTGTGACCTGGAATGACTGCTGTCAGAGTCAGGTCTTGATGGAGAAACCCATTAGGGCATTTCTACTGTCTGTGATCCTTCCATACTTCCACCGTAGCCACCAGCTTCTCCTTGGAGTATACTAGGTTACAATAAATATTTAAACTGGACAAGTCAAGTGTGTACCAAACCTTTCTTTCCTACCTTGTCGGTTTGGTTCACCACCTCTTTCTAGAATGCCCAAACTGACTGAGCCAAAAAGGATTTGTTTTTTTTTTTTTTTCAGGGGAACATGCCCATTCAGTTAGGTTATCTCAAACTAAACCAAAAATGCAATCATTTGGCATTTTTTTTCCATTTGGACAGAAAAGAATGCACATCTCAACTAGTTATTACTCTGTGAACAGCCTGCTAGACAGACCCAGCTTAAAAGGTGAAGTTTCAAAGAGTTGTACATGTCCAGATTAGCAGATTCACACGCAAATAGCACATATTCACTAAAGGCTATTTTAGAAACCTCAAACCTACACATGCAAAGTAAAAGTGCTTGTATAGAAAAAGGACGAGGCAAGGGCATTCATGGGCAGGGCCAACATCTAGGCATGTAGGCTGAGATGTCCTAACCTGCCAAACTGATGACCATATGTATGTTACCTGCCTATATTCACACCTGCTAATTATCTGGTGCAAGGGAGAACATCCTTTATAGCCAAACACTGGCTGGGAGAGGGGTCTGTATAAACTGAGGGGAGTTCAGGTTGAAGAACCCATGGGGTATTGATGATCGAGAGATAGACTGGGCAAACTGGTGGACTAATTGGGAAAACTGGTAATTTCTTTCACACCCGCATGTTACAAAATTGGGTGACTTACATGTGTAAAAGCCAAAATGTGCCAAGGAAAATATGTCAGTTAAATCTCCACGTGCAAATCATTAAAATTGGGAGCACAAATACTCGCATATAGGAGATTTGACCACTTCTACAGATAAATTTGACTTGTCCAGGCAAGTGCTGGCTTTGATACTTAGCCAGATATGTCTAGAAAACCACTACTTATTAGGGGTAGGAAGTCATTTGCAATGAAATAGGAAATACAGATGATATTTCCTATATGGTTGCATTTTGGGAAACCCAAAAACTGATAGGAAAACACAAAATGTTGTGTTGCTTTTCCTATCATTTTGGGGGGTTTATAAAGAAATGTAAGGGGGAAAAACAAAATCCTAAGCCTGCCTCAACCCTTCCCATTTATACAAATTCAGAGCCCCCACCCCAGTGGACCCCCTCTTGACCCCCCACCATTAATCACCACAAACACCCGGTGGCCTAATGGGGAGCCAGGGAGCAATTTTCCCGCTCCCTGGCCATCAGATGCCCTAATTGAAATTGGTGCCTGCTGCTCTTTTCTTTAACGTGTGACATGGGCTACTGGTGCCACTGTCATATGTTAAGGCTCCCCCCACCCATCCTATGAGTGGACGCCCCACCTATCCCTAGCCCACCCTTCAGGAGTCAGTGGGGGGCCTGGGAGCAACCTCCCACTCCCAGACGGTGTCTGCCATTAGCCAAAATGGTACCAGCCATCCTTTGGCCCTACCATGTCATAGGGTCTGCCAATGGTACCAATAGCCCCTGTCACATGGTAGGGGCAAAGGCAGATGGTGCCACTTTGCTGGCCCGAGAGAAGGAGGTTGCTCCAGAATCCCCTGCTGGACCACTAAGAATGTTTGGTGAGTCCTGGGATGTTGGGAGGGCGTTTGGGGGTAGTAATGGGATAATTTTCATAGTAAGCTTATACTCATAAAATATTGATTTTAATAATTTGGAAGGGTTGGGGGTGTTTGGTTTTTTTTAACAAAGTGAAATGAACGAAAAAAAAAAAAGATCCAGGGGTAAACCAGAAATTGCCCCCCCCCCCCCCCCAGAACGAAAATGTGACATGTTTTAAGACTTCAACCTCTACTAGTTATACCTCTCCCTATACACCTTAGCTACACTAATATCCTTCCAGTCATCCTTGTCACGCTGTTTCATTGGAAATAATCATCCTGAGGTGTCATTCTGTGGACATCAGCACCTGGTTCCTAAAATGTGTAGCCCTCCCTCAGAATCCTGCACCCAAAGAGAAAGCCACGGGAGGAAACCCGAGGTGCCAAGTTGGTGCAGTCCATTCTCTGCCACTCACTGATTGCCGGGCTGCAGGAAAAACTCTGCTGTAACTTTGATCTCTTCCAGCCCTTATTTTGAAAAAGCATTTTTAGTGCTAACGCTTATCTTATGTTTAAACTTCACATTTGAGCAAGAGATTATGACAAATGATTCAGCATAAATTTAAGCTCAGGACTGTGCCTTCAAATATGGGATACACGTAGGAATCTTTGCTTTCAGTTTTTATTTTATTCTCCCGGAGAATCTATAAGTGTTTACTATAACCAACAAAACAGGAGAAAATCATTGGGGGAGAAAGGGGCAATTTTTTCCCACTCTGTGTCTGTCATTTAGTTGGGTTAGGATAAACGCCAATAAATTTCCAGGGAAAATAAAATAAAAACTGATACTGAAGGTCCCTCGGTGTCTGCCAGACTGCAAGAGCCAAGCACATCTAACAGGATGATCTTTTAATCTATTTTGTATGACCTGCTGAAATGAGATTAAAGTAGAGTGCAGATATGCATATCACATGGTAATGTAACCTTCTTTCCATTATATGCTAAGAATGGATAGCCTGGGCTAAGAAAAGCTTAAATATACTATTTGTTTTCGAAAGGTCAGGGGACTCGGTTTGTTGGTGGACTGAAACAGATTTCCTCTGTCAGTTTACCAGAACAGTTTTAGCATTGCACAGGTCAATAGTGCCGAAATGTCATTTCTGTATGAAAGCTGCGTGAAGGCCGATATTGTGTAGCATGAATTGTTGCTTGATTCTGCAATGCTGTCCATTAAAAACTATCAGAGAGCAACAACCCCCGTGGACAATCCAGTGGATGCCACTGGCAATGTTGCTAACTGAAGGTACTCCTTCAGTCACGCGATTCAAATCACATGGGCTCACTGGCATAATAAAGCTTACGCTTGCTGCAACTGTTTTGCAAATCCACGGAAAAATCAATTTTCAAATGGCATTATCCTATCAGCTACCTGGACTGGTTTGGGGTTGGAGGGGATTTGCATTTACACACATACTTTTCAATTTTTAAGGCATGCATTTTTCAAGGAAAATATCTATGCAGAAATTATCAGGTGGAATTGTGTGTGGGTAGTTTTAATGGGATCATTTTCATAGGGAGCTTATACTCATAAGATCCTTTGGAAATTAGTGTAACCGGTGCACATATTTGCCATCATACTTACATGGATTATTATACAATTAATCCCTACATATTTATTTTAAATTGAATAAATGTATTTTTTATTATAAGATTCTTTACAGGCTATGAAGAAGGGAGCTAATGTCTGAAATGATCACATGCAATATTTTTAGATAATTTTCATATTTTTCCAATAAAAGCCATCACAACCTGCAGAGAACCCAACTCTCTTGTGCGCCCCATCCACGTCCAGCCCATGCACGGGCCTGCTCACTTCGCTAGCCCCTCTGCAGGTCACAGGCCGGCCTCCCCAGTGGCAGCAGCGAGTTTCTCTAGGCCTCGGCGTCCCACGGCGGTGGTCGCCGGGCCTTCCACTGCACACCCGTGGCTTTAACACGTTCCTACACACGCTCGCGCGGACCACCCGGTCTCTTGTAGGACCAGGGGCGGATCCTAGCTCCGCAGCACACTCTGATGGAACGATATAAGGAAGTTCCTGCCTGCATTTCCTTGCCTTGGCAATCGGGTCAGCACTGTATTGTGTTCTAAGTTTGCCTCCGCATTTACAGTCTTATTCCAGTCTTGTTCCAGCGTCCTACTGTTCCAGCCTTGTCCAGCATCCTTCTTTTCCTGCGTCTGTCTGTCCGTCTTCCCAGGTAGTACCCTTGGACTGTCTCTCTGGTACTGATCTCGGCATGTTCCTTGACCATCCTGTCCGCTGCTTGCATTGTGACCTTGTCTGACCTCCGGAACCTGACCTCTGCCTTGTTGACTACTCCTTGGACTGACCCTCAGATTCTGACCTCTGCTGCCATTGACCACGAGTCCTGATTCTGGCTCTGTCCCTTGCCTTGTCATCGCCTACGCTGTTCGGGCCTTCCTTGCTCCTCCAGGCCAAGAGCATGAAGTCTGACCGTGCTCCCTTGCTGTTCATGGGCACGCCTCTCTACTACCTCTCCAGGAGACCCTGTGAGGCCCACCTAAGTCCAAGTGGCCCGGGTCCCTATGGGCTCCACCCGGGGGGACCTCGGGCTTCCAATGGTGAAGCTCATCCTAGCCTCTGTCTCTTCCTATGCTCTGCCCCCTGGGGGAAGGTGCTTCCTGGTCCCTACCAGGGAGTAGTTCTCCACTATTCCAGGAGAAGGGTCAACCTCCAAGTGCAAAAAACTCTCAATAGGACCAATACGAGCTGAGCTGAGGCTCCAAGGAGGAAGACTAAGAACCAATGTCAGGAAGAATTTCTTCACGGAGAGAGTGGTGGATGCCTGGAATGCCCTTCCGGAGGAAGTGGTGAAGTCCAAAACTGTGAAGCACTTCAAAGGGGCATGGGATAAATATTGTGGATCCATCAGGTCCAGAGGACGCATATAAAGAGCAGGTAGTAAAATACTGCACGGAGCGGCAGTAGCCACAGAGGCATTCACGGAGCGGGATGCCAGTGGCCGGTGGTAGGTGTCCACCTTCACAGAGTAGAAGGATGAAGGGCATCCATCTCCCAATTAAAAAAAGAAAAGAAAAAAAGAAAAAAAAACAGGGATGGGTTCATGGGCTTATAGGTATTACCAATTATTAGGCTTTTCAATATTTGATGATAGTTAATGTGACTTTCAAGGCATTCTTCACTTTCGGTGCATGTCCGGCATGACTCCTTGCTTCAATGACAGGGGAAAAGAAAAACTGATACTTCACACATTTCCAGCATTGCCCTCTGCTTCATGGCAGAGAGCTATGCTGCCGCTTACCCAACTAATCAAACTTAATATTTCACTTGGAAGCAGCTCCAGCACTGCTCTCTACATTAATGGTGGGGGTGAAAAGGGAATTAGAACATAAGGTTACTAAGAGCCAAGAGAAACAGTTAAGTATGAGAACAAATGTGTGAAGCTTGCTGGGCAGACTGGATGGACCGGTTGGTCTTCTTCTGCCGTCATTTCTATGTTTCTATGTTAATACAGTTATTAGAGCTCTACTTATATTTTTTGTAGTGACTCTTATGTTTCAAAATATGGGGCGGATTTTAAGAGCCCTGCTCGTCTAAATCCGCCCAAATCCGGGAGGATTTAGGCGAGCAGGTCCCTGCGCGCCGGTGAGCCTATTTTACATAGGCCTACTGGCGCGCGCAGAGCCCCGGGACTCGCGTAAGTCCCGGGGTTCTCCGAGGGAGGCGTGTCGGGGGGGCGGGCCCGGTCGTCGTGGCGTTTAGGGGCGTGTCGGCAGCGTTTTGGGGGCGGGTACGGGGGCATGGTTACGGCCCGGGGTGGTCCGGGGGCGTGGCCATGCCCTTCGTACCCGCCCCCAGGTCGCGTCCCGGCGCACGGGGATTTACGCCTCCCTCTGGGAGGCGTAAATCCCCCGACAAAGGTAAGGATGGGGTTTAGACAGGGCCGGGCGGGTGGGTTAGGTAGGGGAAGGTGAGGGGAAGGCAAAAGAAAGTTCCCTCCGAGGCCGCTCCGATTTCGGAGCGGCCTCGGAGGGAACAGAGGTAGCTGCGCGGCTCGGCGCGCGCCGGCTATACAGAATCCATAGCCTTGCGCGCGCCGATCCCGGATTTTAGCGGATACGCGCGGCTCCGCGCGTATCTACTAAAATCCAGCGTACTTTTGCTTGCGCTGATGCGCCAGCAAAAGTAGGCCAAATCGCGCGGTTTGAAAATCTACCCCTATGTGTTAGACACAAATATTTAAGTGTAAGAATGTGCTGCCTCCCAAAGAGTTTTTAAATCAGATAATCAGTTGCAATTCTTAAATAAGCTGCTGTAAGCACAGAATGGAAGAAAAATTTTTGAAATGAGTCTAATATTCTAAATGCATAGTAAAATATCATTTAACTATAAAATACATAGTTCCATGCCTTTAACCAAATATTCCCAGCTTTGCGTCTTGTGAACTATCATCAGGCCTGCTTTATAGGACAGTATCAGTATTTGTGACATATATTTCCATTCAGTTGATTACTCAACCAGATTTGTTTGCTTTTTGTGATTCACTATAAACTGGGACCGCTGTATGTGCATACACCAAACTTGTAACTACAAAAGAGGCCTATTGGGGATTTGGCTTCAGAGAGCACCACAGTCCCAATAAATGTGAGTCTGGAAAACTGCCCACTGACACCCAGTGTACTGCCTTCTTGGCTTAAAAGAGCACAGAGAGACAGTCTGAGTTCAATTAAAAAAAAACAAAAACCTGCAGTTAAAAAAAAAAAAAAAAAAAAAAAGCCTGGCTGGCACAGCAGCAAAAACGATGGAAAATTCTATCAAACTAGCTAGAAATTGAATATATCTCCCACCCACGATACCCAAATCCTGCTTGCAACCTACCTCAGGGGGGTAAAATAAGCAACAAAATGCCACTGCTAGCAGCTTCTCAGTGGGAGAGACAGTAAGAGTTCAATAAAAGAAAGTGCAGTTAAAAAAAAGCCTGGCTGACACAGCAGCAAGAACGAAGAAATATCTTTTTCAATGGAAAATTCTATCAAAGTATCTAGCCGCATACTTAAGGTATAAATAAATGTAAACCGAATTGATTAGTAACTTTGTTACTGGAACTTCGGTATATAAAACTGTTAGATAAATAAATAAATAGTACAGCGTCATCAGGCACAGTGTCACAGAGCACTAAGTGAGAGCGGCGATTGGCTGCCTTAGAAAAATGCTCAGCTCTGATAGGTTGCATTATCGTCTCCTTGCCAACCTGTCTGACCCACTCTGTGACAGGGCTGTGAGGTCACTTATGACTCACAGGAAAGGGCTGGTTTTTCTTATGGATACTCCCACATGGCCTTCTCCTATTTCAAATGGCCGCTAAGAAATCACTGCAAATCAAAAGAATGAAACTAATATGATATGTTGTATTTGTGGGGGATCGCAATGCGTTTCATGAACCCCCGAATACAACAAATAGGGACTTATGCATTGTAGATTGTAGCAATTTTCAAAAGTCCTTTTACATGGGTTAAGTGCATTTATATATGTAAAACCCAATTTTAAGAACATAAATGCTTTAAAATATCAGGCCCAGAGGGGGTAATTTTCAAAAGGAGTTACATGCGTAAATGTAGCTACTATTGTAGCAATTTTCAAAAGACATTTACTCAAAGTGCACTTATGTGAGTAAATCCTATAGACAAGTCAATGGCATATATTGTAGTAATTTTCAAAAACCCACTTACTCAAGTAAAGTGAATTTACCCCAGTAAACCTGGTTTTTATTCAAGTAAATGCTTTTTAAAATCAGGCCCATAGGGGCGGATTTTAAGAGCCCTGCTCGCCTAAATCCGCCCAAATCCGGGCGGATTTAGGCGAGCAGGGCCCTGCGCGCCGGTGCGCCTATGTTCAATAGGCCTACCGGCGCGCGCAGACCCCGGGACTCGCGTAAGTCCCGGGGTTTGGCGAGGGGGCGTGTTGGGGGCGTGTCAGGGGTGGGCCCGGTCGGCGCTGCGTTTTGGGGGCGTGTCGGCAGCGTTTTGGGGGTGGGCCCGGGGGCGTGGTTACGGCCCGGGGCGGTCTGGGGGCGTGGCCGCACCCTCCGTACCCGCCCCTAGGTCGCGTCCCGGCGCGCTAGCGGCCCGCTGGGATTTACGTCTCCCTCCGGGAGGCGTAAATTCCCCGACAAAGTAAGGGGGGGTTTAGACAGGGCCGGGCGGGTGGGTTAGGGAGGGGAAGGTGAGGGGAGGGCAAAAGAAAGTTCCCGCCGAGGCCGTTCCGATTTTGGAGCGGCCTCGGAGGGAACGGGGGTAGGCTGCGCGGCTCGGCGCGCGCCGGCTATACAGAATCAATAGCCTTGCACGCGCCGATCCAAGATTTTAGCGGCTACGCGCGTATCTACTAAATTATTCCTTTACTCTCATAAAGGGGTAAGGCAGTTATAAAAATAATTAGCATAAATAATAACAAAATAAAATTCTAAATGCAATTCATGAAACAGAAATTCTGGTACCAAAAAATTGTTTATGGATTTGAAGCCATGTATTGGACCAAGTTTTGATTATTGAAAGTTTTGAAAGTATGTGGTGTATAAGATGGCCCTGAAGCAGCTCCAGTGAAACATGATATCGTGGGGGGCTTGGTGAGATTAGAGCTTAACGAAGCGATTTTTTAAAAAAGGGGGAAATATATATAAAAAAATTATCCTTTCTACACTTCGGGCTTGGTGAAATGATATTTTTAAAAAAATGAAAGTTTGAAAATTGTTCTATATTGCTAAAGAAAATTATTGTGGGAAAAAAAGGACTGATATAAGACCCCAGAGATTGGTCACTTGAAATATATCATGACAACTAAACATGTGGTATGAAGGTCCCAGTCACAATCTGAAGCTTGCCTTTATTAATTTTTGAAGTTTCAGCAATTCGTGTTACACCAAGATCTGGAAATCTCGGCAGATTATGGCTTCACATACATTCTCTTACATAAGTGTATAATAACAATGAGATATATAGTGTTATAATAATCACAATGAACCAGTGTCATAATAAATATCATGGAACGGCATGTATTTAGTAAATTCTTTACACTTGTTCACACGTTTTAATTTACCAATTCAAATTATGTAAATGCACATTACTCCAATTTAAAATTGGCCAGAATTGTGTGTTTAATTCTACAGCTAAAGCTTACATGATAAAGGGGATGGAACTGCTCCCCTATGAGGAAAGGCTGAAGAGGTTAGGGCTGTTCAGCTTCGAAAAGAGACAGCTGAGGGGGGATATGATAGAGGTCTTTAAGATCATGAGAGATCTTGAATGAGTAGATGTGATTCGGTTATTTACACTTTCGAATCATAGAAGGACTAGGGGGCATTCCATGAAGTTAGCAAGTAGCACATTTAAGACTAATTGGAGAAAATTCTTTTTCACTCAATGCACAATAAAGCTCTGGAATTTGTTGCCAGAGGATGTGGTTAGTGCAGTTAGTGTAGCTGGGTTCAAAAAAAGGTTTGGATAAGTTCTTGGAGGAGAAGTCCATTAACGGCTATTAATCAAGTTTAGTTAGGGGCGGATTTTCAAAAGCCCGCACGCGTAAATCCTTCCGGATTTATGCGCGCAGGGCCCTCGCACGCCAGCACGCCTATTTTGCATAGGCCGCCGGCGCGCATAAAGCCCCGGGATGCGCGTAAGTCCCGGGGCTTCGTGTCGGGATGATGCAGCGTTTAGGGGGCGGGACGTGGCATTTCGGGGGCGGCAATGTGGGCGTGGTTTCGGCCCGGGGGCGTGGCCACGGCCTCCGGAACAGCCCCCGGGACCGGACCACGGAGCGGGGCAGCCGGCCGACGCGCGCAAAGTTACGCCTGCTTTCAGCAGGCGTAACTTTGCTGACAAAGGTAAGGGGGGGGGGGTTAGATAGGACCCGGGGGGGGGGGTTAGGTGGGGGGAGGGCGAAAGAAAGTTCCCTCCGAGGCCACTCCGAAATCGGAGTGGCCTCGGAGGGAACAGGCAGCGCACACTGGGCTCGGCGCGCGCAGGTTGCACAAATGTGCACTCCCTTGTGCGCGCCGACCCCAGATTTTATAAGATGCGCGCGGCTACGTGCGTATCTTATAAAATCCAGCGTACTTTTGTTCACGCCTGCTGTGCAAACAAAAGTACACGCTCGCGCAAGTTTTTAAAATCTGCCCCTTAGGGAATAGCCACTGCTATTAATTACATGAGTAGCATGGGATCTTCTTAGTGTTTGGGTACTTGCCAGGTTCTTGTGGCCTGGTTTGGCCTCTGTTGGAAACAGGATGCTGGGCTTGATGGACCCTTGGTCTCACCCAGCATGGCAATTTCTTATGTTATGTTCTAATGGGGTGCCAGATTAATTACATGCAATATTTGGAATATGAGCAGGAAGGTGGTGATTTTGGAAGCTTAAAAAGATCCATGAGACTCCAGTTCTAAAGTGTAGGCCTATGGAAACTCACTTATCTGCTAGAATACTTCAAAGGAATCTAGTTCTTTAAAAAGTAAATAAAAGCACTTCTCTATACTCACAAATAGATTATTTCACTAGTTCCTTTACTGCAATATGCATGAAATAAAATGTGTTTACATTACTCTTAACTGTTCACTAACCTAAAAAAAACATAAAGCAATGTCTAACTAAATAGATTACTTAATTTAAAATGCTCTATCACTTATTTATGTGATATTCTGAACCCTTGGATTACCTTCACAATTACTTAACACCTTTCTAAAATATAATTATAGAACCACACCAGAAAATACAAGCTTCTTCAGAAAGCTCATTCACTTTCAATTATTTTTAAAGAGGTACTAAAGAAATAGACTGGATCCTCTGTTCCTCAAGACAATTAGCAGTAGATTTTAAAACGTGCATGCACGTCCATGTGCACACGCTGCCTGTCGCACACACATGGACATGCGAGTGCTGTTATAAAATCCATGGATCACGCACACCAGATTTTATAACCCACGTGCGTATATGCGGGCAGTAGAGATGTGAATCGGTACTGGACTCGTTTTCGATATCGTGTTCGCAGAATCACCGCGGAAAAATTCTGAGCACTTTTGTTCGGCTGTCCCGAGCCAATGGGAAAAAAAAAAACACACCGACCCTTTAAAGGTAATTATTTAGAATCCCCCACCTTACCAACCCCCCCCCCAAAAAAAAAGTTTCTAAAATACCTGGTGGTCCAGCGATACTTTAGAAAATGAGGCCCATAGTGTTTCTTATATAATTCAAATTAAAAACACTCATATCATAAATATGTAGCAGTTTTATTGTAGTAAATTATTTTTACAGTCAAATTTTCAAGTTTCATTTACATAGCAATCAATTATATCCATCTTATACATCCCAAAATTAACTTTTTATTCATCATAATAGTAGCTAAATGAGCCCGGGCCATCCATTGCTCCTATCATGTGACAGGGGCCTGTCAATGGCACCGGTAGCCCCTGTCACATGACACCAGTAGCCCCTGTCACATGGTAAGGGCAAAGGGCCACTGGCACCATTTTAATTATTGGCAGCCATCAGCCCAAGACTGGGAGATCACTCCGGACCCCCTCTGCACCACCAGGGACTTTTGGTGAGTCTTGGGGGGGGGGGGGGTCAGGAGTGTGGGGGCGTTGTATTTAATCTTGAAAGGTTGGGGCGGGTTTGGGTTGTTTTTTTTTTTAGTAGATGTGCCCTTCTATCCCCCCCCCCCCCAAAAAAAAAAGATAGGAAAACCAAATGAAATTTTGTGGGTTTTCCATTTTTATTTTTTTTTTTGCTTCCCAAAATGCAACAAAATAGGAAATATTATCTTTATTTCCTATTTCGCTGCAAACAACTGCACACCACTATTGAACATAACAAGAAAAGAAATTCCATTCTGAGTCAAATCAAGATCCACTGAGCATAGCATCCTGACTCTGACTGTGGTCAGTCTGGGTCACAAGTGCCCAGCAGATCCCAAAAAGTAGATCTATTTCTTGATACTCACTCTCAGGGATAGCAGTGGTTTTTCCTAGTCTACCTGGATAATGTTTTCTGGGCTTTACCTACAGGAACTTATCCAAAGCTCTTTTAAATCCAGCTACAGTAGTTGCCTTGACCACGCCCTCTGGCATCAGATTCTACAGCTCGATTGTGCTTTGAGCAAAAAAGAACTTTGTTCAATTTATTTTAAATCTGCTGGTTGTTGTTTTTATGCAGTATCCCTTTGTTTTAGTATTAATTGTACAGATAAGTAACCATACTTTATTAACCCTTTCTACCCCACTCATGATTTTATAAACATCAGCATATCCCCTTTTAGTCATTGTTTTCCACTGTGAAAAGATGTAACCTGTGCAGCCTCTCATAGAAGAGCCACTATTTACCGTTTATAATTTTTTGTCACCCTATTCTTCGCCTTTTTGAGTTTTGCAATGTCTGTTTTGCAATGACGCAACAAGAACTGAGCACAATACTGAAGATGGGATCACACCATGGTTCAATATATAGGGAATATTTCATTTTTATTAAGCATTTCCTTTTCGATCATGCATTACCTTCTATCTGCTTTTTTAGTGCTGCAGCACATTGAGTAGAGGATTCCTATGTATTATTCACAAGGTCCTTTTCCTGACTGGTGACTTAATACAAAACCCAGCATTGTATACCTGTAGTTAGGATTGTATTTTCCTCTGTGCATCACTATTACATTTCCACATTAAATTCTATCTGCTGTTAAGATGCTAAGTCTCACAGTCCCTCATGGTCCTTCAGCAGTCCTCACAATCTGCTGCCATTTTAACAAATTTGAATAATTTGGGGTCATCTGCAAATTTCATTCTCTCACTCATTGTTTCTTTTTTGCACACGTGCCCAATATGCACGTTTAAGGGTGCATGCATGCTCCATTTAAAATGTACCTGAATGTTAGTAAATATAAACAACTACAATAGACACTGTATTACAGTAAAATGCATTTTTCTGCTCAATCGCATCTACCATATATCATTAGGTTAACTGCAGCAAATTCTTAAGTATAACACATTTTTGACAAGATAATAAAGAGCACTATAGCCCCATGTTGATTATCAATGTATAATTCAAATATATTTTTTTATAACTAATTATTTTGTCTTGTCACTAAAATGGTGTATAACATAAGCTTTGACTTTTGATGTCTTTTCCTCCTTTTTTGAAAAATGTGAGAACGAAAAAGAAATCCCTTCAGTACTTTACATTTCAGTGCTACTTGAATGTTTTTTTTTCCTCACAAGGGGTATTTTTCTTTTTCTTGTTTGCACCTTACATCTAATTTACCAATTATTCTTTCAATGATTTTAAAGACGGCCTTTTCACTTTCACTGCCTCTTTCTCCTCGCTTTTAAACCACGTTGGCAGCCATTTCATGTTCCTCTGGCCTATTGTAATGTGTGTGAAAAATTGTATATGGCTTTATAAAATGGTATTTTTAAACAATATCCAGGCCTTGTGAAATTTTGTAACCTTTGCGAGCACTGGACTTGACCACATTTAAAAGGAGTTTTGCATGTAAAACAAGCATAACTGCACAAAAGCAGCATGCACGCACATAGTTGCTACTTGTTCATGTGTATTTTCTATTTTCTATTTACATTTTACCAGAGAAATTGTTGTGTCAGTGGATTCTTGGGTTGGGGTGAGATTGGTTCAACCTGCGGAGAGGAGACCTGCAGGTTCTCACTGCCAGCGAGTGGACATTTCACCTATACCCAACCTTCATTCCCCTTTGGGTGCTGGGGCTGGCAGGACTTAGGTGAGGGTCTCTGATAGGTGGAGAAGTGGAGGCCAGTGTTAGGCTAAGGTCAGAGGCAGGTGGCAGTCAGGTGTAACGAAGGCCCTGGCAAAGGACAAAACCATGAATCCATCATAGGAGGAAACGGGCAAGGGTATGACAAGATGGGCCAAGCAGCTGGGAATATGAGGCAGGAACAATCTGGGCAGATGAGGCAGGAACAATGAAGCAGCAAACACTGGCAAGTAGTTTGGACCTGTTGAGGCTCCTGGTGATTGTCAGGGATGCCCTTAACAAGGAGAGAGGATTTTCCTGCCATAGGCCCTTTAAATTTGAGAACTTCGGCATGCGCACACATGCTAGTGAAGGCCAGCAGTGCCTTACCATGCCAGCAAAGATGGCAGCATCCTACCACGTCGTGGAGGAGTCCTTGCAGTGGTGACATTGGCGTGAGCATTGCAGCTTCATAGGTACCTCCCACGAGCTGTGAAACACAATAGAAATAAAAGAGCAGACGGGGCAAAAAATACACATGATAGTTTCTATTTTTTAAGAGATATATGCATATATATTACAAACTGATTTGTACACTATTACACCTGCAATTGACTCAAGCAAGTGAAATCAGACTTCTCTGTTGTCTTCAGTTTTTCGGTAGGAGATTTCCTAACCTGGTGGGTGTTCAAGGTAAAGTGCTCAAGGATCTAGGCCAGTTACCCTTAGCTTGGTGGTGGGAAAATTAATGGAGACTCTACTGAAAGAAAGGATAGTGAACTACCTACAATCTGGTGGGTTGCTCAATCCAAGACAACACGGATTCACCTGGAGAAGTTCCTGTCAGACAAATCTGATTTCTTTGATTGGGTAACTAGAGAATTGGATCAGGGAAGAGCGTTTGATGTGATTTACTTGGATTTTAGTAAAGCCTTTGATACAGTCCCGCATAGAAAAATTGTAAACACAATGAGAAGATGGGAGTGAGTGCCAAGATGGTGGCATGGATCACAAACTGGTTGACAGATAGACAGTGAGTGATGATAAATGGAACCTACTATGAAAAGAGAATGGTGTAAAGTGGAGTGCCACAGGGATCGGTGTTGGGACCAGTTCTGTTCAACGTCTTTGTGAGCGACATTGCAGAAGGGATAGAAGGTAAAGTTTGTCTATTTGCGGATGATACTAAGATCTGCAACAGAGTGGACATGCCATAAGGCGTGGAGAGAATGAGATGTGATTTAAGGAAGCTTGAAGAGTGGTTGAAGATTTGGTAACTGGAATTTAATGCCAAGAAGTGCATCTGGGATGCGGTAATATGAAAGAACTGTATGCCATGGAGGGTAAAGTGCTTTTGTGCATGGAACAGGAGAGAGACCTTAGGGTAATAGTGTCTAGCGATCTAAAGATGGCAAAGCAAAGTGACAAGGCGATAGCTAAAGCCAGAAGAATACTGGGCTACATTGATAGAGGAATATCTAATAAGAAAAAGGATGTGAAAATCCCCTTGTACAGGTCTTGGTGTGGCCTCACCTGGAGCACTGTGTTAAGTTCTGGAAATCATATCTCAAAAGGGACAGAGAGAGGATGGAGGTGGTCCAAAGAAGGGTGACCAAAATAGTGGGAGTTCTCCATCAAATGACTTATGCGGAGAGGTTGAAGGACCTAAATATGTATACCCTGGTGGAGAGGAGGAGCAGAGGAGATAATACAGACCTTCAGATACTTTTCTGCCATCGCTTCTATGTTTCTATGTTTCTACTATGGAGGAGATTCAAGTAAAATAAAAACAAATACAGGCATCCCTGAGGGGGTTTAAGGAGTCTGGCTTAACTGGGAGGAGTGCAGGCTTCAAAACTAGAGTGATCTGGAGGACAGCTCTAGACTGAGGGAACTGGTGGATGAACTGGTGAAACTAGTCATGGTATGGACATGCGCCTATAATAAAATTCTCCCACTTGTGTGGCTCAAATCCTTCTTTACATGGCTGTACTCACACACTTGCATAATTAGGTGCATACATTCATGAGCCTAGGCTATTTTATAACATACACATGGATATATGTTATAAAATGGTCATGTCTCTGGGCATGCATCGACACACAGGTGTACATATGCAACTGCGTTCCCATTTAAAATTTACCATCCCTACTTCCATAGCATGTTCCGATGGGGCGATGACTGTTTCTACTGGTGAAACTGAAATCTTGCGATATTTTTTATGCCAATTTATTTGCCTTTTAATTACTTCTAGCACTTAAAACTGTGTTCATCTTGAGCAGGTGAATGGCAAAATGCATCCATGCTTTACTCTTACTGATCACACATTGAATTTCTATCTTTGAGGATTTCACAGTGCATTTTGTTTCACGCAGAGTTTTTATCATGCTTGATTCTATGCTATCCTTTATATATGGTGCCATTCCTCTACCAATTTGATCTGTCTTGCCACATTGATATTATGTAAATCATAGTGTCACAGTGGCTCATTGGATATCCTCCTTCCACAACATCTGTAATGAAGCGGGAACCCTTGTGAAGTGGCAAAGTTGATGCAGCCAAGTTGGTGACCCTCCAACAACTGGCAGGTATGCACTGAGCTAGGACTGGACTGGGACTTCACCTATACCAATCTGTTTCCCTGCAGGTTGGGCCCTTGGGTTCCAGGGGCCAGCTGGTCTTAGGTGTATGTCTCAAAGGGCACAGGCAGAAAGAATGTCCAGAGGTAAGAAGAGGTTGAGGCAGGCTATGCTCATAGAGATTCCAGACATAGATCAATGGTCCGGGCAGATGGCAAGAAGAGAATGGTCCAGGTCCAAAGCAAGAGATCAGTGGCAGGTGGTAGTTAAAGGAATGATCAGGTATGAATCAAGAGGTCAACATCGGAGATCAAGCTGAGCAGGAGGCAAGGGCAGATGAAGAAGAGACAAAGCTGGATGAAGCAAGGACAAGGCAAGACTGGACAAGGCAGTGACAAGGCAAGGAAATGAGGTAGGTACAGTGCTGTGGGGATTGTCCTGTACTCACATGCATGTGTGTGCACCTAAAGGGGCAATGGCTGCCTCACAATGATGGTGGCATCAGCAGTGGTTGGCAATGTTCAGTGTGAATACAGCCAGTCATGGGACCTTCCTATCGCCATCCGAGTGTATCCGATCAACCCTCTTAAATCCCCTCCCCAGCCTCTGGGCTTAGGATTCTGGGGGACATGTCTGTGAAATTCCCTTACAAGGTGGGGTATTTGAAGGTTGAACACAGGTTTCAAGGTATTTTCTTCAGAGTTGAAGCCCCTCCAAGAAATATGGTACTCAATTTTCCCTTGAATCCTCTGGAAGCCCAGAATCTTCATATTATGTATACTCTTCTGATATGATGTCGGGGGGTTTTGGTGGAGGTCTAGTTGGCTATGATAGGACAGCTGGCTTTAGAAGTGACACATGAAATACGTTGTGTATTTTTAGTGTAGGTGGTAGTCTCAGTTGGTAGGCTATGGTGCCCCATGAAAAAGGCCCCATGAATCTTGGCATAAGCTTGAGAGATGGTAAGATGTAGGTTTTGAGTACTGAGACAAACTTTCTCCCCAACCTGGAATTGGGGTGCAAATCTGCTTGATTTTTAGAATGAATTGTGGCTTCAGTAGGCATGTCGTGAGTTTTTTGCCAGAGATCTTTCAGGTCTTGTCCTATGATATTAACTGTTGGATGACAGCCAAAGATCGTGATGAAGTCCCTACATGATATTTGATGGAGAATTCTGCCTATGGGAGGAGAGTTACCTAGTTGTCCTGCCACTGATTGATGTATGACCACAAAAAAGTCTTGAGTGTCTGGATTGTTCATTATGTTTGCCCGTTACTCTGAGGGTGGTAGGCTAAAGTAAAGTATAGCATAATGTCAAACTTCTTGCATAGTCTTTTCCAGAATAGGGCTATGAATTGCAATCCTAGTCTTACAGGATATGAAAGGATAGCCCGTGTAGTTGAAAAATGTACTGGATAAATAGTTTAGCCAATTTCCATGCAGAGGAAAACCCAGGAAGTGGCATGAAGTTTGCCATTTTCGAGAAGCAGTCCACAATAATCCAAATAGTGTTGCAACCATTAGAGAGGGGGAGTTCCATGATTAAGTCAGTCTCCAAATGGGTCCAGGGCTGGCAGTGGCTGTAACAGCACCCATGGGCATGTTTGAGGGCTCTTTTGCATGGAACATGTGGGGCAGGATTCCACATAATGCTTCACATCATACTTCATTTGGGCCTCCAGTAGTGGAGGAAAAATTAATTCCCCAATTTGGGCAATACCAGGATGACCAGGTGAGAATCATGAGCTCATTGAAGGATCTTTTCTCTAAGTCGTTTAGGAATGACTGTCTTCTTGAGTGGGACTGGCACAGCGGCATTGACTACAATTCTCACTGGATCTATAATGTGTCTTCACAGCTCCAGAGAGTCTTCAAGATTGAAATATACAGAGAGAGGGACAGCTCATAGATTTTTCTCCACTGGCCAGTATCAAAGTTCAAATTAAACCTGTTGAAAAATAGGAACCTGCAGGCTTTCTGGGGATTTAAACATTGAGCCTGTGGAAGCTATTCTAGATTCTTGTGATCAGTATAGATCATGATCTGATGCTGAGCCCCTTCCAACAGGTGTTGCCATTCTTCCAGACTAAGTCTCACTGCTATTTATTCACGGTCCCTGGTTGTGTAGTATTTCTCCATGGAAGTGAACGTTTTGGAAAAAATAGGAGGAGATAACAAGACTCCCTTGGTTGTTACATTGTTGGAGGACAGTCCCTACCAAAAGGTATTTATTTTTATTTATTTAAAGATTTTTTATATACCGGGGCACGTTAAAAACATCACCTCGGTTCACAATGTAACATAACATAGCAACCAGCTTTACAATAATTTAATGTAATGCAAACAGTAAGAAAACTAAGTCAACTTGAGACAGGTGGTTACATAATTAACTCTTAAGGAGAGTAGAGTAGAGAAGGTAGAGGCATCTACCTCCAATATGAAAGATTTGGTTGGATTCAGGTGATGATCACAAGGGTCTTGAGTAAACTCCAATTTGTCGATTAAAGGCCTGGATAGCATCTTCCATTCAATTCTTTATATCAGCACCCCTTTTAGTAAGGGCCGGAAGAGGTGTATTCAAGGTGGAGAAGCCATGCATGAACTTGCTGCAATACCTTGCATAGCCTAGGAAGCACTGTTTTACAAGTCATCTCTGAAAACTATAGCCTAGGAACAACAATTCCTATTTCTCAAAAATGCACTTTTCCAGCTTTGCACATAGATGGTGTTCCAGAAGTCTCTGCAGGACTTATTTTACATGCTCCTAATATTGGTCTGGGGATCTTGAAAAAATAAGAATACTGAAGGTCATGGAAATTTTCATTTACTATGAACTGGAGCACAGCAGGTGTGTTACATAGTCTAAATGACATCAGTAAGTACTCGTAGATTCCATCTCTGTATTGAAAACTGATTTCCATTCATCACCTTCTCTTATTCAAACCATATTGTATGCCCTATGAAGGTCCAGCTTTGTGAAGATCTAAATGTGATCATATAGTTCAGAGATAAGGGGCAGGGGATACTGGTTCTTCTTCGGTATGGTTTTGAGCTTTCTAGTCAGTACAGGAGTGAAACAATTTGTCATTTTTGCAGATAAAAAAGAAGTCGGTAACAGCAGGGGAAGGTGAAGAGTAAATGAAGCCTCTTTACAAATTTTCTTCAATATATTTAGACATTGCTTCATTTTCCAGAGCCAACAGAGGATAAAACTAGCTCTGGTGTGGTGACCTGCCTGACAATAAGTCAATGGGGCAGTCAAAGGGGTGATGTGTAGGGAGCCTCTCCTCCCATTGTTTGCTGAAGATGTCCACATAGGTGGCATACTAAAGATGTAAACTAGGAGAGAGTGAGAGAGATGAGGGGGGTGGGGGTAGAAACTGAGAGAGGCATAGTTCTTGACAGGTGGGCCCCATTGCCAATCTGAGTGTGTTCCAGTTCAGGAGTGGCTGATATTTCCTGAACCAAGATAGGTAAAACTTACAATTATAGGGGCAGATTTAAAAAAAAAGTACGCTGGATTTTATAAGATACGCGCGTATCTTATAAAATCCGGGGTCGGCACGCGCAAGGGGGTGCACATTTGTGCAACCTGCGCTGGGCTCGGCGCGCGCAGGTTGCACAAATGTGCACCCCCTTGCGCGTGCCGACCCCGGATTTTATAAGATACGCGCGTATCTTATAAAATCCAGCGTACTTTTTTTTAAATCTGCCCCTATACTATCCCCTTTCCTTGGGCCTTTGGGTTCCATGGGCCAACAGGACTTAGGCAAATATCTCACATGGCATAGGCAGAAAGAATGTCCAGAAGCAATCAGAGTGGAGTCAGACTGAGTTTAAAAGAGTACAGGCATAGGCTAATGGTCAAGGCAGGTGACAAGTAGAGAATGGTCCAGGTCCAAAGCAGGAGATCAATACCAGGAGATCAAGCCAAGGAGGAGACAAGGGCTGATGAGGCAAGGACAAGACAATGCTGGATGAGGCAAGGCTGAACCAGACAGGAACAAAGCAAGGCTGGACGAGACAAGGTTGGATGAGGCAAGGATGAAGTAAGTCAAGGATGAAGGAACAGGAATGCTGTCAACACACACTGCACCAGAAGACAGGAGACCCTTTGAGGTCAAAATCTAGGGTATTGCAGTGTGTAAATGACCCAAAGGGCCTGAAATCATTGCAATGTTCCATGCTGTGTTCCTTGCCACGTGGCCTGTCCTATGTGCACATGCACACATGCATGCCTAAAGGGAAAATGCCTGTCTTGCAGTGATGGTGGCATCAGTGGTGATTGGTGCATTTGGGGTGAGTACAGGCAGTTGCGGGACTGTCCCATGGCTGGTTGAGCATAACACATCTCTGAGATGCCTATTGTTGTTATTTTATGAACATAAATTGTTATGACAATAAAGCAAAAATCATACCTGACAAACCGATCATACAAAGTCAGACTTAACACTACTGAATCCAAACAAATCCCCCTCACGCATGGTGTTCCTCAAAGCTCGTCCCTCTCCTCCACCCTTTTCAACATCTATATCCTCCCCCTATGCACACGCCTAACTGGACTAAATCTAACATACTTCCTATATGCTGGTGACGTTCAGATTCTACTCCCCATAAAAGAAACCATCACAAACACTAAAAACTTAGGACAAATACCTTCCAAATATAACACAGCTACTATCTCAACTTTCCCTCAACCTCAACCACAACAAAACCGAAATACTTCACATTACTAGCAAGACCATCTCAACACTCAAAGACAAAATCTCAGCACCTGCCAACAACGATAGAATAACCTCCTCAGCCAGAGATCTTGGTGTAATCATAGATAACAAACTCAACATGAAGAAACATATCAACTTAATAATAAAAGATGGATTCTTCAAACTACAGATACTCAAAAAAATCAAACCACTTCTCCATGCCCCAGATTACAGAACAGTTCTCCAAGCACTTCTATTCTCCAAACTAGACTATTGTAACATACTACTTCTGGGCCTCCCATCCATCTCCCTCAGGCTACTACAACTCCTCCAAAATACAGTGGCAAGATCACTCTCAAACACCAAAAAATCAGAACACATCACACCGATCGTAAAAAAACCTGCATTGGCTGCCCATCCCTCACAGGATTCAATCCAAAGTGCTAACCCTCATATTCAAAGTACTATACAGCGAAAAATGTGACTGGCCAAGCCCAGTCATACACTTTCAAACCACCCAGAGAGCACTCCGCTCTACCAATACCGGACTCATCCCAACTCCATCACCAAAAGCAGCCCACCTAACCTCAACAAGGAACTGAACCCTAACCATAGCAGGTCCAACACTCTGGAACAGCCTACCACCCCAACTCAGACTCAACCCCACAACCCAATAATTCAAAAAGGACCTGAAAACATGGCTCTTCAAAAAAGCATATTCAACGACCACCCCCCACCCAACACACAAAGCTAAATCCCCCCCCACCTTCACACACATCTTCCCCCCTCTGCCCTCTACATCCCACAACACCCCCCACAGAACCGCGTTAGCCCTCATTGTGGTCAACCCCAACAATACAAACCTTCTTATACCACATACATAGTTCCACACAGTCCAATCATCTACCTATTTATTTATTTATCTATCTATCTACTTGTTTGTTTATTTAAGGCTTTTCTTTATCGACATTCGTCAGGGACATCATGCTGGTTTACATCGAACAAGGGGGAAACAACATGGAGAAATCAGTTACAAAAAACAGGGAGAAGCAAACTGGGAGATGTAAATGTGAAATGCGTAATAGAAAGGAATAAAAGCATCATCAGACAACCACAAAGATCCTATGCTAAAGGACATAAAAGTCACTGCAAAAAGTTACTAACTTCATTGTAAAATAACTATTCTCAATGTAAAAAGCTACCTAGTGTATTGTACAATGTATAATTAAATAATGTTACAAAGCCCAATAAGCTTGCAAAGCTCCAATGTTTATTGTACAATGTATAATGAAATAATGTTACAAAGCGCAATAAGCTCATGAAGCTCCAATGTAAAATAGGAAGTCTACATCAATAGACCCCTCTAATGCTATGTTAACCGGTGTGATATGTATGATAAACATCAGTATAGAAAACAAACAAACAGCCTTAAAACAATTGTTATAGCCATCAAAAACTCAATCTGCTTATTTGCAGGGAATGTAGGAGGAACTGAGGGGCCCAGGGACACCCTTGTTTTGGGTGAGGAAATGGAGATGCCTAGGGAGGCCCAGGATCAATTAAGGTAGTAGCGGGAGTGAAGGGGGAGGGTTGTGTTCTCCCTTTTGGTATTTTCAAGTAATGAATGGAAAATATTTTAAAAAAAACACATTAAATTAGATATTTTGAGGTAAGTCTAGTCTCAGTTTGTTCCATTCATATCTAACCAAAAAATTTATTTTTTTCCTTTTCAACATTCAGCAAGATATCTCCTAATCACATGGTATGCAAACACACATTCCACTTCTAATACACACATGCCTCTACCCTGGAAATAAGCTCACATTTTCAGACCCTTCTAACAAACCATTAATCCAGATAAATACCGGAAGCACTTACATTTTACTGCAGTAATAATAGAAACTATTTAGATACATATTGCACAATGAGGCAATCCAAGGTTCTTATAAGTAAGACCAGCATTAAGGTTTCTCTTTAAAATGAATCCTCACTTATCCTTCAGTTCATTTCTATGGCCAAGTTGCAGAAGAAAATGCAAATACTATAAAAAAAATAAATTGTCAACCCCTTTCCCCATCTCTCCAAACAAAGGAATATTTCCTTTGAGTCAAGATGTTCATCTCCCGGGCGCACAGTGTTCTCTTGGTAAATGGAACTGTGGGTTTCCTTAAAAGAGAAACTAGCATCAGTGACCCTGCATGTTGAGGGCTCCTATTATATTTTCCAGAAGGGGCTAGCAGACAGAGAAAACAAATACACGTTTTGAGCCTTGCATTACGTATGATAATGATCACTGCCTTGGGAATTGTTGCTTAAGGGCAGAGAAAAAAATTCATTAGGGTTATATGAAATTCATTTAAAATGAGACTATTTGCATATGGAATTGTACTTATCTTTTACAGCTATGAAAATGTGATTGAATATGGATTTTAAGGCCATGGTCATAATAAATGCAATCATAATCTTTGCTGGTTCTGATATTATCTGAAGATGAGAGATAAATGAGCAGTTGAGACCAAATGGACCTCTAAGAAGAATTTCATTTTCTCTATCACAAATATAATTACCAGAACTGTGCACTAATGCAATCGTCACTCTTATTTATTTTTTTTTTTAATAGAAAGATTTTTAAGACATAGATGCCCTTTTGAAACAAATTGTATTGAAAAGGATTAATACATGCTGAAGATACATTACTGTGTCCAGACTAGACTGCATTTTGGCTGCTTTAATTAACTTAATAGAAAGAAAGTAATGGAATTTGAGTTTACAAACAATTTAAATCAAGTCTGAAATTCATTATCTAAGGCTGAATTTCAAAGCCATTGCTTTTCCCAAGGATTTTAGGCCTTTGGGGGTCTTAACTGAGGGAAAGGTCTAAAGCACATCTTAAAACAACGCTACTCCTTATATACAAAGGCCAAAGCTACTAGACCAATAATCATGCTGCAAATAAAATGAATACATCACATTGTCCAATAAGTGTTGGTGGTATAATTAAACTAATCTTCAAAATAAATGGGTTTACATTAATAAAAGATGCAACACGTTTTTATGAGGTACAAACGAAAAGCAAAGATTATCTCTAAGGCCATTTTTACCCATGAAGGACGGAAGCCTTAAGTTTCCATACTTGGATTCATAATAAGGCAAACCTCAGAACAGTATAAATCATAAAAGGCCATGCAACTCATGACTGGTTCCTTCTAGAAAACCAAACAAATCACTTACCTATCAGAACAGCATTGGGTTCGAAATACGTTCCTTACTTGTACATGATATTTATTATTGGTAAATGGAAATAAGGAATATGAATTATCTCTTTGGATTAATGCCATTCAGTAATCAGACTTTGTAATTGCACTGATTTATCAGAACAGTAGGGGCAAGCTTGGACCACATTTTCTTTTGCTGTGTTCTTTTCTTCAACAGAATTTTAAATTAAGAGGTCCATATTCAGGAGCATTTAGCAGGCTAATTCAGAAGTTATCTAGCTAAATGAAGATTTGGGCACTTAGGCCAAATTCTAGCCTGTGAATAAGTTAGTAGGGATGTGCAGACAAAAAGTTTATGTTCATAAGTCCATAAGTCGAAAAGGGGGGGTCAATTTCAGTCAATATGGACACATGGAGAATTCCATACATGCACCGGTTCCCTAAATAAAAATTTAAACCCCTCACCCTCCTTAATCCCCCCCAAGACTTACCAAAATTCCCTGGTGGTCCAGCGGGGAGTCAGGAAGCCATTCCTCTATTCCTTTGCGAGGAGCACGTGACGTCCGCGTCACGTCAGAGTGACGCGGCCGTCACGTGGTCCACCGCGGTTCCACTCCCGGACCCCTCGTTGGACACAAACGGAACTTTTGGCCAGCTTGGGGGGGCCTCCTGACCTCCCCAAGCTGGCCAAAAGTTCCGTTTGTGTCCAACGAGGGGTCCGGAAGCGGAACCGCGGTGGACCACGTGACGGCCGCGTCACTCTGACGTGACGCGGACGTCACGTGCTCCTCGCAAAGGAATAGAGGAATGGCTTCCTGACTCCCCGCTGGACCACCAGGGAATTTTGGTAAGTCTTGGGGGGGGGATTAAGGAGGGTGAGGGGTTTAAATTTTTATTTAGGATCAACGATCGCAATTTCCAATGTATTCAACATAGCTATATTGAATAAGCTGGAAATCCGATCGTTTTCGCCTCATCACTTAAGTTAAAAAAAAAAAAAAAGTAGCGTTTTACATATAAGTTCAAAACGAATGCACACCCCTATAAGTTAGCCGGTTAGAATTTAGCAGGATAATGGGGTCATGCATCAAAATGTGCTATGGCATTTAACGCATGCGAAAAACACTGTAGCATGAATGCAATTTTTTTGAGGGGTGGGATTGGGGAGGAGTTTTGGTCAGGAGTTAGTTAAATTAGGGGCCATATTATGCTGTGAGATAGCATAATGCATGTTTTTAACACTAGAAATAGCTACATCTTTAACCTATGTAATGTTGAGAAAGAGACAGAGAGAGAGACACACACATTCCTAGCGCCTCCTTTTTGACAGAAGCGGCAGCTTTCAGCGGGTTTGACAGCTGACGCTCAATTTTAACGGTGTCGGTTCTCAAACCTGCTGACAGCCAAGGGTTCGGAAAACGGACGCCAGCAAAATTGAGCATCCATCTTCCAACCTGCGGGCTGCGGGCAGATTTTTAATTTTTTTTTTTTTTTTTTTGGGCCTCCGACTTAATATCACTATGCGTGGCTGCATCATTCACACCACCGTGACTTAGAGATATCAAGGGCAAGGTACAGCGTGTGATAAGACCGCATAAGGTTACCTCTATATAGCTTGTCCCTTCAAATACTATTTCTGAACCCTAAGTCCATGCTACTTTTTTGATTGACACTATGTGATCGGTATAGTACTTGCTTATTCTGTGTCAGCTCTTCCAGAATGGCTTACTGCATCTGGGGTTCCTAGCAACTGTGTGCCTGTCACTCAAAAGATGTACAAAAAACTGTATACGTGTATGATGTATGCTTAAATGATATATTCAAAACAGCATCATATTCTATTAGTAATATTAAATAGCTGTTCCCATGTAGTCTCGTATTTTCCGTTCAGAAGTAACCTCATAAAACTTTGGCGGGCTTTTATTTATTTATTTTATTTATTTGTATTTTTCTATACCGGCATTCACGGAGTTCGTATCATGTCGGTTTACATAAAACAAGGGGTGAGAAATACATTATAACGTAAATAACTAATAACATAAGAGTATACATTAAAAGGTAAAACAAGTGCATGGAAGAAAAAAGTTACAATAAAACGGGGTCATTCTAACTGGGATTAGAGTTAGAGGAAAGATAAACAGTTTAACGAGAAGTAAAACATTGTAATGATTGTTAGATAGAGACTGTTTCAGTTTAATAGGAAATGATCAGTAATGCTGCATTTGATGGTAGAGAATCTTTAAGGGTCCGGAAATGCTTTCATGAACAGCCATGTTTTCAGTCTTTTCCTGAAGGTTTGAAGACATGGTTCCTGTCTTAGTTCTAGGGGGATGGAGTTCCACAGTGGGGGACCTGCTGTGGAGAAGGCCCGATCTCTCAATGTTATATGTTGGGTGGTATTGTTGTGTGGTACCTGTAGATATTCTCTATATGCTTCCCTGATGGGTCTGTTGGAGGAGTGTTTTTTAAGAGCTATTTGTAAATGGAGTGGAGCCAGTCCATGAATATTCTTGTAGATTGTGGTGAGGGATTTATGAATTATTCTGTAGTGGATTGGTAACCAGTGTAGGTCTTTAAGGACTGGTGTAATGTGATCTCTTCTTCTTTTGTTTGTTAGAATTCTTGCTGCGGTGTTCTGTATCATTTGGAGCGGTTTAGTATGAGATGATGGGATGCCTAGTAGGATGGAGTTGCAGTAATCAATTTTCGCAAATATTATTGCTTGGAGCACTGTTCTATAATCATGGAAGTGAAATAGGGGTTTTATTCTTTTTAATACGTGCAGTTTGTGGAAGCAGTCTTTGGTTGTTTGGTTGATAAACGATTTCAAATTTAGTCTGTTGTCTATGGAGACTCCTAAATCTCTTACTTTTGAGGTTTGCAAGTTGGCTGGCGGATTTGTAGTGATTTTGCAGTTATCTGGAGAGATTAGAATGAATTCACTTTTTGATTGGTTTAGGATTAGATTTAAGCTGGATAAGAGCTCGTTAATTTCTTGAAAGCAATTTTCCCAAAGTTCTAGCGCTTTAGTGATGGATTCTTTGATAGGGATCACAATCTGGACGTCGTCGGCAAATATGAAGTGTTTTAGGTTCAATTTGTTTAGCAGTTGGCAAAGCGGGAGAAGGTATAAGTTGAAAAGTGTTGGTGAGAGAGAGGAACCCTGAGGAACTCCTTGTGGTGATGGGTATCTGGGGGATTCTTTGTTGTGAATTTTAACTTTGAAACCTCTGTTTTCTAGGAATGTTTTGAACCATGTTAGTGCTGATCCTGCAATACCGATGTTCGCTAGTTGATTTAGTAATATGGCATGGTTCACAGTATCGAACGCTGCCGATAGATCCAATAAGATCAGTAGGAAGGCCTGTCCTTTATCGAGGCCCAAAATAATGTAGTCAGTCAGTGAGATGACTTTGCTTTGCTTCATCCTACCAGGTAAAAGCTACATCCTACCAGGTAAAAGCTACATCCTACCAGGATGTAGCTTTTACCGGACCTGGTAGCAGAAGTGATTCTTGGACAGACGGTGGAATCATTTGGCAATTCCCGGCCCCTGAGGAAGCTTAACAGAAACACGAGCCATGTCGGGCCAGAACTATCTGGGCCAGAACCATCTTGATATCTGAGCTGCTACATAAAACATAATTGCACTGCCTGGATACCGGTAATATAACCTAGTTTCTAAAGTTCCTAAAAATGAAAAACATGAAAAATATGAAAAATAATCAAAATAAAGTTGGTCCTTCCGCAGAGTAACCGATGATTATAACTAACTAGTGACGGTCCTAAGACTTACCTTGTGACTGCACGAATATATGATTGGCAATTAGGGCTAACGAAGCAAAGCCCACCAAAGTTTTATGAGGTTACTTCTGAACGGAAAATACGAGACTACATGGGAACAGCTATTTAATATTACTAATAGAATATGATGCTGTTTTGAATATGTCACTCAAAAGAAGCAAAGCCTACCTGTTTGTAGCATTCATCAAACCCTGAAGCTATACCTCACACCTGCCACACATTTCTTAGCAGAAAAGCTTCATACTCATGGTATGAGAGGGCAAAGCCCCAGCTGCTTGCTGTATGTCCTCCCGAGATACACATTGGTCTGACCTTGCACACAGAATATGCTAGGCCAATTCATGACCATGCCACAGCTTTTGTTTTACCTGTGTGATGGTCCAGAAAAACTGTGATTGACATCCTGGCTGAACAATGACTAACCGGCCATACAGTGTGTGAATACCAAAGGAATGTAAGTAACCAAACACATTTCTACTGCTCGAAATGTGAGACTTGGAAAGTAAATATGAAAAGTCTAGCTGGAATTATAAATAGATTGTATATATTTGAACTGGGGAAACCTCATAAAGTGCCAATTTAAGGCTATATGGATATGCCTAATGGCTACTTGTAAGAGACATAAGTGTCTGGCACTATCTGGATTATTTTTTGAGACTTGGAAAGTAGCCATTTGTAAAGTGAAGCCATGGAAAGTATGTAGTGGCTGCCCACTCACAAAGCTTTGAGACAAGTGTATCGTGTATCCACACAACATTAGTAGGCATGGGGAGAGAAAGGCAGGACCTGGTGCTCTGGAGTGTACACCTAATAGTACAAGCCATTTGTCATGTAATCAATGCTGTTACTCCCCCCCCCCCCCCCCCCCCCCCCAAGTCCCAGCCAGTTGATGGAAACACAGAGCCAGAGAGGGAATAAAGAAAGAAGCATGTATCTTACCTACGAGCCAACTGTTGCCGTAGAGGCTGTCCTCAAATTGTTCAGAGAGGCCCAATTGTCTAAGCATAAAAGAATCATGCATGGCTCCCGGTTACTTGGCCACCATGTCAAGGATGTGCATGTGAGCATCATAGGCCACTTGCACATTGAGGGAGCTTTCTGTTGCTGAAGATCCCTCTGGTATGTGGTGGGATGATAACTATGTGAGTGCAATTGATAGCTGCCACAAAATTAGAAAAGTATACAATGGCATAGAAGCCTTCCTTGATATCCATCAAGTCCTGTCTGACCCGAGGGAATGCTTTATAGCAATCAATGTGGCCAGATACAGCTGTTATGACCTGGCTCAGACAGTGGAAAAAAGTGGTTTGGGACATTCCCCCAATGATCCCTACTGTCATTTGGAAGGAGTCAAATGCTGGGTGGCCAATAGTTTGGTGAAGCCAGGTATATCGAGAGACTGTTCTGTCACCAGATTCAGATCCCTTCTTATAACCTCATATAATCCCAGGATAGCCCGAGAGCTGAGGCGATACCTGCTTACCACATAATCTTCAGGCATGCCTAGCAAAGATATTCGAGGGGGAAAGATGCCCTCCCTGTATCTCCTCTGCCATGGCCGCCTGCATGCCAAGGGTTGTCATTGGCCCGCTGATACTCTCCCTGCTGGGCCAGTAGCTCAGGCTCTGATGCAGGGAGTTCCCTAGCAGGGGTAGGAACTGCCTTTAGCTGTTCTGGTACATTTTGTTGTTGGTCTTCTTTTTCTCAAGCATGCAGAATGCCCTCACAAGTAAACTTGCCACAAAGGTCTAGGAAGGCAGGCCAGGGAAGAACAGGTGATTTTATTGGGCCAGGAGGCTGTGGTAAGGTGTGGTTGCTGGATAATAGTGATAATAGCCGCAATCAATGCTAATGGCTGCATTTGTGCGATTAAATAAATACTTTTTTCTCTGTACCACCAAAAAAATAGGTGTAATTATTTCAGTCATTAAATCCTGCATTATGTTGCATTGATTGGTCATGAAATGTGGTAGAAGAGCCTATTTTGTATTAACACCTCCCACTTGCATATGAAATTTCAAATTTCCATGCTAAGTTGCTTTGTGATATTTATCGCACGTGTTACAGATATTTAACACATGTTTGGGCCTTAACAAAAACTGATAAATGACCCTGTTGGAGCCTTGGGGTATTTTTGTTTGCACCTCTCATAGTGCTCTGGGATCTTCATGTAACCTTGCTGCTTTGACCTTTCTACCATTTTTACAAGGGCAGAATTTCAAGCAGAGGACATTTTTTCCTTGCAATTGATTCAAGATCTGTGACTTAAGTTTGAAAATGGACAAGGACCTTCAATGTGATAAAAAAAATTATTGGAAAAATGACTTTTCCTCTGATTTTTTTTCCTGTGTGCTTTATAACAAAGTAATTTTTCAACTGATGTATTTTTATCATATTGAAATTCTCAGACAAAATAAGATAAAAATAGAAAACAAATGTGCCTAAAAATGGGACATATTTTCCTAGCTTTTCAGATGTTGCTTTTGAAAATGGGACTTTTTTCCTTGCTTTTCTGCAGAGGATACTATATTCTTATTAGGCAGGAGAAAAGAGTTACAGTTGTTGGGAGATCCATGATGAGACTGTGAAAGTAATTGTTGCTTCTACAATGGAGAGTTGCAAGGGGAATGTGAATACTCATCCTTCAGAAGTGGAAAGAGGAGATGTGATTACTAGAGATGTGAATCGGTACCGGACTCATTTCTGGTATCGGGTTCATAGTAAAACGGCGGGAAATCTTTGTTTGCAATTCTGAACCCTTTTTTTTTCGGCTGTCCATAGCCGAAAGAAAACCTCCACCCCGACCCTTTAAATCTCATTATTTAGAATCCCCCACCCTCCTAACCCCCAAAACATTTTCTAAAGTACCTGGTGGTCCAGCGGGGGTCCCGGGAGCGATCTCCCCCTCTCGGGCCATTGGCTGCCAGTAAACAAAATGGTGTCGATGGCCCTTTGTCCTTACCATATGATAGGGGCTATCGGTGCCATTGGCTGGCCCCTGTCACATGGTAGGAGCAATGGACGGCCGGCGCTATCTTTAAAAATGGCATGGGCCATCCATTGCTCCTACCATGTGACAGGGGCCAGCCAATGGCATCGATAGCCCCTGTCACATGGTAAGGGCAAAGGGCCATCGGTGCCATTTTGTTTACTGGCAGCCGATGGCCCGAGAACGGGAGATCGCTCCTGGGACTCCCGTTGGACCACCAGGTACTTTAGAAAAGTTTTTGGGGGGTCAGAAGGGTGGGGGATTCTAAATAATGAGATTTAAAGGGTAGGGGTGGGTTTGGGAGTAGTTTTTGTGTACCCTTTCTTCCCGCCCCCCTCCCCCAAATGATAAGAGAATCCCAAGAAAACTTTGTGGGGTTTTCCTATCGCTTTCGGGGACCCCCCCGATTCCTGACGGATGAAAAAATATCGAACGATATTTTCATCAGTCAGAAAAACTATTCACATCCCTAGTGATTAGTATGGTTTTCTTTTCCTATAAGGTGTATTAAATACATACTTGAAGGAAGAAAGGTTTGTTGTTGCTTATTGCTCTTGCTGATAAAGCTGCAGTCCTGCTGTTAAAGCCTGAGAACCCCGATTGTAAACTTTGACAGGATATGTAATATAATATTAGCTGTTTGAAGATACATCTGGGAGTATGTCCCTCCTTTGACTGAGGTGTGTGGAGTGAGGATAAGGCCAGAATTTATACTGCAGTCAGGAGGGGGTCACAATTATGGAGAAGGTTGCCCATATTTCCCAGGTCACAATTCCACCCCTGCTCTGAGTCTGATCCACCACACCTTCTGCTCAAGCATTGTTTTGATGAACTCACAGCTCACAGACAGACAACTGGCACTTTTCTACTTGATGTGCTCCACCACAGGGGTGGAGGGGGCAATTATGTGTACTTTCTGTGTGCCTTCCCCTCTTTAAATATACTTTATTCTGCAGAAAAAAAAAATCATTCAAATCCATTTTCTTCTGCTTTAGCCTATAAGGAATATTGTAAGTCACTGCATTATAATTTCTGCAGGCTCTTGTAAATATATTCCACTAGTGTGAGCAAATAGAAAAAAAATACTAATTTATTTGCAAATTGATTTGTAAACATTTAGCAAGTTTGCCTGTGCTGAGAAATTGCCTGAAAGTAATCAGAATTGCAGATGCAATAAACTGAGAGAGTCTGTAATAATCATTGAGAATATTTTATACACATTGAGCTAACAAAATCAGAACTGGAGCATGTAGGATAATAGAACCCTCCCCTCAAAGTGTTACATACAGGGGGCAATTGTTGATATTTCCATGGGTAAATGCATGTTTGCCCTTTGAAAGTTGCCCCTGATCACTCTTTACATAGAAAAAGAGGCAACCCTGGGGGTGGGGCTAGGGAAAGACTGATGAAATATGCACGACAAGTCCATTTTTAAATTTCTGTATGTTTTTCACTCTGTGTACTTTGGACCTGCAAAGTATACAGGATGAAAGTTCCCCCAGCATCAGCTACCTTTGTAGATGATACTGGGGGAATGTCCTTTTGTACTCCTGGCCTGCAAGCTCTCCTTGTGATTTGCAAATTATTCTCACAATGACAATTAGTTTAGCTTATTTTTTTAATTGATTGACTGCATTTCCATAATAGAATGAAGGCAGTTTACAAAAAAAAGAAATAAAGTTACATAAAACCCAATACAATCTGTAACTAACAATATAAAAAATAAAACAAACCACCAGATAAAAGCAAAGCAAAAACATAAATAATGCAATAAAAACAAGCATGCCAAAATAAAATAGAATCCCAAATGTTAAGAAAACCCTCACAGGGACAGCTCGCAAGCTTGGGCCAGTCCAAGTATGAGCCTGAAATGAGTGGAAAATCAAATCAGAAGATAATAGGGATGTGCAATCATTTTAAAAACCAAAGATAGTGTGAACCAAAATAGGTATTTTGTATTTTGGTTCTCTTTTACCTCACAACACCCCCACCCCACCCAAATGTTTGTGTTTGTTTTTGAAAAACAGCATGCACTATTTTCCTAAAATGAATAAACTTGAAAAACTCAAATATAAAAAGCTTCAAAAATGAAAAAAATAAAAATAAAAATGCTGAAAACCAAATAGATAAACTGAAAACAGTATGGGCTGGATTTTAAAAGGGTTACGCGCATAAGTTATGCGCGTAACCCTTAAAGCTCCTTGTGCGTGCCGAGCCTATTTTGCATAGGCTCGGTGGCGTGCGCAAGCCCCGGGATGCCCATAAGCGTCGGGGCATGTCGGGTGGGTGGCACGAATTTCGGGGTGGGGCAGAGGGCATGTCGGGGGCGTGACACTGGCCTGGAGGCGTGGTCGAGGTCTCACTTTGAATGAAAAGGGGCCTGGTGTGGGCAGGTCCCGGGTGTTCCGGTGCAGAGCCAAGAGATGCATGTGCAAGCACCTACATGCCTGGGTGTGTGCCCAGTTCCAGTGCCGTGTAAGTTTACTTCTGCTATGGAGGAGGTATCAATTTAAAAAAAATACAGGCATCCTTGAAGGGTTAAAAAGGGCCTGGGATAACTGAGGGGGGTACAGGATAAAGTACCAGGGGAGTTTGGAGGACTGAGCTGTAGATTGAGTGAAATGATGGATGACCTGGATGTGCCTGCTATATAATTCCCCCACTTGCTTGGCTTAAATTTGACTTTACATGGCCAACATTCAGAAAAGCAGAGAACAGACAATTTATTAGGGATGTGAATCGTTTTTTGACGATTTCAAAAAAATCGTCAGATATTTTTTAAATCGTCAAAAATCGTTAAGAGTCGCGATACAATAGAATTTCCCCCGATTTATCGTGAAACATCGTAAATCAGTGGAGGGGGAGGGCGGGAAAACCGGCACACCAAAACAACCCCTAAACCCACCCCGACCCTATAAAACTAATCCCTTACCTTCCCCCACCCTCCCAAACCCCCCAAAACTTTTTACGAGTACCTTGTGGTCCAGTGGGGGCTCGGGGACCGATCTCCCGCTCTCGGGCCATCGGCGCCGGCCATCCAGTGCTCCTACCATGTGACAGGGGCCGGCCAATGGCACAGATACCCTGTCACATGGTAAGGGCAAAGGGCCATCGGCGCCATCTTTATGAGTGGCAGCCGATGGCCAAGAACGGGAGATTGCTCTCGGGACCACCACTAGACCACCAGGTAATTTAAAAATGTTTTGGGGGGGTTTGGGAGGGTGGGGGAAGGTAAGGGGTCAATTTTAAAGGGTCGGGCCTCACTAAAAAAAAATTAACGATGTGAATCAGAACCGATTCCGATTCACATTACAACCGATCATATTTTTTTCTCCCCCTAGCCGAACCCGATCATTAAGACAATCGGGCACACGATTCACATCCCTACAATTTATCTGGCTAAAGTTAGCTGGATAAATTATTACGGATATTCAGCAGGACAAATTCCCAGCTGACTATACCTGAATAAAATTATCCGGGTAATGTTCCCCAGATAGCTTTCAAACCTAACTGGCTATGTTTAAATGTAACTGGTTAGGTTCAATGTTATCTGGCTATGGGGAAGATTTTCAAAGGGTTATGTACGTAACATATGCGCGTAACACCGGAAAAGCTGTCCCTGCCTGCCCCTGTGCGTGCCGAGCCTATCTTGCATAGGCTTGGTGGCTCGCGCAAGCCCCGGTACACGCATATGTCCCGGGGCTTCAAAAAAGGGGCGGGAAGGGGGCGGGTCCAGGGGCATGGCGGCAGTCTAGGACGGATCCAGGAGTCAGGGGGTGGTCTGGGTGCATGGCGGAGGTTCGGGGGCGGTCCTGAGTCCTCCGTCACAGTGGCCTCTGCCGGGGGCTGGAGAGCCGGCGCGTGAAGTTACGCCTGCTCAGAGGCAGGCATAACTTCTAAAATAAAGGTTTGGAAGGGGTTTTAGATAGGGCTGGGGGGGGCGGGGAAGGAAGGGGAAGGTAAGGGGTGCAAAAAGAAAGTTTCCTCCAAGGCAGGCGTTAATATCTGAGTGATATCTGAGTGATAAATGTGCATCTGAGATGCACATTTATTTTTTTGAATGCGGTGAATAATGGCCTCATTCACATGCATTTGCATGTGATGAGTGCTATCTCATTCACTCCGCATTAGATGCGGGTTAATAGGTTCTAATCCCCCTATTGCATTAGGGGTGGATTAGCGCCTATTTAACCCATGTCCAACAGTGGGTTAAACAGTGCGCTCGTGGGAGGGCACTGTATTGCATCGGCCCCTATGTATGTTAGAAGTAGTGGTTAGCTTACTGCCTAGAAGCCATCCTCCAGAGATGCGTCCTTGCTGGAACTGGTCATGAATCATGAATTCTGGATTGTAATAGAATGTAGGCATCATGAATGAATCTGGGAAAGCAGGGATCCACATTCATAATGTTGCCCTTGGTGTTGCAGACCACATGCATGTTTAGGGAGTGGTATCCCTTGTGGTTGCAGTAGGTGGCTTCAACTCCTCCTGGTGTCCTTAGGGGCACATGAGTGCAATCAATAGCTCCCAAGTCTGAGGGGAAGCATGCAATTTGATAGAAATCAGTCATTATTTGCTGTTGTTCCTGTCTTCCAAAGAGGAAGGAAATAAAGTGTTGTGTTTTCTGGAGCAAGGCAGCCAGAACCTGCTCTAGATACTTTGATGTGGCAGACTGAGTGATGCCAAATGTAATTCCTAGTGGGGTTTGGAAGGTGCCAGTAGCAAAAAATGGCCAGGGCGGTGGTCACCTTGATGTGTACTGGCAAGGTATGGACTTTTTGGGTGATAGGTAGCAGTTCAGGCTCTAACATTTGGCAGAGGTACAGTATCTTTTCCTTATTAAATCAGAACCTGCGCATTACTTCCTCCTCAGACAAATCCAGAAATTGTGTGTGAGTCCTGTAAACTCTATGTAAAGGGTACTTCCTCAGTCTCAGCAAATGTTTTCTCCTCTCTCTTTCTCTTCTGAGTCGTATAGATCGGAGGAGCCATGCAGCTATAATAATCATGTGGAGAAACAGAAATGCTAAATATGCCACACAAGTGCAGTTCCTTAGGTTTATCACCTCCTGTTGCTATCTCTTTCTGTTGGACTTAAATCAACAGTGCCTAGGTAAATACTTCACCGTTTCCCTGTTACCACCAGTAAGTCCCACTAGCTCTTCCTTCTGCCTTCCTCCGGAATCAAGTGACCAAGATTGAGGAGGCCAAGAAAGCTGAAACATCCGATGAAAGTAAGCAGTCCCTTAAGCATACAGGCCGGCAGTAGTAAATATATGCGTGTGAGATTGGCTGTACATGCCAGGTGATATGCGCACGTTCCTTATAAAATACGTCAAGTGTGCGTAACTCATGTATATGCCCCCGCATGCCCCAACACTCCCCTTTTTTATGCGCACAACTTTATGCACGCTGGCACATTTATGCGCACAAATGGCGCTATGCAATATTTGCTTTCCGCGCACTCTGGGTATTTACACATGTTTGTGCCGATTTTTAGGCGTGCAGCGCTTTTAAAATCCACCCTTTTATGTTCTTCACATTTTAATTCTCTGCATTTATGATATGCTTGTAAAATTGCTGCCTTATGCATATAATTCAGCAATTTAATGATCACCACTCATGGTTTATTTCTGCTGGCCTATGTTGTTCCCAGTCGGTAAGCACGCTCAATTTTAAGTAGACCTTCCATAGCTGACAACCTGAGGGTAACAAAGCAGCCACGCTTCCAGTGCCAAATTACTCTCAGATAGGGATTCAGGTATGCCCACTAGTTTCAATTACTCCTTCAGGATCTGTTTTCTAAGTCTTCAAGCTTTTCAGCTTGCTCCTTAACCTGCTTCTCCAAGTTATGAATTTTGCAGTGTAGCCATTGAGTCATTCTTTACAACCCTCAATCTGCCTTCAAATTGGTCAATTCATGGACCAAACTCAGCGATTGAATTCTGAACATCCAATATTTGTGCTGAGTGAATCAAAGCCCCAGGAGGTGGTCAGTGTCATTGCATTTGATTCACTTATCTTAGGTTGAGAGACATTTTCCTTGTTGGTTGCCATTTTGGTTACAGTGAGACATGGTAGATTTATTTCTTTCTTTGCCGCTCTGGTACTCATAACCTCTCTAAACAGGCAAAAATGAACCGACATTCGAGCCACAACCAATTACTTGAAATTTAAGCATGATACCTCACAAATGTAAGATGGATGGTGAATAATGTTAGGGGATGGCACCCGGAGCATGAGATTAAGCTGCTATCCAGGTTCACCGCATCATGTGACACCCATGTCCTTATTTTTTAAACTTCTTCTCATTTCAGCGGCCTCAATAGGTGTTGCGGCAGGTAGGTGGGTGGAAGTCTAGCTAGACCCTGGGGGGATTTTGATTATTGGGAGACAGGGTTTCTGGACCACATCACTCTTTTAGAAAATGATGGTGCTGGGTGAAAGGGGCCAACAGCATGCATTTTCAGCATTTCGCCTGATATTGTTCCTCACAGATTTTTTCCATAAGAAAAAAATATTGTGTGGAACCCACCATAATATTTTCCTCAGGAGGGGCAAAATATTGCAGAAACATCCCTCTGAAAATATGTTGCCCCACCCGCAATAAATATTGCAGCATTGTAAATGACCCCCATAGATTGTGAGCTCTCTAGGGACAAGGAAATACCTACAGCACCTGAATGTAACCTGCTTTGAAGTGCCTGAAAGACAGAACAAACATCAAATAAACAGTGCACTGGAAGCTATCTAATTGCTGACTCTATAAATGTCCTGGCCATTAGTGCATCTTTAAATATTTATAGCTCATCTCATTCAATCATTATTGTTCTAGGTTGGCTAACATAAAATTTCATAAATATTCCAATTACACACTTAATGCATCATTAAGGGCACACTAAATTTCATATATTGTAATTACATAAATGTGTATATATAGTCATGCAGTAAACTAGGGCCAAATGTGTAGCCACTTTCAACAATCATCTATATAAAAATGGTTCATGAAAAAAGACACAAGAAAGGTTAATAAGTAAATAAGTCTTCTTTTTAAATCATCCAAAATCAGCTATATGCTGCTTGATATTAAATTCACTTAGAGAATAGCCACTGCCATTAGCAATGGTAACATGGAATAGACTTAGTTTTTGGGTACTTGCCAGGTTCTTATGGCCTGGATTGGCCACTGTTGGAAACAGGATGCTGGGCTTGATGGACCCTTGGTCTGACCCAGTATGGCATGTTCTTAAATGGCAGTTTGGTCTATAAAATTGGTGCAATAACTGAACAAACTCTTTTGCGAGTCTAACTTCTTTCACTGTGGTAATATTTAATAGTTGATCAGAATACTGCGTTGGTGTACTGACATGAACCAAACTTCCTCCATCCAATATTTTTGTTGAAATTGTGTGCAACAAGATGAAACCACCTGTGTAAATTTTTGTTTCACTTTTTTTCTTTTAAATGTCATTAACAGACTTTATCAGATATATTTTAAATGTCCCGACAGACATTTAATATTGGATGGAGGAAGTTTGGTTCATGATTATATATACACAAGTTGAGTTCACCCTAGTGGGGGTTTAAAACTCATATATATGAAACCCTTCCTCCATCTTTTACAAATATTCTCTTCCAATTAAAACAGGTAGGCTACAATGGGTCACATACAGCCTCGGTAGCCTCTAGTGAATAGTTGTGGCATTTGGAATGAGATGACTCACGGTTGGTGAGCAATAAAGAATTCATAGATCTATATAAAAGATATTTATGGGGCAATTGAATGTGATTTGATTATTATCTTATAATTCCCCAAAACATTTTTTGGTGCTTTTTGAGTTGGGTATTTCAATGTATATGATGACATCCACCATTAATATTTCATGTTCTACCAAAGCAAGTGTAGTCAGATACCATTATAATAGAAACAAAACGGACTATTAAAATAAAGTGCAATGTGTATTATGAAAAACATGAAAAATCTAAATCCAAATTCAATCCTGCAAGGTTTATGGTTTTCAATAGGGGCTGGATTTTAAGAGGTATGTGCAACTCGGTGTACACAAATGTATGCCCGGTTTTATAACATGTGCGTGCAGCCGCATGCATGTTATAAAATCTGGGGTCGGTGAGCGCAAGGGGGTGCACACTAGTGCACCTTGCACGTGCCGAGCCCTAGGGGAGCCCTGATGGCTTTCCCCCATTCTCTCCGGGGCCGCTCTGAAATCAGAACAGCTTTGAAGGGAACTTTCCTTCCACCCCCCCCCCCCCCCCCCCCACCTTCCCCTACCTAAACCCCCTCACCTTTGTTTCACAAGTTGCGCCTGCCTCTGGGCAGGCATAGGTTCATGCCGGCCAAGTGCCGGCGTGTGATCCCCTGGTCTAGCGGCCCTTTGAAGGCTTTGGCCAGCGTAATTATTTTTAAGATGGCGCCGGCCATCCATTGCTCCTACCATGTGACAGAGGCTGGCCAATGGCACCAATAGCCTCTGTCAAATAGTAAGGGCAAAGGGCCATCGGCGCCATTTTGTATCCTTTCACAAAGACAGATGATTTAAATGCTCAGCAGAGACAGATATTTATATCTGAATATCCAAACTTAGAAATAGCAGAATGATCTACATTTTTACTGTAGTTCCTCTGCCTGAGGAAATTTATACAATAATGTTCTGTTGTGACATATTTTTGATATTTTATGAGAAAAATGTTATAGTGAGGCATGAATTTACAAAACATTTTGCCAAGAATATTTAATACTATACTAAAATGTTTGTGAATCAAACTTACCAAATATTTGAGATATGTTTGCTCAGGAGAAATAAGCTTGATGCTAATATTAGATTTTAGTTTTACTTCCTGCTTTTGATGTATCTGAGAGGGAACACATGAATTTTCATAACAAGGGAAACTATTAATTCTTGACTTCTAACAAAACATTCTAAGATTTATAATCTAGTTTTATAAAACAGATATAATAGACTTTTGATTTATGAAGCAGCAAAAGACAACTGTAGTTTGATTGAAAGAAGACATCAGTTCACAGTTCATTGATGTCAACTTTTTTGACTTATTGAAGTATAGTATAAGCAATTATTTGAAGAGGTTAAGAAAAGAGCACGATTCTTGATCAAAAACTTTCAGGTTCATTCATCAAATTGTTATGGCGTTAATGCCCACAATAATGCCACAATGCACGTGCAGCGCAAATGTAAATTTGGCAAATTTATTCAAAAATAGCTACACCTTTTTTCCTAGCATTAATGATAAATATTACATATTCTGTTTCAGGCATTTTTAGGGAGAGAGAGAAAGAGAAAACCTCTGGAGTAGTGCACACAGTAGTCAGCTGTGTATACCACTATAGGAAGGCCAGCTAGTAACTCAAGATGAGGTTTTGGTGGTGGTCTAGGGTTTTGGGATCAGGTCTATTTGAGATTTCTATAATGTTCTCTCTCCCTAGCTTGATGGACTCTCTACTAGGGTATTATCAACTAGGGCGAGAAAACATTGATATAATCTAATCTTGGTCTGACTTTTCTCACTCCAAAGCAAGTCAAATTTTCAATGAGGTCTACTGTACTGTTCGTACATCTCATTCTGCATGTAAAACTGGCACCAAAAACCCTACATCACCACCAAAACCTCACTAGTTACTAGCTGGCCCTACTATAGTGGTCTAAATAGTTGATTAATAGGAAAGACTTATAAAGAAGCTCTCTCTCTCTCTCTCTCTCTCTCTCTCTCTCTCTCTCTCTCTCTCTCTCTCTCTCTCTCTCATTGAATGAATTCTCCTGAGCAGCTGTATTGTCACACATAGAACCCAAAACAGCATGCAGACTTTAGCTTGAATTTTCAAAGTGGAGTTCACATGTAAGACCACTTTCAAAGCTAGAGCAGTGATTGGAAACCATGCTAGACATAAAAGTGTGCATGCACTTCTAAAAATCAAAAGCATGCATAATACCCCAACTCAGTTCTCCAGAAAGCCTCTTTCTTGTTCATGGAAAAGTAGACGTATGAGTTCCATATGTACTTTTACACATATACCCCTGGGCAACTTGCAAAAGCCCATTGAAGTGTGTCAAAAGCTTTTAAAACTCTGGCCCATAATGTAGTCTGATTTGTTCATTTAGCATGTGTAATATATTTTGTGATGCATGCTATCATAATCATAATATGATCAGATACAGTGAGTCTGAGGTAATTCATGCCCCTCTTACCAATACCTACATGACCTTTTTCAGGTGTTCATAGGAACAGTAGGGATAAAAAGCTTAAAGAATTGAAAACTAATATCATTTATTAAACAGTGTAAACAAAGAGTATTACTTGTGTACAAGGAGGATATGCATCTAATATGCACTAGGAATGTTATTAGAAAATAAATCAAGACTGTAAAATGTATGTATAGTACAGACTGTTAAAATAAGGGAGATTCCCAAGAACTCTATCTCTAGATTGCAAGAGGAAATATTTCTGCTTTTCATAAAGCTGTCTGTGGATTGACCACAAATGTCTATATACATTTTAGATTTGCTAGTAATACCATGGTATATACATGAGAAATGTGCATGAATTTCACTTGCAGAAATATAGTTGTGATACCTCATTTTGTTAATATATTCCAGGGATGGGCAAACAGGTCTGGTTTTCAGGACATTTACAATGAACATGCATGAGATATATTTGCATTGTGGATATCCTGAAAACCAATCCTGCTTGAGGCACTCCAGGATGGGAGCTACTTATCCCTGATATATTATATTCATACAATATTTGATATTTTAAATATTTATTTATTTAGCAGGTTTTATATACCATCATTTGGTTTACAAACATGGGAAGGTTACAGACATGTTAAAATAACATAGAGAGACATTTTTTGCACAGATTTTAAGTTTCTAAATAGATCTGGCACTCCAGATTGCACTAAGGGGTGCACAAAGGGGAGTACCCCTTTGTCGTGCCCCTTCGGCGCAATGCACGGTGCGTGACGCCTGATGGCATGGTGCCGTTTTACGGCTCGAGGCCGGCTGTGCTGACATCGGGGGGCAGGTCCCCTGATCGGGGATCTCTCTACTCACTTCCTTCTCATTTCTGAAGCGATGTTTCTCTTTTTTTTTTTCTTTCCTCTCTAGCACTGAAAAATATGATATTAATCTTTCAGTACAAGATCCTGCTTAGATATGGCTTCAAGGCAAACAATGACACAGCAATGGCTATGAACAAGGTAATTAAATACATGCTAACACTAAATACCTGCATTGTGCTTCTGAGTAGTCAGCTACATATTAACTTCATGGGATATATTTGATAGAGCACTATTTGAATGATTGCTCCATAAACCATCTCATAAAATCTTGTTATTTTAATTGATGTAACAAAAAACAGAAACACATTAAGCTACTTCATCCTGGTAAACTACCTGATAAGTCAGAGAAATTGAAACCCTAGCTATTACTATAATGTTTATTGCCAAGTCAATAGGTGTAATTTCACACATGGAAAATGTTTAGGCTAAAGTGTCATTTTAATAGAATTAATTATTCTTATTTGGATAATAGCAGGATCCAGAGGAGAGGGATACATTTCTATTCTTAAACAGCTAGTCAATGGTAGAAAAGCAGAACATTTCATGAAAGATTTTTTTCTTTTTTTTTTTGGATCCTATTTGTGGTTCAATCTTCTGGAGTTAGATTCCCAAACTTCCCATTGTTAAGGATTAGAGGGGCATATGAAATTATCACTCACCAGCACTGAAGAATATGATATGAATCTTTCAGTACAAGATCCTGCTTAGATATGGCTTCAAGGCAAACAATGACACAGCAATGGCTGTGAACAAGGTAATTAACGACAAAAAAAAAAAAAATCAGTCTTTAAAAATTGGAAATCAGGTCTTTAAAAGGAAAAGAAGAAAGAGCATAAGCACTAGCAAATTAGATGCAAAACATTAATAAGGCAGGCTAATCAATAATTTGAAGAGAACATTATCAAAAAGACAAAATTGAATGGTAAAACTATTTCAAGCGCATCAAAAACCAAGAAACCTGTGAGGAAGTCTGTTGGACCATTAAATGACCAGAGGATGAAAGGGGTGTTCAGGGAGGATAAGGCCTTAGCTGAAAAAAAAATAAGTTAAATTAATTATTTTCTTTGATCTTCAGTGCAAAATATATCAGGAAGCTACAAAATCCAGAATCATTCATTTTACATGACAATTCAAAGGAATATCAGAAAATCACTGTAGATCTGGAACAGCAGGTACAAAAGCAAATTATCAATTGAAATAGTAGAACATCTGGTAGTATTTACCCTACAGTTCTAACGGAACTCAAATATGGAATTGGAACACAATTACTGGTATCAATACCCTATCGTTCAAATCTTCCGTTTTTCCTGAATAAAAGAAAGAACCCAATGTAATTTTTTTTTTCTGTTTTTTAAGACTACGGGTGATCCAGCAAACTACAGATTAGTGAGCCTGCCACTGGGGTTTGGCAAAATCTTGGAGATTATTATCAATAACAGAATTATTAGCCATATGGATAGCAAGAACTAAAGGAGGAAGAATTAGCATGGATTAGGCAAAGCAAAGTTGTGCCTAACTGATCTATGAGAATTCTATAAAGCTATAAATAAAAATATGAATAAGGGTCAGCCACTGCCAGTCAATATGGAGGAACATTTTCAAACAACTATGCGCAGCAGCATATACGCATGTATATAGTGGTGCATATTATTTTATAACCTGCACGGATCATATACACATGTACTGTATATATATATGCTTAAGTGCAAATACATGCAATGCATCGAATGCAATACTTTTCCCACTTATGATTTTTCTGACCAAAACAATGCATAAAGTTTTGAACGTGCACAACTTTAAGGGGTGTATATGTATGTGGGAGAGGCTTGATGCCAAGCAGTGTGAAAAGAAAGTGAAAGAGATGCCATGTTATGTCTCATAGTTTAAATATATAATCTTTTATTGGAGCAATTGTCATACTACCTGCATGCCTGCAAAGCTCACAGGTAATTTTTATCCGTAGTCTTTACACCAATTTTCAAAGGATACATACACATACTTTTGCATTGAAAAATGGGCAGCATCGTGTGATACCACAAATTAGGGATGTGAATCGTTTTAGGACGATTAAAATTATCGTCCGATAATTTTAATATCGTCTTAAACCGTTATGGAACACAATACAATACAGATTCTAATGATTTATCATTATAAATCGTTAGAATCGTGAGCCGGCACATTAAAACCCCCTAAAACCCACCCCCGACCCTTTAAATTAAATCCCCCACCCTCCCGAACCCCCCCCCAAATAACTTAAATAACCTGCGGGTCCAGCGGCGGTCCGGAACGGCAGCGGTCCGGAACGGGCTCCTGCTCCTGAATCTTGTCGTCTTCAGCCGGCGCCATTTTCCAAAATGGCGCTGAAAAATGGCGGCGGCCATAGACGAAAAAGATTGGATGGCAGGAGGTCCTTCCGGACCCCCGCTGGACTTTTGGCAAGTCTCGTGGGGGTCAGGAGGCCCCCCACAAGCTGGCCAAAAGTTCCTGGAGGTCCAGCGGGGGTCAGGGAGCGATTTCCCGCCGCGAATCGTTTTCGTACGGAAAATGGCGCCGGCAGGAGATCGACTGCAGGAGGTCATTCAGCGAGGGTTCCGGCGCCTCGCTGAACGACCTCCTGCAGTCGATCTCCTGCCGGCGCCATTTTCCGTACGAAAACTATTCGCGGCGGGAAATCGCTCCCTGACCCCCGCTGGACCTCCAGGAACTTTTGGCCAGCTTGTGGGGGGCCTCCTGACCCCCACGAGACTTGCCAAAAGTCCAGCGGGGGTCCGGAAGGACCTCCTGCCGTCCAATCTTTTTCGTCTATGGCCGCCGCCATTTTTCGGCGCCATTTTGGAAAATGGCGCCGGCTGAAGACGACAAGATTCAGGAGCAGGAGCCCGTTCCGGACCGCTGCCGTTCCGGACCGCCGCTGGACCCGCAGGTTATTTAAGTTATTTGGGGGGGGGGTTCGGGAGGGTGGGGGATTTAATTTAAAGGGTCGGGGGTGGGTTTTAGGGGGTTTTAATGTGTCGGTTTTTCGATTTTTCGATTTTTAACGATTTTTAACGATTTTTCACGATATTTTACCCCCCCAAACGGCAACAATACGATTCCCTCCCCCTCCCAGCCGAAATCGATCGTTAAGACGATCGAGGACACGATTCACATCCCTACCACAAATAACTGAGATGCCCCTGCACTGGGTGATCTGTCCACCCTGCACTCACCATTTCTCTGTGGGGGCTCAGGTGACAATGTGGTCCGGCAATTAGTTTGTACATTCCACTCTACCTGCATTAATATCTGACTCTTGGTAAAACAAATATACAGCCCTTTACATCAGCTAAAGTTGAATGTTTTAAACAACAAGAAAAGCAAATCATAGGCAGGGCTCAGCAGTATTCCATTGTATTTGGGTCTGTTAGCTCTGTCTGGCTTCTCACAAGACCTCTAGGAAGATTTGATTTATTCCTCAAGAAAATGCCCAATGAATAAACATTTGTTTTCTCTCTTTCGGGTTTAAAAAAGTTCACTTAACTTAATCTCTTGGCTGTATCCTAAATTCTGTTTCTGGTCCTCTTCCTCACAGTCTTCCTCCATCTAAATAAGCTCTTGGGCTGGGTTAGGCTGTCCATCTGGTCCTGATCTTCCAATCTCTATGTCAATTCTGCTGGTCTCACAGTTGCCAGAACTCTGCATTTATACAGCTGCTAGCTTTCTATTGCAAGTGTGGGTGACTCCTCCCTACCTTCAACTCCTACCTACTTAGATCTTCTAGAAGCTGACTCCAAGGGCTTCTGGAAAATGTATTTCCTTGGGACAGCCATCTTACTGTATGTCAGTTTACCCCAAACAACTTTATTAAAAGAAACTTAAAAATGAAAACTTCAGGGACAAAGCAGCCAAGTGTTATCTCTAGTCTGGCGGCCCTGGTTTTGCTTTGGAGGAGGAAGGTCTCATGGTTGGAAGACATCAACCTGGTATAGCACAAAGTGATCCTGTAGCAAGAACCTACTCTCCAGCTGATAGCTGGTTGGCTGGTGGATGTAAGGATCACCTGGTAACTTGCTTATCTGATGCGAAGGTGGCAGACCTCACACGTCACCTAGATAGGAATTTAGACAGTGCTGGGGAAGAGCCAGCCATCCAGATACATGTAGGAATCAATGACTTAGGAAAGTGTGGGAGGAAGGTTCTGGAAAACAAATGTAGGCTTTTAAGTAGAAAGCTCAAATCTAGAAACTCCAGGATAACATTCTCTGAAATGCTCCCTGTTTCATGTGCAGGTACCCCAGAGCCAGACAGAGCTCCGGAACCTCAATGCATGGATGAGACAATGATGAAGGGAAAAGGTTTCAGTTTTGTAAGGAACTGGCCAACCTTTTGGGGAAGTGAGATTCTTTTCTGAATGGATGGGCTCTACTTTCAGCAGGATGGCACCAGACTTTAAAACTAGAACAAAGGGGAAAGCCGACAGTCACTCAATAGCACATGGTTCAGAGGAATGTCTCTTTGAAGAATACTAATGAAGCAGGAAATTTAGGGCATCCCAAAAGAGGGTTTCCAATAAAAGCAAAGGTTTTCCATGTGCCTATAAGTAAAGAACCAAATGAGTTAAAAGATTACACATTATCCCTGCAATCTGATAAGCAGGTTGTTAATGCCAACATAAACCATATTTTGAAATGTCTGTATGCCAAAGCCAGAAGTCTAAGAAATAAGATAGAAGATTTAGAGTGTATAGGACTGAATGAAGTTAGACATAATTGGCATCTCAGAGACCTGATGGAAAGAGGATAACCATTGGGACAGTACTACACCAGGGTACAAATTATACAGCAATGATAGGGTGGATCAACTTGGAGGCTGGGTGGCACTTTTTATTTGGGATGGCAAAGCATACAAGATGATAAAGATCCTATAAGAGACTAATGGGCCGATTTTAAGAAGCCGGTGTGCACCAATCCCAGGAGATAGGCGCGTGACTGTGGCATGTGAAACCTGCAGGCATATTCAAATATCCATGGCCATGTGAAAGACTGGCCTACAAACCAAGGGGTGTGCCAGGGGCAGGGGCCAGCCAGGACAGTCCCAGTGAAGCATGTGCTGGCAGCCAGCCAGTGCATACTACTTACTAGGGGTGTGCATTCGGATTGACCGCATTAGTAAAACGCAACTCATATATTTTTTTTTACTTAAAAAATTGATTCGACATAAACGATCGGATTTCCCACATATCGAACATAGATATGTTCGATATGTGGGAAATCGCGATTGTTGAGCCAAAATAAAAATATAAACCCCCTCACCCTCCTTAATCCCCCCCCGACTTACCACAACTCCCTGGTGATGGAGCGAGGAGTGAGGACGCCATTTCTGCAATCCTTGGCGAGAAGCATGTGACGTCGGTGGCACGTCGAGTGACGCCGGCGTCACGTGATTCCCGGCAAGTTCGCGCCGGACGGCTCGTTCGGCCCAAAAAGAACTTTTGGCCAGCTTGAGGGGGTCAGGAGGCCCCCCCAAGCTGGCCAAAAGTTCTTTTTGGGCCGAACGAGCCGTCCGGCGCGAACTTGCCGGGAATCACGTGACGTCGCGTCTGAGTGACGCGGCGCCACGTGATTCCCGGCGAGTTCGCGCCGGACGGCTCGTTCGGCCCAAAAAGAACTTTTGGCCAGCTTGGGGGGGTCAGGAGGCCCCCCCAAGCTGGCCAAAAGTTCTTTTTGGGCCGAACGAGCCGTCCGGCGCGAACTTGCCGGGAATCACGTGACGTCGCGTCTGAGTGACGCGGCGCCACGTGATTCCCGGCGAGTTCGCGCCGGACGGCTCGTTCGGCCCAAAAAGAACTTTTGGCCAGCTTGGGGGGGTCAGGAGGCCCCCCCAAGCTGGCCAAAAGTTCTTTTTGGGCCGAACGAGCCGTCCGGCGCGAACTCGCCGGGAATCACGTGGCGCCGCGTCACTCGACGTGCCACCGACGTCACATGCTTCTCGCCAAGGATTGCAGAAATGACGTCCTCACTCCTCGCTCGATCACCAGGGAGTTGTGGTAAGTCTGGGGGGGGGATTAAGGAGGGTGAGGGGGTTTAAATTTTTTTTTTGCACATATGTACATATACCCAACTCATTGGATTTTTTTTATGTCCATATTGGCCGCAAGTGGGACCCCCTTTCGGACATAAAAAATATGAACATAAAATTTTGCTCTGCACATCCCTACTACTTACAACTGCTCCGGGGAGCAGGTAAGTATAGAAAAAAAACTATTAGAGGTTGATTTAGAGGTCAAGGATGAGTGGGGAAAAAAGCAGACAGGATAGATAGGAAGTGTAGGAAATTCCATCCCAGACCATTACTTTATTGGAGTGGACTGGGAGGGAAATGGGGATGGCCCAGTTCATTGACGCACATATTTTATAAAATGACCCACTCCCTTCGCGTGCAAGTCGGCACTTGCGCACACATGCGCGTGCAGGTATAAAATCGGCATGTCCATGTGCGCTTCTGGGAACCACATGCCCATGAATGCCTGCGATGTTCTTTAAAAATTTACCTTTATATGCACAACAGAAATTCTATGTGTGCTGGGGAAGAGCATAATGATAGGAGTATACTACCATCCAGCTGGTCAAAATGATGGAAAATGAGTTGCTAAGAGAAATAAGGGAAGCTAACCAATTTGGCAATGCAATGAGAGATTTTGATTAACCCAATATTGACTGGGTAAATGTAACATCAGGACATGCTAGAGAGATAAAGATCTTGGATGGAATAAATGGCTGCTTCATGGAACAATTGGTTCGGGAATCAACATGAAAAGTTATTTTAGATTCAGTTCTTTGTGGAATGCAGGATTTGGAGAGAGAAAGGTAACAGTAATAGTGACCATAATGTGATCCAATTTGAATTTATGACTGAAAGGGAGACAATAAGTAAATCTACAGCTCTAACCCTAAACTTTCAAAAGGGTGACTTTGATAAAATGAGAATAGAAAAAAATGAAAGGTGCGGCTACAAATGTTAAGAATTTACAACAAGAGTGGACATTGTTTAAAAATACCATCTTAGAAGTGCAGTTCAGATGTATTCCATGCATTAAAGGTTAAAGAAAGGCCAAAAGCCTGCCAGCTTGTTTAAAGATTCAGTGAAAGAGGCTATTTTAGCCAAAAACTTTCAAAAATTGGAAGAAGGATCCAACTGAAGAAAATAAGAAAAAGCATAGACATTAGCAAATTAAATGTAAAATACTAATAAGACAGGCTAAGAAAGAATTTGAAAAGAAGTTGGCCACAGAGGCAAAAACTCTTAATAAAAATGTTTTTAAAATATAACCAAAGAAGGAAGACCTTGATTTGGTTGGACCTTTAGAGGATTGAGGGGTTAAAGGGGCACTTAGGGATGATAAGGCAGTTGCAGAAAGAATAAATTCATTCTTTGCTTTTGTGTTTACTAATGAAGATGTTGGGGAGATACCCATTCTGCCGACAGGCCAGATTTACAAATTGAAGAGTAGCAAATTGCCCAGACTAGATAATATATACCCCAGACTTCTGAAATAATTAAAAAAATGAAATTTCAGGTCTATTAGTGATTTGTAACCTATCATTTGGAACCTGGAGACTGGAAGGTAGCCAATGTAACCCTGATATTTAAAAAAGGCTCCAGGGGTGATCCGAGAAACAACAGACTGATAAGCCTGATTTCAATGCTGGGAAAAATCATGGAAACAATTCTAAAATATCAAATCACTGAATATATAGATAGACATGGTTTAATGGGGCAGAGCCAGCATGTATATACCCTAGGGGAAATGTTGCCTCACAAATAGTTTTTGTAGGGTTTAATAAACATGTCAATGAAGGTGAGCCAGTAGATGTGGTGTATTTGAATTTTGAGAAGGTGTTTGACAGTGTCCCCCATGAGTGGCTTCTAAGAAAATAAAAAAGTAATGGCATGGGAGGCAATTACTTGTGGATTGCAAACTGGTTAAAAGACAGGAAATTATTCAGAGAAGTTAAATCACAGGCGGATAGTGATCAATTGCAGGAGAACCTTGTAAGACTGGAAGATGAAATTTAATGTGGACAAGTGCAAGGTAATGCATATAGGGAAAAATAACCCATGGTGTACGTATACAATGTTAAGTTTCTTGTTAGGAGTTACCACCCAGGAACAAGATTTAGGTGTCAAAGTGGACAATACATTGAAATTGACAGTTCAGTGTTCTGTGGTGGTTAAAAAAGCAAACAGAATGTTAGGAATTATTAGGAAGGGAATGAATAAAAGAGAGAATATTATAATGCCTTTGTATGCTCGATGGTGAGACCACACCTTAAGCACTGTGTGCAATTCTAGTCGCTGCATCTCCAAAAAGGAATTGATGCATTGGAAAAGGTACAGAGAAGCGTAACCAAAATGGTAAAGTAGATGGAATGGCTCCCCTACAAGGAAAGACTAAAGAGGTTAGGGCTGTTCAGCTTGGAGAAGAGACGGCTGAGGAGGGGGGATACAAAGGAGGTCTATAATATCACAAGAGGACAAGAGCAGGTAAATGTAAATTGTTTGTTTAGTCTTTCAGAGAATACAAGGACTAGGGGGCATGCCATGAAGTTAGAAAATAGCACAAAACAAATTGAAGAAATTATTTTTCACTCAACGCATAATTAAGCTCTAGAATTCATTTCTAGAGGATACTGTTAAGGAAGTTATCTTATCTGGGTTTAAAAACCTTTGAACAAGTTTCTGGAGGAAAAAGTCCATAAACTGATATTAGTCATTGATTTAGGAATTAGCTACTTATTATTATTTAATGTTTGGTACTTGTATCCTGGATTGCTCACTATTGGAAACAGGATGCTGGGCTTGATAAACCCTCAGTCTGACCCAATATGGCAACTTCTTATGTTCTTATGTTAAGATTTACCTTTGTTTTTTAAGTGCATGGACTTGAGCAAACCATTTTGGTACCTTGTATCTAGGGTATATAATGTAGTTAAACAGCTGATTAAACCAAGAAGGGGAGAAGCAGATCCTGCTGGAGGAGAAGCAGGCTTGAAGCTGCTGATACTTTTCTTCCAGCTAGGGTCAAGTTGCAAAGAGAAGGAGGTGAGAGAGTTGGGGCATGATAGCACAAGTAGACCTGTACCAGCATTGGGGGAAACCATATTTTTTAGAGCAAAAACTATGTGAGCAGAAAAGAAGCACCTTGATGATGCTTTAAAATAAAGATTTATTTATTTAAAAAATAAAATTGGTGGCTACCCCTTTAAGGGATCTGGTCCTACATTGTTCTGCTGCCCCATTGGGCTGCAATTACCTTTTCTTTTTTAATTGGGTTGCAAGAGGGAGAATGCCATCTTGGGCTCAGGCGATTCAATGTTTATATCTGTTAAGGGCCAGTGGGAAAGAATGCTTAGGCTATAAAACATATCCTTAACACTGCCATCATTTTGTCTAGGTTATTGATCTGAGGTCTCTCGTGTTTAACATCAGTTAGAAACTATGAAGTTCTCGATGCTACCATGACTCTTCACTTTTATAAATACGTTTGAAACTCCCAATCAGAGAGTTCATATGCATTGACTGTGCATGCATTATGCGCATTCAGTTCTATAAAAGGGAGTGAAACAATACTGATCATCAGTATTGAAAATAATTGCTGACCCGAGATGCCTGTGCCCATCTGTTAAGCTTCCCTAACCTGCAAATAGATGAGCACAGATGCCAATGTCGTCGCAGAGAGGAGTCACCCATCTCCTTCAGCTGTAGTTTGCCAGGGTGTTGAGAGAAAAAACTTTAGTTAAAGAGGCCTGAAGTTACTTTATGTATAGGGTAGATATTTGTGATTACTCTAAATTAAATCTGTGCAGACTTGAATTTGGTAAGTTGTAGTGCTACTTAAGAAACTGTGAAACTGCCTCTAACTTTGTAAATCACCTAAATGATCATTATATCAATGCGTTATATTTAATTGATAACACTGTCAATAAAGTCTCTAATATTAGACAAAGTGAATGAGTCCTTGTTCTGATTAAAATGAATTCTGACTGACCCTAGTCCGAATAAAGTCATAAATACTGTGCATTGCACAGTTGGAGGTTCCAACATAATAATTAAATTAGTCTGTATTTGTAGTGATGCCATTTCCTACATTTTTACGTTCTGTTAACATTTGGATCTACAATTGTGAACTACTGTGTTACCTTCAGATGCTAATTATTGCCACTGTGACAATTGTGATGTTGGTGCATTCCCACTGAGGAATGTAGCAGCATGCTCTACCTAAATTCCACTGAAACTGAGGAGAAAGATCCAATATCCTTGTAGCAGTCTTAGGCCTCTCTTCTCTGAAAAATACAATATGATTTTTTTTTATAGACTAAAATTAGCACAAAGGCAAGGCCCAAAGCATTTTGCTCAAAACAACCATTTACATTGGAAATTCCATCTGAGAACTTTAACCTCACTTACAATTCAAACTGAAAGAAGTTGCATTTTCCATTTGTAGTATCCCTTGTTCTAGCAATGTGCTTCACAGTTTCCACTCACTCTGGGGAAATGCCAGCCTGAGAACGACATTCCGATATCACTTATTCTCTTGCTATATGTAATTGTTAGAAAAAATTAAGAAAGCTAAAAGCAGGTATGTACTATGCTGTTTTTTTTTATTCATGAGACTTTTCAACGTTATAAAGTCTCTGGATAAATCAAATCTGTTTATCTCCTTAACCTCCTGAGCCCTTTGAGTTTCTAAGCCAAAGATATTTTGAAGCCAAATACTGAGCAGTAAATAGCAAGTAAGTTAAGAAGGATTAAAACTAAATGAAAGGAAATGACTCATTTTGTGGTTGAGTAGTGGCTAGTGGAGTCACAGAATATTTATAAATACTATGCTTAGGCATTGTCTGTCTTCACATCCCTCACCAGACACTGAATACCCTCTGCTACCACTTGGTGTTGCTCAGTACAACTGGAGGCTAGTGGAATACAAATGCAGGCATTAGCAGGCACGCCTCACTGTCCACTCCCCACCTTACCTGCGTGTCAGGCTGATACAGTACAGTGCGCTCCAGTGGAGTGCACTTTTAGCCCGCGTTTGGCCATGAGTTTGACGCGCTATTTTTACCCCTTATACAGTAAGGGGTAATAGCACGTTGAAAACGCGCGGCCAACCCCCCTGAAACTAATAGCGCCCGCAACATGCAAATGCATGTTGCGGGCGCTATTAGTTATTCCCGTGCAATACAGAAAGTATCGCCTACCCAAAGGCTGGCGTTAATTTCGGCCAGCACCGGGAAACTGTACAGAAAAGCAGTAAAAACTGCTTTTCTGTATACCCTCTGACTTAATATCATAGCGATATTAAGTCGGAGGCCCCAAAAGTAAAAAAAAAAGTAAAAATCTGCCTGCAGACCACGGCTCGGAAGATGGATGCTCAATTTTACCGGCATTCATTTTCCGAACCCGTGGCTGTCAGTGGGTTCGAGAACCGATGCCGGTAAAATTGAGCGTCAGCTGTCAAAACCGCTGACAGCCGCCACTTCTGTCAAAAAGGAGGCACTAGGGACGCACTAGTGCCCCTAGCGCCTCCTTTTACCACGGGCCCTAATTTGTATGTTCCTTCCTGAATTGCGCTCACAGGAGAGTGGCCTGTGCACGCGTCAGGAGAGCGAGCGATCAGCACCTCTCCCGTGACTTTTACTGAATCGGCCTGACAGTGATATCAGTGGGAGCATAAGCGCTGGCACCAACTGGTCTTTTTCTCTTTCCCCCCAGCAGTGGGAACTCTGAAAATATCCTTCCAGTCCTAGGGCCAGCCTGATGATTGCCATGGTGGCAGGAGGCAGACAGCAGTGCCGCCTCTGTTCATTCTCTGTTCCTTCCTCTGCTTTTTTGCTGCCAGTGGTGGGGGCTGCAGAAGAAAGAGGCAAGTAATATTGATGGGGACTGGCAAGTCCATCTGGGACAGGGTCGGGAGTGTGCTGGGACCTGGAGGGGTCAGAGTATTCTGGGACCTGGTTAGGGATGGGAGCCATGAATGTGCTGGGACTGGGCTGAGAAAGTGATCAGGCTGTGGCAGGGGGGTCAGGCTGTGCCGACACTGAGCCGAGGAGGAGGGTAAGAGTGTGCAGTGCTGGAGCTGAGGAGATGGTTGGGAATGTGCTGGGGAGGGGAGAGGGAATGTATTGTCCTGGGGAGGGGGTTTATAAAGCTGGGGGTTGGGCTGGGGAGTGTATGGTCAGACTCTCCTGGCTCCAGGGAGGGGAGGGGGGACAGGAATGCTGGGTTTGGACTGGGGAGTGGAGGATGCAAACTCCTTTTGCTGTATTTTTCATCAATTCACCTGAAAGAAATTGCTCAGTGATATCAAATGTGCAGTTAGTTCCTCTGTCTGTGAAACACCACCCTCCCCAAACACTCCTGAGTTGAATGTGCCCATCTATACAGCTATTTGGGAGTTACCTAGCTAAATGCTGACTTTTGAATATTTTGGACACGTATCTGACTAAAATTAACTGGATAACATAGGAGCATAGCTTACATTCCCAACATTTCATACAATGTTGAAAATGGCTGGAATTGTGCTAGAGTATTAAGATACCAGCACAAGGGCAGAATTTCTAAAGGTAAGGGTTGGAGTAGGGGGAGGTAGAGGTAGAGGAGGGAAAATTAGGAATACAATCTGTGGTACCAGGATTGGAGTGGGGAGAGGTGGGAGTCCAAGGCAGGTAACAGTCCCCTTCAGGAAAGCCCTCCAAGGAGTAGATAGCCAGAAATGCGGAAGGGCCCCCGAGAAGCGGGTATCCAGAGTGTTCAAACGCCAAGTGAGAAATCTGGAACTGGAAGTCCAAGGATGGAGTGGATTCAGCTTAAGTACAGCAGCAAGTTGACATCATCCTGAGGGAACGCCCCCGAGGTTCCCGCCATGATGTGTACAACGGTGGCCTGCGCGTGTGGCTTAGGTGATTCCTGAAACAAGATGGCTGTCGGCATCACCCACGCCATCCCGGGAATGGAGGCTGCCATTCTTCCCAGAATCGATGGTGCAGAAAAAGAGGTGAGCAAGAGTGGTTGTAGCTGTCTGCGACCGATGGACATAACAGAATGTGCTCAGCTATATGATACAATCCAGTGTTTAGCACATACCTTTGGCAGTCTCTTGGCAGACCAGAAGTGTCAGGACCAGTGAGCATCATTACATTCCTCAGGATCAAGCTGTACTCCATACATATGGAGTTTAGACTTCCCTTTGATAAACTGGAAGAACTGCTAGCCTGTATAGTACAGATCAAGAAGGTGACACTGAAGCACATGAAATCCTTGATTGGTAGTTTGGACTTCATGGTGTGGGTCATTCCGATAAGCAGGATGTTCCTACACTAAATTATTATAGCCACAACGGGACTCTTGTTTGATTATTTTTGCTTGCAAGTCCAAAGACAACTGAAGAAAGACCTAACACTATGGCAGAGATTCCTCAAGGATTTCATTTGTGTTTCTGTGTGGTTAGCCTTACCTGTTAGCATCAGTGACCTACAGCTTCATTCTGATACATCAATAGGCATCAGATTTGGTGTCTATTTTCAGGCACATGGTGTGTGGTGCAGTAGTCAGAGTGAGTGGAGAGTGGGGTAATGAGGAACATCACATTCTTCAAGCTGTTTCCTATAGTGTGGAAGTTCATATATGGGAGAGCACCCTACAGTGCCAGCATGTGGTTTTATAGTGCAACAATGAAGCTGTTGTGTACTCTGTAAATAAACAGAGAGCTAAGTGCCTCCTTGTGTCAGAATTGCTCATGGAATTTGTGGCACTTGCAAAGCATTTTACAGTGGCTTGCAATAAAATAGAAAACTCTCTTTCTCATTGTAACTGGTCCCTATTCATCCTACTCACTCTGCAGGCAGATATAGTTGGGCAGACGGTACCAGCCCAGTTATGATCCTTCGGAACTCAGCAGCATTCAAAGTATTGCGATGATCACTGGCTCCATCCACATGTAATGAATTCATGAAGAATTATTACATAGTAACAGCATTCCTGTATGATCATAGGTAGATGGGACATCAGGTTCCATAGGGCATGGTTATCTGATACATAGTTCATTCAAAACAGCAAGAAATTTAATGGACCATGGTATGGTTCCAATTCACAGCCCTGTTCTTCTTTATGAAAGTGAGGTACAGCCACAAAGGTGTCCGATGTTTTCCAGTCAGGTGTATCATGCAAGGCTGGGCCAAGGACGCTTTACATCATCACAACATTGGCAGACCACTCACATGAATAGTTGATGTGTCTATGGCATATTTTATTGGGACTTGCTTCCAATGGGTTTTAGATGGCTTTGTTTTGAACGGCATTTTCATTGGTCTTCTTTGGCACGCTAAGTGTAAGCAAATTCCCAGCTTCATCACAGTCAACCATATGGATCAGAGGATTACACAGTTCGAATCATTGAAGATCAACTGCTCTTTTGCATTAGATAATTGAAGATGGATCAAGCAAGTGGGGCCAGGTTGTTATCTTAGCGACAGTTCTTGGCCATGTGACATGTCCAGTGAAAGCCTTGACTGAGTATTTAGTCCTTTGAGTATCTGGTTTGCACCTGCTGCATCACAATACTTCTCCCCTTTCCAGATTCCAGTTAGCAACAGTATCCAAAAGAGCCTTGGAGGTGCAGATTTGGAGAGCGTTTGTTATGGCACATATTCATTCCATATTTGCACCGCCTCCTGCGCAGCAATCACCAGTCTTCACAAGGCAGCTATACAAATCCGTGGGTGATGGTGATCAGGGCTGGTACCAGATTCTACAGTGGAGCTGAATTAATAATGTTTCCTCCCTTCTAGTCACCATCCAATGACATCAGTCCTTGTGGATCATGGGTCACTGCTTTGCAACACATGCATGCAGATAAGCCATTCAGGGAAAATTTAGCCTAGGTCTTAGACTAGCAGCAAAAGCATGGACAGTCCAATGGCTGGAAAAAGTTGGCATGTATTGGCAGGAGTTGTTGCCCCTTCTCCAAGCTCAGAGGAGGACCTCGACCCTTTTGAACTTAATTATCCATCTGGGAGACAACAACCTTGGTAAATATTCCAGGCTAACTGCTAAACAGTATTAGAGATGACCTGGTTCAGCTCTTCATAGAGTGGCATGGTACCACCATATGTTGGTCAGAGATAATATTCCATCTGCAGATGATGGATAATGGTTGGTGGGGATACTCTCACTCTAAAATAAACCATCAGATTGCCTATGCCAAAGTCATTCAATGGAATGGTGGTTATCACATCCACCATGATTTGGAGGACTTCATTGTCAGGACCTTTATGATAACTTGTTCCTGCAAGCTTTGCAAAGGGTAGTTTACCACTTGGATGTATCATCATAGTCTTTTTGGCGGAGGCTCAGCACACATGGGGCCATTCTATTACATTTGGCATCCATGATTTGAGTACCCTGTGGTAGGATGACTGAGACCAGAATTAAGGGCAAAGTGAAAAAGGAGGAGTCAGGTAGCATGGAGAGTGCCAATGAAACAAAGTTAGTGTCTAGGGCTAAGTTCTGTAGTGAGACGCCAACCATCAGGGCAAGGATATCAGGCTCCTGGACAGGGCCCAGATAGCACATGCAGGATGAATTTGGACAGCATAGTGGCCCCTTGTATAGTAACACTTTCAAGGCTTATGCAGGCTGTGAGGCCTTTGGAGTGAACCGCTAGGGCAGTTGTGAAGATTCAAGTCAAATGACACCAACCTTGTGGGGGAATGTAGGTAAACATGGACATTTTGTCAGAATTTAACTGGTTTCTGTTTTGAAAATGATTTGAAACGTAATAGGAAATTTTGATTCATTTCCTATTTCATTTCTTCCTAATGCCTATCCCTAATTATAATGCATTAGATAGTAACATAGTAATGATGGTAGAAAAAGACCAACCGACTATCTAGTCCGCCCAGCAATTTGTTTATGGTAGTAACTGCCACTCTGTGCAGGTTACCCCCTTGTTTTCTGTTAAGGATAATAGATATTTTGGAAGCCGATATATAGGAAGAATTGGAAAATGGTTCAAAACAATGTTATTGTTAACATGGGCTTTAGTGGCATTAACATCGCTAACTTGTAAAATGCCTTTTTTACAACGTGCTTGATTGGTGATACCAGAATCAAATTTGTGTCAAAAATAAGACTGAGATTATGTGTCTAGGTTTTAACCTCTAATAAATTTTCACCATAAAGAAGCACCATCCTAGAAGCCAAAGGAAATTACTTATTCATAAAAGAGAGGTTTTTCCCACATTCAGAAACAACCATTTTTCAATCTCTTTCATACCACTTTGAAAATCCTCAAAAGGAAGGGAACCATTTATGCAAGGTACATAAAATTGTATGTATGTACTACCCCAAGACTTTTAAGAACAGAGCACAGGGGGCCAGGTAAATATTAGAAATGTGCATCATTTTTTAAATAATTCCAGGCTTCAATTTCGGGGCCTCTGCTGGAAATTTAGTTTTTCCCGTGGTTCGGAGCATTTTTTTTCGGGGCCCCCAATTTTCAGGTTAGTGCGCACTATCAGGAGTTAGTGCGCATTAACTCCTGATAGTGCACACTAAGTCCCATTAGTGCGTGCTCACCCGTAAAACGAATTTTTCCAAAATTTCAGAAAAATTCCATTCATTTTTTGGTTACTCCAAACCATGATATTAAGTCAGAGGAAGTACAGGAAAGCAATATTTTGCTTTTATGTACACTTTTTGGGCTCCTCCAAAATTACACCTACCTGGGGCAGGCGTTAATATTGGCGAGTAAAAATGTGTCGGGCGCACATTATTTTTTGGCATGGGAGGATATAGATAATAGCCTCATCAACATGCATTTCCATATGATGAGCACTATTAAATACGCGTGCAATTGGATGCATATTTTGGGCGCATGTTTTGGATGTGCTGACCCCCATTTTACATTGGAGTTATCAACACACATCCAAAATTTGCTTCCAGTCTCGCATTGAGCTGTGCGCTGCAGCCAGCCCACGGTACTATATCTCCTTGTATGAGGGGCAGTTTCAACTCAGGGTGGCTTTTGGGGGGGTGTTACATTGGTCTGTCTAGGCCATAAGGGTCTATAGACCCACGTAACACTGCCCCCTTGCAAAACCCACCCTGAGTGGAAAGTGCCACTCTTACAGTGGGAGATATATATATAGAGAGTGTCAGATTATCTCTTTACCAGAGGTTCTCTCTCTCTCTCATGTAAAGGCTGCACACATGACAGGGATATTTTAAATGATATTTGTGTACTTGCACGCATGATATCAAATTAAGCTTATCCTTGCTAGTATGCACACTCATTTTAAAATTCACCTGTAACTGTTTTTGTTCATGCATCTCCTCTGTATACTGTGACTATTTTTACTATGACCTTTAAGTTCAATTTCTCTTATAGGTGCTAGTTTATCATATATTTTCTGTAATATTGTTATACAGGATTCACATAATGCATCCATTTTTGTGTTATCTGCATAATTAAATGTTTTCATAAGCAACACTTAACTCACCAGCATCAGATCAGAAACCATTGTAGATCTTACCTTCTTTTTGCTTCTTTGAGGCTAACAAAAACTTTACACTTCTAACACATTTAATTTATATAACATAAAATTGTGATCAAACCATATGAAATCCCTTAAAAATGGTGCAGAAACAATGATCTATGATGAATTCATAAGTCTAGATTATGCCCTGCTATGTGTTTTGGCTTCCCTACTTGTTGCACATAATCCATTGTGGATAAGTGAAACAAACATTCTCTAGCAAAATTGGATGCCTTATCACCTATGTGAATATTATAGTCACCCACCACTATCATCCTAGTATTGTAAATGCCAGGTAGCTATTTGTTCAGACAATTCATTAACATATAACAAGCTACCTCCAGGAGGCATATTTACTAAGCAGATTGTCCAAGACAAGAAAGTAAAATGCAAACTCTCAGTAGCTGATTTCAAATCACAATGGAGCCTTTCAATATGCAATATATTCCTATAGAAAACTAGAACCCCCTACATATTGTTTGTGAGCTTGTGATTGCTCTATATAATTAAATCCTGAGGTCAAACTGAGCATAGCAGCATTTTATTGTGGTCAAAACACCATGATTCAGTGATCAATATTAGATCTAACTTATTTTGCTGGATAATATCTGTAACAAGGTACTCCTTGTTGTGAAGTGATCTTTCATTCATATAACCTATCTGGGTTGTATTTAATAACTTCAGAGTACTGTCATCTAAAGTTGTAAGCTTTTTATGCTGTAGTCCAATTGTCTGCTGCTAGTTTGATGTGTTCAGGGTTGTCCTTTTTCTATTGTGCTTGGTAGATATGCCAAAATGGGGTATGAGGGTATGCATGTCCCTCTTAGAGTTATGTGGATATGGGGTACAGTCTTCTTTGTTCTGTCAATGGGCCAGTGAAGGGGGATTGTGGAAAAGATATGATGACTTTGGATGCAGGACTGTATCCCCTGAGGGGGGTGGTACTTTGGAGCATGGAGAGGTTTCTGGAGTGTTAGGTTAAAAGGTGATGGGGGGTTATTCTTAGAGTAGCTTCGACTTGGGATGAGTGGACTCCCTGGGTTACATCCACTGTACAGTGGGGGCCATGTGATGTTGGTTTGAGGTCTAATTTTTATACTGTTTAGTTGGATAGCATTTTCAGAGAGTTGGGGTAATGGGGTTGGGAAGGGTCATTGGGGTATCTCAGGATGAAAAGGTCTATTGGTTGGAGTGGACTCAGGTTTCAATGAAGGAGGGGTCAATTTGACCCTGAGATCATTGCTAATTCTTGGCAGCTGCAGGAGGACTGATTGGCCAGAGCGGTGTGGGACTGGGATGGGCATGTTTTCTTCATAGGTACTAGAGGTGTGATTCGGCCGAACCTTTTGGATCGGCCTTCGTTATTGGCCCGCCGCGGGAAATTTCATTTTCCTCTGGTTTGGGCTGATTTTTTTCGGCTGCCCCGAATTTCGGGGTTAGTGCGCACTAACAGGGCAAGCTTGAGGGGTCGGGATGGTGGAAGTTGTAAGTAATTAAATTTGAAAGGTTTGGGTGGGTTTGGGGTTATTTATTTTTTTAATGTGCTCTCTCTCCACCCCCAAAAAACAATAGGAAAACCACATGAAATTTCTTGGGTTTTCCTTTTGTTTTGTTAGCCCCCCGAAATGCAACGAAATAGGAAATATCGTCTTTATTTCCTATTTCGTTGCAAACGAATGCACATCCCTAATAGATACAGCTTTTCACTGGTCAGTTTAGATGTGGTGGATGCTGTGGTGGTGGATCAGTTTTGCAGGCTAGTTGGCAATGTCAGGATGACATTTGCTCTATTGTAAGTAGGACTGTGATTGACGGAATGGTTGGGACCATAGAGGGTTGGTGGAGAGGGATGTGAGGCCTTGTCTGCCAGTTTGGGGATTGCCAGTATGTTTTTGGATTTCATGTTGGGTGGGCTGTTGTCTAGGGATGGTGGTGCTTATTTTCTCTTGCATGTGTCTGCAATTGGTTCAGTTTTATTGTGTGAAGGGAGACCCAAGCCATGCTGGCAGGTTGGTGTGTTGACACTGCTTAAGCTGGAAGTTATTCTGGTGATTCTGGGTCAGAAGATGAGGACAAGCTGGGGGGGGTTGAACAATGGATATGTGGCCAGAGGAGGCACATTGGTGGTCATTTCCCCATGGAGCCTCCTGTGGTGGGGGAGGACCTTAACCGATGCTGGTGGCTGAGGCCCAGGAGGGTCATAGGTTTCTTGATGGATTGTGGCATTTCTATACCCAGGCTTCGGGGTAAGGATTGAACTGGTATTCCTTGTGACCCATGTTATTGGGAGGCTGATGAGCACAGTCTCAGCAGCCGTAATTAGCATGGTGATGAGTTTAGCCCAAACACCACTCAGCCATGACCTGAGAGTGTAGAAAAAGGGGATGGAGAGGGAGGGGTGAATGGTGCATGCCTCAGGGAGGTTTGGGTTGCAGCCGGAATAGGGTTGGACACCACTGGTTGTTGGCCATGAGAATCTGAGAGGAGGAGTTTTAGTTTAAATTCTCTGGCATTAAAGCCTGGTAGGCAGTAGGAAATTAACTTTTTGCCAGGCTGTCCCTCTCAAAGCAACCTGCCCTCCCTCCCTTGTTGTTTATATGTATAGCCTGTTGAATATTGCTTATTGAAATTTGTTGCAGCATGGGGGCAAGAGACCGAAGCCAAGTCTGCAGGTTGGTTTGATGATACTGCTTAAGCCAGAAATTAATCTAGAGATTCTGGGGTTGGAGGATGATGATGATGATAGCATGCTGGAGAGCTGGATGCAGGATATGTAGCCAGGGAAGGTACATTGGTGGTCATTTCCCCAAGGAGTCTCCCCTATTGGGTGGGGAAAGGCCTTAACTAATGGCGGTGGCTCGCCTGAAGGAGTCTGAGGCCCAGTTAGGTCATAGGTGTCTCGCTGGATTGTCGCATTGGTACATCCAGGCTTCAGGGTAGGGGTTGAACTGGTGTTCCTTGTTATGGCTCAGGTCAGCTATTACACAATGAAGCTGCAGCCTTATTTAGCCCAAAATGTTGTCCGAGTTTCTTTGAGATTGTGAGGGGACTGATGAGTGTGGTTAGGTCAAAAGGTCTCTGCTACCCATGTTATAAGAAACAGGTATTACAGGAAAAACATTTAAGGAACCTATAATCCTGACATAAATTATGCAATGAATGTATTGTTTTCCATCTCCTGTTCACAATAAGTCACACTTATCATTGTTTACTAGAATAAGCCCACAAATGTGTTATTATAGAGCTGAACTCCATAGTCCAGTATTGCATTTCACTAGATTTGTGGTTGACTTCAAAACTAAGTAACAAAGTCATTAAGTTGACTGTAGGAACTGCCACCTTGCCTTCATGTCTTATTGTAATCAAAGCACAATGGCTTGCTTCATGGTATAACCTATTATTTACAAATTAATAGCATATACATCAAACGAAACAAAACAGTTCAAACAAATCAAAGAATATCTATGTTAACTGAAAAGTAAATAACAAAGGCATATGTTTAGAGGATCATGGCCATGCTTAGAAACCTCTTGGTGAAATCATGAATTGTTCTTTTACAAGAAATTGTACAATATGCATAGATCAAGAGTGCAAGGCTGAGTCATTTAGGAATTAGTTCACATTATTATGCAATGTTGTTTAGAATAATCATATATTTAATTCAATGGTCTCTTTCTAATGTTGGATATGTAGATGAGACAAAAAGAGGAATTTATTTGATGTTCATTACCTAGGGTTCAGTCTACTTTTATAGCAAGAAATACCACCCAGCTCTGGAAGCATAAGGTGAAATTATATAAAGAAGACTAGCAACCCTACACTGCAGTTAACTCACTGTCTTTAGGCAGGCAATTAGAATAGCCCATGGAGTTGGAAGTGTATGCATGCGTTTTGTATGTACACATTTTTTTATCTAATATGCTTATCATAAATTTCTATAAATGGGCTAGGACTAAATAATATTTAATTTTATATTGGTTCATGTCTTTGTATTCTTCAAAACTGTTCATTCCGGAATCTTTCCAAGAAATTAGTATTCTTCTCAGACTTGATTACATTTCATCCAGCAGGCAAAGTACTGGAGAGTTTATAGCTCATCTCCATACTTTTCTGAGCTGTCCTAGCTTATGTCCTTCAAGGATATCACAAACTACTAGAGTTTGAGGTTCTGCCATCTCATGTTCTTTTGACAAATGTACATAGGATGTTTTGATCCTCTGGGACTTGGTCTTCTATCACTCCATACTCATTTGACCAGTGGGCCAGAAAGTATGCACCTCATGTTCCAAACCATAAAATGAACTGAACAGCACATTCTGGCATGTTACTAACATAGGATCAACCCATCGATATTCCAACTACTTCAGGTCAGCACCATTCCTTCTTTTCTTTGTTTCCTAATGCCCTACTATTGTATTCTCTGCTAATCTTATTCCCCACTGTAAACTATTTCAAACCTCAAGTCTACTGCTCCTTTTATATTTATCACTGACAAGTCTTTCTTCTGCCTTGTTTACTGGTCTTGAGTTTCAGTGTTTTCCCTCTCAGTCATTCATCACCAGAGACGATTCTATCATTAGCTAGGATGAGGAGGTCAGGTGGAAAAAATTTAGGGTGGTAGCAAGTGCCCCCACAACAGCCCTGCAACAACTGCCTCACTTTTAAGTCAGACAGGGAGAAAGGCCCATATGTATGCAGTTTGATGATGTGTCAGCACGGTTCTCACACCACACCTGCAGGAAGAGAGAAAGACATATGGCGGCAAGGTTTGATGACAGTGATGGGATTCCCACACTCTGCTGGCAGGAAGAGAGAGACCAACACATCAGCACAATTTGACATGTTAGCAGGGTCCCTATCCTCCATCAGCAGAAAGATGACCTTGAGTGGTGGTGCAGTAAATTGCGAGTAAGAGGAGTTAGAAGACTAGGAGGGGAGAAGAGGAAAGGAGGAAGAGTGAAGGAAAGGGTAAGGAAAGGGTGTGTGTGTGAGAGAGAGAGATATGGAAGGAAATGGTAATGGGGAGTGAGTGAGAAGAGAGGGAAGGAAGGAAAGGGGAAGAGGTGAGCGAGAAGGATGGGGTGAGAGTGAAGGGAATGAGGAAAGGGGAAGGGAAGGAGGTGAGAGAAAGGGGAATGAAAAAAGGAAGGAAAGATGTGAGTGAAAGAAAATGTAAGAGAAGAGGAGCTGAATGATGTGAAAGTGGAGAATAAGAGGAAAAGAGGGGGGAAAGGGAGAAAGGTAGTAGGAACGGGAGGGAAGTAGAAAGGAAGCAAGACTGCATGGGGGTGACTTTGAATGGGATAGAGTGTTCTCCACAGAGATCTCCACCATTACTTCCACTTTCCCAGCAGGTAGATGTGGGGAAGAGTGGGAAGTAGATGGTAGGGATCCCAGTAGTGTGGCAGGGTTGCCAGCTTCCTATAAATGTGTTTACTGACACTATTTGCCACATCTTTGGGAAGCTTGACCCTTGCTTCCTACCTTTCCCAGCATATCAAATATCAAAAGGTGACAAGTACCTCCAAGGTACTCCCACTTAGCAAAGCTCCAAGGGAACCCCCTTTCTCTTGGCCCTCTCAGTGATTTAATCTTCCCTACTCCTGGGGTGGGGAGGAGGGGGTGTAGAACCATCTCACCTCAGGTAGCAGATTGCCTTGAGCCTCTCCAGTTCATCACCATTCTCCTTGAGAGCATCTCATCCTTGTCACTGACATCACATGTTTGCTTCTCTTCCTCTCTACCTTCTCATTCTTTTTCTTTAACTGGAGATATCTTCTTTCCATTTCTCATGTACCTATAATATGATCTATTTTCAATAAGAGTACCTACATTCATGTTGAAGTGAAGTTATCAATTTGAATTTGCTGACAACACATATCACTAAAAGTAAAGGAAGGTTATGCAAAACTCATGGTACTCAGAAAACTTAAACCACTACTAACTCAAAATGACTTCCGAACAATACTACAGGCACTAATTTTCTCCAGCACAGATTACTACAATGCCCTTATGTTAGGACTACCTAATACAACATTAAGACCACTGCAAATACTTCAAAACACAGCAGCTAGAATACTAACTGGAAAAAGGAGGGACCATATAACCGAAACCCTAGCAGAGTTACATTGGCTACCAATTGAACACAGAATTAAATACAAAACCCTATGTATCATTCACAAACTAATTTATGATGAGAAATCAGACTGGTTGAACACAGCATTACGGGTACACATTCCACACAGGAACCTCCGATCAGCAAATAAAGCACTCCTAACCATTCCATCAGTTAAAACAGCAAAACTAACCCAAGTGAGAGAAAGAGCCCTATCACTAGCAGGACCCATAATCTGGAACACAATGCCTCCAGAGATCAGACTACAAAGTGATCTCAAGACATTTAAGAAAAGTTTAAAAACATGGCTTTTTAAACAAGCATTTTATAAAGAGAGTGGAAAATAGAGAGAAATTATTCAGGATAAGACAGAAAGGCACCGACACACAGTCCAAGGACTGTACAGTAGATTAGTCTACGAACTCCACCCCACAATAAAGCATAACGATAATACTATGTGTGATAAAACTACTGGTGTAAGTACCTTGGTACAATTGGTCATGAACTATTTCACTAAATGTCTATGTTTAATGATATATTGTAACCGGACCTTTGACGGCACCTGTTAGAATGTACTATAGTACACTTTTACCTACATTAAATATGTGCCTACATGTAAACCGTTGCGATGGTATTTAACTTAGCAACGGTATAGAAAGGTTTTTAAATAAATAAAATAAATTTGTCTGAAAGACAAGAGAACCATTCATGAATGGTGCTGCTAATACCAGCCTCTACAAGATGTAACAGGAGGATTTTATGATTTAATGTATCAAAAGCTGAGGTGATGTCCTAATAAAACCAGAACATATGAAGTGCCTGCACCAAATCCTCTTATAATTGTGTCAGTGCTTGAGAGTAATAAGGCCTCAGTGTTATGCTGGCACCTGAAACTGAATTGATATTGGTCCAGTGTCGAGTGAGAATCAATGAAATGTGTCAATTGTTGTAATACTACCATCTCTATTACTTTTGTAAGAAAGTGTATTGAAGAACTGGGATGAAATTAGAAAGATTATTTGAATCAGAGAGAGGGTTTTTTTTTAATAGTGGAGGTACAGAAGCTTTTTTGGGGGAAACAGAGGAACATTACCTGAGAAGAGAAAAATTAACTATATATTATCTGTTTCAAGAATTTTGTGTTGTGATACTTTCAGTAGAGGGCTAGAGCACAGGTTAAGAGCAAAGGGATGAAGAACTGAGTTTGTTTATAATCTCAGATTGTGGAAAGGAATCAAATACAGACTAGGCATTAACTGTGGCGTGAGTGGTGAATGGAATACAATCAGGAAATAATATGCATATTTTAGCAGTTTTGTCTGAAAACTGATTAGCAAAGGATTGACATATGTGTGATAAGGGATCTTTGAAAAACTTTGCTGATAGATGGGAAAAGGGGATTCAGGCCCTTTACAATGTAAAATAATTCATATGGTTGTTCAATAATGACTGAATGTGGCTATTAAAGTAGGTCTTTTTTTTACAGTATTTGTCACTTTCCTGATGTCAGATGCTTCTCTTCTTTATGGGAGAATTTTAAGGTTGTTTCTTCTCTGGAAGTTGAAAACTTCATTGCTAATTTCAATGATGTAATTTATCCACTTTTTCATTGCCCAGCTTCACTTCTCAAATCTTCTAAGAGTTTGTTAGCCTCCTAGTTTGCCAAACTCATTAACCTCTCTCTAGCTGAGGGTACGATTTCATCACCTCTCAAGAAACCTGTTGTGAGTCCACTTTTGAAGAGGTCATCACTGGACCCTTCTGATCCGAACAACTACTGACGTATTTTGTCTCTACCTCATTTCACAAAAGTTCTTGAATCAGCAGTCTTATCACAATTAACTGATTACCTTCAGAAATATGAAGTGCTCGACCCCCATCAATACAGTATTCTTCTTTCGTTCAGCGCTGAAATTCTTCTCTTCTCACTCACTGATTTCCTCAGACAAGGGCTCGATAATGGCCAACAATTTATTCTAATATCTCTTGACATAATCGCTGCCTTTGACACCATCAACCACTACATTCAAATCTACCATCTAAAAGAATCTGGTATCTCAGGGAATGTCCTCAGCTGGTTTGCCTCTTATCTCTCTGACAGAAATCACCACATCAAATTTCAAAACACTCTTTCAGACCTATCTGCTATTAAATCCAGGGTTCCACAAGTTTCCACTCTCTCTGCTACTTTATTCAATATATATCTGGCTCCAATTTGTAAAATTCTATCTAACTTAACAGATTGTTATAAACTTTATGCCGATGATATGGAGTTTGTTCTCAGAATTCACCCTACCTGGCAGGAAACTCATGAGCTTCTTTACATCTGTTTTTCAATCATCAAAAAAATGGTTACATTTGAATAAACTTGCCTCAATGGGGTGGATTTTCGCCCAAGAATCCGCTCTTGCGCATGCCAAGCCTATTTTGCATATGCCCGGCGACGCGCGCAAGCCCCGGGATGCGTGTATGTCCCGGGGCTTGAAAAAAGGGGCGGGGCAGTCTGGGGCGGTCCAGGTGTGGGGCCGGAGCCTCCAGGCACAGGGACAATTTGCTGTTGTGCCCGGGATCATGGGCCGGCCATTGGCCGGCACGCACAACCTATGTCTGCCTGGAGGCAGGTGCAACTTACAAGACAACGGTTAGGTGGGGGGTTTAGGTAGGGCTGGGGGCAGCTTAGGTAGGGGAAGGGAGGGGAAGGTGGGGGGGTGGAAGGAAAGTTCCCTCCGAGGCTGCTCTGCTTTCTGTGGCCTCGGAGGGAACAGGGAAAGCCATCTGGGCTCCCCTAGGGCTCAGCGCGCACAAGGTACACAATATAAGAACATAAGAAATTGCCATGCTGGGACAGACCAAGGGTCCATCAAGCCCAGCATCCTGTTTCCAACAGAGGCCAAGAACCTGGCAATTACCCAAACACTAAGAAGAACCCATGCTACTGATGCAATTAATAGCATTAATAGCAATTAATAGCATTAATAGCCTTCTCCTCCAAGTGTGCACCGCTTTGCGCGCGCCGACCCAAGATTTTATAACATGCGTGTGGCTGTGTAGTACGCATGTTATAAAATCGGGCGTAGATTTGTGCACGCCAGGTTGCGCGTACATTCTACGCCTGCGTGTACATTTTAAAATCTGGCCCTATATGTCTAAAACTGAATTCATCAGCATTCATAGTCCTTACTCTTCTTTCACTGATAAGACTTTAATTCTTGATAACATGTCTTTTCCCATTAAAACTCAAATTAAAAGCCTTGGTGTCATTCTTGACAATATTCTCTCATTCCGTCCACAAATCAAACATGTCATTTCCCAAGGATTCTATGGACTCTGAGTTCTCTCAGATCTCAGAAAGCTCCTTCTCCCCCCAAATTTTGACAGTTCTACAAGCTTCAGTTTTTCCCATTATAGACTATTGAAATAACTTATATACTGGGATCCCATCCACAATTCTTCGCTCACTTCAGTTGCTTTTGAATTCAGTGGCCAGGCAACTTTCAGGCCTGAGAAGGAACGATCACATTATTCTCACATTGATCGAGCTCCATTGGTTACAGATTCAGGAGAGGATCAAATACAAGATGGGAATGTTAATCTTTAAACGCTTAAATGACCATTCATCTGTTTGGGCCAACACGATTTTAACATTTTATCAACCTTCCAGAACTCTGCGCTCCTCTCAAAGAGGACTTCTGGAGATTCCTTCCCCTAAAATTGCATGATTACATACTACTCATGAATGCGCTTTCTCAGTTGCTGGGCCTACTCTCTGGAACTCACTACCCATCACTCTTAGACAATATGATGGCGTAAAAGATTTCAGATAACAAATTAAAACTTTTTTTTTAAGGTAGCCTATTTTTAGATGTTTTCATTAATTTTCTGATTTTATTTTGTCAGTTCTGATTAAATCTATATGAGCTATGTTTTGTTCTGTCAATGTTATTTAAGTTTTTATCTTATTTTAAAATTTGTGTTCATTGTATTTTTAAGTTTTTTATTGTTTAATATTTATTTTTTTCATCACCTAGGCCTTTTTGTGTTAGGCGATTCACAAATTTTAATAAATGTAAAATATCTCCCAAAATGATGGTTTTAGAGAGACTGATAGGTGCATTAATTAAACAAACCGGGAGGGCAGGAGGTTAGAAAAATGTTTAATGTCTTAGATGAGGCTATGAGTATCTTATAGGGCAAAGGAATAGACAGAGACAAGTGGGAAGTTTAGGTATTTCTTGAAAATGATGGGTAGGCCACCCTTCCTCATTGTTTTCTAGGCTAGATAAATATGAATTTCCCTCAGGGCAGCATTGATTTATGATGGGAAAGTCATTTTGAGTATTCCAGATTTCTGCAATGCACAAACATGTTACTGTTATCTATTAGCCCCCTGATATATTTAGCCAGATAAATTACCCTAGATGTCGCAGAATCCCCTAAAGTTGAGTCCTCAGCTCCCATGAGCTTACCTGGTACTCATAGTGTATCCTGGGGATTCTGACAAGTGATGGATTGTAGCCACTGCATTTTTTATACTCTAGAAAAAAGGATAGAGGGATATTTTCTTTATTTCCTTTTCTCAGTTTAAACTCATCATTTGACTTAAGTTGCCGGATGTCAATGTTTACAAAAGAAAAGAAAAAGTAAACAGAAGTTAAAAAACAGGAATTAAAAAATTGAGGTCAAGTTGATGGTGAAGCTGCCTGACAAGATTGATTGAATTATGGAGCTAATGAGAGAGTCCCTCAGACTCAGAATAAGACAGTAGTTTGCCTCAACCAATCACAGTGGGAAAGCCAAAAGCAAACCACAATCAGACTGCTTTGCTGGGCATATTTTTATTTCATATTTCATATTTCATATTTAAAAATTGAAAACAAATAAAATAAATATTTGGTAGAGATGTGAATCGTGTGATCGATCGTCTTAACAATTGATTTTGGCTAAGGGGGGGAGGGAATCGGATCGTCGCGGTTTTGTTTGGTTTAAAATCATGAAAATCGTAAATCGGGGGAGGGCCGGAAAACTGGCACACTAAAACAACCCTAAAACCCACCCCGACCCTTTAAAATAAATCCCCCACCCTCCCAAACCCCTCCAAATGTCTTAAATTACCTGGTCCAGTGTCATATGACAGGGCAAAGGTAGCGCCGGCACCATTTCTATTAACGCACCCGTGGCCCGAGAGTGGAAGATCACAGCGGGACCCCCCCACTGGACCCCAGGTAATTTAAGACATTTGGGGGGGGGGGTTTGGGAGGGTGGGGGATTTATTTTAAAGGGTCGGGTGGGTTTTAGGGTTGTTTTAGTGTGCCGGTTTTCCCGCCCTCCCCCTTCCCCCGATTTACGATTTTTGACGATAAATCGGGGGAATGCCTATTGTATATCGCCTCTAACGATTTTTGACGATTTAAAATATATCAGATGATATTTTAAATCGTCAAAAAACGATTCACATCCCCAATATTTGGGATCCAGCCCCAGAGGAAGAGAGGAAGCCAGTGTGATAGTGTTTTTGTCCGGTTTGCCTCAGGGAAGCCAGCCAGCAGAGAGAGAGAGGGAGAGGCTGGGAAATCCAGAAAAACGTCCAGTAAGCCAGAAACTGAGAGCCAAGGAGCCTTTATGTGGCATGACCCTCGTTTTTTTTTGCTGCCAGGAACACATTGAGGAGACTGACCATGGAGGATGATAGCAGAGAAGTGAAACCTGGTGTTTAGCAAGTGTGGGAAGAAAAATAAATTGTTTTATGGCTTAATACCACAAAGCCTAGAAAAGAATAAAAGATCTTAAACTCACTGTTACTCTGTTAGCAACCTTCCTGATAGTTTGTTTTTCCTGGAGCTCGGTTTTTGACTAGGAATTTCAGGAAAGAGATGCTTTTCAGCCTGTTTCTCCATGAATTACATATTTTTAATCTGACCAAAGAAGCTGTTGGATTCCTTCATTATTATTTATTAATGTTTAAAAAAGGGCCACATCATTAGGGGTGGACCCTATAGGATTATTGACTGTGTGTGAGCGTGTGTGTGTGTGTGTGTGTGTATGGGGGGGGGGGGAGTTGAAACAAGATTTGTGCATTCGAGGGAAGATCATCTCTGAAATGTTCTTTTTGCTAACAAAGGTCCTGTTCTTTGCCTAGTTCATGTACCCTCTACTAATTTTACATCTACAGTATATTTATTTATTTTATTTATTTAAAATCTTTTCTATACCGTCATTAAGTTATTTACCATCATAACGGTTTACAGGCTGGCACAAATAGGCAAAACAAATATTAGTATACTCAGTTATTATTCATTGTGTTGCATTGCTATTGTGTGCATGAGAAATTGACTTTTTTACAATGATTAATAAGAGTTTTCTGTTATTATATGCCTTTTAATTTTCTATGAGGCCGAAGCAATATCAGCGCCCGTTAAAAGAGCACTCATCATTGAGCACTCGCTCCCTTAACGTGTGCCGATGCACCTCTCCTGGGTGCCCAATTTAATATTTAAATCAAGTGCCATGGTAAAAAGGAGGCACTTGGGGAAATTGTGTGCTCCTAGTGCCTCCTCAGCAGCAGGTGCCCAGGAGAGGTGGTGGTCAGGTTAGGAAAATGGATGCTCAATTTCTCCTATTTTGGTTCCTCTGACATAATATCTCAACAATACCTATTACCTATGCTCGATTGGATGCACATTTTGGATGTGCTAGCCCCTGTTTTGCATTGGGGGTTATGGACACGCATCCAAAACGTGCATCTAATTGTGAGTTGAGATGCGTGATGTGGCCATTGTACAGTATTGCATCGGCCTGTGTGTTTGTCTAACTGAACTTATTGATTTACACTTCAGTTATTAGTAAACGTTTTCAAATATTCTTGCCTGTTGTGATTTCAAGAGGTACATTGTGCAATGGGAAAAAGCAAAGGGTTATCTGAGAAGGGCACGGGGTGTGGTATCTGGGGGCAATGCTAGACCCCTTCAGGTTTTGAACCAGTAAACAAGTATATATCTATTTCTTCTATGGTAATCCCCCCCCCCCCCCCCATCCCCACCAGTCTAGGAAAATGCATGTCTTAAGGGGCACTACATAGATAGTCAATGGGATAAATGTCCTGCTGAATATCCCCGGTAAAGTTATCTGGCTACCTTTAGCCAGATAACTTTAAATATAACCAGCTATTTTTGGAAAAATCAAACACAGCTACAATTATCCAAAAAATGTATCCATCCAATCCCTAATATCAGAGTTAGCTGGATAAGTTATCCAGACAATTCATTCCTGCCCTAATGTATCCCCAAAATGCCCATTACATATCCGACTAATTTTTATCCAGGTAATGACTTAGGCCTGGATTCATCATTCATCGCAGAATGATGAATCCTGTGAAAATGGGGGGGGTGGGCCTGCGAAAGCCTGCAGACTTCACACCACGGTGGTATGATTTTGGCGGCCGCGGTGCACCGGCTGCCGGCTTTCACACCGAATAGTGCCACCGTGAAAGATTGTGCTATTCGGCCCACTACTGCCGACGATAATGTTAGTAACATTATCGCCAGCAGTGAAGATACCGCCGACTCAGCCCCTTCCCCGCCCCAATCTAATTTACATGCTATCACACGCGATAAATCGCGTGCGATAAGCCTTTGATAAATTACCCCCTTAATTAGCTTAAAGTTAGCAAGATAACTATTGGGGATATTTAAAACTTAGCATTTAGTTGGATAACATGAATAGTGGTTAGAGTATTCAAGCAAAGAAGCGAGTTAACATATGGCAATGTAACCTACACAGAGCATTAGTTACAACCAGCTAGTGGTGCATTCATGGAATCTACCTTATAGTTAATATATGGATTAGCTATATGGCTGTTACATTCAACAAAGTTGATTGAGTTCACTCATGATAATGGTAGAGTAGAGTTAGTCTACTCTTGTACTTCTACAGCTAGGGCAGGCCTTCTGTGTACCACAAGAAAGAATGAATAAATAAAGTTGGGGAGGAAGAGGTCTGGCCGTCAATTGGTTTTGCAGGTGGGATGGGGGCTTGTTGGGTAACCTGAACAGAGCAGGAGTAACAACCTAAAATCCTTAGGAGTAGATTTTAGGCCCACGCACGTGTCCATGTGCGCGCAGTTCCTGGTGTGTACACATGGACACAGCTATTTTATGTCATGCAATTCCCATACACACATGTGTGCCAGATTTTAATGTCCGCACATTCATGTGTGGGCAGGTGGCTTCTTCCATGCAAGGGGAGGGGGGGGGGGGTTAAAGAATCATGTGGTGACGCAATCGAGCCTTTGCCCAGTTTTGGGTCATAGATATTCCTGCCTTTGCTATAGCTATCGTCAACGTTTCTTTACTGACTATTGGTCTTTCCATGCTAATCCAATGTTTTGCACATTTTTTGAACCTTTCATAGACCCTGGGACTAGTGTTCATGCTACTGCTAATGCTGCTTTGCTGTTCTTTCAGTGCCTTTGAGTTCTGATGCCACTCTTCCTCTTGGCTTAGATATTCCTCAATTTTGGGGAGTGTTGAAAGTATTACTGTGAGCTTTTTGGTTTTTTGTCAGACATGATTTCCACTCTTTTTTTGGGTTTTTGTGTTTCTACCTTACTAGATGACAGTGCATAACGGCAAGACTAGCCCATCCCATTTGGATGCAAGTTTCACTTATATTTAAATCCTCTTTCCTTCCCAGCCTCCTGATGCAATGTAAACATTACTATGCAATGAAGCCTACTGCATGCTAGCGTATCACACTTAAGATCCAATCTATTCCCCTTGTTCTTACTTTTTACAAGAAATAAGTTCTTGAATTTCCTACCGTTACAATGAAAAAAATATAAGTTTGAGTTGCCTACTGTTACAATGTTCTTGAGTCACTTACTGTAGGGATGTGAATCGTGTTTTGACAATTTAAAATATCGTCCGATATATTTTAAATCGTCAAAAATCGTTAGGGCCACGATACAATACCAATTCCCCCGATTTATCGTCAAAAAATCGTAAATCGGGGGAAGGGGGAGGGCAGGAAAACCGGCACACTAAAACCCCCTAAAACCCACCCCCGACCCTTTAAATTAAATCCCCCATCCTCCCGAACCCCCCCAAATGCCTTAAATTACCTGGGGGTCCAGCGGCGGTCCGGATCGGCAGCAGTCCGGAACGGCCTCCTGCAATTGAATTGTGTTGTCTTCAGCCGGCGCCATTTTTCAAAATGGCGGCGCAAAATGGCGGCGGCCATAGACCAACACGATTCGACTGCAGGAGGTCGTTCCGGACCCCTGCTGGACTTTTGGCAAGTCTTGTGGGGGTCAGGAGGCCCTCCCAAGCTGGCCAAAAGTCCCTGGGGGTCCAGCGGGGTCCGGAATACGATCTCCTGCCGCGAATAGTTTTCCGTACGGAAAATGGCGCCGGCAGGAGATCGACTGCAGGAGGTCGTTCAGCGGGGGTTCCGGACCGCCGCTGAATGTAGCATGAACGTAGCTGAAACTTAGAACATTAACATGTGATAGAAGAATAAAGTAGCAGTTACAATAAAACAGGGATAAAATGCAAACTTGGAATGTAGCATTCTACATTCCAAGTTTGCATTTTATCCCTGTTTTATTGTAACTGCTACTTTATTCTTCTATCACATGTTAATGTTCTAAGTTTTTTTCACATGTTAATGTTCTAAGTTTTTTTTTTTTTTTAAGTATTTATCCTCTTATCACACCCTGTTATTTGTAAACCGGCATGATGCGACTCCCATCGCGAATGCCGGTATATAAGAAATTCAAATAAATAAATAAAATAAAATAAATATATAGGGCCCTCCAGATGTCAAAACTTTGTTTTGACAGGTGATCACACCCACTTCTGGTTTAGGCCCTGCCTTTATCCCATCCTTAGCCAATCAACATTCACTTCCGGGTCATGTCCTGCCAGCTTCCCCACCTTAGCCCTGCCCCTGGTTGACATTTGGCCTGGCTCCATCAAGGTCATGCCTCTTTTTGACCATGGGGCAGCCATTTTGGCTGCATGGGGGCTGCTATATTGGATAACAGCATGGCTAATATGGGGTTGCCATCTTTGATGGCATCACGGCTAACAGGGTGCCAGTGAATGACAACACAGCAGTGCTCCTTATCCCCATAGAGAGGGGCATGCATAGATTTGCCTTTTGAGAGGAGCGTAAAATGCAGGCTAACTGCAGCTTTTGTGGGGTAATAATGATGATAATTTGAATAATAACTGAAGAAGGTACCTAAACGTCCAATGATCTCAAAATTGTAGCTTGATGAACCAAAGTTAATTTAACCCTCATAATAGGCTTCATCGTTAAGTCATAACAATGACTTTTTTTTTTACTCTGCCTTATATTTAATCATAGGGCTGTAGTATTCGATATTTTTTTAGAATTTCTCTTTTACATGTGATAGTATTGTTAAACTGTGCTGTGTCACTCAATATTCATTTAAAACGTTGCTGCAAACTTTCATATTCATAAATTGTAGTAAACAATTATCCATTCAGTAAATAATTATCTATTCACTTATCTTCAGAATATAGATGTACTCCTGTGCTGATATGGAAGCCTTCAACTCCTGCAGAAGGAAACTTCTGCTCCGAGGAAGCTATGCCCGACACGGGACCATGTTTTGGATTTTTATGCGATCCTTTTTCAAGGGCTGGAATCACTGAAAATAAAGGTTCAGTTTAAAAGCTAAAAATATGTTGCTTAAATATTTGTTATGTAGTATATATTCTTGTAATCTCAAGAAGATGGCAAATACTTTTTTGTCGACAGTCAAAAGAATGTTCATTCAAACACTTACTGTTGCGGTAGTAGATTTTCGACAAAAAAGTATTTGCCAGCATCTTGAGATTACAAGAAAAAAAAAAAAAAAAGCAAGCAGGGATCTGTGTTTGACCCAGCGAGGGGAGGTTAGGGGAGTAGACGATACTTCCATCCACCTCCTCTCCTCTCCCCATCATAAATCTTAATATGGACCCTATTTTTAAATATGAAAATAATATATAGTAGACTTGAAATGTTAGAAAACTATAGCATTGAAACCTATAAGCTGTTTTAAAACCAGTGAATGTTTGGAAACTAATAGCATATATATTTTTTAAATCATTTTATAAAAATATAAAATATGAGTGATCACCAACAAACCTGGCACAGGTACATTTTCATAATATATTAGTCCCTTGTTTATTATGCAAATCATTTGTCAACACTAACATTAGAAGTTTATATATGAGTTTCATGAATATCATTTTGCACTAATGATATATTAAAACTGCATGAAAAGTTAGCTGTTTTGGGATGGCAAGAATGTAGCCATGTATATCTGGTACCTAAACTTGAGATATATGTGTGCTGGGTTCTAGAGGGGGCCACGGTCTGTGGCCCCTGGACATGGACTGTCTCTGCATTAGCTGAGCTAGATGGGGAAGGGATTGTAAAATGTGGAAAAGTTCTAGATAATTACAAATGTAGGTTTGTGGTGCTATGGCCCAGAATGAATCCAGTTGAGCTAGAGTTCCAAAAAGAGCAGGGATGAAATGCCAGGTCAAACATGTAGCCATGTGGAAAATTATTTTGTACTCTCAGGTGTGTGAATAATTTCTGTGTGGGGACACTCACTCTGATATTAGAAGACCCAAGTAACAGTTTTTGGAAGCCATATTGTATTTCCGCCATTTTTCTTTTAGAGATTTTTTACACAACTTTTGAAGTGAAATATCTCCAGAATGAGGTCAATTGAAACCATGGACTCAACTATAGTTACCACATTTGTTTTTCATCATTTCCTGTTGAATGCTAGCATGAGCTCCAGGAACATTGACCAAAATGCATGTGAAACATCGTTCCTTGAAGAAGAACTATCGTAGTTCGAAATGTGGTCCTGCATTAGACTGTTTGATCTCTCAATGGGCGTTTCAACTATGGCATATCTTGGCATTTTTTCAAACATTGAATATTGAGATAAGTCCTCTTCTATGGCTTTTTCATTAGATATTTGTGCAAAAGATTACATATTTTAATAGCAAAGAAAAATGTATAAAAAATAAGAAAATATATAATAAAATATTCAGTTAATATGAGATGAACTGTGATTGCAACATGACCGATGATTATATATAAGGTTGAGTATTAAGTATGACAGCACAAACTGATGATGCCTAGTATGAAGGTCATTTCTACAGCATGTATCGAATATAGTGATTTGAAATTGAGGGCAGGAGGATTATTTCATTGTTTTGATTGTTAGTATTCCACTTTACCTCACAATTAAAGAGTGGGTTTTTTTTTTATATTCTAAAAATATTGTCTATCGCTGATTTTATAAGTAATCTAGATCTTTCCTGAAGTCACGCTTTTCCATTATCTGCTCTGGAATCCTCTGCTGTTTTGGGCAGTCTCATCCTTTACCTCATTTTTTGTTAAATGTGCCAGGAACCCTGCAGAGGTTCCATTTCTGGCTGAACTTCGTGTCTGGCTCTGAGCTGGATTCCCATTGCCAATTCCTCCTTTTCTTCCTTTGCTTTTGAAACACAGTACTGAGCTGCATAATGAAGTCTTCACGCTCATTCTTCAAGCTGCACAGAAACACAAGTGTCAGCCCCCCAGTGCCTCCCCAGAAAACCAATCTCTACCACATTTCAAAGCTGTCCAAAACATTCTGGTCATAAAAGGGCAGTCTGGGTTGCCGAAAGTTGCATTGTTACTCTTACTCATGTGTTACCGCTTTTTAAATGAGGCTGTACATTATCATAGGCTTTTTTGAAAACATCTTATAAATGAATATTTAAAATTTGTTATGGCCATGTTGTTCAGTGACTGATATTTGTCAACTGTGGTGCAGTGTCACAGATAAAAGAAATAGCTTGCCACAACAAGGAGGAACTGAAAAAAACTCATTACAGCTTGTCTTGGAACAGAAGAATGGCATCACTTCCCTCTGTGAGGGCTTAAGTTAAAGACTACAATTAAATTGCAGGACTTAACAGAGCTTCTTTGTGGTTTATTTACTGCCAGAAGCTTTGCTTTTGAAGCAATGGGGGGTTCAGTATCTTAACAGAAATTGACTCGGCCCAGTGGGTCCAATCCAGTTGCATTAATTCACATGTTTTTGCTACTGTGTCATGGTTATGAGCAAATATCTGCGCAATGGCTGGAAAAAGGAGAAAACCCAAAAAAAACAGGCAGATGGGAACACAATTAAAAACAATTCCTGCTGCTTGCTGTCTGCTAAAGGGACATCATGGTTTTCCCTTCCCTCGCTTTTTATCCAAGATGCTCAAACAGAACCAACTGTCTGCTCCTGTTTGTTAGGTTAATGTGTGGGAGATTCACAATAATTACTCTAGACTTCACTTGAAAGAAAGTACCGGGTTGATTTTCTTTATTACCCTTGGTTTTGAATGTTTTATTTTAAAATTTGATATAGTGTATAATGAATGTCAATTTAAATTTTTAACTGCTTTGATTGTACAAATGGAATTGTGCTATATCAAATAAAATAAGAATAAAAATTATGATTAATCACATGGAAATGATCCAAACCCAAATCATACCAGCCAACAATTTATTTATTATCTTTTCTTCTATAACTTTTTGGATTGGTATTCCTTCTTTCTATTTTTCTTTTTCAAGCAAAATCAGAATCATTTCTGGTGTTCTGGCACCATGAACTTTAATTCATAACTACTTGGGATTTTCCCCCTATTTTAATAGATCCATAAGAACATAAGAAAATGCCATACTGGGTCAGACCAAGGGTCCATCAAGCCCAGTATCCTGTTTCCAACAGTGGCCAATCCAGGCCATAAGAACCTGGCAAGTACCCAAAAACTAAGTCTATTCCATGTAACCATTGCTAATGGCAGTGGCTATTCTCTAAGTGAACTTAATAGCAGGTAATAGACTTCTCCTCCAATAACTTATCCAATCCTTTTTTAAACAGAGCTATATTAACTGCACTAACCACATTCTCTGGCAACAAATTCCAGAGTTTAATTGTGCATTGAGTAAAAAAGAACTTTCTCCGATTAGTTTTAAATGTGCCCCATGCTAACTTCATAGAGTGCCCCTTAGTCTTTCTACTATCCGAAAGAGTAAATAACCGATTCACATCTACCCGTTCTAGACCTCTCATGATTTTAAACACCTCTATCATATCCCCCCTCAGTCGTCTCTTCTCCAAGCTGAAAAGTCCTAACCTCTTTAGTCTTTCCTCATAGGAGAGTTGTTCCATTCCCCTTATCATTTTGGTAGCCCTTCTCTGTACCTTCTCCATCGCAATTATATCTTTTTTGAGATGCGGCGACCAGAATTGTACACAGTATTCAAGGTGCGGTCTCACCATGGAGCGATACAGAGGCATTATGACATTTTCCGTTTTATTCTCCATTCCCTTTCTAATAATTCCCAACATTCTGTTTGCTTTTTTGACTGCTGCAGCACACTGTACCGACGATTTCAATGTGTTATCCACTATGACACCTAGATCTCTTTCTTGGGTTGTAGCACCTAATATGGAACCCAACATTGTGTAATTATAGCATGGGTTATTTTTCCCTATATGCATCACCTTGCACTTATCCACATTAAATTTCCTCTGCCATTTGGATGCCCAATTTTCCAGTCTCACAAGGTCTTCCTGCAATTTATCACAATCTGCTTGGGATTTAACTACTCTGAACAATTTTGTGTCATCTGCAAATTTGATTATCTCACTCGTCGTATTTCTTTCCAGATCATTTATAAATATATTGAAAAGTAAGGGTCCCAATACAGATCCCTGAGGCACTCCACTGTCCACTCCCTTCCACTGAGAAAATTGCCCATTTAATCCTACTCTCTGTTTCCTGTCTTTTAGCCAGTTTGCAATCCACGAAAGGACATCGCCACCTATCCCATGACTTTTTACTTTTCCTAGAAGCCTCTCATGAGGAACTTTGTCAAACGCCTTCTGAAAATCCAAGTATACTATATCTACCGGTTCACCTTTATCCACATGTTTATTAACTCCTTCAAAAAAGTGAAGCAGATTTGTGAGGCAAGACTTGCCCTGGGTAAAGCCATGTTGACTTTGTTCCATTAAACCATGTCTTTCTATATGTTCTGTGATTTTGATGTTTAGAACACTTTCCACTATTTTTCCTGGCACTGAAGTCAGGCTAACCAGTCTGTAGTTTCCCGGATCGCCCCTGGAGCCCTTTTTAAATATTGGGGTTACATTTGCTATCCTCTAGGGATGTGAATCGTTTTCCATATCGTCTTAACGATAGAAATCGTGTGGCAGGAGAAGAAAATCGTGTTTGGCACGATTATTTCATTGAAAAATCGTTTTTTCCGATTAGTGCGCACTAACTCCGAGTTAGTGCGCACTAACTCCCCGTTAGTGCGCACTAACTCAAAATGATACAAATAGACACTTTCCAGGTCACTGAAGGTCAGTTAGGAATGAATATGTGTTCCTATTGGCTGGCAGCCCTCTTATCTATTGATGTTACCAAGGTTTCCACTGAGGTAATGGTTGGGGGGATGTGAAATGGAAACAGTTGGAAGCTTGACATGTGATGATCAGCACTCACGTGACTAGAACTTCTTTGTTTATTATTTTTGTTAGCAGGCACCTGAAATGCTAGTGCATGTTGAATTTGCCAATCACTGTGCATTTTAGAAAGGTGGTCCTGGCTGGAACTGTACACAGTTCAAATATATGTAATTGATTGTTGGTAAGTGTATTTTTTAAGTAGCCACACTGGCACCAGTATGTTTACTTTTCCTCCTACTTAACTCACTAGCTCAGCTTTGTAAGAAGGGCTTCTCTGCTTGAGTGAGGGTCAGGCAGCTCCCCCCCTGTCTGTGAAGCCAGCCTCTCACTAGTAATGCAGGGAGGGAGCTGTCTCAGACTTCACCATCCTCCCCCCCCCCCCCCTCACCCACACACCATTCACTAGCTGGGACATGGGGGAAGTCAGGAGTGAGGGTCAGGCAGCTCCCCCTGTCTGTGAAGCCAGCCTCTCACTAGTAATGCAGGGAGGGAGCTGTCTCAGACTTCACCATCCTCCTCCCCCCCCCTCACCCACACACCATTCACTAGCTGGGACATGGGGGAAGTCAGGAGTGAGGGTCAGGCAGCCCCCCCCTGTCTGTGAAGCCAGCCTCTCACTAGTAATGCAGGGAGGGAGCTGTCTCAGACTTCACCATCCTCCCCCCCCCCCTCACCCACACACCATTCACTAGCTGGGACATGGGGGAAGTCAGGAGTGAGGGTCAGGCAGCTCCCCCCTGTCTGTGAAGCCAGCCTCTCACTAGTAATGCAGGGAGGGAGCTGTCTCAGACTTCACCATCCTCCCCCCCCCCCTCACCCACACACCATTCACTAGCTGGGACATGGGGGAAGTCAGGAGTGAGGGTCAGGCAGCTCCCCCCTGTCTGTGAAGCCAGCCTCTCACTAGTAATGCAGGGAGGGAGCTGTCTCAGACTTCACCATCCTCCTCCCCCCCCCCCCCTCACCCACACACCATTCACTAGCTGGGACATGGGGGAAGTCAGGAGTGAGGGTCAGGCAGCTCCCCCCTGTCTGTGAAGCCAGCCTCTCACTAGTAATGCAGGGAGGGAGCTGTCTCAGACTGGTATCAGGGTTAGGGCACTGTGTGCAGGAAGATCACAACACTCCTGGTATTAATAGGGATAGGGCACTGTAAGAGATGACTGTAGTAGATTGAATAAAGATCTGATGTTTATGCTCTCCTCACACCAAACAAAAACAACACACAAGCAGAGAAGCCCTTCTTACAAAGCTGAGCTAGTGAGTTAAGTAGGAGGAAAAGTAAACATACTTGTGCCAGTGTGGCTACTTAAAAAATACACTTACCAACAATCAATTACATATATTTGAACTGTGTACAGTTCCAGCCAGGACCACCTTTCTAAAATGCACAGTGATTGGCAAATTCAACATGCACTAGCATTTCAGGTGCCTGCTAACAAAAATAATAAACAAACAAGTTCTAGTCACGTGAGTGCTGATCATTACATTACTTTTTTTGTCAAGCTTCCAACTGTTTCCATTTCACATCCCTCCAACCATTACCTCAGTGTTAGCCTTGGTAACATCAATAGATAAGAGCACAGCCAGCCAATAGGAATACATACATACATATTCATTCCTAAGTGACCTTTACTGACCTGGGAAGTGTGAACACTTTGTTTCATTTTCTGTTGGTGTTCGTTAGTTTCCAGTTCCATTTCCCATCCCCCCAACCATCACCTCAGTGGTAACCTTGGTAACATCAATAGATAAGAGGGCAGCCAGCCAATAGGAACACATATTCATTCCTAACTGACCTTCAGTGACCTGGAAAGTGTTTATTTGTATCATTTTCAGTTAGTGCGCACTAAATCGAGTTAGTGCGCACTAACACGATTTAACGATTTTTAACGATAAATCGTTAGAATTTCTATTGTATCGTGTTCTATAACGATTTAAGACGATATAAACATTATCGGACGATAATTTTAATCGTTGAAAAACGATTCACATCCCTACTATCCTCCAGTCTTCAGGTACAATGGATGATTTTAATGATAAGTTACAAATTTTTACTAATAGGTCTGAAATTTCATTTTTTAGTTCCTTCATAACTCTGGGGTGTATGCCATCCGGTCCAGGTGATTTACTACTCTTCAGTTTGTCAATCAGGCCTACCACATCTTCTAGGTTCACCGTGATTTGATTCAGTCCATCTGAATCATTACCCATGAAAACCTTCTCCATTACGGGTACCTCCCCAACATCCTCTTCAGTAAACACCGAAGCAAAGAAATCATTTAATCTTTCCGCGATGGCCTTATCTTCTCTAAGTGCCCCTTTAACCCCTCAATCATCTAACGGTCCAACTGACTCCCTCACAGGCTTTCTGCTTCGGATATATTTAAAAACGTTTTTACTGTGAGTTTTTGCCTCTACAGCCAACTTCTTTTCAAATTCTCTCTTAGCCTGTCTTATCAATGTCTTACATTTAACTTGCCAATGTTTATGCTTTACCCTATTTTCTTCTGTTGGATCCTTCTTCCAATTTTTGAATGAAGATCTTTTGGCTAAAATAGCTTCTTTCACCTCCCCTTTTAACCATGCCGGTAATCGTTTTGCCTTCTTTCCACCTTTCTTAATGTGTGGAATACATTTTGACTGTGCTTCTAGGATGGTATTTTTTTTAACAATGACCACGCCTCTTGCACACTTTTTACCTTTGTAGCTGCTCCTTTCATTTTTTTTCTAACAATTTTTCTCATTTTATCAAAGTTTCCCTTTTGAAAGTTTAGCACGAGAGCCTTGGATTTGCACACTGTTCCTTTTCCAGTCATTAAATCAAATTTGATCATATTATGATCACTATTGCCAAGCGGCCCCACCACCGTTACCTCTCTCACCAAGTCCTGTGCTCCACTGAGAATTAGATCTAAAATTGCTCCCTCTCTCGTCTGTTCTTGAACCAATTGCTCCATAAAGCTATCATTTATTCCGTCTAGGAACGTTATCTCTCTAGTGTGACCCGATGATACATTTACCCAGTCTATATTGGGGTAATCTCCCCACTGTTCCTAGTCTGATCATTACAGAAACAATCCTGAGACCAGGAGCCATGCACCATGATGCTTTCAGATACTCTGTATCATGGGCTTTAAATTCAACCAATAGGTATCACCCTCAAAGATGACTATGACTCCATTTCTCCACAGGGGTTGTAAATGCTGCTTCTGCCACATTCCCAGCCCTAGCAGATCCTGAGTATGGAAGAATTAGGTTGGGGAATGGGAGACTCAACTTGAGGTGGCATAAAGTCGAGCACAATTAAAATCCTGTAGGAAAGAAAATACAGTATTGAATCCTTATTGATGGAAATTACATGTGTGATGGGTCAGAGTATAGCAGTGAGTGTATATTACTAGCCACCTGCCAAAAATGAAGAAAAGGTTTGTGATATGCTTGCTGAAATTTAAAAAGGTAAATATATTTGGTGTGGTAGCTCGATTGGTCAGTGGGTTAGGTACAGTCAGAGTAAATCACAATTAGCCAGACTGTGCTTCAGTGTTCTTTATTTACAGTGATAGCAAACTCAAAACAAAATGGCAGCAAACCTAAGGGAAACACTTCAGTAGTTTACCACTTCAATTAATGGCGGGGGTGGAAGGGAAATAGAACCAAAAGGTTACTAAGGGCCAAGAGTAACATATAAGTATGAGAAAAAAAAAAAGCACGACAGCTTGTTGGGCAGACTGGATGGGCCGTTTGGTCTTCTTCTGCCTTCATTTCTATGTTTCTATGTAAAACAGGCAGCAAATGAAAGCAAAATACTTCAGCAGTTACCCTGTTAGCCTCAGGTACTTCACAGTCTTTGCACAGAGAAAGTATTTACACAGAGAAAATTATTTAACCAACCTTTAGACATAAATGGACATAGTATATGCTAGTACTCCATCAGCTCCCTGGGGCCCATCTAACCCTTCTAGGGTGTCTGGTTTTATGCTGTGGGAAAGGTCTCCTCTCTTTTCCAGGATTCCCTGTGGGTCTCTATCTTAAAGAGGACTGGCTGGGATAGCTGTTCCTGGTCCTGTAAAGTAGACTGAGAGAATTTCCTATATACTCCCTCACATAACCTCCCCCTCATCTCAGTCTTGCTGGGATGATCACTTTCCTGAACAAGGGGCACCTCTCTTGAAAGGAAATCTGCATTTGCATCACTCTTGCATTGGATTCCTTATTCTTATTGGTCTGTTATGAATATAAACTGCCATCTCAGTAGGTAGTAGTGCAAGGCCTCTAAGGCCAACTTGACCACCAATACTTCCTTCTGTACAGTTTAGTACCATCTCTCACATGGCATCAGCTTCTGGCTGATGTGTGCCACATGATGTCTTTGGCCATCCTTCTGGGCTAAAATGGTCCTTAAGCTGACCTCTGAGGCATCAGTTTGCATCGTAAAGGGTTCAGTGAAGTCCAGTCTGATCAGGACTGGTTCAGAACATATAATCTCCTTCAGGGCTCTGAAGGCCTTCTCCACTTCCTCTGACCACAGGACCTTCTCTGGTGCTTTCCTTACTAGTAGCCTTCTGAGAGGTTCTGCCTTCTCTGAACAGTTAGGGAAAAACATCCTATAATATCCCATAAGGCCTAAAATTGCTGTCACTTTTCCTTTCATTTGCAGGACTAACAGCCGGGTGATTGCCTCAATCTTTCTGGTCTGTGGATGGACCTTGCTCTTCCCCAGGCCATAGCCAAGATAATGGGTCTCTTTCCCCCCTAGTATGTACTTATTAGGATTAACTGTCAACCCTGCTTTCTTCAGATTGGTTAAAATGGCCTGGATTTAGGTAAGATGAGTCTTCCAGCCATGGCTGTAGATCACAATGCCATCTAAGTAGGCAGCTACATGCTCTTGATGTGGGCAGAGCATGCTGTCGATCAATCGTTGAAACATGGTGGGGGCGAAATGAAGGCCAAATGGGAGTACCATGAACTGGAACAGCCCCATGGGTGTAAAGAATGTGGTCTTCTCTTTCACTGAGGGTATAAGAGGCACCTGCCTGTACCCTTTAGTAAGACTGAGGGTACAAATGAACTGGGACCACCCCAGACACTCAATCACTTCATCCACTTGTGGCATTGGATAGGCATTGAGTTTCAAGACTCCATTAACACTTTTCAAGTTGATATAGAACCTGAACCTGCCATCTGGTTTTGAAACCAATACAATGGATGAGGACTAATCACTCTTAGACTCCTCTATTATACTGAGCTGGAGCATCTCCTTTACTTTGGCCTCGATGATACGGCACCTAGCCTCAGGGATCTTATAAGGTCGCTGGCATACCACCTTGCCAAGAGATGTAATAATATCATGTTGTACCAGCTGGGTATGACCAGATGGAGATCTCTTTTTTTTTTTTCTCTACCAACTACTTCAAGTCAGCTGACTTTATAGTGGACAGCTTTTCTCCATAGAGTACTTGGGCTTGGTCCAGTTTTTGCTCAACATCTGGGCCAAATTCAGGAATCTTTGAGTAGCCCAAGTTGTGTGAGAACCTCAATTATGGTGGTCGCCACTGTCTAAGAGCACTACCTCCGATACCTGGTGGCATAGTCAGTACAATGTGGATGTATTTGTTTCCTCAGGTTGTTCTCTCTAGTGGCCCCACAAGATCCATGCCCACCCTTTCAAAAGGGGTCTTGATAGGCATTGGTATGAGTGGTACCTTGGCAGGCTTTGTGAGCTGGCAGATAGGGCAGGACTGGCAATACCACTGGACCTGTTTATGAAAGCCTGGCCAATAGAATTGTGCCTGTTTCTTTTCCTGGGTCTTTTCCTCTCCCAAGGTACACCCCCAGAAGACAATTGTGAGTTAACTGCATGACCTGTTGATGATACGGTTTGTGAACTAGGAGTTGTTCAATCACCTTTCCTTCTACATTTCCCTTTGTATAACAAATCCCCCTTTATTACAAAATATGGGGGACAGGGTATACACTCTGGGTCCCCAGAACTACCTTCCTGTCCCCCTATTGTATATGCTTGCAGGCCCACTTAAAGGATTCAACCTCCCTCTGAGCTTGCCAAAAGTTTCCTGGATCACCCCATTCCCACTCCGGGACCCAATAAAACATTCTGCATGGATGGTTGTTCTGCTGACTCCAACCCTTCTTCCCTGGCTGTCTCTAAGATAGCAGTGTAGATGTATGTTTCCTGTCAGCATTGCCTCTGGGACTTAGACTCTTTGTGAAAAATATCAGGATCCTCCAATGGAAAAAGCTCTGGGAACTCCAACTCTTCAGGGTTGTGAGTGGATGAATTTGCCATAGGTTGAGTCAAAAGAGACTTGAAATTTGGACAGTCTTGTCCAATGATTACAGGTAACAGGAGCCAAGGGAGTACCTGTTGCGGGAGCGCTAGGGAACAATCCCAATTCTGGGATCTGACTGTGCTTCATTGCTCTTTATTTACAGTGGTAGTAAACTCAAACAAAATGGCATCAAATAAAAGGAAAACACTTCAGTAGTTCATCACTTCAAAACAGGCAGAAAATAAAAGCAAAACATTTCAGCAGTTCCCCTGTTAGCCTTAGGTACTTCACAGTTTTTACATAGCAAAAGTCTTTACACAGAGAAAAGTCTTTAACCTACCTGTAGACGTAACTGGTCTTAGCATATGCTGGGACTCCAGCTCCTCGGGGCCTGTCTATCCCTTCTAGGGCCTCTATCTTATCCTCTAGGGAAGGGCTCCTCCCTTTTCCCAGGATTCCCTGTGGGTCTCTATCTTAAGGAGGCCTGGGTGGATAGCTGTGCCCGGTCCTTTAAGGTAGACTGAGGGAGTTTTCTATACACTCTCTGACATTTGGCAACACAATAATAATGGTCGATTTAATTTACCCTAGTACTGACTGGATCAGTGTCTCATTGGGACATGCTAAAGAGGGCATATTTCTAGATGCCATAAATGACTACTTCATGGATCAGCTGGTCCTAGAACCAATGAGAGAGGCAGCTACTTTAGATCAAGTCCTCAGTGGAATGCATAGCCTGGTATGAGGGCTCACTGTGGTGGTGGTAGTAAGATCATAATGCAATCATAATTGACTTAATCACTGAAGGGAGGACATTAAGTACAACTACTACAGTAGCACATAACTTTAAAAAAAAAAAAGACTATGATAGAATGAGAAAATTAGTTAGGAAATATTAAAAGGAGTGGTTGAAGGATTAAAAGTTTGTAAGAGGCAGGGACATTGCTTAAAAATATAAATTTGGAAGCCCAGAATACATATATCCCAGGCATTAAAAAGGTCAAAGGAATATCAAATGACTGCCAGCATAGTTTAATGGTGAGGTAAACGAGGAAATTAAAACTAAAAGGGAATAATTTAAAAAATTGAAAGCAGACCCAAATGATGAATATAGGCAAGAGCATAAGCACTGGTAAGACAGATATAAAACAGTAGTTAGACAGGCCAAGAGAAAAATGTTTAATATAAACCTTTTCAAGTATAAGTGAAGCAAAAAGCCTGAGAAGGAATCAGATGGGCTGTTAGATGACAGAGGGGAAAAAGGATTCCTCAGGATGAACAAGAAAATAGATGAAAAACAGAGTGAATTATTTGCCTCAGTCTTTATGGAGGAGGATGTTGAGAACTGTTATTATTTGTAAGGATTTTGAGTGGATCCCTGGACCTGTGGCAGATGACCATGCCCATTTGGGGAAGTCCCGTGAGGAGCCACAGGTCAGGCTCAGCATAGGAGACACACACACACTTGGTTCACCAATCCTGTATAATAAAAGAACTAACAGAGGTGGCAGTAATGAGCTGGAAAGTAGCCCGGTTGGGCTCGTAGTCCCTCAGGCTCAGGAACAGCTATCCCACAATGGCTGTGTGTAATGGAGAGAACTGATATTGTGAGTAGTAGCAGTATATAAATTTGCAGATGATACAAAATCGTTCAGAGTAGTTAAATCACAATTGCAGGAAGACCTTGTGAGACTGGAAAATTGGGCATCAAAATGCAGATGAAATTTAATGTGGATAAGTGCAAGGTGACACATATAGGGAAAAATAACCCATACTATAATTACACAATGTTAGGCTCCATATTAGGTGCTACAACCCAAGAAAGAGACCTAGGCATCATAGTGGATAACACATTGAAATTGTCGGTTCAGTGTGCTGCGGCAGTCAAAAAAGCAAACAGAATGTTGGGAATTATTAGAAAGGGAATGGTGAACAAAACGGAAAATGTCATAATGCCTCTGTATCGCTCCATGGTGAGACCGCACCTTGAATACTGTGTACAATTCTGGTTGCTGCATCTCAAAATAGATATAATTGCGATGGAGAAGGTTCAGAGAAGAGCTACCAAAATGATAAGGGAAATGGAACAGCTCCCCTATGAGGAAAGACTAAAGAGGTTAGGACTTTTCATCTTGGAGAAGAGACGGCTGAGGGGGGATATGATAGAGGTGTTTAAAATCATGAGAGGTCTAGAATGGGTAGATGTGAATCGGTTATTTACTCTTTCGGATAATAGAAAGACTAGGGGGAACTCCATGAACTTAGCATGTGGCACATTTAAAACTAATCGGAGGACGTTCTTTTTTACTCAACGCACAATTAAACTCTGGAATTTGTTGCCAGAGGATGTGGTTAGTGCAGTTAGTATAGCTGTGTTTAAAAAAAGATTGGATAAGTTCTTGGAGAAGTCCATTACCTGCTATTAATTAAGTTGACTTAGAAAATAGCCACTGCTATTACTAGCAATGGTAACATGGAATAGACTTAGTTTTTGGGTACTTGCCAGGTTCTTATGGCCTGGATTGACCACTGTTGGAAACAGGATGCTGGGCTTGATGGATCCTTGGTCTGACCCAATATGGCATGTTCTTATATGCAGAGTTTAGGAATAGAGCCTTGTTGGTAATGTACTCACACAGCAGTCTCTCAGTGTGGAGCACAGGATCTGGAGTAAAGGCAGGCCCTCGGAGTGAGTACCTGGTTCCAGGGAACAGCTCTGAGATAGAGATGGTAACTCACAGATGTTATAGGCAGCGGTGTCTTCCACGCAGAAGTGAATTCCAAGTAGCGAGTCCAGGAACATGGGCCCTCGAGGAGCGAGTACCAGTTCCAGACAGCGACCTGAAAGATATGAAAGAGAGAGAGGGCCCCAAGGAGTGGGTACCCCAAATAGAGTAGGTCCAAAGGAGGCAGAGTAGCAAGGTATGGAGAACTAATCCCATCCTTTCGGAAACCTTTGCTAACTCGATTAGCTAGCAATCGCATAGACCTTTTGTATCCTGGATGCATGACGTCATCACAGGGGGACGCCGCTGAGGTTTGCGCCACTGAAGGAACTTGAAGCAGGGCCACGCGGCACGCATGCCCTATGGCAACTGAACAGCATGGCGGGAGAAGGTGCCCAAGCCGGTCCGGGGATGCTGGAGAGGATGGCAGGCAGATGCCGCGGCAGCCAAATGTCCATCAACCGCAAGAGGAGTCGCCAGTCAGGTAAGGAGGGTGGAGTGGAGATGTCGGGCAGCTACAGTCATAACAAGAACATAACCAAACTAGGAATATTCTTTAATAGCAGAGATTCTGAACATCTAGAACAAATATATGTTATAATACAGAATGTAATATAAAATCACCATAACTAGATGGCAACCACCCCAGAGTTCTAAAAGAACTAACACATGACATTTCTAACCTTTGCTAATAATTTGTAATAAAACAGCCATGATTCCTGAAGACTGGAAGGTTGTCAATATGAGCCCAATTTTTAAAAAGGGCTCCAGAGGTGATCTGGGAAACTATAGATTTTTGTTGATGCTGGACAAAATGTTAGAAGCCATTTTTACAATCAAAATCATTTGCCATATAGATAGATATGGCTTAATTGGGAAGACTCAACATAATTTTAGCAAAGAAAAGTGTTGTCTTACCCAATCTTTTAGAATTTCTTGAAGGTGTAAATAAATATATAGATAAAGGAGAGCTGATTGATTTAATGTATTTGGATATTCAGAATTCATTTGAGAAAGTCCTCCATGAGAAACTCCTCAGGAAATTTCAATGTCATGGGATAGGAGGCAGTGCTTCATTGAGGACTGGTAATAGGTTAAAAGGCTGGAAACAGATGTTAGGAATAAATGATCAGTTTTCCAAATGGGGAAAGGTCATTAATGCTGTTTAACATATACTTAAATATTTCTATTTATTTATTTATTTGATGAGTTTTAGATACCGTCATTCCGAAACGTCAAAATAACGCTATCATAATGGTTTACAAAAATAAGGTTACAGGGATAAGGGGGGTTAAACAAGGGATGCAAAGTACAAACTGTTATTAAGCATAGGGATAACATGTGTAAGGATTTAGTTCAGTTTTTTGTTTCATTTCTTATTTATGAAAACCTAGATGTGATGAATTTCATTTATTTCTTCATGATATTGGATTGGAGGGCGATGATGTTGTATTGTTCATTGGGTGGGTTGGTATGCTTTGTTGAACAACCACGTTTTTAACTCTTTTTTGAAGGTTTTTAGGTTTTCTTGAGTTTTGAGCTTAGTCGGTAGGGAGTTCCAAAGTTTGCGGCTATGATCTGAGGCAGCATGGCTTTACCAGAGGTAGGTCTTGTCAAACAATTATGATAAATCTCATTGACTGGATAACCTATGGTTAGATCAAGGGAGAGCGTTAGATAAAATGTACTTGGATTGCAGTAAATAATTTGATATGCTTCCGCATAGGCTACTTATGGTCCCTAAAGACTGATGGTTAGAAACAGGTTGAGGGGGAGATGATAAATTGTAGTAATAAATGGGGTTTTCTTTGAGGAGAGAGTTGTTATTAGTGATGTGCCACAGAGATTGGTTCTTGGACTGGCATATTCATGACCAATATTATGGAAGGATTAACAGGAAATGTTCTTTTGCATATGATACCAAAATCTATAATAGGGGAAACAGAGAGGAAGATGTGGAAAACATGAGGAGGGATCAAACAAAGATCATGAAATGGTCTAGAGTCTGGCAGTTAAGATTTAAAGCTAAAAAAATGCAGAGTTATGCATTTGAGCTGCAAAAATCCAAGGGAGCATTACAGTATAGGGGGTGAAATTCTTCTACATACCAAAGAAGAGTGGAATCTGTTGGTGACTGGATTGGATGATATTAAGGTGGCCAAACAGGTGGATAACAAAACAGCAAAAGTTACAAGGATGCTTGGTTGCATAAGGAAAGATCAGCAGAAATAAATGTGGTGACATTGCTCCTATATATGTCCATGGTGACATCTCATTTGGAATATTGTGGACAGTTCTAGAGACCACATCTTCTAAAAGATATTAACAGTTTGGAGTCAATCCAAAGAAGGGCAACAAAACAGGAAAAGGGGAAGGAAAAACTGAAGAGGTTAGGGGTCTTCAGCTTGGAGAAGAGATGGCTAAAGAGAGATATGATACACGTCCATAATACAGGGTGGCCCATGGAAAAGTAGCCCATCTCCAATACCAGTGCCTTGGAGGCAGGCTACTTTGCCATGGGCTACCCTGTATAATAGAGCAGCTTTTTAACTAAATGAAAGGGAAAAGCCGACAGTCACTCAGCAGCGCATAGTTCGGAGGGCGGTATCTTCAAAGGATACTAATGAAGCATTAGAGTTAGGGCATCCCGACAGTGAGGTTCCAATAATAAGAAAAGAAGTACAAGTGTCTATAATTAAAGACTCACCTGAGCTAAAAGATTCCAATTTATCCCTGTCAACTGAAAAGCAGATGTTAGTACAAAGATAAAACACACTTTGAAATGTTTATATGCTAACAATAGAAGTAAAATGGGAGGGTTAGAGTATATAGCAGTGAATGATGACATAGACTTAATTGGCGATTCGTTGGTGATTCGATTATTAGGAATGTAGACAGCTGGGTGGTTCAGGGGCATGAAGATCGCCTGGTAACATGCCTACCTGGTGCAAAGGTGGTAGACCTCAAGCGTCACCTAGATAGGATTTTAAGCAGTGCTGGGAAGGGACCAGCTGTTCTGGTAATTGTGAGCACCAACGACATAGGAAAATGTGGGGGGGGAGGTTCTGGAAGCCAAATTTAGGCTCTTAGGTAGAAAGTTTAAATCCAGAATCTCCAGGGTAGAATTCTCTGAAATGCTCCCTGTTCCACGCGCAGGTCACCAGAGGCAGGCAGAGCTCCAGAGTCTCAATGCGTGGATGAGACGATGATGCAAGAAAGAGGGATTCTATTTTTAAGGAACGGGGGAACCTTTTGGGGAAGGGGAGTCTTTTCTGAAGGGATGGGTTCCATCTTAAACAGGATGGAGCCAGACTGCTGGCACTAACCTTTATGCCCTTCAAGGTGACCCTGAGGCTTCTTCAAGGGTATGCCCTTGAAGAAGCCTCAGGGTCACCCACACAGTCACATACCCCATGGTTGTGTCCTTTTCCGCAACTCAAAGGAACTGTTTTATTGCACTTTTATAAAACTTGCTTAATCGTATACACAATGTAAATTTGTATATAATTCCTACCTTGTAAGCACTTTCTCCTGCTTATATGCCCTTCTCTCCAGTTAGAAATTGTTTAACCTATCCTTTTTCTAACAGCCTAGTTCCACTTTCCCTGTTATAATGTAACTTTTTGCTTTCATTGTTAACTGGTTCCCCCTAGTTTATTGTAAACTGGTACGATAAGACCTGGTCTTGAGCATCGGTATATTAAAAGAATTTAAATAAATAAATAAAAAGGAGAGAGCAGCTTTTAAACTAGAAAAAAGGGGAAAGCCAACCGTCACTCAGCAGCACATGGTTCGGAGGGAGGTATCTTGAAAGGATAATAATAATGGGCTTAATGGACCCTTGGTCTGACCCAGTATGGCATTTTCTTATGTTCTTAATGCATTAGAATTAGGGCATCCCAACAGTGAGGTTTCCAATAATAAGAAAAGTAGTCCAAGTGCCTGTAACTAAAAACTCACCTGAGCTAAAAAATTACAATTTATTCCTATCAATTAAAAAGCAGAATGAAAATACAAACAAAAAACATAGTTTGAAATGTTTGTATGGGTACTTGCCAGGTTCTTATGGCCTGGATTGGCCACTGTTGGAAATAGGATGCTGGGCTTGATGGACCCTTGGTCTGACCCAGTATGGCATTTTCTTATATTCTTATGCTAATGCCAGAAGTCTAAGAAGTAAGATGGGAAAATTAGAATGTATAGCAGTGAATGATGACATAGACTTAATTGGCATCTCAGAGACATGGTGGAAGGAGGACAACCAATGGGACAGTGCTATACTGGGGTACAAATTATATCGCCATGACAGAGAGGAGCACCCGGGAGGTGATATGATGCTTTATGTCTGGGATGGCATAGAGTCCAACAGGATCAACATCCTGTATGAGACTAAATTCACAATTGAATCTTCATGGGTAGAAATCCCTTGTGTGTTGGGAAAGAATATAGTGATAGGAGTATACTACCATCCACCTGCCCAAAATGGTGAATTGTACAGTGGAATGCTAAGAGAAATTAGGGAAGCTAACCAAATTGGTAGTGCAGTAATAATGGGAGATTTCAATTACCCCAATATTGACTGGTTAAATGTATTATCGGGACATTACTGAAACATGGTTGAAGAGCACCAATACATACCTGATTAATCAGATTCCTAGCTCAAACTATGAAATATTCTCAATTCCTAGGCAAAATGGTAAATGAGGTAGCCTAATGCTGATTGCTAAAAAATAATACTATTAATTAAGAATGATACCTATTTCTTTTGTTCAACCCTATGAAATAGTATTATTTGACTCAAATAATCTACAAATATGTTTAATTTACTGTCCTCCAAAACTATTAGATCATTATAGCTCCCCGGTTATTTGAATTAATTGCTAGCAACTTGAACCCCGAAAAGCCCGCTATTATTTTATGGGACTTTAACCTACACATGAATTCCTACCTCATGCTCTGCCACTTTTAATACAATTATTGATTCACTCTCTGCCTTTGGATTCAAATAAATTATTTCTGGCCGCACTCATAAAGATGGCCATACTTTGGACCTAATATTTATTATCAATACATTTGGGAGATCAAACCCCCCTGAAATTATTTTTGTACCATGGTCTGACCATCATTTAATTAATATGCAAGTCACATTTGCATCACACCATATTTCAAAAAACCTCCAGCCTTTAATTTTTACTTATCGTCCGCCTTTTAGAATTGATGACTTACGAAATGAAATATCTAGCAACATAAAAAACATAGAATTGAGCAACAGTGAGCTTGCTACAAAGACCTGGGTCAATATTACAAACTCTATCTCTGACAACTTAAACCCCATAATTATCAGAACAATAAAGCAACCTAAAAAATATAATCCATGTACAATGATAACATCAGAAGAGCAAAATGATTATTGAAAAAAAAAGAAAAAGCATGGTGAAAAAAACCAATATCCCTGAGTGCGTATAGGTCATATTTAACATTCTACAAAAGACTAGTTAACAATACGAGAAAATAATTTTTCACTAAGAAAATCCAGTCCTTCAATCATAACCCGAGAATGCTTTTTTCAATAGCTCAAAATCTGATAAAAAAAAAAATATCACAGTTGAAAACTCATCTGTCCCTGAATCAAGATGTAATGAGGTTGCCCATTTATTCACCCAGAAAATCCAAAACCTTTTAATCGACATTGATACAGTAACTGATCAAACAATATGGAATCAAAAGAAATCGCAATATGGTCAAACTTTGAGCAGATCACATCCATAGAGATAGAAGCACTTATAAACAGCATGAAGCCTGCTACGCATCCACTGGACAGTATCTCTGTTTCATCCCTGAAATCAATTGCTCAACTAATATCTATTCTGATTACTTCAATAATTAACCTTTCCCTCATAGAAGGCCACTTTCCTGAAATTTGGAAATGTTACGCTGCACGTTCTCTGTTCAATACTGTTCAATTCTTTGTCTATTGTTTAATGTAACGCCTTACCGGCGACAGTTTTGTTATATGGAAACCGACTTGATTTGATATGTATATCGAGAATGTCGGTATATAAAAACCCTAAATAAATAAATAAATAAATGTGCAACAGTAAAACCGTTTCTTAAAAAATATAACCCAGATTCAACAAATTTAAATAATTATAGGCCCATTTCCAATTTGTCCTTCATTTCCAAACTATTTGAGAATGTTGTTCAAAAAGCAATTATCAGAGCTCCTTGAAAACAATAATATCCTATATCCTACACAGTTTGGCTTTAGAAATCATTTTAGCACAGAAACACTTTTAGTGGCACTAACAGACAAGGTACTCAAAGGATTTATTAACAGACAAAGGGGTGGATTTATCAAAATGCGGTAAGTACCGCATGCGATAGCAAAAGGGGTGTGTTTTATGCTAATATAGCATTTATTGCAATAATTACCTGTGTGAAGAGCTAAGTTAGCACAAATTGTGATACCATTTTCAGATTCTGCAATAAGTGCCAGACCTGTTATATTTCCTTCATTCAACCACCAGGGGACCATTGTTAATGGTCTTAGACATGAGAGAGAGAGAGATAGGGATGTGAATCGTTTTTTGACGATTTAAAATATCGTCCAATATATTTTAAAACGTCAAAAACCGTTAGGGCCACGATACAATACCAATTCCCCCGATTTATCGTCAAAAAATTGTAAATCGGGGGAAGGGGGAGGGCAGGAAAACCGGCACATTAAAACCCCCTAAAACCCACCCCCGACCCTTTAAATTAAATCCCCCACCCTCCCGAACCCCCCCAAATGCCTTAAATTACCCTGGGGTAGAGCGGCGGTCCGAAACGGCCTCCTGCTATTGAATCGTGTCGTCTTCAGCCGGTGCCATTTTGCAAAATGGCCGCCGCAAAATGGCGGTGGCCATAGACCAACACGATTCGACTGCTGGAGGTCGTTCCGGACCCCCGCTGGACTTTTGGCAAGTCTTGTGGGGGTCAGGAGGCCCCCCCCAAGCTGGCCAAAAGTTCCTGGGGGTCCAGCGGGGGTCCATGAGCGATTTCCTGCCGCGAATAATTTTCCATATGGAAAATGGCGCCGGCAGGAGATCGACTGCAGGAGGTTGTTCAGCGGGGGTCAGGAACCCTCGCTGAACGACCTCCTGCAGTTGATCTCCTGCCGGCGCCATTTTCTGTACGGAAAATGGCACCGGCTGAAGACGACGCGATTCAATAGCAGGAGGCCGTTTCGGACCGCCGCTCTACCCCAGGGTAATTTAAGGCATTTGGGGGGGTTCGGGAGGGTGGGGGATTTAATTTAAAGGGTCGGGGGTGGGTTTTAGGGGGTTTTAGTGTGCCGGTTTTCCTGCCCTCCCCCTTCCCCCGATTTAGCTACGGACCGCCGCTGGACCCCAGGGTAATTTAAAGCATTTTGGGGGGGGGGGTTCGGAAGGGTGGGGGATTTAATTTAAAGGGTCAGGGGTGGGTTTTAGGGGGTTTTAGTGTGCCGGCTCATGATTTTAATGATTTTAACGATACTTTACACACCCAAACGGCAACAATACGATTCCCTCCCCCTCCCAGCCGTAATCGATCATTAAGATGATGGAGGACACGATTCACATCTCTAGAGAGAGAGACTGACTGGCCATAATGTCATGGCCCATAGGTAGGTATTTGTATCCCTATGGTAGGCCCACCTAGTAACTCGAGGTGGGGTTTAGGTAAGAGTGTAGGGGGCTAGGGGCCACTTTGACATTCTACGTGACACCTATGAAGAGAACAGTGGTCTCTTGTGAAGATTTGCTGCCCTTCGGAGTGAGGAAACTCACTCCAAGATGAGATTTGGGCAAGGTTCTCTCAACCTAGCTTGAGGGACTCTCTACCTGGGTAACATCAAGCTAGGTTGAGAGAACCTTGCCCAAAATCTCATCTTGGAGTGAGTTTCCTCACTTCGAAGGCCAGCGAATCTTCACAAGAGACCACTGTTCTGTTTGTAGGTGTCACGTAGAATGTCAAAGTGGCCCCTAGCTCCCTACACTCTTACCTAAACCCCACCTCGAGTTACTAGGTGGGCCTACCATAGGGATACAAATACCTACCTATGGGCCATGACATTATGGCCAGTTTGTCTCTCTCTCTCTCTCCCCCCCCCCCCCCCCAATGCTCTGAACTTGTCAAATCACCTGAAATAGGACATCATAAATGGTGATGAAACCTTACCTCACAGCAGCTAACACAATCCAAAGAAGTGTAGTTAAAATCAGCTGTGTGATAGCTCTTCACAGACAGGCTAACCCAGCCCACTCTCTGCCCCTAACTCCTCCTATTTTCTGAATTTGCACCGCACCATACAATAAGCCCTTAATGCCTTATCGCATTTTGATAAACGACCCCCAAAGTTATCTATTAATACTACTTGATTTATCTGCTGCTTTTGATATGGTCAGTCACTCAATATTACTCGCTAGATTATCTGAAATTGGCCTAGCAAATAATACATTAAAATGGGTTGCGTCATACCTTTCGAACCAATTCTTTCACGTTTAAATTAAGAATACTTTCTTGGACAAAATAACCTCAACACTGGAGTTCCACAAGGCTCTTCACTTTCAGCCACATTGTTTAACATATATATGTTAGAGGTATGCATTCGTTCCCTACGAATTGGGAATCCACAACGTGTAGGGCCTTATTCGTTGTATTCGTGGGGAAGCGAAACATATCGCGATTCCCCACGAATACAACGAATCTCGACGAATAATTTGGCTGCCTAAAGGACCCAATTTAAACAAAACCCCCCCCCCCACCCTCCTGTCCCTCCCAAGACTTACCAAAACTCACTGGTGGTCCAGCGGGGGGGCCGGGAGCCATCCCATGCACTCCCACCCTCGGCTGCCGGTTTCAAAATGGCACCGATATCCTTTGACCTACTATGTCACAGGGGTGATGGTCGGCCCCTGTGACATAGTGAGGGCAAAGGCGTTTGGTGCCATTTTAAATACTAGCAAAGGCTATCAATAGCCATTTTGAATACTGGCAAAGGCTATGGAGTGCAGGAGGTCGCTCCCGTACCCCCGCTGGACTTTTGTCAAGGCTTGTGGGGTACAGGAGGGTCCCCCAAGACTTTCCAAATGTCCCTGGTGATCCAGCAGGGGTCCGGGAGCGATCTCCTACACTCGGGCCGTTGCTGCCAGTAATCAAAATGGCACCGATAGCCTTTGAACTACTATGTCACAGGGGCTACCGGTGCTATTGGTCAGCCCCTGTCACATGGTAGGAGCACAAGATGGTGCCGATGGCCATGTGACAGGGGCTGACCAATAGCACCAGTAGCCCCTGTGACATAGTAGTGTTGTCGTCTGGATGTGGATCCTTAGGCCGACCGGCAACCAGAGACGGTCGGTAGGCAGACACAAACAGCGAGGGATGGATCTTCACCTGGAAACCCGTGGCCCCACCAGAGAAGCTGTTAAGGCCCGGGTCGCTAGGACTTAGGTGGCTTTGCCCTGGAAGCCCGAGGTCCCCCCGGGAGGAGCCCGTAGGGACCCGGACCGCTGGGACTTAGGCGGACTGCAGGAATGGACGAAACCCTGGAGCGGAGTCGTAGAGGACCAGGATAAGGACAGGCGGCAATCAGGCAAAACAGGAGACAGACCAGGATCAGGACAGGCAGCAATCAGGCAAAACGTGAGACGAACCAGGATCAGGACAGGCAGCAATCAGGCAAAGCAGGATGAGCGCTGGAACCGGTACACAGATCAGGAACTCAGGAACAGCAACTAACTCTCTCCGAGGAGTGACCACGTTGCAAGGCAAAGCTGAGGAAGCAGGTGCCAGTTTAAATAGTCTGCCGGCGTCTGACATCAAGAGAGGGGCGGTTCAGCACTTCCGGGTGCTGGACCTACAAAGGCTGGCTCTTCGCGCGCGCGTTCCCCAGCAGGGGGAGGAGCCAAGTTCAGGACGCGACGGCGTCTCCACGAGGGAGACGCCACTGCCATGCGGCCAGGGAGGCCTCTCGCCACGCGGCTCGGGGTGCGGTCGGGGAGCCCGGAGGCCAGGTAAGGACCCGGTCGCTGCGCAGGCGAGTGGGGTCGCAACAAGTAGGTCAAAGGCTATCGGTGCCATTTTGAAACCGGCACCGAGGATGTGAGTGCAGGGGATGGTTACCAGACCCCACGCTGGACCACCAGGGAGTTTTGGTAAGTCTTGGGGAGGTCAGGAGGGTGGGGGGTTGTAGTTAATTTAATTTTAACGGGGAAACGAATAGGAATCGACATATCAACATATCGGGGTGCCATACGGCCGAATGCAATGTATCTGCCCCCCCGACGAATCAGAATCCCGAATGCAACGTATGGCATCCCTCTGCACATCCCTAATATATGTTACCCATCTGTCACTTGCTGTCTGGCCTTGGACTTACATCCTATATCTGTGCAGATGATATACAGATCTTAATTCCAATTGAAAATTCACTGGAAGCTACAATAAAAAAAAGCAGTCATGTATTTATCTATTATCAAACAGTTACACATATGAAACTCATGCTCAATATTCATGTTCCTGGACACTCTGAAGATTCTCTACTGCTTGGAAGCTATTGCTGCTACAAACAATTGTGGGTTATCATCGCTCTCTCAGAGCTTTCCCTGGAACAAGGTACTCGCTCCTCGAGGGCCTAAACCTTTCCAGCTCCTGAGCTTCCTTGAGACCTTATGTGAGTTTTGTCATCTAGTTCTGTTCGTGAACTCTGCCTACTCACTTTCTACAGTTTCTCAACAGCTCAGCCATCCTGGATCGCTGTTCCAGTACCTGAGGGACTACAGCCATGCTGGGCATATCAGTTCACTACTGCCACCTCTGGTAGTTTCAAAAACCTATTTAATAAAAGAACTAATATGAGTCTGTCTCCATGCTCAAGCCTAGCCGGTGGTCCCTCTCGGGATATCCTCCCAGGGGTGTGGTCATCTGCCACCGGCCCAGGGATCCACCCACAACTATAACAGAGACTGCTAACCCCTAGCAGTTTCTGAACAATCCAGGCCTGGTTTTTCTGCATTGCATGCATGAAACTGTAATTTTGATTATCAAGGGATATCAGTGGGACAATCATAACAACAATTTCTTACTTGCAACACCAGCCTGAATCAGCCTGTTCAGTCAGCCTTAAGTGAGTTTGCAACCCTAGACAGGAGTGACCCTCAAAGAATGGACAAAGCAAAATATTTTGTGTGATCAGTTTCTCAGGTCTAGTAGAGTATCTCCTTTTCAACATGTTGGCTCTTGATCTGCTGGTGAGTACAGAGGGGATGTGCAGTCTACCAGATGGTCTATTCTTCCTCTACCCCGAAGGAAACTGCACATTCACTCTTATGCCCATGCTAATCCCAGTGGAAAGATTCTCAAGTTGCACCTGCCATATCTTCTTGTGGACAGCTAGAGGTATGATATTAATGATCTATGTTGAGGAGAGGATGGTTCTGCACGATGAATCATTTTTTTACCATAGTGTGACTGTACAGGACACCAAGGACACTCTGCTGCTTGCTCTGTTTGGCTGGCTACAATTCTTCAGATGTCTGGCAGTGCTGTTCCAGCAAAGATATACACACTGTCAAGATTAATTACTCTAAGATAGCCTGTGATAATTTGGCAACTGTCATTCAGCATGTTTTAAGATTTATATTCTATTTAATAGTGCTGCAATATTCTCTTGCTCTGAAGGAAATGGAAAGGGAATGCATGCAAAGCATCTGAAATTATAATTAGATATGTTAAATATGTTTTACTTCATTTATTAAATAATATTCACTACTTCATGTCCACGTGTTCTTAATTACGCTAGCTAAATGTACATGATATACAATCAATGTTATTTAAATAATTGAATACATATGGGCCAATGCAGTAATCATAAACTTTCTAGAAAAGCACAGTATAATTTTGCTAAGCAGATAATTAAAACATGTTATAAAGGTAGCTTTAAACAGCTCTGAAGCTTTATAGCTTATTATGTAAATTCCTACAATTATTATTAAAGTGACATTCTCTCAAATGTATGGCTTTGCATACAAATAAAGGTCCTGATTTACTAAGGCTTTTCTCCCATTCTGTTTCTATATTAGTAAACGAAACCCAAAGTTTGCTGGAAATTGTTTATTCAAGATACGGTAGTTGAATCTGCTTTAAGAAATTAATTTGTTCTATTTACTAACTTCTGTTTTTCATTTCTATTTTCCAAACCTTCAGATGAAGCATTCGTTTTTGTCTTCTACAGTGCATAGCATGATTGAGCAAGGTTTTTATTTGTTTATTGTCATTCTGTGATACTTTATTTTTATAGCTAAAATTCTGTTTAAGCAACAAAATTTGGAATACTAAATATTTTTTGCTTATCGAAAATCTCTACCCACCCAATAATGCGATATTGAAAAATGATTTTCCTTAGGAGAAAACACTACCAAATATTGTGATTCTGAAAAATGTTTTTCTTCTTATACATTATTCATACCTTTTGGAGGTGTTTTAATATCGCTATATTTGCCTTCTTCCTTTACTTTTAAATGCATGTATATTTAAATCGCCATCTAATGGAGATCATGATGCAGATTCTGCCACATTTCGGTAGCTTTCTCTGTGAACTTTTAGGAGATGTGAAGTTCAGAACTAGTCATAATACTGCAGATTAGGTCTTATCAAAAGTTTTTAAAGAGGCATCCTTGTCTCCATTTGTTCCCTACTGGTAATACCTCACTCAGCTTTCCATATGTAACCTAGCATTTCTTTGGCTCTTATCATTTTTCTTGCTCACTATTTTGCAACCTCAAGATCATCAGACTTGGTGACATTCACATCTCTCTTCTGTTTGATGTACATTAGTATCTCACCCAGTCAACTTCCCCAAATCCTCCCTCATGTAAAAATTCCACCTATGGATCTGGGTAGACCCTCACCAGCCCCTATCTGCCTCTACAGGTGACCCAGTAGGGCCCAATGTTTAAAAACTGTAAAAACTAATCAAACCCTGATGTCCTGCCCTTTCCCAAACCCCTCTACTTACCAAAAAAATGTACCCCCAGTTCAAACAAACCCCTGGTTCCCACCCCCTGACTCTTCCTTTCTTAGAGGACTTCCCTATTGTCTAGAGGTCCTCCCTGAACCCTCTCTTACCTTTGAAGACCTCCTTGGTAGTCCAGTGGTGGCCCAGAGTGTCCCCTTGCTCCGGGCCGCTGAACGCCATTTTCCAAAATGACGCTGACCACCTTTACTCCTAACATGTGATGGGGGCAAAGGCAAGTCATCATTTTGGAAAATGGCATTGAACAGCCCGGAGCTAAGCAGGGTTCTGGCCCAATGCTATCAGTAAAATCTTCAAAGGTATGGGGAGGGGGATTCTGGAGGGGCTAGAGTGAGGGGAATCACTAGACCCCCAGAGAAGTCTTCCTTGGAAAGAGGGTCTAGTTAGAAAACATGGAAGTGTTCTATGGAAGAGGTGGGGGTGAGAAGGTTTGGATGCCTTCAGGAGGAGAATCAGGGAAGTTGTTTTAATCCAGGATGTGCTTTTTTTTGGAAGGGGGAGGGGTTTGGGAAGGGGAAGTCCATTATCTGCTATTAATTAAGTTGACTTAGAGAATAGCCACTGCCATTAGCAATGGTAACATGGAATAGACTTAAAACCTTGCAAGTTTTAGGGTACTTGCAAGGTTCTTATGGCCTGGATTGGCCACTGTTGGAAACAGGATGCTGGGCTTGATGGATCCTTGGTCTGACCCAGTATGGCATGTTCTTATGGCATGGTGATGGCATGCAATTATGTTATCAAATAGAATAGAGGAGACCAAGTATAATCTACAACTCTATAAAACGCTTAATATCGCCAAATGACAATATCATAAATCAAAGCTCTATAATTCCTTAATCTGCAGCCTCTCGCCACGCAATGGGCCACGGGCTGTATTCAGAGCGTTTTTCTTTTAATCATTTATTGTCATTTGTATCTAAATACTTTCACTTTATTGTATCAATTTCTTTATTAAATCAATGTTTTATTGGATCTTTCACTATTATATTAAATGTATCTTAGACTCTACCACCAAACACCAAATTAAAAAAAGAATACTTAGCCCAACAAATCTGTTATATCACCAAGCTATTGTGATGTAGCGCAGCCCGGCTGAGGGCAGGAGCTGATAAGCTACCATAAGAGCAACAAGAATACCAGAGCCAGACAGCAGGGGGCGCATGGGAAGAAGAGGAGAACTATGAATCCCAGCTTCCCTGAAACACCACCAGACAGGGGAGGAAAGCCTGAAGGCAAACAGGTGGCAGGCATAGAGGTTAATGAGGCAGACACAGATGAGTCCATGGAGGTGGAGGAAGAGGACGTGCCCCCTTGGTGGAACTGGCCACAAAAACCCAGCTCTTCGGAGTCAGGGGGGGAAGAGATGGAGGTAGGTTCAGGGGGAGAGGAGTCCTCCAGTTCGTACATGGATACTGAGTAATCTATGTGGGGGTGAAGTATACTCCTTAGCCTAAAGGGGAAGCCCGGGAGGAGGGCTCTAAAGGGGCCTGTTGTACTGGATCTTGTATTAACACTGAGCAGAGGAGGTAAAAAGGGTTACTCTGTAATAGCACTGCTTGTAAGAGGACCGGAGGGCTGGAGGGGGAGGGGACAGCCCTCATGTAATGTATCCAGTTGTTACTTTATAAACTGCTTGGAAGGAACTAGCGCTCTCTCTCTGTGTTGTCTTTGGAGATTGGGGGGTTGCTTACCCCCAACCCTGCTTGAAGGGAACTTAGGAGCCCAGCCAAACCAGGGCCAGCGGAGGCACGGACACAGGGAGTTATGTGAGCCTGTCGAACTCCAGGGACCTTGGCCACTGGTGGCGGCTCAGGACGGAAGATGGAAGGGCGGCACCTTATTGACCATGCTCATCCTCCAGTCCTGTTCTAGCATCCTGCTGTCTCAGCGCCTGTCTGTTCCTGTGCGCACCCAGGTAGTACCTTTGGACTGTCTCCCGGTACTGACCTCTGCTTGCTTCTTGACCCATCCCTCTGCCTGCTGCCTTTCTGTGACCTCAGCCTGTTCCTCGACTTGCCTGCCTGCTGCCTGCCTTCTGACCGACTTGCCTGTGACTTCGTTTGACCTCCAGTATCTAACCTCGGCCTTGTCGACCATTCATTGGACTGACCTCTGGACTCTGACCTTTACCCATCTGACTTGTCCCTAGATTCTGGCTTGTTCCTTGTCTTGTCATCATCACAGTTCTGGTCCTCCTTGTTCCATCAGACCCCCAGTCTCGAACCCGATTGCACTCTCCCTGTATCCATGGGCATGCAGGACTTCTACTCTCCAGGAGACCCTGCGAGGCCTACCTAAGTCCAAGTAGCCCGGGTCCCTACGGGCTCCTCCTGGGGGGTACCTCAGGCTTCCAGTGGTGAAGTTCTTCCCAGGCCTCTGTCTCTTCTAGTGCTCCACCCTCTGGGGGCAGTTGCCTTCTGTTCCCTATCAGGAGGTGTCTCTCCACTGCTCTAGGACAAGGATCCACCCCCGAGAGCAACAGCAGTGATTGATGACATAGACTTAATTGGCATCGAATAGACATGGTGAAAGGAGGATAACCAATGGGACAGTGCTATATCGGGGTACAAATTATATCGCAATGACAGAGAGGAGGATCTGGGAGGTGGGGTGTGGCTTTATGTCTGGGATGGCAGAGTCCAACAGGTTAAAGATCTTGCATGAGACTAAATGGATCTTTATGGGTAGAAATCCCTTGTGTGTTGGGGAAGAGTATAGTGGTAGGAGTATACTACCATTCACCTGGCCAAGATGGTGAGATGGACAGTGAAATGCTAAAAGAATTTAGGAAAGCTAATCAATTGGTAGTTCAGTAAAAATGGGAGACTTCAATTACCCCAATATTGACTAGGTAAATGGATGATTGGGACATGCTAGAGAGATAAAGTTCCTGGATGGAATAAATGACAGTTTTATGGAGTAACTGGTTCAGGAACCGATGAGAGAGGGAGCAATTTTAGATGGTGTTGCTGCTTGGCAATAGTGATCATAATATGAACAAATTTGAATTAATGACTGGAAGGGGGACAGTAAGCAAATCCATGGCTCTAGAACTAAACTTTCAAAAGGGAAACTTTGATAAAATGAGAAAAATAGTTAGAAAAAAACTGAAAGGAGCAGCTACAAAGATAAAATGTATGCAAGAGCCGTGGACATTGTTAAATTATACCATCTTAGAAGCACAATCCTGATGTATTCCACACATTAAGAAAGGTAGAAGGAAGTAAAAATGATTACCATCATGGTTGAGAGGTGAGGTGAAAGAGGCTAATTTAACCAAAAGATCTTCATTCAAAAATTGGAAGATTGTCCAACAGAATAAAATAGCTTAAAGCATAAGCATTGGCAAGTTAAATATAAGACACTGATAAGACAGGCCAAGAGATATTTTGAAAAGTTGGCTGTAGAGGCAAAAACTCACAGTAAAAACTTTTTTAAATATATCCAAAAAAGAAAGCCTGTGAGGGAATCAGTTGGACTGTTAGATGACTGAGAGGTTAAAGGGGCACTTAGAGAAGATAAGGCCATTGCAAAGATGATTAAACAATTTCTTTGCTTCAGTGTTTACTGAAGAGGATGTTGGGGAGATACCCATTCTGAAGAAGGTTTTCATGGGTAATGATTCAGATGGACTGAACCAAATCATGGTGAACCTAGAAGATGTGGTAGGCCTGACTGACAAACTGAAGAGTAGTAAATCACCTGAACTGGATGGTATATACCCCAGGGTTTTGAAGGAACTAAAAAATGTAATTTCAGATCTATTAGTAACAATTTGTAACCTATCATTAAAATCATCCATTGTACCTGAGAACTGGAGGGTGGCTAATGTAACCCCAATATTTAAAAAGGGTTCCAGGTCTGATCCTGGAAACTACAGACCAGTTAGCCTGACATCAGTGCCAGAAAAAATAGTGGAAAGTGTTTTAAAGATCAACATATCAGAACATTTAGAAAGACATGGTTTAATAGAACAAAGTCTGCATGGCTCACAAATCTGCTTCACCTTTTGAAGAGGTTAATAAACATGTAGATAAAGATGACCTGGTAGATGTAATGTATTTGGATTTTCAGAAGGCGTTTGACAAAGTGCCTCAAGAGAGGCTTCTTAGAAAAGTAAATAGTCATGGGATAGGTGGTGATGTCTTTTTGTGGATTATATACTGGTTAAAAGTCAGGAAACAGAGTATGGTTAAATGGACAATTTTCTCAGTGCAGGGGGGTGGGCAGTGGAGTGCCTCAGGGATCTGTATTGGGACCCTTACTTTTCAATATATTTATAAATGATCTGGAAAGGTATATAATGAGTGAGGTAATCAAATTTGTAGATACAAAATTATTCAGAGTAGTTAAATCACAAGCAGATTGTGGTAAATTTCAGGAGGACCTCATGAGACTGGAAAATTGGGCATCCAAATGGCAGATGAAATTTAATGTGTCTAACTTCACTCATCTCTTTTCTATACACGAGTAGGTGCATTCCAAATGTTAAGTGGTGGCAAGCTTTCTGGGTCCTAGAGCTATGCAGAAATGTTTGAAAGAAGGTTCAATGCAAATGTACAAGACTTAAGAATGCAACTAGATGAGAAACTATCAATGAAAATGCACATCAGTAAACTAATCAAAACAGGTTATACCAAGCTGTGTATATTATAATTATTGAAACCATTATTAACAATGGCAGACTTCCATACTGTATTACAAACTCTAATATTCTCAGACCTAGACTACTGCAACCCCTTACTACTAGGTCTTCCAGCGTGTCAATTAAAACCAGTGCAACTATTATAAAATGCTTCCGTAAGACTCCTACTAGGCTCCAGAAAATATGATCACATTACACCCGCATTGATCACACTGCATTGGTTACCAGTACAAGCCAGAATTCATTACAAAGTTCTAATGATAATGTTCAACATCATTCATTACAATAACCCCAGCTTGCTAGGAGTGACTCTACCACCTTACATACCTCAACAGACTTTAAGATAACAAAATAAAAGACTATTGACTATTCCAACAATAAGGAGCAACATCTAAGACAAATAAGAGATTGGGTGCTTTCTGTAGTGGGCTCAAAGCTATGGAATTTTCTGCCTTAGACATTACATATTTAACCTGATAGAAAAAGATTCAAATGCAAACTAAAACATGATTATTCAAAAACAAGTATAAAAAAACTTAAAATGCCAGAAAATAGAGGGCCACAAAGACATGAATGACTAAAGTCATAATCAAAACTTGAAAATGTACCAAATGAGAGAATAAATGAGGTGGAAAGTTATCTTATTTCAAATCCCCGTATGTCTTGCCTTAAGTACTAGATGAGTTATTGATTTGTAATAGAAAACTCTAGATCAGGGGTGGGCAAGTCCAGTCCTCGAGGGCTGCAAACCAGTCGGGTTTTCAGGATACCCCTAATGAATATGCATGAAATAGATTTGCATACAACTGAGGCAGTGTGTATGCCGGTCTCTCTCATGCATATTCATTAAGGATATCCTGAAAACCCGACTGGTTTGCAGCCCTCGAGGACCGGAATTGCCCACCCCTGCTCTAGATAGATGTTAATGCCTGTATAGGAATACGACATCTGTAACCAGTCATTGTTTGTCTGTTAAAGTATAACTATGAATGTCACTTTGTAAACCATTGTGATCTATATATGGAGCAACGGTATATAAAATTACTACATACATAAATGAAATGTTACATTTGTATATTAGCATGCGTTGCACTGTTTATTGCGCACATTTGCGCCCTAACACAAAAAGATTAATGACCCAGCATGACCCCAGAAATGCCTTCCATTTATGTGAGTAAAAGAATGTGTGTTGTGAAAAAAAAAAAGCATCTACTTTGCCAGCATAGAGGGAGGTCAGTTTTGAAACTGCCCTTTTACCCAGGTACATTCATTGGTAAATGGCTTTCAAAAATTGTTCTCATGTTGAATAGACAATCAATTCCTAAGAATCCCTTACTGCTATGCCTCTTGCCTCTTAGCTGGTACAGGATATGGACATTTGCCAAGGAGGGACGATACTGGATGTGGTGTTTACCAATTGGGACAGTGTTTCTGATGTTGCAGTGAACGAGCATCTGGGATCCAGTCTTCACTGGATGGTGTAGTTCATTATTAGAGTACAGGAGAAGAAGGTTCATTCAAAGGCGAGGATCATAGACTTCAGGAAAACTAACTTTGTTAAAATGGGAGAATACCTCAAGGATAAGGGAAAATCTAGGGTAAGCAGAAGAGCAGTGGGCAAAACTAAAAGGGTAAATAACTTTTTTGTTCGGAAAATAAGTAAAAGGAAGAGGAAAAAGAGTCGGCTATGCATTGCAAAAGTAGCTGAAAAGATAAAGGAAACAAGGCTAGCATTCATAAATTACAGGACATCGCAGAAAAAGAAATACAGATGACAATATCTGGGAAAGGTAAGAAAAACTGGAAAAGGTATCAGGAATGCAAAAAATGAAATGGAAGAAAAAAATTGTAAAATGGAAAAATTCTACCATGGTTCACATCATTTATTAAAAATCAATCTTTTCAGGTAAGAATGGATGACACTTTCAGATGTCATGATGATGCCCAGTAGAGCTCCACAGCACTCTTCACTGTTAGCTACCATGTTTAATATATATATATATCTTACCGTTATGTAAATTATTATAGGGGTTAGGCCTAAATTATTATATGTACACTGACAATGTTAAATTCCTGATACCAGTAGAAAATTCCATTGACACACGTTTAAGAAAATGGACATTTATTTATCTGCCATACAAAGATTATTCTCATCTTAAATTAGTTCTTAACATGCAAAAAACTGAAGTTATTTAGTTAAGTAGAAAAAAAAAAGTTTCTAATATGCCTTTACAGGTTAAAATAGGGAATTGCATGAAAGAGCATTTGAGATTGACAATTGATAATTGACAATAATATAACTATGAAAAAACACATCAGTACAATAATGAAATCTGGTTATAACAAATTGTGTCTGTTAAAGTGATTAAAACCATTGCTGAACCCAGATGACTTCCTCGTAGTTCTGCAGATGATTTTTTTTTTCTTGATTATTGTCATGTGCTAGTGGGTTTTCCAGCTGCAACATTAAGATCTTCACAGCTCCTACAAAATGCTGCAGCAATCATTCTGTCTGGGATCAAGAAATATGATCACATTATCCCGATTTTTGATGTCATTGCACTCACTACCAATTAAATACCGCATTCAATAAAAAAGCTTTAAGCACTACAAATAAAATAATATATAATAAGGAATCAGATTGGCTGGTAGCAGCACTACATTTCCATACCCCTCAGCAAACAAGGGTCTGCTAAGCATTCCATCATTACAAAGCACCCGTTTGTCAGAGGTGAGAGATAGAGCTATTTCAATAGCCGGTCCAAAACTGTGGAATACCATGCCAGAAGTGTTAATGATGCTGAAAGATCTTGAAATGTTTAAGAAGGAAATAAAAACTGGCTTTCCAAAGCAGCATTTGAGACAGATCCAATTTTTTAACAAAAAAGAAGGAGAATGAGCTGATAGGTTTGGGCAGATGTTTAGGGATAGGTAGCAGTCAAACCGTAAGATTGTTTTATATTCATGTACTATGTGTTTTTTAATTTTGAATGTTAACTATTGTGAACTACCATGATTGTATTTCATAATGATGGTATATAACCAAAATAAATAGATACATAAATACTGTAAATTGGGGGAACAATACTTTTTTTTTAGATATGAGTGTGATAGGAGGAAGGATAAAAATAGCATTTTGAGATTCAGAGGTGAAAGGGAGAAATATGTAGAGGCTGACTTGGAAAAAGCAAAATTTCTTAACAAATACTTCTGTTAAATATTCACTGTGGAAGGGCCAAGAGCAGGACCAAATGAAACAAATATAGATAAGAATGGGGGTGAGGTTGATTTTCAGAAAAGTGTGTACATGAGGAGCTAACTAAACACAGTAGATATAAGTAAATGGCCAGGATAAGATACATCTGAGGGTACTAAGGAGATTTAGAGACATTCTGGCAGCTTTGCTGGCTGATCTTCTCAATATTCTTTAGAGATAGGAGAAGATCTGGAGGACAGGAGATGGGTGGATGTGGTTCCTCCATAAAAGTGGAAGATAAGGAGGAGGCTGAGAACTACAAGCTGGTTAGTGAGAGATCTGCCGTTGTGCAAATTAATGGAATGGCTGCTAAAACAAGGCATAGGGCAGTTTCTAGAATCCAGTAGATTGTAAGATCCTAGTCATGGTTTTTACTAGAGAGATAGGTCTCATCTGAAAATTTGATCAATTTCTTTGACAGATTGATCAGGGGAAAGTGTTCGATGTGTTACCATCCAGCGTAATGTGGACCCCAGTGATAGAGTAACAGCCTACCTTGAGCAGAATCGCTGCGAGGGATGGCCAAGTCCAGGACAAGCAGCGAGACAGCAAATCCAAAAGACAATCCAGGTTCAGGGCAGGCAGCGAGACATCAAATCCAAAGGGCAATCCGAGTCCAGGAGATGTGGCAACCAACGAAACGCACCAGCACGAGCAAGCCTGTTGCCGAGGCACCTGCTGTGCTGAGGAGCTGGTTTAAATACCCATTTTTTTCCTAGGCTCCGTGCCGGCCCGTTGGGGTCATCAGCATGGGAGCAAAGCCTGGCTGGGTTATTTTGGGCAGCGCGTTGCAGGATAAGGCCGTTCTGACAGTAGGACAGAGCAGCGTGAAGTCGGGGGGCTTCCCAGACTCGAGGTACGGAAGCGCGTCATAACAAGATGTAGTGTACTTGGAACTGGTTCAACATAGGCAATGTATAAATAAACTGAGCAACCTTGATATGGATCCTAAAGTGACTGACTGAGTTAGAAACTCTTTGAGTGGGAGGTGAGAAATGGCAGTGGAGAATGAAATTCACTATGAGGAGGAGAGTGTTACTAAAGGTGTGCCAGAGATTGACTGTTGAAATGGTTCTTTCAACAATTTATAAGCAACATTGCTGAAGGATTATCAGGAAAGTTTGCATTTTTGCCAATTGCATTTTACCCATTCATTTCAAATGAATGCACATCCACAGTGCATTGGCCCTGGGCATCATGATTGACTTCACATGATGCAGATGGCAGGACTCCTAAAGTCCTTCAAGGATGCCATGAAAGTTTTGATTTCCACAGAAAGCATTCTGGGTGAGATAATCTCCAAAGTCAATTTACCGGCAGTGAAGTTAGTGTTTCTTGTAAGAACAGGCCCTGGCATAAGAGCAGTTGCTTACATAGAAACATAGAAGTGACGGAGAAAAAGACCAAATGGCCCATCCAATCTGCCCAGCAAGCTTTCACACTTTTTTTCCCCCTCATATTTATTTATTTTTAATTTTTATATACCGACATTCTTGTATAATATACAAATCATACCGGTTTACATTAAAACAGAAGATGCATGAAAAATGTTTCCTTTGTCTAATACATTGAACATTTATAATAAGGAAATTGTTAACAAGGGATAAAAACTAAGAAAAATATGGAGAAAGATAAAACAGAAGAGGAAGAAACATAGTTTAAAAATGAAAAGGAGGCACAATGGGTTGCACGAAGGAATGCACAAAGGGGAGTGCCCCTTTGTCGCGCCCCTTCGGCGTGCGACGCCCGGAGCGTGATGCCTGGTGGAATGGCGCCGTTTACCGGCTCGATGCTAGGTGGGATGACATCAGAGGGGGGGCAGGTCTCTTGCTCACTGTTTCCCTCTTATCGTTCTCTTTTCAAATTTCAAAGCAGATTTTTTCATTTTTTTTGTCTTTTCTCTTCAGTGATTACTTGTAAAGGTGCCCGGTGCTGGTGGGCTGCCCCATCCGCATAGGTGCCTGGTGGAATGGCGCAGTTTACTGGCTCGACGCTTATCTGTTACTCTTGGCCCTTAGTAACCTTTGGTTCTAATTCCCTTACATCCCCACCATTAATGTAGAGAGCAGTGTTGGAACTGCATCTAAGTGAAATATCTAGCCTAATTAGTTAGGGGTAGTAACCGCCGCAATAAGCAAAGCTACTCCCATGCTTATTTGTTTACCCAGACTATGTAATTCAGTCCTTGTTGGTTGTTGTCTATATATAGATCCACTTTCCTTCATTTTCCCCTGCCGTTGAAGCAGAGAGCTATGCTGGATATGCATTGAAAGTGAAATATCAGACTTTCTCCCCTCCCATTGAAGCAGAGAGCTATGCTGGGGTTGAGACATGTCAGCATCAGAGGCAGAAGGGCAATCAGGATGTAGTGCAGGAAAGAGTGTGAAGCCCACAGAGTTCTGTCAGCATGAGCAGCACCATGACATCCACTACTTCTTCCCCTACTTTTATCATCCACCCACCAATGGCCATCCCAGAATTGGATCTCCTGACACAGACCCTAGTTATTGCAGTTGGCAGATGTCCCCTCTCCACCAAGCACGGCAGACCCCAGCACATGCTGTTTCACAGAGTCCATTAATGACACGGCCACAGATCCATTGACAAAATGGGAAAGGAAGACCATGGTCTAGCCATTACCTGGATTAGATAGCTCAGCATTTCCTTCCTTACCCTCCAACTAACATGCATAGTGAAAGAGTACTCAAAGTGGCAGTGAACACAATAATTCCTGACTGATGACAGAGCTGTTGGAAAAACTGATTTTTATTAAAATCAGACTCCTTCTGCTCATTTTCCCTGAATTTCCAATTGAGTGACAAAAAGACTGAGTGCACACTTACAGGGAATCAATACTCACAGCTTTTGCACTCAGCACCTTGCTGTGTTGTTGCCAGTTCCCACTCTGTCAGCTGCTGCCTGGCTCACTTTTCTTTGTGGATTAAATATTTGGGCTGAACCAAGCCATCAGCAGTAGCAGTGCAGAGTCCTCCAGAGCAGCATCAATCTGTAGAAAAGGAATTCTAATTTTAACAATAAAATATTTTTCCAAACTTAGGGGGTCTTTATCAAATTGTTTTAGGGCCTTATTGTGGGCATTAGGGCCATAACACATGCGATAAAAAATGTATTGTGAGATGTGTATGCAAATTTTTTAAATTTAGTCAAAAGGAAGTAGTTTAATGCTAGAAATAACTATACATTTTTCCTGGCGTTATGATGTGCATTGTGCCTGAAATGGGATTTGCGATAAAAATTGCAAATTCTGTTTCAGATGGGGAGGAAAGGGAGAGAGAGATATATCATCCTCTAGGGAGACACACCTATTAGTCAACTTTTTATACCACTGTAAGAGGGGCCATTCTGAACTCAAGGTGAGGTTTTCATAGTAGCCTCAGTTTTGGGGGCTCTTTTTCATACATAATCAGAGGTACGAACAGCACAGAAGGCATCAGTGAAGATTTGATGTGCTTTGGTGTGACAAAAGGTACACAAAGATGAGATGTGTATAGTGTACTCTCGACCCAGCTTGATAACAGCTAGGTAGAGAGTGCATTAAGCTAGGTTGAGTGTACACTGTACAAATCTCATCTTTGTGTACCTGTCGTCACTCGAAATCTAGGCCTTTCTTTTGAAATATCTGCTTTATTTCTTTTCAGAAATTAGTTTTTTATTTTCATCACTTCCCTTCTTTTCTCTCATTTTTCTCCATTGACTTGCCTTCTGAAATGTGCCTTTTTTCTTTTCCCCTCATTCCCAAATTTTAATTTCTTCCACTGTTTCCACTCTACCATCTAATCTTTAAAGATAAAGTGGGTGTCAGCAATTAATTATTTCCCCAGGACCAGATACAGGGCAGGAGGCAGAAGCAGGTATTCCCTAGATCAGGATCGGGCTAATGGGGAGGAACAGCGATGAATTATTTTTCTGAGTCAGATCTGGTACTGGAGGCAGTAGTAGGATATTTACTTGAACTTGGCCCAGGATAGGATTCAATAACTTCCTCTTCCCCTGGATCAGCCCCAGGGAAGAAGGAAGCAGACACATTGTTCCCCTGGGCCAGACTTTGGCAGGAGGCAGCAACAACGTTTTTCTCTAAACCAAGCATAAAGGTGAATTTTAAAAGCCTGGCATGTGCCAAAACCAGGGGATATGCACACAAATTGGTCTAGCGCATGCCGAGTGGATTTTAAAAGCTACATGGATAAATGCAAAAACGAAAAGTTAAAAAGGGGTGAGATTTGGGCGAGATCTGGGTAGGACATGGGTGTTTCTGAATTTTTTCTTGAAATTAGCAAGTAAATACTTACACGCATAGCTCGCCGGTGTCCCTGCCGCGTAACTTTTCTTCTGCTATGGACGACTTGTATGTTTTAAAACAAAAAAAACCTAGGCAAATCAGTGAGGTTTTAAGGGTAAAGAGGGGGAAAGGGAGACTATTAAACTAGGGGGGGGGGGGGTTTCAATGTCCTATACCTTAACTGGGTGAACTGGGAATGAACTGGGAAAACTAGCAATGGCGTTGGCACACGTCCCTTGTAAAATTTCCCCTCTTACGTGGTAGAAGTGGGATTTGCGTACACATGCACGTATCCTTTTAAAATTGAGCACATACAGCGCTCATCCAGGTTATTTTATCACCTGTGCACATATAGGTGTGTATGTTATAAAATGACCATGTCCCTTGGCGTGGGCCAGTGAATGCGCGCACATGTTCAGTTCACCCGCATGCCGGTTTAAAAGTTACAGTTGTATTGCTTTCTATGTTTCTATGTTAAACTGTCCTACTTTTGCCTGAACATAAATCTGGCTCATAGGAGTTAAATATTACCTTAACTTCTGCAATCCAGTTTGAGCCTGTCATTGTATATCTCAGATATAAATGTGAATGTTTGCATCATAAACTTCTGTATTGGAAGCATAAGATTTGCCCAATTTTTAGTAAATATGTTATGTAGATGTATTATGCATTGCATTAGCAAACATGCAATAAGTTGTCTATTATAATGAAGAGATTGCGTATTTAAATAAACATGCAGACTGTCAGTCTGAAGTATGATTCTCTCTATTATAAAAAAAAATATTTAAAGCCTGGCAATTTGTTTCTAAAATGTTTTAAATGAATACTATACTATTATAAAAAAAAAAAGTGAAAGGGAACACAGTATACAGTGGCAGATCGGACTAAATAAACAATTCCAGCTGAGAACAAAAAGTTACAAACAAGATTTTAACTAACTTTGACACCCCTGCCAGTCAATACCTTGCTCCTGGAATCTGCAGACAGGATCCTGCTGCAGTGTGAAACCTGAGCTGAGCTTTGCACGCTACAGGTGGCATTGCACTTACTGTTTGGAGACAGGGAGCTGCTTAGTTCCTGATGTAAAAATAAAAAAACGGGGATTATGTTAATTTATGTCATAGAAGCCCAGCTCTCATCTGTATTTTGTTGAGAGAATTGCTCATACACTGAATTCCTTTTCTTTGTGGTAGTACTTTGCATTTTGTTTATGAAATTTTGAATTCTAGAAACTGCTTGAAGCTTGAGCAGGGGGTCTTTTTATGTAGTTATTCTCATATCTTCTGCTGATTGGTTGTTACTTGAAATCTATTTGAAAGAGACATTTGAGGACTGATTGCACGAGATGTCTGTGATTTGAACTGGCTATTAAATAACTGTGACCTGTGGTAGCTGAGACTTTATGGTATTTGCTCTCAAGATCTTATGATGTTTTCTCTGCTGCTTAGTCTTGGGCATTTAATAAAACTCAATGAATGTTCATAACTCTCATCAAAAGAAAATAATGTTTGAAAATGTGACATTTTGTTCAAGTTCCTGTTGATGTAAGAGTAGATAGGAATACATTCAGACAGGCTATCAAGCCAGGAAGACCCTAGGATCCCATTTTAGTGATTGCTGAAAAAATAATCATGTCAACAGTCAAAAAGGAGAGAAGAGGCATATATGAAGAATTCCAAGTAGCTCATCCTGTCACCTGATATTTGTGGAAAGTATAGGGGAAATTCTTTTCTGAACTATATGGACTCTTCTGGCAGAGTTCAGCTATCTTTCTTTAATAAGCTCACACATGTGCCATGCAAGAACAAAGTGACAGTTATACAATTGCATATACTTCCTAGGTAGTTAACTCCTAATTTTTTTTCTCCTGACCCTTTCTTCCACACCTATAAGCCTTAGTGACTTGATTTTCTTCTCCCCTCAACTCTTTACCTATTGTCTTTGGCCTGCTACTGGGGATAACCAGAGTTAGGGTTATTCTCCAATCATTTAATAATTTATATTAATCTGCATTTTGTACTTGCATTAAAATCTAGAAGAGTTCGCTTGTGATTGGTCATTTCCTTGGCTGTAATAGTAACCACATTGCCTTGGGAGTCTTCTGACTACCAGTGACTGATATATTTGAACAGTTTACAAATGCAGTGACTAATCTCTCCTAATAGCTTTTTATTGATTAGCTTCAATAGCATACTGATCACAGGGAAATTTGTCAATATTCATTTTTGGAGTTTGGGTAAGATTTGTGCAATAGAAGCATATAGAGTCTAAGTAATCGGCCTGGAAGATATATGAAGTGCTATTTAAATAGAAATCTGTGAAAATTTGAGGGCAAGATCCCTGGTCCCATCTTCACTGCACACAGGTACTCACCTTGACCCTGTTCTGCTCCCAACTTGCTCTTTCTGAGTAGCTGGCCAGGTACCGAGGTGGTTGCAGTCCATCTGTGTACTTTTTTCAACCTCCTCAGTGTTTGATTTAAGAAGACACCAAAACTCACCTTGGGCTTGGGCTGCTCTCACTCCATGTTCCTTCAGGAGCAAGTCAGGAACTACTTGCTGTTTTCAAATGCCTCTAGTAGTTGACTTCAGAAGTCACCACAATCCACCTCAGGCTTGTGATGCTTTCTCACTGTGCTTTTGGACATTGAGCCAGATACTGCAATACATCTCCCATTTGCCATGCAAGACACTTTAATCCCATTGGACTGCCACAAATTAACCAGGAGGTGTATGCCATAGCACTACCTCAGATCAGTAGATTTCTTCCTCTTTATTTCCTATAAATCTACTACATCTACATTTCTTGATGCTAATCCTCAAACAATCTTATTTCCTGCTGAAAGCCACTACTAATATCAAGTCTACAATACATATTCTCTTTATTCTTTACCTCATTTTCAATTCTTTCATCTACTATGTCCTCTGCTCTTGAGCATCCTCTCATCCAGCCATCTCTACTCTCCCTGAGAGACTCTTATCCACATCTCCATCATCACACTTCCACCTCTCTTCTCTGAATTCTTCTGCTTCTCCTTTTACTCTCTGCTGGGAATATTAGACCCAATCCTGGCCCTCCAAAGCAACTTAAACACCATCTGTAGCAAAATAGCATCATGATTCAGAAAAGACTGAATGGCCTATCTAGTCTGCCTATCCAGCAAACTAATATAACATTACAAATTCCATCACTCCCTAAGATATCTCTTATACTTATCTCATGTTTTCTTACATTTACATTTATTCAGAATTTGTGAATCGCCTAACTCTAAAAGGCCTAGGCAATGTACAAGATGACATTCATAAAACAATTCCAACATATCATAAAAGGCAAATGAAAAGTAAATCATAAAATAATAATAAAATCAAATTTAAACTTCATAAAACAAAAACAGTATTGGGAGCAATAAATAATAAATAACACCAGACCAACCCGAAAATCTTAAATGATGCACATTTCTATTATATAGCCATAAAATGTCGATGTCAGCAGTTTTAAACTGTTTAATAAGCAGTCTTCCTATTGGTTATACCAATTGTGTATTCAGAATGTCTTATAAAGGGCATGACAAAACCTTGATGTGAAAGGAACTCTTCAGTTACTGATGATATGTTCAGAGAACCCATGTAACCCATGTATTGGAAGAAATAGTTGGAGAGGCTTAGGGCTGTGGTAGGATTGCAAAAGGAACAAAATGGGGCATCTTGGAGAATCAGTCAATGACTTTCCAGTTAACAGTGTGCCCAAAGGAAGGGGGTAGATCAGTAATAAAAGCCATAGATAGATGAGTCCAGTTTTTGTGGGGTACTGGTAAAGGATAGAATAGGCCTAGTGGAGAGATCTTATTTTGAACACAGTTTCAGCAAAAGGATACATAGTCATTTACATCCTTAGTTGTGGGAAATGAGGTCTAAGGTTTTGAAGAGGCCCTGCTGACCAGCCATTTAAGAATCATAGGCCCATTTCAAGACTTTCCATTGCTGAGGTCTGGGTACAAAAGTTTTTCCAGGCAGGATTCCAGCTGGCACCACAGGGGAGATCTTGATAATCTTGTCTGGGTAGAGGAGATTCTGAGGATCATTGAAGATTTCAGTAGGGTCAAAATATCTAGAAAGGGCATTAGCTGTAATATTTTTTCCAGCTGGCCGGTAGGTTAGGCAGAAGTTAAACTTGGCATAGAACAAGGACCTAAACTTGACAAAGAATAAGGATCATCTGGCTTGTTGTATGTTAAGTTTTCTGGTAGTTTGGAGGTATACCAGATTTTTGTAGTCAGTGAAGCCAGTGAAGGGATGTAAGGCACCCTCCAATAGGAAATTACAATCTTCCAAAAATAGTTATATGGTGAGCAGTACATGATTGCCAATGCCATAGTTTCTTTCTGCCAAGGAGAACTTTTTAGAATAGAAGGGTAACAATTTACCAATACAGATAGACTGCGAGAGAAAGGCAACAAAGCCCACTGAGGAGGCATCAACTTAAACAAAAGAGAAGGTTGTGTGATTTCAGGTCTTTGCAGTATAAAAAGGAAGGCAAATTTCAAGAGAGCAAAGACTTAAGTTGCCTCATTTGGCCAGTCTTTGGTATTAGCTCCTGTTTCAGTAAGGCAATGATAGGAAAAATAAGAGTAGTGAATGAATGCCCATAATATTAGCAAATCCTAGAAAGTGCTAGATTACCTTGAGAATCACTGGCTGGGGCCAATCCATAATTGCTAATAGCTTGTAAGGTCCATTTGAAGGCCCTACACAGAGATAACATAACCCAGGGATGGAAGTTCCGACTGTTCACAAATACATTTTTCCAACTTGGCATATAGAGATTGACTTCTTAGCAGGTGGAGCTTGGCCTTAACATGGGAACAGACAAGAAGATCAGAATGTCATCTGGATATACTATGACACAGTTGTACAACAAGACTCCAAATATGTCATTGACAAAATTCTGGAAGACCGCTGGGACATTGCACAGGCTGAAAGGCATCACCGGATAGTCATAGTGACAGTTTTCCTTTCATCGCCTTCTCATATATGTATGATATTATATGCCTCGCAAAGATCAAACTTGGTGAAGACTGAACCTCCTTGAAGTTGATCAAACAATTCAGAAATCAACAGCAAGGGATATTTGTTTTTTTATGGTGATGGCATTCAAACTCTGGTAATCGATATGTAGGTACAAGAATCATCTTTCTTGCCATGAAATAGAAGCCTGCTCCTACAGGAGAAGTGGATGGTCCGATGAAACCTCTCAAGATTTTCCTGGATGTTTTTAGACATTGCTTCAGTCTCAAGGATAGATAATGGATACACTCTGCCCTGTGTGGTTAGGCAAACTTTCCTGATACCATATAGGTTTTTACTACAATGCGAGATACACCACCCCACACCACAAACCTCACCCTGAGTTTCTAGTGCCTCCTCTTACAGTGGTATAAATAGTTAACTTTTTTGTAAGCCTCTCTCTCTCTCTTTTCCAAACCATTTTTTTTTATCATGGGCTCTATTTTTGCTATATTTATAGAAAAATGATGAATCTAGGTTTTAGCTGAATAAGTGATGCTTTTAAGACCTAGCTGCAGAGCTGCTACTTAGGGCTTGATTTACTAAGACTTTTTCTCATTCTGTATCAATGGGAAAAAAGCTTAGTAAATCAGGCCCTTAGTTAGCTAAGTCACAATTTATCTGGATAAATGCAACATCTAGTAGTGCTTTTTTTTTTTTTACAAATATGCACATATTGCAGAGTACTTTTGTGTGTATTTTATAACATAACACATGCATATCATATATATGCACATTATACAATTCAGGAGTACATTTTTGTGTGCCCATATTCACGTATATATGGGTGCATGCACAGCTTTCTTAAAGTTATCCTCCCTGTGAGTAAAGGTGACAAAATAAAACACATGAACATTATCAATAAAGTAGTCAATTATGTTAGCAACTGTAGTTTATATATATGCGTTTTATGGCAAACATCCACATATGAATGGGAGCTCATCATGCTGCAACTTATTGTATTATTTCTATTCTTCTTGTAAGATTACCTGCTTGCTGCTAGGTCTGCCAGCAAGTACATTAAGATTCTTACAAATGTTACAAAATGCCACCCTAAAATTCATTTGAATCATTCCAGTATTAATGGCCTTACACTGGCTGCCAATAAAATTCTGGATACAGTACAAAATATTATTCATTATATATAAAATTATCAACAATAAAACTACTGATTGGCTTGGAGCAGCCCTTCATATTCATACCCCACAGAGATCTTTAAGATCAGCTAATAAAGGCTTACTAAACACGCTTTCTCGAACAAGTGCACATCTGAGCAAAGTAAGAGATCGCACGATCTCCATAGCAGGCCCCAGATTATGGAACTCACTGACAGAAACCATCTGTACACTGACAGAAATTAAAGGCTTTAAAAAAGAATTAAAAACATGGATTTTCAGAATGGTATGTGAAATCACATGAGATATAAAAGTCAAGGTAAGCAATTGTTTTACATACTGTTTTTATAAACGGTATAAATATTTTACTTATGCACATGTTATTAATGTAAACTGCCCCTATCAAAACATTGAGAGATGGTATAAAAAAATTTGAAATAAATAAATGTCAGAGGTTTATAGCAGAGAAATTTATTTTTAATTGTGTTTATATATTTCCAAAATAAAAACACAAGACAAAAATCTTGAGTAGCAAATAGGAAATGGAGGACACAAGGGGACAGAAAGAAACCACAACTAAAAATTTAAGGCAATAATAAAGTAAGCCTGCATTTTAAAAGCCCAACATGCATAAAACCCAGGGGATATGCTCATTGCAGGGCCTTGCGCTCTTGAGCACATTTTAAAAAATGGTCTGGCCATGTGCGGATCTCCCGATACGTGCAGAAGTGCCGGGCTTGATATAAAGGACCAGCCAGGGGATAGGGTCTGGGTGATGGGGCCATGGCGGAGGCGGGATGGGGGCCAGCCGGGACAGCGCGCGCCATGTAGTCAGATGAAGTAAGTTCCGAAATAAAAAAAATAAGGTAGGTGAAGGGGTTTTAGGGGTCGGGGAGGAGAGGGGGAAAAAGGAGGCAGAGTAGGAAGTTCCTTCCTAGTCCACTCCTTAATTGGATGCAGGAATTGTATTTTCTAACATGCTCACAGTGACACACACATGTTTGAAAATAGCCTTGTCTAAGTGTGTGCCATGCATGTGGGTTTTAAAATCAGCCCCTTAATTTCCAATCAAATAGTAGAGGGATACAAACAATACACAACCCAAGGAAAATAATATACAGCAATATGTGTAAATAAGAAGACTAGTCAATATTTATAGTGGCCCTACTTCCTAAGATAACAAATTACTGAATTTTCAAGGAAGAGATGTTCCAGAGAAACTAGAGTTATCTTTTATCGTTTAGAAATTGGGTCAATTGAGGAGGGTAAAAAGAAGCATATGAAAAATCTTGATACTTGATCAATCATTTACAAGGAAATTTGAGAAAAAAAACTGCCCCCCAATTATTGAATCCTAGAATGCATAAGAAGAAATTGTTTTTGCTTTTCCTGAGTCTGTTTAGCGACATCATGAAATACTTTAACTATTAACTGTAAAAAGGTCTTGGAGCGATGACGAGAGAAAAGTCTTAATAGCCAGTCCTCCTTGGGTTCTAAAGCCAAAGATACAATCTTAAATGGCTGGAGTTACCATTTCAAACAAAGCAAAAACATCCAGATTAGGACCTTGGGTAGGAATTAACAGAATCGCTTGAATATACCCAATTGTTTCTTTAGACTTCCTTTTAAATGGAGGGGGATAATAAATTTTAGAAACAGAAGGAATAGCATTCTAAGGTACATGCAATATTTCAAAGTATCTCCTAAACATTTCTCTTGGAGATATTAATAGTAATTTAGGAAATTGAATAAACCTGAGGCTTTTATTCCTTATTGCATTTTTTAAATTGTCAATTTTTAAAGGCCAGATATTTGTTCTCTTTAATAATTGTCTCTTGAATTTCTTTAACTTGAATCATGTTAGTTCATATTGACGAGATTTGCTAACACAAATCCACAGAAGAAGTTTTCACAACGTATACTCACTTTTCCAAATCCACTCATTTTTCTACAAATGGGATAATTTCCCTGAAATACAATTACCCAGGTCCAATATGGCTTCCTAAATTGATTCAAAGGAAAACTAAGTCAGTTTCACCATCTCAAGAATGGCTGAAGTTCAATAATCTAACAGTAAGCCTTCCAGTCCTCACCACACCTTTGATTTCAGTAGGCATCCTGCCCAGGGACTCAGAAATGACCACACCACTTGCTTTTACAGTGCCTTTCTCATCACTCACTGATGAGAGCTTTGAGCTGGTATCATCATCCAGCAGCGCTCCCCATGATACTAAGGAGGCTCGTACTGCAGTGGGATTACCAGGCAGTGATCTCTCAACCAGATTCAGAGGTGATAGCGAGCCAGGGGGAGATATGAGAACATCTCCCCCCCCCCCACGGTTTATCCAACAGCACATTTCCTGGCATTGATAGGCTGCAAAAGACATGGACATCCATCAGGCGTGTGTTGGATGGATTGCAGGCTGAGACCATGGCTTCAGCTTCCTCTTTCTACCCATAAAGTAGATTAAATAATCGAGGAAACAAAAATATGAGAAAAAGCCAGATCCACCTTCTTAGATCGCCCTCTCAGCAGAGACATTTTCAATCCATTGAAGTCCATAATCAAGGGACCTTTTTCATTTGTTCAACTCTCCACACATTTGAGCTATTTAGGTGCCAAATATGTTTATTACAAAAATATGTCCCCAGTTATTAATGGGTCAATGGGCTTATGGAAAATCAAGCATTTTCAAAACTTTTATTTTTATTTAAAGGATTCACATTAAAATGTTTCTCAGAATTTTTCTCACACTTTAATCTCAACAATATTTATATGAACGCCAAAGGATGTCTACATTTGTACTGTATAGAATAACTGCTTTTATAATATGGCACAAACCAGCGCACAGGTGCACTTTGGTGCATGTGCAGTTGAGGGTGCCCAGGGGTGTGGCAATTTCATAACTTGCACGCACATATTCATGCATATTATTAGATATGTATGTGCTCCTAATTTTACGTAGGCATGTACGTAGTTGGGAAAATCCTGATTCTACCTCATAAGTCAGGGTGCACGTCCACCAGTTCACCCAGTCAACAGTTATGTCCTCCAAACCTGCTGTTAGATAAAAAGCAGGCAACTATAAATACTAAATCCACAGACATTCACATCTCACATATGGATTAATAAAAGCTTTATTCTCTGTCAGACCTTGCATTATTACATATTAGCATCTGCTTGGAAGTAACAACTTTCTTGGTTTAAAGAAATGTTTAATTTTGTATTTAAAAGAGATTAAACAGTAGCTTAACCAAATATAATCAAACAGGCACAATTCTGTAATTGCCTCATTATACAAATGTCTCAGAATTCAGACAATTTACAGCTATGGTTTGTAGAAGTGCATTCTGTTCTCATAGCCAAGAAGATGTTGCTAAAGTTACTTCCTTTTGTTTAAAAGAGGATGTGGATGGTAAAACACTAAGAAGGCCTTGACAGATAGATGAAAAGAAACAAGAATTTTCATGCAGAATTAATTGATCCTAGTTTCCAGGATACACATGTTCCGTTAGATCTCTGTTGATCCCCCCTCAAAATATCTCTGTTACAATCCTTTGAACCTCTGGCAAGTCGTGAAAATTTGGTGTGGCTAGGACACAAAACACAACTGTAAATTGTTTGAGGAGGGAGGGGCACATAGTCATCCACACAGACATGGTGATTGTATAAGCCACCTTTTCTTCCTTGCAGAAATACAGTTAAACATGGGCTAACATGTCATAGGAAAGAGTCTGCATTGAAGTTATCCATTTAAACTTTCAACTCAACGGTAATGCAATGATACTAGAGTGGGTGTTTGAAAGCATCCCCTCTGGATCAGAAATATTCAACTCTGAATACTTGTCCCAGAAAAAAAAAACATATTATCTGGCTTAGCTGTCTCAATTTTCAACAGCATTTTGACCTGAGGATGAAGTACTGAATGCTTGTCTGACAGATTGTTCTTAATGCCCCCTTTTCCTAAGAGCTGCAGCCTTTCTTAGTGTATAGGCATTGATCCAAGCTGTTGGCAATATTAAAATAATAGTACCTTGCAAAATGTTACCAAGGTAACACTCTAGTTGTGTTATGACTATTCTTGAAGTAGAGGTGTGAATCAATTTGCCAGACCAGCGTACTATTTAGTTCCTATAATAAAATAACTTCCACAAGAAAACCTACCACTGGAATATATTTGTGTTACTTTATAAGAAAAAAAATATATATATAATTTTAAGTAGGCATGTGTCCTCACATATAGGTGGATCCCCTGAAATAATATTCCTCTTACAATCCTTTTTGAACCCATGGCAACTCCTGAAAATAAAATATTACATTACTATAATATTAGTAGGAAAGGAATGAGAATATCATATTTCTGTATCACTCCATGGTGCAATTGCATGTAGATTACTGTATGCAATGTGGGTCATCACATCTCATAATATATATAGCTGAAGTAGAAAAGGTAAAGAGAAGGGTGACCAAAATGATAAAGGGGATAGAATGGCTCACCTATGAGGAAAGCCTAAGATGTTTGGGCTATTCAGCTTGGAGAAGAGACAGCTAAGAGGAAATATGATAGAGGTTTACTCAATCTTGAGTAGGTTGACATGTGAAATGCAAATCTGTTATTTACACTTTTGAAAAATAAAAAGACTAGGGGACACTATGAAGTTACTAAGTAGCACATTTAAAACAAATTAGAGAAAATGTGTTTTTCTCAACACACCATTAATCTCTGGAATTCATTCCTTGATGATTTGGTAAAGGCAGATTTGTGTAGCTGGGTTTAGGTTTGGATGAATTCCTGGAACAGAAGTCCATAAACAGTTACAAGGTAGACCTGGGAAAGCCACTTCTTATCCAAGGGCATATCTGCTTGTAACCTGGACTAGCCACTGTTGGAAGCAGGATACTGAACTTGATGGACCTTGGGTCTGACCCCGCATGACAGTTCTTATGTTCTTATTCAACTTATCCAGTCAAAAGTTTGTAATAATGGTTGAAAGACACTGAAACTGAGGCTTTAAGTGGAAAGGTGAATCTTTTTTTTGGGTGGGAGAGGCTTTTACTATGTATTTTCAATAGTCATTTTAGTGTCTGCAATATCACTTTATTGTAATGTGTTAAAACAGTTTTGTTTTATATGATAAGAGTGTCCAGAGTGGGTTTTTTTTCTTTTTTTTTTCCTATTTACAAGTTTGAACCAATTTGCTGATGTCAGAGACACTTATTTTGATTCTGATGATTAATGATCAAGCAAAGAAGGCTACAGATCCCAGCAATAACATTTTGCTGCTTACAGGATTTTTAAGGCTAGCACCTGTAGAAAGTCATTTTCAAAGCCATTTTGGGCAGGTAACTTGGCCATTCTGAACATTTTCCTCTCTCAAGCAAGCTGAAAAGATGCACACATGCTGTTAGAGAAATGCCTGGGGCTGAGGAGTAAAACAGCGCATGCACACGAGATTTTCAAAAGCCTGGGTTACATTTTACTGCTCCTCAATCACCCACAGATATAAAGTGCATATAAAATGTGCGCTTTTAGCGTGTGCACTCTATGCTAGCTAATTTTCAAAGAAGAACTACCTGGGTAGGTTTTGTGTGGCTATAGCTGTAAAGAATGCAGAGTAAAAGTGCCTTCCTCTTTTACAGCTTTGTAATTTTAAAACTGCCCACATTGGGGTAAAGTCTGCGGGCACATTTTATCCACAGATAGGGCTGTCCGCTGACTCCAGGTTGACTGAAAAGGCTGATTCTGTCTTGGCTTTGCCCCATTGCATGCAAGAATTTGCAGCCAGGGACGGTGCTTCCCTTAGGACAAACTAGGCAGTCGCCTAGTGCTCCAAAATTTTGGGGGCGGCAAAAACCCACCAGCACAAGGTCCAGAGCCAATGTATTTATTTATTTATTTATTTATTTAAGATTTTTATATACCGACGTTCATCAGGGATATCACATCGGTTTACAGTGTAACTGAAATTGGCGCCTGGGAAGGCGTTTTACATCGAACAGAGATAACGAAGTAACATGAAAACAAATGAGGATGCGATTTACATCAAACAGATATAACGAGTTAACATGAGAACAAAAGAGGGGGGGAAATAAGGGCGAGAGATAATCAGAAAAAACGTTATGAACAAAATTTACAGAAATTTACAAATATATATAGAGTATCAATATATACAGAATATTCATAAAAATAGCAATGTCCTAGAAGGACAATGTCCTAGAAGGACATTGTCCTAGTGTAGACAATGTCCTAGAAGGACAATGTCCTAGAAGGACATTGTCCTAGTGTAGACAATGTCCTAGAAGGACAATGTCCTAGAAGGACATTGTAGTGTAGCCAACGACTGAGCCACGGTTGCCAATAGATAAGTTGAGGGAAGGACGGTGCATGACAGAAGGTTCGTCTAGGCTGCCATATACTCTTGCACCGGTTCTGTTTGTAGCTCTTTTTTTTTTTTCCTTCGGAAAATCAATCAGACAATCAAAGCTACAAATCAATGCAAGCAAGCAGGCAATACCAGGACGGGATCTACCAATTCGGTCAACCTAGGGTCAATTGGCAACTCTAGTCACAGACTATTTGCTAATTTTCAAAGGAAAAGATCCCCAAAAATATACAATCTAATCTGGGCAGGCTGAAAACTCAAAAGTATGTACATAAGTGTGCAAACCCCTTCCCAAATCGCTCCCAATAATTACTGGGCTCCTTTAGAGCTACAGCATTTGGTTCTTTAAGGAGGTTTCTACAGTTGTAGACAGAACTGTTAGCCTCTTCACAGAAGGAGAAATCCTCTAGAGCAGTGGTTCTCAACCCTGTCCTGGGGACCCCCCCAGCCAGTCGGGTTTTCAGGATATCCACAATGAATATGCATATGAGAGAATTTGCATATACTGCCTCCATAACACGCACATTTTCTCTCATGCATATTCATTGTGGATATCCTGAAAACCCGACTGGCTGGGGGGGTCCCCAGGACAGGGTTGAGAACCACTGCTCTAGAGATATTTTTTATGTCCCCTATAGTGGAATAGCTGACGGCGGAAATTTGGAATGCATGTCCCCAATTTGGAAATGGTTTACTACCCAGAGAAGGAAGCAGACTAATGAACAATGCCAGCAAAAATGAGTGCGCAGTACACTGGCTGCTTTTAATAAGGAACCCTGTGAGGTAGTGCTTCTAGTGTTCCCCTTTGAGTACATGCAGGATCAGGCTGGGTGCCTGATCCCCTTTAAATCCTCTGAACGGAGAATGTTCCATAGGTGGGACTTGGGTGGGCAGGAGGAGATCAGAGGTCATGCGCAGCTAGAGGGGAATCGATGCTGAGCCCAGCAAGAGTAGATGGGCCCCATGACTGAGGCGTAGGAGCTCCTGGGATGACTCTGGGAAGACAGGCAGCTGCTTTGTAATTCCTCTCTGGGAGACAGAGAGTGGGCAGTCTGCAAGTGTAGGCAAAGGTAGGCAGTTAGTATTGTGTTTGTGTTCATGGTCCACCTAGTAATAAAATAATATAATAAGAGAAACAGCCTAGAGTCAGCTTTGTTACTGCTCCAGCACACAAGAAATTGTTCAGCCAACCTCACAAACCTATTATCATGCTTCTTGCAATAAATATTTGGAGGGCCTTTTATTGGGTGTGTGTATTGCACAGTCAAAATACTTTTTGTAACTTGATAGTTTAACCAGTCATAGAGTGGAACTTTCCAGAATGATTTAATGAGATGCTTAGCTCCTGGGGCTACTACCTTTTAAAGGGGCTGCAAAGTTCATGAAAAACTCACCAAACCCTCAACCTCCTTGAGCAAAAATCTCTGATCTAGTGTACACCTCTTGCACCAACCCGCACCCTCAATTGGACCCTAAATCTAAAATAGAATCCCCTTGGCGATTAAGTCCATCACTTGTTGGTGAAGCCCTACTCTCATATAACAAAAGGGCCTTCTCCAATTCCAACCCCCACTCCCGAGATCTCCCTGAAGCTTAGTTGGAAATCTCTGGTGGTTTAGTGCAATGGTTCTTGGAAAAATGGCATTGTAGGCAGTACATTAAGGGGCAGATTTTAAAAAAGTACGCACGCGTGAACTTTTGTTCGCGCAACTGGCGCAAACAAAAGTACACCGGATTTTAAAAGATAAGCGCGTAGCCGTGTGTATCTTTTAAAATCCAGGCTGTGCAAAATCGGCAGCCTACGCGCGCCGAGCCGCGCAGCCTGCCTCCGTTCCCTCCGAGGCCGCTTCGAAATCAGAGCGGCCTCGGAGGGAACTTTTTTTGGCTTGCATGGTAGGCTATATAATTTCTTCAAATATTCTGTTTCATATTTTAAATTAAAATTATGTAGATTTGTTTGTTTCTTTAGGAGAAGATAGTGAAATATGCTGTAGTTAAGATTTCTGGTAAGCGTAATAGTGAAGTAATCTGATGAATTCTGCTACAGCCAATAATGACATGGAAATAGCTCCAGGCCTGGCCTTTGCCTCACTATCCTATGAGTCTGGTTTCTGGGAAGATCAGCGTTTGGGCCAGGTGGAGTTTTCCCTGTGAGGTTCAAAACTTGGTTGGAAATTGCACGCTGAAAACTGGCTGATAAGCACATGAGAGCTCAGGAAAGGGGAGATTTCCCTTAGAGAATAAAAGGAGGGGGCGCATAAAATATTCTTCCTGCTTTGCTTTCCTTTCTCGCTGACAAGGAGTTCTTCAGAGATATTTTCATGTGCTGCCTTTTTCTCCCAGTCTGAATTATTTTTGTGGCTTGGAACCATGCACAGCTCCTTCTATGCTTGATGGTGAGATGCCCACTAGGGTACAATTGTCTGAAGATGGAGGGTCTGCTTCCATGTATATATGGGGCCATTGGAATCCTTATTGCTGTCTGCTGGCATGATAGGTGGAGTAGTTCTGTTACAGCAGCATCCTCTGGCTATGTGCCCAGGGGCGGATTGTGGGAAAATAGTGGCCCGGGGGAATTTTTCTCCATACTGGCCCATGGGTATTTACTTATTTATTTAAGGCTTTTATATACCGATGTTCCTGTACTAGTACATATCACGTCAGTTTACATTGAACCAAAGTTGGAAATTACATCAAACAAGAGGGTACAGATAACAGGGCTAACTTCGTATGAACTTATAGATAAAGCAGCGAACGACTTAAAATAAAATAAAATTATTATAAATATAAGTATAAATATACAAAATATAAATAAACATAAACATTCAACAAACTTGGATTTACAGCAGACTTGAAAAGCATGAATGCATTATAACATACAGCTTGCGGGGAAATAATGAGATTAAATTATAAGATTAAATGGTTACGGTGTCAGACATCTCACATCATCGTGAATCTGACCCTGAGGGAGAGACCTTTAAGTGAAGGCTTTTGTGAAAAGCCAAGTTTTGAACTTCTTTTTGAATGTCCGACTACAAGTTTCTAGCCGAAGGTCTGTGGGAAGGGCATTCCAGTGAGAGGGGCTGGCGGTCGAGAATGCACATTTCTTGAGCAATGACTTGGCTGGAGGTGCATATAAGGTGCCTAAGTAGCTGGATCTGGTTGGTCTCGATGATGCGTGGGGACTATTTATTTATTTATTTATTTATTTATTTACGTTTTTTTATATACCAACATTCAAGACAAAAGTCCCATCATGCTGGTTCACATGAAACAGGAGTGCAAAATAAACTTAAACTTGAACAATAGTGCGGAAAAGCAGTTACATGTAACAAGGAAAAATAGAACTTGGAGTGAGAAGGAAAAAGGAAAAGAAAACCAGCTAATTACATATAATTACATTGTAAGAGGTAGCTAATAGTGATATTGATGGTGATGTGTGTTGATTGTTAGGAGTTAAATAATATTGGAGTTAGGAAAAGCCTGCATGAACAGCCAGGTCTTGAGTCTTTTCTTGAAGGTTGAGAGGCTGGGTGGGTCACTTAGATTTAGCGAAGTTTGGGAATGAATGGTCTTGTGGGTTATGGTTAGTACTTTGAATATGAGTCTAAATTTAATAGGGAGCCAGTGTAGGTTCTTTAGAATAGGTGTGATGTGTTCTCCTCTACTAGAGTTGGTTAGGATCCTGGCAGCCGAGTTCTGCAGCATTTGTAATGGTTTGGTGGTGATAGCTGGGAGGCCAATTAGCAGAGAGTTGCAATAGTCAATTTTTGAAAATAGAATAGTTTGGAGGACTGTTCTAAAGTCCTGAAAGTGGAGGAGAGGTTTTAGCTTTTTCAATATGTGTAGCTTGCGAAAACATTCTTACGTAGTGTTTGTGACAAATGTTTTGAGATTCAGCCTATTGTCGATAGTAATGCCAAGGTCTCTTACGTGAGTGGGGGAGATCATTAGCGGTGTGATTAGATTGTTGGCAGCCTGACAGTTGTCATCCAGGGTGATCAGCATAAGTTCCGTTTTTGCAGTATTGAGAACTAAGTTAAGGCTAGTGAGGAGGGAATTTATGGACTGTAGACAGTTGTTCCAGAAATTGATGGTGTTGGAGATAGATTCAGTGATAGGCAACAGGATCTGGACGTCGTCGGCGTATATGAAGTGTGTGATCTTTAGACTTGAGAGCAGATGACATAGTGTACCCAATTACATATACAATATAATTTACATATATAATTTACATATATATGTACACACCCCTATATTTCGGCATGGTCCTCCCGGATCAATACAGTACTATTTGCCAAAACTCAAAGAATAATAACCCTACCTATGAAAAAGAATGCCACAAATATTACACAAGAATCTAAAATATCAATACACCTCCTATCAGGAAAACAGAACAGGCCAAGCTACTACAGATCCCTATAGAGAAAACACATGCTAAAGAATGTTTCATCTCTGTCTTTGCATGCAGAACACAAACTCTCACCAAATACAGAATAAAGCCACATAAAGTATAAATAGAAATGTGCAGACAAAAACTAAACTGTAAAACGTATCATGCCAGACTCTATACAGTGCAACAATGGAAAAACAAAAATGTTACCATTCCTCATGAAACAATCAATAAAATCAAGATATATAAATCATGAATCATAATTATAAAATCATACTAATAAAATAAATTCAAAACAGGTTAGGAATAGAATATCCAATAATTAAATACTCAAGCAAATTTTGAAAACTTTACCAAACACCAATAAAATATTTCAAACAGCAGACACATCACATACTACCCAATAATTAAAATGGTAGCCAATCAAGAAAAATGAACTTAAAAAGCCACCTTTACTTACCCTCTCCAGCAGTTCTCCTACTCCTTTCCCCTGCAGGCTACACCAGAAGCAGCAGCAGCTGCTGAAGCTGTCCTCACAGTCTTCTTCCTTAGGGACCACAACCAGTCTCTCTCTCTCTCTCTCTCTCTCTCTCTCTCTCACACACACGCACACACATACCAGTCATCTCCCTGATCAGTCTCACACATACACACATCACCTCTCTGGCCAGTCTCTCTCAATCACACAATGCTTTCACTCCCTCTTACACATAGGATTTCAATCACACACATGCTCTCTCTATTTCACTTACACACAAGCTCTCAATCACACACCTATTCTATCTCACTTACAAACAGGCTCAATCACAGACATACCCTCTCTCACAGCCACAAGCCAGCCAAAAACATGCTCCATCTCTCTCGCGCACACACATTGATACACACAAGCACCCTCCCTGACTCACATATACGCCACACACATACAGAAGCACCCTCCCTGTCTCACATACACATTACACTCTCACAGAAGCACCTTGCTTTCAGACTTGCAGCATTTTTCACTTTTACTAAAAGTGAAAGTGATGATCCCAACTGTTAAATAAGAAAACCACATTCCTATCAGAAGGCAAAATGACACCCTTCCTTCAGGTTCTGTCCTCCCAACACCACCCACACCGTACAGCTTCTCTTGTTTTACGCTTTCAGGCAATAAAGCAAGTGTCTTTCTTCAAACTATCAGTCATATGATTATTCATGTGGGAGATATGGAACCAAAAGACATCCTTAGTCAACTTCCCTTTTAAATGGGAAGATTCCAGTCTAGGTCATTTAAAAATATACATTTTCTAAAGGCTTAAAAATAGGAAAACCGTTTCAGATTGGAACTATTCTAGTCTTCATGCTTGAATTATGCTTCAAAAAAACAAACAAACCCTACCTGGCATCAGTATCTTAAATTTGTGATTTTGATGAGATGAACATTTTAAATATTTTCATTTTTTTTGCTTTAGTATTTGTCTCTACCCACTTTGCTAAATTTTATTTTCCAGAAGAAGGATGCTTAAAATTCACTAATTTCATCTTTCATCCAATTTTTCAAAAATTGCGCTACCAGCACAAAAGTTGAGGTATATGTATTATCACATTTCACTTTTTTTTAAACTGGCAGATTCCTTTCTCACATATATAACACACACACACAGAAGCACCATTCCTTTCTCACACATAACACATACATACACACACAACACACACACAACCACCGTTCCTTTCTCACATACACACAGAAGCACCCTTCCGATCTAAGGCCCCCAGATGAACAGCTGGACTCCGGCGACGGTTAGCAGCACCGGTGTTCACTTCCTCGGCCCCCGTCGGCCTCAATTTTAATTTCTTTGGCCCCCGCTGGCCTCAATTTTAATTTCTTCAGCCCCTGCCAGCTGTCACTGTCTCTGGCAGGGGCCAAAGAAATTAAAATCAAGGCCGGCGGAGGCAGAAGAAAAGAAGATGGGCACCGCCCAGCCAGTCCCCGCTTGAGGCTGGCTGGGCAGCGCCCATCTTCTTTTCTTCGGCCTCCGCCACCGCCGCCGGCCTTGATTTTAATTTCTTCAGCCCCTGCCGGCTTGGTCTCCCGTGGGGGCTGGCTGGGAGGCACTGAGGCTATGCTGAGGAAGAGCCATGTGGCCAAGACCACCTTTCCAGCTAGACCAGCCCACCGGGGGAATCCCAATTCCCCGACAGGCCAATTCTCCCCTGTATGTGACTGTTCTGGAGCTTTTTCAGGTAACATCTACAATCAGACTTGCTATCCCATTGGGTATGGCATAGCATTGGCTTCAGCTTTCCTTTAAGAGACCTTGCTGCTAGGCTGTTATGATTTCAGCTGCTATGCATCCTCACCATACCCTGGCTAGGACACCTCCCTACCAGCAGAGGCCTCCGGTGAGCCTTGCTCTGACCTCACCATCATATCCCTGGTCTCAAGACTCAGCCTGTCTTGCAGCTTCCCCTCCACCAAGAGACCTCGATGAGCATACTCTTCAGGCTGGCCAAGCTACTACTTCCTGCCTGCACCACACCACATCCAGTCCTATATAACCCTATCTGTCCCTTGCTTCGATACTTCTGCATCAATGTTCTCTTGGCTCCTTGCTCTAGTCACCATTACCTTGTAGCTTGCACAGACCTATCTTTGCTTTGCCTTTTGGCATCTGGGCCTTCTCACGCCTAGCCTTGTGTTGTGACCATCCGGCCTTCTTGCTCCTTGTCTTGTCTTGAGGTCATCTGGCCTTTTTGCTCCTTGCCTTGTGGCCTAAAGGCCTCACTTCTCCTTGTCTTGTGGCCTAAGAGCCTTCTTGCTCCTTGCCTTTCCCTTGTTGCCTATCAAGTCACAGAGCATGGTAAGGCCTGCATAGACAGAGGTCATGGGAGTGCCTAATCAGACTTCTCCTTGTCTTGACCCTTAGGGTCTTCCTGCTTGATTTGGCTTCAGGCTTTCATGTTCCATGCTCTGTGTTGTCCTTGTCTTGTCCTGTCCTATCATGTCCTGTCTAAATCCTATCCTTTCCTGCACACGATTCCTGTCTAAGCCTCAATTCCAGTTTAACCTGCATGCTAACATGCTAACATAAGAATATGCCATACTGGGCCAGACCAAGGGTCCATCAAGCCCAGCATCCTGTTTCCAACAGTGGCCAATCCAGGTCATAAGAACCTGGCAAGTGCCCCAAAACTAAGTCTATTCCATGTTACCGTTGCTAATGGCAGTGGCTAATCTCTAGGTGAACTTAATAGCAGGTAATGGACTTCTTCTCCAATAATTTATCCAATCCTTTTTTAAACTCAGCTGTACTAACTGCACTAACCACATCCTCTGGCAACAAATTCCAGAGTTTAATTGTGTGAGTATTTATTTATTTATTTAAGTCATTTCTATACCGTTTTTTTCAGCAAAAAATTACTGTTCAAAGCGGTTTACAAATAGTAATATAAAATAGGAGTATAGTTAAATATTAATCATAAATAGATAAACCAGAAACCAAGAAGAAAATCAACAGATACAACTAAAAAAAAAAATAAATAATAGAATAAAGTAAAAGTAAGAATAAGAATAAAATACAAAGGGGGATAATTATCAATACTATACCTTATGATGCTATAAAAGAAAAATTGGCCGCTATTTTATAAAAACTCAAAGAGCGGGAAAACAAATAAAATAAATTAACTTAGAAACAACATAAAAAACTACATAAGCAATGCTCTTCTGATTAGTTTTAAATGTACCCCATGCTAACTTCATGGAGTGCCCCCTAGTCTTTCTACTATCCGAAAGAGTAAATAACCGATTCACATCTACCCGTTCTAGACCTCTCATGATTTTAAACACCTCTATCATATCCCCCCCTCAGCCGTCTCTTCTCCAAGCTGAAAAGTCCTAACCTCTTTAGTCTTTCTTCATAGGGTGATCACGCATGACCATGTGCACATGTTATAAAATTGTTTGCCCGTGCACACATGCATGCTGGATTTTGTAATCTGCTCACGCATGTGCACGTGGCGCATGCAAGGGGGGTGTAGATTTTTGCAAACCTCGCGCAACAACGCATTTCGGCCTTCCCCAGTCCACTCCAATTAAGGATCGGACTGGGAAGAAACTTCCCTACCGACCTTCTCTACCATGCTCCTCTCCTCCCTGCCCCTAAATGCAAGATTTTTGTTTTTACCTTGTTTCAGCAATTTACTTCAGCTCCCAAACTGAAATAAGTTGCGCGCATTGGGAGCTGGTTTTTCGGGACAGTGAACAATGGTGCTGTCCCGTCCCACCCCTTTCTGCCCAGTACACACCTTCTGGCCTGCCCCTTTCAGGAAGGCCTGCACTTATGTGTGTATCGGCCTTTATGCATGTGGCCGGGCCTTTTTGAAAATAAGCTCGGCGTGTGCAAGGCCCGGTCACACATGTAAAGGCTGGATTTTACTCACATGGCCTTTTTAAAATCTGCTCAGTAGGTTTTAGCATTAAAATGTCAATATTGTAGCATATAAATTGTTTAAATAAATAAATAAAATACTAATTTGCTTGTTATCATTGCACATCCCTATTATATACTCTGTGGCAGGAGCAGCGCAGTTTATAAAATACCACATAGTTCTGCTATGAAAGCACATGCATATGTTTATGTGCAAATATTTCCGGTACAAGAAAACACATGGGGTAGATTTTAATACATGCACGCACATGTCCATGTGCATGCGGTTCCTGGCACACGCACATGGATGCGCTAATTTCATAACATGCACCTGTCGCCGCGCACATGTTATAAAATACGATGCCTGTGCATACACGAGCGCCCGATTTTAATATCGGCGTGCGCATGTGTGGGCAGTTGGTGTCTTACGCGCAAGGGGGATTTTAAAAAAATAATGTGCAGTGACGCAATTGGGCCTACACCAGTTTCCTATTCCCCTACCTAACCTTCCTCCCTTTTCCCTCTCTTCTCCCTGACTCCTAAACCTACCCTAACTATCGTAATTTTTTTTGTTTCAGAACTTACTCCTGCTCCTCCGAGCAGGAGTAAGTTCAGCGCGCTGGCTGGCTTCCGGCACACGCTCCCCCAGGACAGGGCCTAATGGTTGCTGTCCCGGTCGGCCCCTACCCTGTACCTGCCCTGCCGATACCCTGCCCGCCAGCCTGCCCCTTTCAAGGAGCCAGGCCCTTTGGTGCGTATTTGGAGATGCGTGTATGGTGCTCGGCGTGCGCAGGGCTGAGCTTTGAAAATTTGGGCTACAGTGTCTCTACCTATTTTATAAACAGAAGCCTTGATCACATCCTCTGGCAACAGATTCCACAGCTTGAAAAAAGCTGAGTGAGAAAATATTTTCCAAGATTGCTGAGAGAGAAGATAATTTCTATTATTTGTTTAGAATCTGCTGCTTGGCTGAATAACCTAGAGATGCTAAAGGAGAGAAAATCTATAAATGGGGAGTGGAGTAAGGATCAATACTCATCCTGGAGAGAATAACAGTCAAGAGGATAAGACTTTCAAACAAAGAAGACCTGAGCAGGCATAATCCCAAAGAAACAAATTAATGTTTACTTGGAGCTGAAACCTCTTAAACTATACAAGATCATCTAAGAATGCATTAGAACTGATGAGGTCCATATTCAAAAGAACTTAGACAGATAACTCAGATTTTATCCAGCTAAGTGGGCATTTGCGCACTTAGCTGACTATAGTTTAGCTAACTAATAAGATGGCCAGCTAAAGTTTAACTGGCTTAGTTATGAGTATTCTGGGGGCATAACTGGGAGGAGTTGAGGTAGCCGGCTGACAGGGTCATTCATCAAAATGTGTTAAGGCTTTATCATGGGCATTGGGCCCTAACATCTGCAATAACGCCATAATGCAAGCAACAAATATCGCATTGCGAAATGCATATGCAAATTTTTAAAAATGTATTCAAGTGGGATGAGTAAATGGAATTTATTTATTTATTTATTTATTTAACAGCTTTTAATATACCGGTGTTCGTGCAAGCACATCACGCCGGTTTACAATAAACTTGAGAAAGGAGGAAAGTTACAAAAAACAGGGAGTGGGTGATGGAGCAGGAGCAAAAGAGGGGGGGAGAGAGAGGGAGAAGGCAAAGGAGGAAGGATAGCAGTTGAGAAGGTAGAGGAACGTAACAGTATTTACAGGCGTAACTAATTGGCGTGGGTTAAACATTGTAGCTTAATTATAACGGTTAATGAAGGAAATATAACGGTTAATGAAGGAAATATAGAGTATATAAAAGGATATATATAGTAGCTTATTTACAGCAGTTATAGCAGGTTATAAAAGATAACTTATTTAGCATTTAACATAGGTTGTACATTTTGATGGCTGTTTAACGTCGTGGGCAATAACTTAATATACACTATTGTGGGATTTAATGCCAGAAATAACTACATCTTTCTGGGCATTCTGCGATAGCTGTGAGTTACATCCAGTTAAGGCCAAAACAGGATTTATCGCAAATCCCGTTTCAGGAGTCAGGGAGAGAGAGGGAGGGTGAGAGAAGGAGAGAGGGAACTAGTTATGCCACTGTAATGTGGGGCACTAGTAACTCAGGGTGAGGTTTGTGGGGTGAGTTGGGTTTTAGGAGGAAATTTTACATCACAGTTATAAATATGAACAGCACCGTTACCATCAGTGAAGAATGAATGTGATTTGGAAGGATGGCAGGTGAAAGAAGAGGAGATTTGTACCATTTAGTCTCTACCTTGCTTAATTGCAGCTAGGTAGATAGAAATTAGTATAAATCTATTCTTCTTTCACCATTCATCCCTCCAAATCACATTAAATCTTCACTGGTTGTAACTGTTCTGTTTGTACATAGGACTGTGCATGTAAACTTGCCCCCCAGAACCCACCCCAATTCACAAACCTCACCCTGAGTTACTAGAGCCCCCTCCTACAGTGGTATAAATAGTAAACTTTTTAGCATATATGTGTGTCTCTCTCTCTTTCTCTCCAGCATCCCAAAATGCAATACAATCCTGTCCAGGCAACTCTCAGCTTGTGAAGTGAAATATCGCAGGTGTGATAAATTTAACATTTGTTGAAATGCCAGGAAAATGATCCTAAACCAGCTTACTATTCTTGCTCTATTTAATTGCAAACTGATGAATCTAGGCCTCAGTTATCTGGTTAACTCCAGCATTCAAAGTTAGCTGGATAACTTAGCCAGTTAAGTCTGGTCGGTCCAAAGATCTGTCCTAAAGTCAGCAGTGGGCCATCTTGGGGTATGGGTGGCAGTAATCTCACCATTATGCCTTGGGCTGTTCTTGAAACTGTTGTTGCTGCTTTGCCCTTCATTTTGCAGGTTAGAGTTTTCATGCTACTTTAATTGGTGCCCTTTCTCCTTCTTTGTGGATTTTATTGTATTGTTTGGTTGGACTGGGTTTATTCTTATGCTTTTTAACATTAACAAAGCTGTCACCCTTAGTATCCAAAACTATGTTTGTTTTTACCTCTCACGTTTCTTATGGTATTAAATTGTGTGTCGGGGGAGAGACACTGGGAACTGTCTCAGCTCTCCATATCATAATCAGCCCAAATATTTCCTAAATCAAAATGCAAGAGTATTTTGCGATTGTATGATCCATTTACTCTCTATATCATGGAACTTGCTGGTAATATTTTAAAACATAGATACATAATGAAGAATATAATTTAGCATCCATATTCCTAATTTTTAATTAAGGTGGTAGGAGCTGTGCAGAAAGAGTCCTTTAGGATATTACTTAACCCGAATGGGAATATGAAATCTCTCTCTTAGTTCGTCCTTCTCATTTGCCAGACTTTATTAAGTTCCCACCAGCATGTGCACCACATATTAGAGCATCAGTCAATCCTGCAGTATTAGTTCACTGAATGGAACATGCAATCACACCATTCCAGAGTTTGTTAGACTGATGGAATTAACTTCTATCCAGTTCAGCCCCTGCTAGGTTTCCTGAAGGTAAACCCATTAAATGAACAACTATTAATGCATATCACAGCTCCCAATGATGCCTCTAAGGGTCAAGAATTCATCTAGATTTTTTTCTGAAGCAATAGCGTGATTTCATTAGGAAAAGCCACAGGGTATTAAGGTTAAAACAAATGCTTTCTGCCCACTACAAGGTTGATATCTTTAACACTGCCAGCTAGAGGAATATGTGCAGAAATCTCTTTTTTCTGAACTCATGATGAATTACAAATACAACACACTCTAACGACATTTAGTCACCAGTGTAGGTATTCAGCTTTTATTTCATTTCAGAAGTACTATAAGTACCTGCAAAGGAATATTTTATATACACACACATGTACATATATAGAAAGAGAGAGCTATAGATGAATAGATAAACATAATATATTTATCACTTATATTTTATACTGCACCAATTAAGATAGCTCTGGGAGTATACAGCCGATATCAGTTGATAATCATGAAAATAACAAAATAAGCATACATTAAATAAACTATAAAACAAGAAGTAACATATAAACAATATAAAAGCAGACCTAAAACAAGGAAATGCATTACTCAGAAACAGAATCAAATATGCATGCCTTATACAAACTATTATTGTACCATGAAGTAGAAAGCAACAGTGTTTTCCTTTACACTCTCCTAAAGCAAACCCGGGCCTCTTCTCTGACTTCAGGATATCCTTGGGAAAGGTTCTGTGTTTCCCTTTACACTCTCCTAAAGCAAACCCGGCCTCTTCTCTGACTTCAGGATATCCTTGGGAAATGTTCTGTGTTTTCCTTTACACTCTCCTAAAGCAAACCCGGGCCTCTTCTCTGACTTCAGGATATCCTTGGGAAAGGTTCTGTGGTTTCCTTTACACTCTCCTAAAGCAAACCCGGGCCTCTACTCTGACTTCAGGATATCCTTGGGAAAGGTTCTGTGTTTTCCTTTACACTCTCCTAAAGCAAACCAGGGCCTCTTCTCTGACTTCAGGATATCCTTGGGAAAGGTTCTGTGTTTTCCTTTACACTCTCCTAAAGCAAACCCGGGCCTCTACTCTGACTTCAGGATATCCTTGGGAAAGGTTCTGTGTTTTCCTTTACACTCTCCTAAAGCAAACCCGGCCTCTTCTCTGACTTCAGGATATCCTTGGGAAAGGTTCTGTGTTTCCCTTTACACTCTCCTAAAGCGAACCCGGGCCTCTTCTCTGACTTCGGGATATCCTTGGGAAAGGTTCTGTGTTTTCCTTTACACTCTCCTAAAGCAAACCCGGGCCTCTTCTCTGACTTCAGGATATCCTTGGGAAAGGTTCTGTGTTTTCCTTTACACTCTCCTAAAGCAAACCCGGGCCTCTTCTCTGACCGGGATATCCTTGGGAAAGGTTCTGTGTTTTCCTTTACACTCTCCTAAAGTGAACCCGGGCCTCTTCTCTGACTTCAGGAAGTCCTTGGGAAAGGTTCTGTGGTTTCCTTTACTTGCTGGAACATCCCTTCCCCTAGAAATCCTTGAATCCAAAAAGCTTGCATCTCCATTCTCCTTTCTTATACCAGTTGAGCACAGCTGCCATCCTTTTCTTTTGGTTTCAATGCCAGAACAGCAGAAGAAGAATAAATGGGAACATCAATGTGATCTCCTTACTGCAAATAAAGCTGAGAAGACTGCTGAAGGCTCCTAGAAAACTTCTAGAGAAATCAAAAATCAGGAAATTACAAAAAAAATAAGTGTTTTCTCTATCCTTGAGACAAACCCTATGAATTACAGCTATCATCCCAAGAAAAAAGGGAAACTCTTTACTCTTATTTAGATAAAAATTCACAATCAACAAAGGAAAAATCCCTTGGTTTAATCTCCTTAGGCCAAAGGTTTTCCCAGTACACCCAGAGAAATCCACTCTTTTCTGCAGCTCACTTTGGGGGACAAGAAAAAACAAACCTTCTCCAGTTCTGACTCCAACTCCTTTCTCCCTACTTTGTTTTCTAGAACTATCTAAGGGCTATTATGCAGTTAAATACAGCAATGAACCACAGTGGCAACTCCCATGGTGGTGCATTGGCAAACGATTTAGATCACCTCTCTACTCTCATTAACTAGAGAAATGAGCATATATATATAAACAAATAATTCTCTTTGGTTCATTTTGTCTAACAGAGCTGAAAGTTTCTTTCTTTAACTGGTGCAAGTCAATTTGTTTTCTCTATTACAATGCTTGGGTAGGAGTAATGTTTCTCTGTGTAGAAGGTATTTTCAGAGTTACTGAGATTAAATAGTGGTCAGTCCTTGGAATGGGTGTAATTTTCTTTTGAGAGTATAAAACTTTAAAATAGTTCTGATTTATAGAAATAAGTCAAACCCTAATCAGTTGGAAAATCCCCTTGATTTACAATTAGCCTTAGAAAAGAAAAACGAAAACTGAGATGTACTGAAAGATGATGGAGAAAGGACAAATCTAGTTCTAATCTAGGTATATGTAGACAGCAAATTCAATACTGTAGGGATGCAATAAATGCTGCAAAAACAAAACGGTATTTTTACTTCAAACATTCATGACTCATTATACAACACTTGATACCTGTTCTCCACAGCTAGAAACCTGATGAGTACAGTTAGGGAGATATAATCAAATGAAAGATCATCTTTTTCCCCAAACAAATGCAACACATTTTTGCAATTTTTGTTTATAACTTTTATTTTTCAAAGGCATATTGAAAACACAATATAATGATCACTGTAGACCAAGTTAGCTGAGAACACTTAAAACCAAGACAGATAGGAATAAAAACTCTGACATTTACACCCAAACAGGAATCACATCTTTTCAGCATATCCACCTGGTTAGTGAGACCATCAGTTACATCAATTGCATTCAACTGTCTCTAGACTTGTAGTAGAACTTAAAGCATTGCCATAAGCCCTCTTATTTATAATCTTCGTTCTTTAATTGATATTAAATTGTTCTAAACTAGCTTTCTAAGAACATAAGCTATGCCCTGCATCCTGCTTCCAACAGTGGCCAAACCAAGTCACAAGTATCTGGCAAGAACCCGAACATTAAATAAATCTCAAACTACTTTTGCTGATTAATTAATAGAAGTTTATGGATTTTTCCTCTGGAAATTATCCAAACCTTTTTTAAACCTAGTTATACTATCTGCCATAACCACATCCTTGCTCCAGCCACGCCTTTAAGAATACTAAATAGGGATGTGAATCGTTTTAGGACGATTAAAATTATCGTCCGATAATTTTAATATCGTCTTAAACCGTTATGGAACACAATACAATAGAGATTCTAACAATTTATCGTTACAAATCGTTAGAATCGTGAGCCGGCACACTAAAACCCCCTAAAACCCACCCCCGACCCTTTAAATTAAATCCCCCACCCTCCCGAACCCCCCCCCCAAATGACTTAAATAACCTGCGGGTCCAGCGGCGGTCCGGAACGGCAGCGGTCCGGAACGGGCTCCTGCTACTGAATCTTGTTGTCTTCGGCCGGCGCCATTTTCCAAAATGGCGCCGAAAAATGGCGGCGGCCATAGACGAACACGATTGGACGGCAGGAGGTCCTTCCGGACCCCCGCTGGACTTTTGGCAAGTCTTGTGGGGGTCAGGAGGCCCCCCCCAAGCTGGCCAAAAGTTCCTGGAGGTCCAGCGGGGGTCAGGGAGCGATTTCCCGCCGCAAATCGTTTTCGTACGGAAAATGGCGCCGGCAGGAGATCGACTGCAGGAGGTCGTTCAGCGAGGGTTCCGGCGCCTCGCTGAACGACCTCCTGCAGTCGATCTCCTGCCGGCGCCATTTTCCGTACAAAAACGATTCGCGGCGGGAAATCGCTCCCTGACCCCCGCTGGACCTCCAGGAACTTTTGGCCAGCTTGAGGGGGGCCTCCTGACCCCCACAAGACTTGCCAAAAGTCCAGCGGTGGTCCGGAAGGACCTCCTGCCGTCCAATCGTGTTCGTCTATGGCCGCCGCCATTTTTCGGCGCCATTTTGGAAAATGGCGCCGGCCGAAGACAACAAGATTCAGTAGCAGGAGCCCGTTCCGGACCGCTGCCGTTCCGGACCGCCGCTGGACCCGCAGGTTATTTAAGTCATTTGGGGGGGGGGTTCGGGAGGGTGGGGGATTTAATTTAAAGGGTCGGGGGTGGGTTTTAGGGGGTTTTAATGTGCCGGTTTTGCGATTTTACGTTTTTTTCGATTTTTTACGATTTTTCACGATTTTTTCACGATATTTTACCCCCCCAAACGGCAACAATACGATTCCCTCCCCCTCCCAGCCGAAATCGATCGTTAAGACGATCGAGGACACGATTCACATCTCTAATACTAAATGCACGGTCCAGTAATAGATACATAAATTAGAGAGCTGACCGCCCCCTTGACCCCATAAAAGCCAAAATGTGCTGTTTAATTCTAGCCAGTCTGTCACTCCAATTTAATTCTTCAAATATACATGAGATGGGATATTGTAGGATATGTGTTGAAACAGATACAACAGTCTGGGTAACACATTCCTTTTTTAGAGACTGCCCATTCAGGAAAACAGAATCTAGAGATCTTTTTACAGTTCTCTATGACAGACTCATAATTCTTTTTAAATAGGCCTTTGTGTTGTTTGATGAAGTGAACCTTGAAATAAGTAAAGCCATCAGTCAGATAAACTAGTAGGTTTTGCCTCGACTGGGTTAAGTTTAAGTGTTTTCAACTTGAGTAATTTATTGTATATCCAGTTAAAGATTCAAATATTTTCAGAATATTTAAATAAAATATTCTAGATTCTCTCCAATAAAGAGTTCCCAATTATCAATCCAATATACTTCTATAGCCACCTGAAATCAATCTGAACTTGTATCTTCCTGAGAGATACAACAGATTATCAGCAAATTAAATCTACCCTATTGCACCCTTAATCCAGTATCTATGAATGTTTTTGAAACAAAATCTTCCCCTACAGCAGATGTACTGTTAATCTGTTTTACCAGAAGAAAATATCCCATCTATTAAAAAAACGTTTCTGTCCATTCTATACACAACCCCCCCCCCCCCCGACTCATCTGACCCCACTGCCTTATTTAGCTATAAGCCAAATTCCTCTTTATTCTTATAATAAAAAATCCTGGAGAGCATTGTTAATAAACAACTTACTACCTTGAAGACAACACTCTATTAAACCTGAATTAGTGAGGTTTGTGAAAATAAGAGTACAGAGATTCTACTTATGTTAATCACCGATGTGCTATGGCATGTCTTCGATGGCAGTCAAAGCTATTTCCTGGTTCTCCTTGATATTTAGGCCATTTTCGAAACCATCGGCCATAGTATACTAGCAACTCGACTTGCAGACATTGGCATATCTGGCACAGTTTTGAATTGATTCATCTAATTTCTATCTGACCGTACACAGCAAATTCAGATTGACAACCCATCATTACAGTGGACTCATAAGAACACAAGAAATTGCCATGCTGGGTCAGACCAAGGGTCCATCAAGCCCAGCATCCTGTTTCCAAAAGAGGCCAAACCAGGCCACAAGAACCTGGCAATTATCCAAACACTAAGAAGATCCCATGCTACTGATGCAATTAATAGCAGTGGCTATTCCCTTAGTAAACTTGATTAAAGCCGTTAATGGACTTCTCCTCCAAGAACTTATCCAAATCTTTTTTGAACCCAGCTACACTAACTGCACTAACCACATCCTCTGGCAACAAATTCCAGAGTTTTATTGTGCGTTGAGTGAAAAAGAATTTTCTCCAATTAGTCTTAAATGTGCTACTTGCTAGCTTCATGGAATCCCCCTAGTCCTTCTATTATTCGAAAGTGTAAATAATCAAGTCACATCTAATCGTTCAAGACCTCTCATGATCTTAAAGACCTCTATCACTCAAATTAATACTGGAATCCTCCAGAGATCTACGCTCTGTATCCCTATTCAACATATATCTTTCACCTTTGTGTAAGTTACTTGGTGGCTTGGGACAAAATTTTCACATATACACAGAAAATATTCAGTTCTTCCTAGTTACTAACTCTGTCAATAATGCTCTCAAATATTTGAACATCTATCTGTCTACCACTGATAAATGCTAATTTCCTAACTGGCTTACTCTTAATATCTCAAAAACTGAAATAGTCTAACACAACGATCAGTTACTGAAGAGCCAGCTAAGTTCATGTTTGGTAATCTCACCATTACTAGAGATGTGAATCGTGTCCTCGATCGTCTTAATGATCAATTTTGGCTGGGAGAGGGAGGGATCGTATTGTTGCCGTTTGGGTGTTTAAAATATCGTGAAAATCGTTAAAATCGTGAGCCGGCACACTAAAACCCCCTAAAACCCACCCCCGACCCTTTAAATTAAATCCCCCACCCCAAATGCCTTAATACTTCATCAACTTTGGGAGGGAAGTACTTACTTGCCATAAACCAATGGCAGGAAAACCGGCACACTAAAACCCCTTAAAACCCACCCCCGACCCTTTAAATTAAATCCCCCACCCTCCCGAACCCCCCCCAAATGCCTTAAATTACCTGGGGGTCCAGCGGCGGTCCAGAATGGGCTCCTGCAATTGAATTGTGTTGTCTTCAGCCGGCGCCATTTTGCAAAATGGCGGCCGCAAAATGGCGGCGGCCATAGACCAACACGATTCGACTGCAGGAGGTCGTTCCGGACCCCCGCTGGACTTTTGGCAAGTCTTGTGGGGGTCAGGAGGCCCCCCCAAGCTGGCCAAAAGTCCCTGGGGGTCCAGCGGGGGTCCGGGAGCGATCTCCTGCCGCGAATCGTTTTCCGTACAGAAAATGGCGCCGGCAGGAGAACGACTGCAGGAGGTCATTCAGCGGGGGTTCTGGACCGCCGCTGAATGACCTCCTGCAGTCGATCTCCTTCCGGCACCATTTTCTGTACGGAAAATGATTCGCGGCAGGAGATCGCTCCCGGACCCCCGCTGGACCCCCAGGGACTTTTGGCCAGCTTGGGGGGGCCTCCTGACCCCCACAAGACTTGCCAAAAGTCCAGCGGGGGTCCGGAACGACCTCCTGCAGTCGAATCGTGTTGGTCTATGGCCGCCGCCATTTTGCGGCCGCCAGTTTGCAAAATGGCGCCGGCTGAAGACAACACAATTCAATTGCAGGAGCCCGTTCCGGACCGCCGCTGGACCCCCAGGTAATTTAAGGCATTTGGGGGGGGGTTCGGGAGGGTGGGGGATTTAATTTAAAGGGTCAGGGGTGGGTTTTAGGGGGTTTTAGTGTGCCGGTTTTCCTGCCATTGGTTTAGGGCAAGTAAGTAAGTTCCTGCCCTCCCCCTTCCCCCGATTTACGATTTTTTAACGATAAATCGGGGGAATTGGTATTGTATCGTGGCCCTAACGATTTTTGACGATTTAAAATATATCGGACGATATTTTAAATCGTCAAACGATTCACATCCCTAACCATTACTATTTATTCCTATGTACATAACCCTGGAGTATGGTTAGACGCCAACCTTAACATGAGAAACCACAATCACGATTTAACAAAAACTAGTTACTATAAATTACAAATGTTATGCAAACCAAAATCTATCTTAGAACGCACTGACTTTAGACTGGTATTACAGCAATTATTATTTTCTGGGTTTGCTTATTACAATTCCCTCATGTTGGGCTTGCCAGATTGTGCAAAAGGACCTTGCCAATTACTACAAAATTCAGATGCAAGTTTTTTAACCAGTTGTTCAAGATTTTCTATTACTCCCACTCTGCCTACATTATATTGACTCCCAGTCCGCTTCAGAGTTCAATATAAAATGTTAACAATTATACACAAAATTATTTCAAACAATACTACATGGCAAGCTGCCACCTTCCATTGATATCAGTGTACTTGCTGTTCCTACCATACACCAAGCACATCTAGGTGAGGTGTATGTGTACTCAGTTTCTGTGGCTGGCCCACTATTATGGAATGCCATGCCAGAGCATCTCAGATTTACACTAGATACTAAGAGTATTCAAAAAGAATCTAAAAACAGGGGGCACTCGCAGGGTCTGAGAAAATGACTGCCTAAGTACTCAGCTCACCATTTTTGACAAAGATTATGGCTAATATCCCAACTTTTGGCAGTTAATAGTACTTTAGAAGTAGAGCATCAAAGAGACAACTATGTCAGGCTCCAAAGCTAATAAAATTGAAACTGCCTTTGCTTTAACCTCTGGCACGAAATAGTCTAAGCACTATCATCCTACTCCGGAGAAGCAACTCCCCAGCAAGATGAGCACTCTTTATGATCCGGTGCTTTTGGAACTGCCACAGATGAAACATACACTTTGTATCAACACTGAAACTACTTGCACCATCGAATTGGAATTGTCAGAGTTCTGCTAAGGTCAGGGCATTTCAATCATGACGAGAATCCCTTGAATCCCATGTGAAAACTGCAACATTGCCATTGTGCAATAATTTATTTACTTATTTATACAAACTTCTTTTCCACTGATCCACAAATCTCTCCAAAGTCAAAATACATACAAAATAAAACCATATAAACAATAACAAGCAGTTACATAATAATGAATAGCAATAGTAAATAAGCTACAGCCTTCACAATGGTGTTGCTACAACACAATGTTGTGGATCTCTCTAATTGGAATTGATGTAATAATAATAGAATTTTCAGCCTCCCAGAAAGGAAAGAAGGCATCAAAATGGTCACATTTTTATCAAATGCCATTCTTTGTTGCCTGGGGATTTCCTTAGCACCACTGTTGAAAATAGAACTTGCACATTGAGTTCCATCTCAGCCCCTGTCATAGAGTAGATACCTCAGACCAATTGTAACAAAGCTGTTACAAAACTCACAAGCCTTGACTATTTATCTGTGTCCAGGGAGAAAGGTTCATATTTGCATGAAGGTATGAGACTTGTATTTGTTCATGATTTGTCTAAATATACTATGATGCCTGCTACACAGCTCCCCCCGCCAGGAAAGGTCATCATCAAGCCTCGCTCAGTCACAGCCACTCTAGCTCCCTTCTTGTTAATCCCATGAGGTGGCGACTCTAGCCCTAATTAATCCAGCCTATGCATTCTCTCCTTGGCTCCTTGACCTGGCCATCCTTGCCTTGCTTTCCTGCCTTGTGGCCTTCTCTGCCTCCTACCTTGCCTTGTGGCCTATCTTGTCTTCTTGCCTTGCCTTGTGGCCTCCCAGGCCTCCTTGCCTTGTTCTTCAGCCTTCTAAAACTTTGTCTTTCTCATTGGCCTCCTGGGCCTTCCTGTCCTGCCTTGTGGCCTTCAGACCTTCTACGATCACTTAGCCCAGCCTTGTGTTCTGTTTAGGCCTTCTTGTTTATTGTTGCTTGTTTTAGTTCTGTCTTTGACCAGTCCTTGTCAAATTTTCTCATCATATACTGTCCTTGTCTAATCTTCTCTTGTCCTGTCCAGATCAGTCTAGCCCTGTCCATTCCATTCTTGTCCTGACCTTAGTCCAGTCCCCATTTCCAGTCCAGGCCTTATTTATCTTGTCTGGTCCAGCCATGTCTCCAGCCCTAGCCTGGTCCTTGATTCTAGCCCCTGACGCCAATCATGCCTGCATCAAGCTCTTTCCTGCCTCTAGTACTAACCTTTTATCTAGCTCCCAGCCTGTGCCATGTTCCAGCTCCAGCCCAGCTTCTAGACCCAGCTTGACTGATTCCAGTTAAGTCCTGCTGGCCACAAGAACCCCAGAGTTCAACTTGTGGGGAAGGTGTCTGTTCCAGGCATAATACCTTGATTTTCTCTGCCTAGAAGTCCTGTGGTTCCCCAGTCCTAACAGGATCTCCAGTTGTGACATCTACCACTATGAGGAGGAAAGCCCTTTTAAATCTCAGGCATCAACTGAAGGATGTAGGAGCACAGTTCAGTTTGCAGTATCCTGCATGAAAATGACTCATAACAACATGAAAGTGGCCCATAACAATGAGACAGAAAGCTACGACAACCTGGAGGTATTGCAGGCCTATCTATGCAGATGTGGAGTATCATCGCATATGGTCAGTTGACTAGCCATCTACTCTTTTATAAATTTTTCCATCTTTGGCTAACTGGTTTGTGAAATTTAGGTTTCTAAGAGGATATAAGCACCATGTATGTGTTGGTGAATGGTGGGGCAGCTTGAAGGTTTTGGGCCATGAGTCTTTTACACTTGTCTTATTCTATGACATCTTAACCAAGTAATGGCTATAGTTTCTTTATGATTTCTGGATGAAAATTATTTTGTTCTTGACATTTTTGTCCCATTATAAGCACTATATCCAGCATCATCTATCTTGTATTCCTTCTGAAAGCTGACACATTGCATGATTGACCCTGTGCTTCATCATTTTTCTTTTTCTTTATTGAGAATGGTACATTCTTCTGAACTGAAATTGTTTTCGTTAAGCGTAAATGGCCTTAATCATTGTACTAAACACAAAAAAAGTGCTGAACTATTTAAAAGCATTTCATTCAGATGTGGTGGTGTTACAGGAAACCCATCTATCATCGAATAAATCCCTGAAATTAAAATTAGTCTGGATTGGAGAAGTAAATATGTAGAACATTCGGAAAAAATGAGGGGTTGCATATTGTTTAATAAAATGCTGGACTTCCAACTGTTTGAACAATCTGTGGATACTGAGGCCAGATGGGCAGTAGCCCATCTCTCTATCTTTGGCAAGAAACTCCTTCTTGTTAATATTTTTGCTTCAAATGTAGATGTGAAACCTTTTTATTTTTCATTATAAGTATTAGGGGTAGGAAGAAGAAACATTTGTGTTCATTTTTATTTTGTTTTCTGGGGTTTGATTTTCCAAGAATTTCATTTTGTTAAATGTTTATATCGTTTATTTTGTTAAGAAAAGCAAAATAAATATTTAAGCAAAGAAAAAAACCCAAAAACAAAGAAAAAAAAGAAGTGGGGCCTTCCAAGGCCCCTCAAGCCCTGAATCCATCCCTCCTATCTGAAAAAATACCAGGACCAGGATCCTCCCTGGCCTCTATTTACCTTGTCCAGGGGATCTGACACCAAGTCCTAGGTCTAGGCCAAAACCTGGGTCCTGTGTTCGGCATAGGTTGAGATAACAGAGATCTACTGTGGCCTAACTCTACTCAAGGCTGAGGCTTCAGCCTGGGCCTAAGTATCAGGATGGTCTCAATGCCTAGGCCAGCAGCCATGGTAGGTTGCCACAACCTCAGCCTATGCCCTTTACAAAGCTCAAGCTTTAAGGCCAGGACCCGATACCTGGGGCCCTAGCTGGGGACTTGACCCAGGCCCAATGCTGCAATCAGGTCTGGAGACCATGTTCTAATGCCGGGGCCTAGATCAAAAAACAAGAAAGAAGATGGGACCAAATATGGAGGCTGGGTCCCAATGCCTGGGCCTCATACTAGGCTGGGATCCAGGAAATGCCAGACACCACAACCTGGAACAGAGACAAGGTCTCGACATAAGGGCTTTGGCCCGGACCCAGTGCCAATGCTGCAACCTTACCAAAAGCCAGATCCAAACACCGGGGTCAGGGCCTGGGACCAGGCCTAATGCCACAACCTGACCTGAAGGTCAGGTTCTGACACGGAAGCCTCAAGCCAGACCCAGGCCTGATGATGTGAAAGCCACTGATGCTGTCCGCTGAGGTTAATTAATTCTAGTGCGACCCCAGCGGGTGGCATTAGTGACTATCAAGTACTGAAGAAAGAAGATGTCAAAGAAGAGGATCTCCCAGTCCTGAGCTCCAAGGCCTAGACCTGACCCTACGCCAAGGCCCAGATGTCTGGATATGCTCTCCAGGCTGAGGTCCTAGTCTTCAGGTCAGATGATGGCGTTGGGCCTAGATCTGTGCTGAAGCCCTGGCGTCAGGACGCGGCCTGGGTCTGTTCCATGATGCTTGATCCCTGAATCAGGGATCTACATTTTTGGGGTCTTCATCAAGGCTCCACCATTGGTTCTGGGCCTTGACTGAGATCCTGACATCGTGCTCAGGCCTAGGCCATTGTGCAGCTTGCTGTGGCCTTTGCCTACAGGTGGTTCCAGCTATCTCTTCTTTGATTTATATGGGGAATGTTACAGCTAATTAATATAAACTTTTCAAGTTGATAATATTTCCACAATGTTTGGGTTTGGAGAAACTCTGTGAACATGACCTAGATCTAACAGACTAGATTCCTGGGATTATTATTGGACCTCCTCAATTAGAATGTCTTTTTATATTATGCAATCTTTTTATTTTTTAGCTCCTAGAGCCCTGTGAACTCCTCAGAAGCTTCATCAGGCACATTTGATCCCTTCTCATAAATGCTGGTCTTATAATTCACCACAAGCCACTTTATCTCATATGTTATACCACTGTCCTTTGAGTTTAAACTTTTGGCAAGCTCTATGGCTAAAGACTATGACTATTCTTGATTTTACCTATCCAATATCTTATAAACTAGTAATATTAAGATTTGCACCTCTCTCATCAGTTTTATGGCCATTACAACTTAAGTTGATTGATTTTCTCCTGGCCATAACACTTAAATTGGTTTGATGGAATTGGAAAGATACCAGTTTTCTTAATGTACACTTTTAGCAGAATACAGTCTGCTAGGGATGTGCAGACCAAAAGTTTAAGTTCATAAGTCCATAAGTCGAAAGGGGGTCCCATTTGCGGTCAATATGGACATATGGAGAATTCCATAAGTTGAGTCAATGTCCATATGTGCAAATAAAAATTTAAACCCCTCACCCGCCTTAATCCCGCCCCCCCCCCCCAAGACTTACCAAAACTCCCTGGTGGTCCAGCGGGGTCAGGACGCCATTCCTGAACTCCTTTGCAAGGAGCACGTGACGTCGGCGTCACGTCGGAGTGACGCGGCATCACGTGATTCCCCTCGGGTTCGCTCCGGGACCCCTCGTTGGGCCCAAAAGGAACTTTTGGCCAGCTTGGAGGGGCCTCCTGACCCCCCCAAGCTGGCCAAAAGTGCCTTTTGGGCCCAACGAGGGGTCCGGGAGCGAACCCGAGGGGGACCACGTGATGTCGGCGTGACGCGGCGTCACGTGATTCCCCTCGGGTTCGCTCCGGGACCCCTCGTTGGGCCCAAAAGGCACTTTTGGCCAGCTTGCGAGGGCCTCCTGACCCCCCCAAGCTGGCCAAAAATGCCTTTTGGGCCCAACGAGGGGTCCGGGAGCGGAACCGCGATGGACCACGTGACGTCCAACGTCACGTGATTCCCCACGCGTCCACTCCCGGACCCTCACGGAACTTTAGGCCAGCTTGGGGAAATCCGATCGTTTACGCCTCATCATTTTTTTAAGTTAAAAAAAAAAAAAAAAGTTGCGTTTTCCATTTAAGTTCAAAACGAATGCACACCCCTACAGTCTGCTTATACTATAAGTACAAACAATATGCAGCCTCTCACTATAATAGAGTTACCCAGTTTGTAAAGATGTGGAATCTATTTGATAGATATTTTCTCACTTAAGACTTACTAGCTGCTTGAATTTGTAAGTTTGCAGGTGACTAGAATGCCGATATTCAGAAGCTATTTAGAAGGGTACTTGAAGCCATATGGGGCTAAATTCTAGCCACTAGAATTTAGCCCCATAATTCATGGGTGGTCCAGGGAGAATGGGAGGTGTTTCAGAGCTGGACAGAGTTAGCTGCTTAACCAATGCGTCTAGCTCTTCACGCTGTAGGTCTGTCCTAAAGTTAGGTAGATAGTGCATCTATCTAGGTAGACAGAACATGGTACAAATCTATTCTTGTTTTCCATCTCATCCCTCCAAATCACATAAAATCTTCACTGATGGTAATTGTGCTGTTTGTATGTATGACCGTGCATGTAAAATTGCCACCCAGAACCCACCCCACCCTCACAAACCTCACCCCAAGTTACTAGTGCCCCTTCTTACAGTGGTATAACAAGTTCAAAAAATGGTGGGCCTCTACAGAGGTTCTCTCTCTCTCTCTCTCTCTCTGTCTGTCTTTCTCCAGCAGCCCAAAATGCAAAAAAAAATCCTGTCTGGGGACTTCTCAGCTGTGAAAATATCATGGGTGTGATAAATTTAATGTGCGCTATGCTAAAAAAGCTATGCAAAGCGGTACCAGGAAAATTGCCCTAACCATTACCCTTTTTTTTAACACGGGTGTTATTTCTGCTATATTTATAGCAGTTTGATAAATCTAGGCCTTAATTAGCCACTCCATGGCTGACTATTAACTTCTCAATTTCTTTTCTTTGTTCAATTTTTCCTTAATTCTTATCTTTTTTCATGTCAATTCTATGTTTGCTGTAATATCTGATTAATGGTTTTCAGACAAATTTTAAAAGCCCTACGTGTGCAAATTCCGGCCTTTAGGTGCATGGTCGGGTTTTGCATGTTCATGTATTCTTTATATATGTTTTAATTTGTAATTTATCACAATCCTTGGAGTGGTGGAGAATAAATATTTTTGAAATAAAATAAATAAATAAAAACAAAAATGCCTTTCATTCAAACTAACCAATCTTGCTATTCTAACTCTGGCATTCACTTACAGACATTTTAAAGTATTATTTATAATTTCATTTCACTTTATAGTCACACCATGCTTATTAGCCAATGATATAGGCAGTGTAGAGTCATTCACATTCATCTGGGCTAGTTCAGCTTTAACCACAACGTCTCTCTGAGATTATCCCTGTTTTGCAAGGATTCTTGGAAGATACCTCCCTCTGAGTCATATACTTCTGGGAGACTGTCAGCTTTCCCTTATGGATTAGTTTACCAGCTAATCTGTCTCCTTTTTAAAAATTAGTATCAGATGCCTGGTTTTGTCGAAATGGTTTCCCATTTTCCCAGAATGATCCCCAGTTCCGTACACATCTAAAGCCCTTTTCCCTGTGCCATTACCTCCTCCACGCATTGAGACTCTAGAGCTCATCCTGCTTTGGGAGTCCAGTGCATGCAACTCTGGAGTTCCTGGATTTCAGTTTCTTATCTATGAACCTAAATTTAGCCTCTGGAACCTCCCTTCTGCACCTTCGTATGTCATTGGTACCCACCTATACCGTGAGAGCCGGCTCCTCCCCAGCACTCTCTAAAATTGTATCTAGGTGGTGTGTGTGGTCCACTCTGTTAGCCCAAAATCCTTTTCTTCCATGCTTCTTGGGTGCTTCCCGAAAGCTCAATAGAATGAACTCTAAAGCACTGATTTAAAAAAAAAAAAAATATATATATATATATATGTATTCCAGCTAAGTCAATTTGCAGTTATGAAAATATCAGTGAGATCTCTTTTTTTTTTTTGTTCTGAAATGCATTTATTTCCTGAGTTTATATTAATATTTCAAATTTTTGAAAATTGTTCCTGCTTGCAATAATTCCCAGCATTATGAATCTTAAATATGCCAGGGGACTGCTGTGCTACCTCTGAGCAGAACTACATTCAAATACCAAACGGATGCATGTAAAAGCTATAAAGTATAAGTTTAAACAGTTATTTTCCAAAATAGAAAACATCCAATATAATTTAACAAGAAGAACAGAGATTAGGTGTTATAAGCAACAGGTAGGTGAATATTTTGAAGAATTTAGCTAGTGTTGCTGTATTAATAGTGATAGCAGTTTTAGATAATTATTCAGCTACAGTAATGAGATACTCAGTACAAACTGTTATTTCAGACTTTCATTATATTGTTCTAATTTGGTAAAATCTCATGATGGTATTGCTCTGGATATTTTCTTTAGCATATCTCAGATAATAATTTCACCTCTAATAAATTTCATAGACCCTTTTTCCATAGCAAAATACACCAATGAGTTTTGTAATCAAGAAGCACTTGTTTAAGAGGTGTGCTTATAATTCTTTTCAACATAATGTACTTTTTGGTTATTAAGTGGAAGGAGATATTCCACTGTCAGATTTGCTATAAATTTCTTTTATCACATAGCCATTCTGCTGCAAAAGGCAGAGCCAGGATGATTGCTTTTCAGGGGCTAGACATTACAAAGCTCAAAGATTTTAAACCTAAACCTGTTATGAAGCATTAAAGACTGCATCATTTTCAACTTTCTTCATTTGTAATTGGAAAGGTTAACAAAGGGGAAAAGGGCTGACTCGTGTACTAAAATTGCTGTGGCATTTGAAGAGTGATCTTTTTAAAGATGTAATTTATAGGGGTGTGCATTCGTTTTGAACGCATATGTAAAACGCAACTTATATTTTTAAAAGAGAAAAAAAAGGTTTGAGGAGAAACGCATCGCGAGTTTCAACGTATTCAACATAGCTATGTTGAATACGTTGAACCTAAATAAACACTTAAACCCCCCACCCTCCTGACCCCCCCAAGACTTACCAAAACTCCCTGGTGGTCCAGCAGGGAGTCAGGGAGCCATCCCTGTATTCCTTTGCGAGGAGCACGTGACGTCCGCGTCACTCCGACGTGACGCCGACATCACATGCTCCTCCGCGCCTCCGCTCCCGGACCCCCGCTGGACACAACAGGAACTTTTGGCCAGCTTGGGGGGGCCTCCTGACCCCCCCAAGCTGTCAGGAGGGTCAGGAGGCCCCCCCAAGCTTGGGGGGGCCTCCTGACCCCCCCAAGCTGGCCAAAAGTTCCGGTTGGCCTCCTGACCCCCCCAAGCTGGCCAAAAGTTCCGGTTGGGTCCAACGGGGGTCCCGGAGCGGAGGCGCGGAGGAGCACGAGACACCGACTTCACGTGCTCCTTGCAAAGGAATACAGGGATGGCTTCCTGACTCCCCGCTGGACCACCAGGGAGTTTTGGTAAGTCTTGGGGGGGGGGGATTAAGGAGGGTGAGGGGTTTAAATTTTTATTTAGGGAACCAGTGAACGTATGGACAGACCCTCAACTTATGGAATTCTCCATATGTCCATATTGAACGAAATCGACCCTCAACTTCAACTTATCAACGGAAACGTTTTGTCTGCACATCCCTAGTAATTTAAACACGTTTTATAGAATTGAAGACGACCTCATTTTGGGGCAAATGTACTAAAGTGTACTAATAACGGTCATTTAGGGATGTTAACGCAATATTTAATGTGAGCAATAATTGTCAATAGTAAATATTCAAATGAGGCACATGGTAAAGTATATCCTTACTTAATTTTGCATTTCAAAGGAAAAATGTAACTATATCTCTTTGAGATTTTTGCATTAATTCATCTGTGAATACATTAGAATCTACTTGATTTTCTTGTGCTTTGAAAGGAGATAAATAACATTTAGATAATAGAGGTAATGCCATCTCAGGAACCTTGAGAATTTCCATAAGGTATTTCCTAAAACATATCTTTTGCAGGCATATGTGGAATTTTAGGAAAATTTATAAAACAGAGATTTTTTCCCATATATTACATTTTCTAAATTTCTAAATTCTCAAGCTTATTATGTAAAAGCTGATTTATTAGTAAATCCTGGGTAAGCTTCAAAACGTGTACCTCCTGTTTAACTTCCTCAGTTCAGTGAGCCAGTGCAGCCCACATCCTGGTTTTTCATTGGCATCTCTTTCATTGCTTTCTGAATGATCTGACCCTGTTGGGGATCGTGGGACATTGGCAAAAGCTCCTCCTGACAGCACACCTAGGTCCCTGGAGGCAGCCATGTTCACCAGAGGAACCTTCAGGATCAGGGAAAAAGAGGTTGACAAGTTTGGAGGGGAAGCCAGCAGAACATCTCCAGCCTTCACCTCCAAGGACAATGCTCCCAATGTAGTCCCACGTATGACGTGAGTGTCCAAGAACCAGAAGTGGACAGGTCAGAATAAACTCCAGGATGAGTTATTTCCTTTGCTTAGCACTTCCAAGCTGTATGTGGCATTATAAACAGGCAAAATCTATCCAATAGAAGGAAAAAAGATGGAACTCACATGAACTTGTTATAGGAATGCTGGAGGCGGTCCCATTTCTGGGAAATTGTGTAGCCTTCGGCCACAACAAGACTACAGAGGAGTTCCGGGAAGCACCGATGCAGGCGAGGAGTGTCCAAGCACTGGCTGAAGATGCAGGACCCTGGTCTCTGCCAAACCTGATCACATCAAAGAGACCCAGCAATGCAATATTGGTCTCTGGGTTATTCTTACAGCCACTCGACAGCCCTTTTGGACCTGCCGTACGTTAACGGCAAATGTGACAGGATGGACAGAGGCTGAAGGGCAAAGACATCAGACTCAGGATACGTAAGGGATTCACATGAAGAGAAGATACTTGAAAGGTGAGATGAGACTCAGGATACTTGGAGGTGAGACAGGACTCACAATTGGTTGAAGATTACTTGAAAGCCTGAGACAGGACTCAGGAGACTTAAGGTGGCACGGGACTCACGGTTACTTGAAGAGGTGAGACAGGACTTATGGTTGCTTGAAGAGAAGAACTCCGACAGAGTCACAAATCAAGAGTTCTGAATTAGTACTGTCACACCACACGCCCTACACAGCCAGTCAAGGTAGGTCATGGACCACGCTGGTGGTTCCCAACTCAGGATACTTGGAGGTTCCACAACGAAGACTCCGACGAGGCCTCCACCGAGGCGCCCCTCCACAGCCAATCAAGGCAAGGCATGGACCACGCTGATATGGGACAGGTTATGCAGAGTTCATTCATATCAACGGAAGTAGACGCATGGGACACCAAAGACACGGACAGGATTCAGGAGAAGGAGAAGAAGTTCGGAGACAGGACCCAGAGACAGGACTCTGAGGAAGAACATTGAGATGGGACTCAGTGCAAAGAACATTAAAAGCTGGGATCTTCTAGAGGGTTGTGCAGCCAAGGAGAAGGACATCTGAATAAAAGGTCATTTGAACGTGAAGACATAAGAAAAATAGGACATCAGGACTTCAGGGGATCTGAAGGATGAAACATCAGGAAATTTGAAGAGGAGGACCTCGGAACATCAGGAACTGGACAGACGAAGACACGGGATCTGACGAGAGACCTTGACGAAGACGAAGATGGAATTCCAACATGGAACAGAGTGCCTAGGAGAAGCTGGGATGCAGCAAAGTCCAAAGGAGGACTGGCTTCTCGTGAAGGCAATGAAGCAATGAAGGCAGGCCCTTTTTATAGGGCTGAACAGAGACTCCCATAATGACATTATCAGGAGGACCACTCCCTCACTGGCCCTTTAAGAGGTGAAGAGAGACAAGGCCCTGCGCCTAAGGAGACAGGAAGTGGGCAGGACTTTGGAAAGCAGCGTCCCTGCCACTGAATGAAGCAAGAGCAGGAGCTAGGCCACAAACCCCAGCCTAGTGACGTTGGAGACTGCTCCCTGCTGCAGAAGATGGGCTGAGGGTGGCTCCAGCTACAAGCAAAGCCGAGGATGAAGGCCCCTCCCCATGGAGGGGACAAGGCAACGTCGACGGTTTCTGGGCTGCATGGCAGTGCTGTCAGCGGCCTCCTGGCCGCGAGGACCACGACAGGCTGGCACCCCATTACCGCACAGCAGGAGTGACATCGGCGACCTCCAAGCCACGCGGAGACCACATCGGCGGCCTCCAGGCCACAGAGGGAAGTCGGAGATGGCACCATGCCGCACAGGAGAAGTGTTGGCGGCCTCCGGGCTGCAGAAAAAGGTGAAAAAGAGGTGAGAGGCTACCCATACGGATAGAATCAAAACAGAACTACTCTGCCGTGGCCATCTTGGATCTCCTCAAGAGTTTTTTTTTTTTTTTTTTATATATATCACGTTGTCCTATGTTTGCTTGAAATTTGAATTGGAACATATCAGGATTTTTCTGAGTTTGGACTTGTATACAACATGTAGCCTACACTATGTGCAGATCTCTCCCATAGTAAAATTATGTTTAGAAGTTATATTTTTTAATTGATGTCATGAACAGTATGGCAAAATGGGATTCTATCTGCCTGTTGTGATTCCTTGTTTTAATGTGGGACCTTTACCTTCCTGAGTGAGAAGACTCTCCACTTGCTAACTCTTAATTTATCATACAGGTGCTACTGTTTTCTGAAATTACTAGTGCCAGGGGAGGTCCTCTGTGTCAGCCAGGAGCATAGTGGTTAACCCTACTGCCTTAAACTCACAATGATGTTTGTAAGGGTGTGCAGCCAAAAATGTGTCATTTTATTTTTCTGTTTTTTCTTTTGCTTTGTTTTCATTCATTTTTTCTACTTTTTTTTTCATTTTATTTTGATTAAATGTAAACTAATATCCTAACTTTCATATCTATCCATGGTAGAGTATTTATGAGTATAAGTGGATGCATGGAGATTTATGCTAGTATTTTATAAATTGTGTAGTGGGAGCTGCACAGTTTATAAAACATCACATAGTTCTAATCTGAAAGTGCATATGATTGTTTCAGTACATGCAAATATTTCCAATACAAGAAAACACATGCTTACCCTACCTATTTTATAAACATATATGCATATATTTTAGATGTGTTAAATATAACATGTATGCATAATAACTAGGGTTGGTACCACAAAATGTTTTTGGCTTATTTTCGTTCCAGGAGTGGGCCATTTCGGGTCCTCTCGTTATAAAGCATGAAATATCTGGTGATACATCTGTAAGAAGCTAAATAAAAATGGACTGAACATGAAGAGAAGGAAAATTGGAAAGTTTCTTGCCCTACCTTTTATATTATGTTTTGGTTTTTTTTTTAATTATTTTTTTAAGCTCCACCCCCCTAAAAATGATAGGAAAAAAAATGTTGTATTGTTTTTCCTATCTTTTGTTATTCCTGAAATGCAACGAAATATGCAATGACTTTATACCCTATTTTGCAAAAGAATTCCCACCCATAATAATAACCCAGATTTATACGTGGAGGGCAGGTGTTTTATAAAGCATGTACTGTACATATACTGTTTCGAAAATACTTGCATGTGTATTTGAAATCACCAAGATGGCGGACACCAATATCTCCGCCAGTTCACCCAGTCAATAGCTTACCTGTCACTTCACCCTGAACCTTCATCAGTTCACCTAAAAACTACAGCTAACAGACAAATCTGATTTTATTTCCACCAGTCACTTATCAGTGCATGAGTAATTAGTAAATGTGTATGAATATGGTCAATAATGTATTCTTATATATCTTATAAAATAGCAATTTGAACAACTGGAACGCCCCAGGCCGCCCCTTTCTTCTGCTAGTAAAATACATGCATGAAATGGAAAATGTGTGTGTACTCTCAGCATTTATAAAATAACATATCAATGAGTAGGTGCTACTTGTGCTCCTCCAGAGACAAGCAGGAACTAATTTGGCAGACAGGAGATTGCTAGTAAAGGGAACGTGTACAGCTGCAGACAAGGCCTGGGCTGTGCTTGGCGGGACTCTCCACATGACCTGACCGTTCACCCAGAGTGGATGTTAGGGCTGGATCTAAGATGTTATGAGATAAATAGTCACTGGTAAAGACCTATATTTGACTTATTTTGAATGTATGACTAAAACGTGAAACTGGTAGTTTGTAAAACCATTAGGATACGCCTTATTATGCCAGAAGAAAAACAGTTTAAAAAAATAATCTAATTTTGACTGGTACTTATGAGGTCTGTATAGCCATTAAATGAATCATTTATAAAGCAATGATTTCAGCGATTTTAGAGCAAATTACATAGGTGCAGAAATCATTAAAGAATATCTCCTCATAAAATGCGTTATGTATGGACCTTCAAAGTAATGGATTGTGAGCAAGTACCTGAAAAAGTCTTGTTCATATTTGCTTTGGGTTTAAGCATTAGATCAGGCCTTCCTGAACCTGTCCTGGGGACCCCATAGCCAGTCGGGTTTCCAGGATTTCCATAATGAATATGCAAGAGGTAAATTTACATGCCGTGGAGACTTAGCGTATGCATATTCATTGTGGATATCCTGAAAACCCGACTGGCTGTGGGGTCCACAGGACAAATTTGGGGAGTTCTGCATTAGAAGAAAAGTAGCATGAAATACTTTAGAACAGCAGTCCCCAAACTCAGGCCATGAAGGCTGCAACCCAGTCAGGTTTTCAGGATTTCCACAATGAGTTTGCATGAGATCTATTTGCATTCACGGCCTCCATTTCATGCAGATAGACTTCATACATATATTCATTGTGGAAATCCAGAAAACCCGACTGCTGTGACCATCAATGAATCGTTGCTTTTGAACATCTCTTTGATTTATATATTTATATATTTGCCAGAAAGGGTCTCAATATGGATTGCAATCAATTTTAATGGACTAACAAGTACATTGCCAGATGAAATAGCTGTAGCACTGTATGTCATTATAATAGCAATAGGGTAGATTTTAAAAGGAGTGCACGCGTGCGTTCATGTGCACGCAGTTCCCGGCACGCGCACATGGACGCGCCAATTTTATAACATGTGCACGCCAGCACGTGCATGTAATAAAATCAGATGGCCACATGCACACGCATGCTGGATTTTAAAATCCGCGCATGCATGTGGGGGCACATTTTCGCTAACTATGCATGGCAATGCAATCGAACCCCTCCCAGTCCGCTCCCCCAGTTCCCTCCCAGTCCGCTCCAATTAAGGGAACGTCCCTACTCCCTCCATCTTCCCCTCTCCTCTCCTCTCCTCTCCTCTCCTCTCTTCCCCACCCCCTAAACCCTTCCTAGTAACTTAAGGTTTGTTTTTTGTTTTTCTAGTACTTACTGCTCTCCTGGAGCAGAAATAGTTTGCATGTATTGGCTGACTTCCAGTGTGTGCTTCCCCAGGACAGTGGCTAATGGCTGGTATTCCGGTCAGCCTCCATCCTGCCCTGCCCCGCCCCTCCCTGCCCAGACCACATCCCACAGCCCGCCCCTTTCTCAAGGCCTAGCACTTGTGCGCGTATCGGCACTTACACGAGTGACTGGGCCTTTTTGAAAATGCATGCAGCGCATGCAGGACCCGGCCACGCAGATAAGTGCTGATTTTTATGCGCTTGGCCATTTTAAAATTTAGCCTACAATATCCAGCAGTAGGGAAAATGTGTTCTTTCCTAATGAACAGACTGAGAGAAAGCCTGGAGGAGCAACCATGCATTTGTTTTTTTCTGGAACGTGAGGTAACATGGTTCTAGGTGAATGGGTAGTGGAATCTAGTTCCAGATCTTGGGAGCATAGCAGCTCAATGCCCTCAGTCTGTAGGGGTGTGCATTCGTTCCCTACAAATTGGGAATCTGCAATGTATAGGGCCCTATTCGTTGTATTCATGGGGAAGCGAAACGTATTGCGATTCGCTAGACTTTTGGCAAGTCTTGTGGGGCCAGGAGGGTCCCCCAAGACTTGCTAAAAGGCCCTGGTGGTCCCACAGGGGTCTAGGAGTGATCTCCTGCACTCGGGCCGTCAGCTGCCAGTAATCAAAATGGCGCCAATAGCCTTTGACCTACTATGTCACGGGGCTACCAGTGCCAATGGTCAGCCCCTGTCACATGGTAGGAGCACAAGATGGCGCCGATGGCCATGTGACAGGGGCTGACCTATGGCACCAGTAGCCCCTGTGACATAGTAGGTCAAAGGCTATTGGCGCCATTTTGAAACCGGCAGCCAATAGTGTGAGTGCAGGGGATAGCTCCCGGACCCCTCGCTGGACCACCAGGGAGTTTTGGTAAGTCTTGTGGGGGTCAGGAGGGTGGGGGGGGGTTGTAGTTAATTTAATTTTAGAAGGGAAACGAATAGGAATTAACATAGAAACGTATCGGGGGGGGGGGGCCCTTGCCGAATGCAACGTATCTGCGCCCCCCCCCGACGAATCAGAATCCCGAATGCAACATACGGCGTCCCTCTGCACATCCCTATTGCATAGTGATTGCCTTTCTGATTATATGCAGTGTCACATTATGAAACTACAGCATAATTTATCAGCTACATAGTATAATGACAAGATTCATTGGACATGGAAAGCTAACTGAACAATAAGTGATCATGAAGAACCAACTTGAGACCTTTGTGTTGTTTGTTTAATATGCTCCTTGTTATACCTTTTGCTTAATTGTTAAGAACTTTGATTTTGATGATTATTTTTGTAATCTCTTAGCCTCAGGTACAAAAATTTTAGATTGTAAGCCCTTTTAGGGAATAGTGAATTACTATTGTACCTTATTGTAAACCGATGTGATATCTCTTTTTGAAATGAACATCGGTATATAAAAATCGTAAATAAAAATAAATAAATCTCAAAGAAACAATATATTAACTTTAGTTTATTGGTTCAGGTAAATCTCGAATTACTGATTTTAGCCCGTACAACAAAATGAAAGAACTACTGTAATTCTAAGCTTATGTTAATTTCTGTAATACTTATTAGCCTTGATGTAATACCTTAATTGTTGATAAATGGAACACTGATCCACATCAAATACTATTTTTTTATAAACCAGAGCAGTAACTGAAAGGGATAAAATAATGGAGCTGGAGCCAAACTTGATAGAGAAGAATCCCGTTTTCAACAGTTAAAAATTATTTTAATATGCTCCTAAACAATTTATACACTTACAGATATTAGCCATGCTTGGATTCAAAGTTTAATCCAAGGTTCATATAGTGAGAATATAAATGAGCTCTAGCTTATGTACTGCAAGATATTAAGAGGTAGAAATTCAATGGAAAATGGCGAATTCACAGGGTCATTTATCAAACTGCGAAGTTTGCTTATCGCGTGCTTTAGGGCCTTATCGCAGGTGATAACACCTTATTGCACACGATAAGAACTGCATTGTGACAGTAATATTTAAATTCTGGAAAGGGGAGGGCTTTGGGAGGGCTTTGGGTGGGATAAAAACATTTTAATTCTGGTACCGCCTGCAGCGCTGCCAGGCGATAACTCTGCCCAAATCCTGCCCACACTCCTCCCCTTCCCCTAATTATAATAAAACTGGAACATCGCAGAGTAAAGAACGACCCTGTTTGTGAGGCCCCTGAATATCTGGATATGATCAGGAGATGCCACTTAGCCAGATAAGTCACTAGGGATGTGCATTCATTCAGGACGAATTAGGCAATTTCAACGAAATTTCCTAATTCGGCCTGTTTCGGGGACAATGAATCCCGAACAAATTTTTCCTGAAATTTTGGGAAAAATGTGTTTTCGGGTTAGTGCTCGCTAACGTTAAAATTTTAGCACGCACTAATGGGAGTTAGGGTGCACTAATGGGGAGTTAGGGTGCACTAACCCCGTTACTGCACACTAACCCGAAATTCGGGTCCCCCCGAATTTCAAAGGCCCGAACCGTAGGAAATACGATATTTCCCATGGCGGGCTGAAAACGAAGCCCGAACCAAAAGGCTTGGACTTTGCACATCACTAGCCGTCATTACTATGTTACTATGTTATGCATATTCGCATAAGTGCTATTTTATAGACCTCAAATATACACACACAAGTAATGATGCACAAATCCATTTGCTCTTATAAAAAAAGGGGTTGGCCTGGGGTGTTCCGGGAGAGGGCCCGACATTTATGCATATAAATTTCTATTTTATAACTCACAAAAGTAATGCACATTCGGCCGTTACTAATTATCAGTTGTGAGTAAGAAAATTCTTTATAGTCAAATACTGACTGGGTGAGGGGTCTGTGTAAACTGGGAGGAGTTCAGGCTGAAGAAGCCATGGGGGTATTGATGACCGAGAGAGAGACTGGGTAAACTGGTGGACTAATTGGTAAAACTGGTCATTTCCTTCATGTGTGCATGTTACAAAATCTGATGATTTACACACGTAAAAGCCAACATGTGCTAAGGAAAATATGCAAGTTTCATTTTCTCATATAATTTATGAAAATTAGGAGAACAAATATGCATGCATAGCAGATGTGTGCCGCACATCCCGATAAAGTTTGACTTATCTGACTATGTACCGCATTTCTTTTACTTATCTGGCTTTCTTACTTAGCCAGATAAGTGTTAAACAGCACTACTTAACTAGATTAATCAAAACGTATTCAGCTATGTTTAAAGAACATGCCGTGTACCTTTCAGATAAGCGAACATGTTATTGGGTAGATTTAAGCGTATTTTATATCATGTGCACACTATATAAAATACATGTTCGTGCATGCGTGCGTCCATATAGCTGCAAATAACAGCACGTGCACGCGTGTTTTAAAGTTATCCACAGCTTTCCTTAGGCTGAAAGCCCTGCTCGCTGTAGGCAAGCACCCTGCTCTGATAGTCTGATGTTAAACTTAGACCCTCAAGCTGATGGTAACTGCTACATAATTAACTTGAGGGGCTGTACTGTCAAATATTTTATTTGTCCTTAGGGAGCTGCGATTCTTATTCTGTCAGGGTGCGTAAACCCACATTATTGATATTGCATAGCTTTCTGACAGCATTTAACTTAATGTGTGTCACATTTGCTTCCTGTGGTGATTAGATTTAACAAATGGAACCCATCTATAGATTGCTATATGTGACTTGTCACCTATATTTATCATTCTAGGCTCAGGAGCATCAAATACAAAAGAGAGCTACTGTAAATCTGTAGTACATTCTGTGCCCCAGTCATCTGCAACAGCTCAGGAACTTGACTCTGACAGTTTCAGGGAGGGGTGGGTGTGCGAGAAGCCTATGAATTATAGAAATTAGCCTGAGAACAAATCTGAGCTAAGAAAGTAGGAGGGCTGCATTTTGCCTCCTGACTAGTCCTGTCACCTTGGCAACAGAAGTCCCGGTGACTGCATCAATGACCCTTTGCCCGTGGAATTGATTTGACGAAATTATGGACGATTATAATCTATAAAGAATGAACAAGTACAGCAAATTGTTGGAACTATTGTTTATTAGGTAAAAATGATAAAATCCTAAAGCTTGTTCTCAGCATGGCAGGTTTATACAGGATTTATTAACCAAGTCTTCTGTCTTAATTATTTGGTTCCCTGATGGAACACAGCTGTGGCGTACAGATCAAGTGGCCTTGCTGACCAATCACCATTTGTAAGGCATCTTCATAGGAAAAGTAATCAGTGACTGAACCGCAGCTCCCGTCAGTGGAACTCGAGCTGATTCCAATAGACATCCAGATGGTATCGGGAGGGCATCCTTTTTGGCGAGTAGCAGCGAGTTCATTAATCCTCCTGTGTCAGCTGGACTTTCAACAAAGGTAATCCAGCAAGAGCTGACAATACGCCTTAACAGACCATGACAAAAAAAGAAATTTCTCATTAATTTTACAGCATAAGGGCTTGGTGATGCATTGCCTCCGATCAGGATAATCACAGTCTGTGAAAACACAAAAGAATCAGAGTTTGTCTCCTCTTGACAAACTAACCTTGGGATGCCTAGAGAAATTCTTGTAGTAATTTAAAGGGCATGTCCTTGCATAGGATAAAACTAGTTTTCATCAACATGCCAGCAGCAGCCATCACACTGTGGCATTAAGAGATTTGAAGCAATCCCATGCAGCAGGCTGCTTTCTCCTCTGATTTGTGAAAAGGCTTTATTGCTGGAGCTGTGTGTGTGAATATTTGTCTGTGAAATAACAAGCAATGTGCTCTGTTGGGCATACTTTGTTTTTTCTAAAATAGACTGGTGCCCATTAATTAGATCATTTTGAAATAATTTTCAGAATTTCTTTCTTAGTATTTAAATCCTTTAAGACATCAGAAAAGTGGAATGAATGGTGAATTACTTCTTCAAATAGTACGAAGAACTGAGAATAACTCCATGAAACTAACTATTGATTTGCATTTGTTTTAAAACAACTTGTGTTCTGAACCAAACTGGGTATCTTATATCGTTTCAATTTACCACAAAACAAATGCAGAACCCCCTGAAAATCCCCCAAATTTTGGGGTTCATTCATTTTGAAAAATAGGGTATATCATTTTTAGAAACAAAAAAAAAAGAAAAACACACACACAAAAAAAAAAAAATCCAAAAATAAACCGTAACAAAAAATAGTTCCCTGTACGTGCCTGCTGTGTTCGGGGTGTTTAGCGTGCCCTTGGGCCTCAGCCCGCCCCCAGACGCGTCCAGGACCAAGCCGAGGGTTGACGGCATGCTCCAGCATGGCCGAACACGGTCTTACCCTCTGCCAGGCCTGCAAGCTCCCAGAGCCAACAACATGTGATTTTGGTAGGGGAACGGTCCTCCGACTGTTCCGAGCCCTTTCGGACCTGCTGCTTGATCGGCATTGGAGCAGCAGGCCTGGCCTGAGGTTGAGGGCAGACGGAGGCCTTGACACGTATACAGGACTATGACTGATGCGACAGCATCTTAGACGAGACTGGGTTGATGCGACGGCATCACAAGCATGACGAGGAACTTGATCCAACCAAGGCAAGACGTAAGGCAGGAGGACATTGGCACTGTCTCCCAGGGCGCCCTGCACAGCCCTAAGAGGTTGGTCATGGACCATGAGGAGAGCGGGACAAGTGCAGAGAAGACCCAGGCAGGTAGGAACTCCAATGACGAAGCCGGTGTCATCCAAAGCTTCCCCCATGGCTGGCGGGAACAGAGGCTCAGGAGCACAGGGACGAATCCCACCTGCAGGCCACTCCATTCTCGGGCACGACATCATCCGAGAACCACGGCATTGCAGGACGGAAGGCTCAGGAGCACCAGACGAAGACGCAGGGAAGGACATCCTGGACAGGCAGACACATCAGGAGGTGGGAGATCATTGCGGAACATCAGGACATGGTCAGGGACCTCAGGCAGGACATCAAGACATGAAGACGTGGCACGAAGGCAGACGAGGAGCTCCACAAAGAACAGAAGACCTTACAAGGCTCTGGCAGGCAGGAGCCTCCAGAGGGAAGTCACATCGATGCAAGGCAAAGACAGAATGAAGTTGAAGTCCTTTTATAGGGCTGCAGACCGGCGACTCCCTGGGAGGAGTTTGGCAGGCCCACACCTAGCTAGCCCTATAACTACGGAGAAGAGCTGCAAGCCGGCCCCTAGGGAAGGGCGTGGCTCAAACCAGGAAGTCCATGCAAACACAAGCAGCCTCAGGCAGGCCCCAAGGACATCGAGGCCTCCCAGGCCCGGGAGCAAATCCTGGGCAGTTCGCAGGCAAGACCCTGGCTTGGAGCGGCCTCCAGGAAGAGGTAAGGAGCCTCCCGTAGCACCGCTACAGGAGGGTTCATAACACGTGCCTACTAGTAAGTAACAGATTTGAAACAAATGTACTTTTTCCAGTGAAGGCACAATAAAGCTGTGGAATTTGTTATGGTTGAACTGAGTTTCAATAGGTTTGAATAAGTTTCTGGAGGATAGTCCATTACCAATTATTAGCTAGATAGACTTGGGAGTCTCCATCTTTTACTTCTGGAATAAGCAATCTGCAAACGACTTTCCTTTCAGGATCTGCTGGGTATTTCCAAGAGCCCTGGACTGGTCACTGTCAGAGAAAGGATGCTGGGGTCTCTGGACCTCTGGTCTGACACACGATGGCATTCTGTCTGGTTTTATTTTCTTAGGATACATGCTTTAGTTGCAGGCATTACACTTTTTGAAGAACTGCAATAGTATTATTATACCTGTCTCATGACTGAAATGAATGGGATCTCTAAACATAACAGCAAACATAGAAACTCAGATGATATTGGCAGAAAAGGATCAGAGCGATCACAGATCTCAGTTGAACTGTGGTCCTCTTCTTCCGTTTCCCAGTCACTATTGTCTCTTTGCTGATAATTTGCATAAAGGATTTACATACAAAAAAAAAAACTGGGGTTAATAGACATAAAATCTGCTTTTGAAAATCAAAGATCTGTGCATGTAAAAGTACATTTATAACTCACTTTTGTATGTTCTTTTATGTTTGCTACACAGAGGAATTCCAGGGGTTGGCATTGAGGTAGAGCCATCGCTTCAGGCATATAGGAGTGAGTCTTCACTCTCTGCACATATATATTCACTTTCCATGATGGCGTCGGTTAAGTCGTCCATAACTTCCTTCCTCACTCCTCTCCTACGCACATCACGCTCGAACCCCCTCGAATGTCCTCCCCTTCCCCCCTCCACCCTGCCTCTCCCCCCCTCTCTTTTCCTATCTTCCTCCCCGCCTCATCTATTCCTCCTGCAACCCTCACCTATCTAGGAGCTCTGCCCTATGCCCCCCCGTCTTTATGATTTTAATGTTTGTTGTAAAATGTTCCCTTCAAGTTTGTATTCGTTGCTCCATCTCTCCTATATCCCTTTCTCAGTTACCAGTATATTAAGTTGTGCCAGTGTTATAAAATTGTATTAAGTTGTTATCTTGTAAACCGGAGTGAAGGCATCCCGCTATACTTCGGTATATAAAAGCCTCAAAATAAATAAATAAATAAATAAATATAGGAGTGACTCTTCACTCTCTGTACATATAGGAGTGACTCTTCACTCTCTGTACATATAGGAGTGACTCTTCACTCTCTGCACATATAGGAGTGAGTCTTCACTCTCTGTACATATAGGAGTGACTCTTCACTCTCTGCACATATAGGCGTGAGTCTTCACTCTCTGCACATATAGGAGTGACTCTTCACTCTCTGTACATGTAGGAGTGACTCTTCCCTCTCTCACATATAGGAGTGACTCTTCACTCTCTGTACATGTAGGAGTGACTCTTCACTCTCTGCACATATAGGCGTGAGTCTTCACTCTCTGTACATATAGGAGTGACTCTTCACTCTCTGCACATGTAGGAGTGACTCTTCACTCTCTCACATATAGGAGTGACTCTTCCCTCTCTGTACATATAGGAGTGACTCTCCCCTCTCTGTACATGTAGGAGTGACTCTTCCCTCTCTGCACATATAGGAGTGACTCTTCACTCTCTGCACATGAAAATAGCACATGCATGTGTAAATAGCATGAACGTGTATACATCCTACTTTACAAATGTCAAGAATATGCACACATTTTTGGTTTTGTGTATACATTTTACAGGGGGAAGAAAAGCGTGGTCTAAGGCCGTCTTTCCCAACATTTATAAGCCCGGGGCACCCCTACATTAACAAAAGTGTTGTGAGGCCCCAATTCCACTGAGCAGGCAGTGCGGATATGCAGAGGACCTTTATGGCCGAAAGAAGAGCTAGGGGAGAACTCAAAGCCCCACCAGACTCTCTTCCAAAATTTAAAACAAAAGGGCAGGGACTCACATGAACCTTTCCCAATGGATCAGCATCCTCGCTATACAAATGCAGGAAAAGGGAGAAGTTGGTATAGTGCAGGCAGCTGGCTTGATTCGTTACCTTGCTGGCAGAGCTTCTTTTCTGTTGCTGCTCCCAACACCTTCGAGTGAGTGATAGATTGTGTTCAGTGAGCACTGTCTCCATCTTACTCAGCCTGGGGATAAGACAGAGGCTGGAAGGATTCAAACGAGAAGGCTCAGGAGGGGAAAAAATGAGGAGAGTCTGTGTGCACTGTGCGTACTGCACAAAGGGAGGCACAGTGATCTGGGTCCATACTCCAGAGCTAATGCTGTATCTAGAAAGATAAACAGGAAACTGCTGATCATACACAATATAAAGGTCCTGTCTATCCTGCTTTGCTGATAGACAGTTCACAGTGGGGCTGCAGGTCATTTTTGGAACATCGAGCAACACAATTAGAAACGTTTGTCACAGCGACACAAGGGCACCACATAAATTCCTGGTACCGGCAAGAACCACATCCAACTCCCTGAAGAAGGAGGTTTCTCCGAAACACCAAGTGTCAGACATTGTCGGATATTTCCACCCAGCCGGTTTCCCTTTGGTGCATGGACTTCATTCATGGACTTTACCAGCAAAAATGGAACTGGGAGGTTCACATTACACAGCACAAGATAAGTGTACCTTTTGTTAGCTCCCAGACACGGAAGCAACTTATAAAATATCTCTGAGTGACCAATGATTGAAAAGACTCCCGCTGCTGAAAGCTCTTTTCTGAGCCTGTAGCTTTCGTAGCCTATTTTGTCATAGGCACGATATATGAGGTCACTTAGAGAAATACCATAAAATTTTCAACCCACCACATATAAACACAAGATCTTTATATTGTGTATCTAGAAAGAGGCATGCATGATTATACAATGTTCTCACATTTAAGAGCCACTGATAGTGTCTCTTGTTGCTGTGAGGTGTTGAGAGTAGAGGCCAGATGCTGACCTAGATCTGAGCATCAGATAGTGGTGACATTTTCATGGCCACCTGAGCAAGCCTGAAGGCAGACCGGTGCGCCATGGCACACTGGTTGGAAAACACTGGTCTAAGGACATTCTGGAGCAAGGTATGTGCAGTAGCTGCTGTTTTTTTAAGAGATATAAGTGTATATATTATCAAACGTATTTGTAAACTTTCACACCTGCTAATTGACACCTGCAACTGAAACTGGATTAATCTGTTATCTGCAATGTTTGGGTGAGCTGGTGAGGGTACAGGGTGAAGTGTTGGAGGATCTGGATGAACTGGTGAAGGTATCAGTGAGCTGGTGATTCCAAATATGTGCACAAGCATTTTAAAAGCAGTATTCACGCCTATTTTATAAAACACCTGCCTCCACATTCAATACTGAGTATTTATTCACACTGTCATAATTATTTCACATGTAAAATATATATGCATATGTTTACAAAATGGCTAGAGAAAGTATGCCTTTTCTTGCATTGGAAATGGAAATATGTGTGCATTAGAGATGTGAATCGTGTGCCAGATCATCTTAACGATCAGGTTCGGCTGGGGGTGGGGGGGGGGGGGAATCTGATCGTTAAGATATGTGAATTGGAATCGTTTCCGATTCCAATTCACATCGCTAATTTTGTTTTTAGGGAGGCCCGCGCCGCTAAAAAAAAAACGGCGCCGGCCATCCAGTGCTCCTACCATGTGACAGGGGATCGGCCAATGGCACGGATACCCTGTCACATGGTAAGGGCAAAGGGGGCATCGGCACCATTTTATTTTAGTGCAGCTGATGCCTGGGAACGGGAAATCATCCCCCAAGGCCCCCCTGGACCACCAGGTAATGTTAAAAGGTTTTGGGGGGGTCGGGAGGGTGGGGGATGCTAAGGGGGTCGATTTAAAGGGTCGGGTGGGTTTTTTTTTTATCGGGCCATCGGCACCATTTTAATTAGTGGCAGCCAAAATGGCGCCGATGGCCCGAGAGCGGTAGATCGCGCCGGGACCCCCCCCCCCCCATTGGACCACCAGGTAATTTAACATTTTGGGGGGGTTCGGGAAGGTGGTGGAGGGTAAGGAACTGGTTTTAAAGGGTCGGGGTGGGTTTAGGGGTTGTTTTGGTGTGCCGGTTTTCGCGCCCTCCCCCAAATAATTCCCGTGCCCTATTTCATGATTTAAGACGATTTATGACGATAAATCGGGGGCATTTGTATTGTATCGTGCACTCTGACGATTTAGGAAGATTTTAAAATTATCTGACGATAATTTTAATTGTTCAAAAACGATTCACATCCCTAGTGTGCATACTGAAATATATGTCCATACTTTCAGAGCAAAAACATGTGGTATTTTATACACTATGCAGCTCCCACCCCCCAGTTTGCTAGCATTAATCTCTGCATGTTCAATTTCACGCTCAAATGCCGTACAGCAGATAGATTTGAAATTAGGTTCATAGTTTTCTATTTTAAAAACTGAGGTGAATTTTCAAAACCTTTACTTGCAGAAAATTAATGTATATGCATGTAAGTAGCTTGTATTCACATATAAAAACAACAAAAGTACGCTCGTATTTTCGGTCTTGTGTGCAAATTTACACACACAAAAAGAGGATGGTCTGGGGAATTCAGGGGTTGAGCAAAGAGCTATGAGTTGTCAATTTATTTCTGTAATTTTACACCTGCTAATTATCTTGCGCACTATTTACTATTGGTTGGGTTGGAGGTCTGGCTGAATTGGTAGAGGTGTCTGCAAACTGGTGATTACAATTACATGAGCATGTTTTAAAATACACCAAATACAAAATACAGATTTTCAAAAGCTTATGTGCATAAATCCATAGGATTTACACGAGTAGGTGGTGTTATGCATGCAGGGCTTATTTTAGAAAGGTCCGGCGACACGCGTATGTCCTAGGGCCTCAAAAAAGAGACGGGGAGGGGACCCTGTGCTGGGGGATCGCATGCTGGCCGGCTGCTGGCACGTACAACCTGCGTCTGCCAGAGGCAGGCACAACAGGTAGGACAAAGGTCCGGAGGGGGGGGAGGGGGGTGTCTAGAATAGGGCTAGGGGGTGGGAGGGTTAGAGGAAGGGGAAGGGAGGTTAGGTTGGGGTTGGGAAGTTCCCTCCCAGGCCGATCCGAAATCAGAGTGGTCTGGGAGAGAACGGGGGAAGGCGCATGTTATAAAATCGGGCATCCATGTGCGCATGCCGGGTAGTGTGCGCACGTGGATACGTGCACACTAGTTTTGAAAATCTACCCCAAAATGTATTTATGTTTTTAAAATAACTAGGAAAACATAGAAACATAGATGGCAGTAAAAGACCATATGGCCCATCTAGTCTACTCATCCATCCAATTTATCTAGCCCTTACAATTCCCATCACTCCCTCAGAGGTCCCCTGGTTTTATCCCAGAAACCGTTTTTGCATCCATCACCTCCACTGGAAGGCCTCCATGCATCCACCACCCTCTCTGTAAAGAAATATTTCCTAAGTTTACTCCTGAGTCTACCCCCTTTCACCCTTATCTCATGAGGCCTCATTCTAGAGCCTCCTTTCTATTAAAAGAGGCTCGCCTTCTGTGCAAGGAGACTTTTGAGATAGGGGAGATATGATAAAGACATTTACCTATCTCACCTTTCCTCTAGTAGGGTATATATGTTTAGATATTGTCTGTCCCCATATGCTTTAGAACAAACATCACTGACCATTTTAGTAGCCACCTCTGGATCAATTCTATCCTGTTTGTATCCATTGGAAGGTGCGGGCTCCAGACTGTACACAGCATTCCAAGTGAGATCTCACCGGGGACCTATACGGGGGCAAATTCACTTTTATATCCTAACGAGGTAGGTAGTAGGGGATTGCTAGTCTCTTTTTTTTTCTATCTAACTTTAAATATATAATTGTTGTGCATTTTACGATTGAATTTTTTTCTTTTATTAAATTACTTTATGTCTTTTCTGAGTCAGCAGGATGTTGTTTCTTTCTCCTTGATGTTTCCATTGCCCTGCACATTCTCTTTTTATATCAATAAAGGAGATATTTTTTAAATGCACAGATTTTGAAAGTATAGATGTTAAAGATATTGAAAAGAACTGGCCCTGTCTCCAAGTGCTGAGGCATTCCTTTGGTTACCTTACCTTCTCCAAAGTGGACTTGATTGACCACCGGCCTTTGTGTTCTGTTGCTCAGTCTGTTCCATAAGCACTTTCTTTCCTTCTTCCATAAATGTCCGCCTCTGTACCAGTACAGAATCAAATATCTTATTGAGAACCAGATAAGAAACATCCTCTACTCTTCCTGATCTACTATTTTCCTCCCCTCATTAAAGTACTCAGTTGAGTTTGACAGGATCCACTCTATCTCCTAGCCTGTAATTGGCTTTTTTCAAGCTACTGCTCTTTAATTTGGGAACATTTCCATAGTTTTGCCCATGACTGAAGTTAGACTAATGAGTCTATTCTTTGCCACCACCTCCTTATTCCCACTTGTCTGTAACAGGCTTACATCCATTCTTCTGCAGACCGTTAGAGCCTCCCCTGTCTTCGTGGAGAAGTTAAACAGCGGAATCAGCACTTCCTGAATTTTCTCAGAATCCAGGGGTATACCCAATATTTGTATAAAAACTTCTACTTTTTCTTCTGTAAATTTGTATGCAATCATTTCACATATACACTATTCATTATTTTTTTTCTATATTAGATCCATCAACTTCCCCTTCAGTAAATATCGTTCAAGATACTTCATTTAAGGTTTCTACAACCTTCTGACACTCCTTTTCACAAATCCCAATTTTTCTTTTTTTCTTATCTTTACTTAATTTTTATATTTAATTGCCACTAACCAATATTTTCTTAATGCTACTATCTTTGTACATTTTTCCTACATTCTTAGAGAAACATATTGATCTATTGCTCCATTTCCATTTGGTAGTCATTCTTTCATAGATCTGTTGCCTTCTCAAGACACTCTTCCATTAGGGTGCTGACTAAAGTTCATCCTTACACTTAAGCTCTAGGATATCTCATAAGGGCTCCTCAACACTATCTCTCATCCTCTTAAAATCAAACCTTGAGAAGTCCAGAACCCTTGACCTAATATAATTCAGTTCAGTTAGCCATGATTGTCCCTTTGATTATTGCAACCCTATTTTAAAGACAAAAGGACCTATTTACTAATATGTTATTGCCTTAGGGGTAGATTTAAAAAAAAGAGTGCGATCGCGTACTTTTGTTCGCGCAGCAGGCACAAACAAAAGTACGCTGGATTTTATAAGATATACGCATAGCCGCATGTATCTTATAAAATCCTGGATCGGTGCGCGCAAGGCTGCCGATTTTGGGCAGCCTGTGCACGCCGAGCCACGCAGCCTGCCTCCGTTCCCTCCGAGGCCGCTCTGAAATCAGAGCGGCCTCAGAGGGAACTTTCTTTCGCCCTTCCCCTCCCTTCCCCTCCCTTCCCCTACCTAACCCACCCCCTCGGCCCTATCTAAACCCCCCTTACCTTTGTCCCTCGATTTATGCCTGCTAGAAGCAGATGTAAATCTACGCGCGCCAGCGGATTGCTGGCACGCCGTCATCCGACCCGGGGGCTGGTCCGGAGGCCTCGACCACGCCCATGGGCCGGCGCCATGCCCCTGGTCCCGCCCCTGAAATGCCGCATCCCGCCCCCGAAATGCCGCATCATTCGGCCCCACCCCCGACACGCCCCCTTAAAAAAACCCCGGGACTTACGCGCATCCCGGGGCTCTGCACACACCAGCAGCCTATGCAAATTAGGCATGCCGGTGCGCGAGGGCCCTGCTTGTGTAAATCCGGGCGGATTTACACGAGCAGGGCATTTAAAATCCACCCGTTAATGAACATTAAATATCAATTTTTGTATAAAAATACATTAAAATGGGAATAACATGTGTTAATATTAATGTATATGCTAGAGATGTGCACTTATTTTTCAATTTCAATGAAATTGTCTAATTCGTTATGGCTCGGGAGAACCAAAAAATGAATGGGAATGAATTTCCGAAAAATTCGTAGTTCGTGTTAGTGCGCGCTAATGGGAGTTAGCGAACACTAACACAAAACTTGGGTCCCATGAAAAAAAAAAATGAACCATGGGAAAAATGAAATTTCCCATGGGAGCCCAAAAACAAAGCCCAAACCGAAAGAACTAAACAATGCACATCTCCGGTACGTGCTTGCATTTTCATTAAAACCACAAAAAATCCCTTAACGTAGAAAAAATACTGCTCAGTAATGTTGCATGTAAATGCATGCATTTCCACTCATTAATATTAGAAATAGCTGAACTCAAATCACATTTGCCTTGTGTTATAGTTAATACAAAACATATTTAGCAACATCTCAAGAGCTGTAGTAACTTTAGCCAAGCACATTAGCAGGATCAGATCTCTGGTGATGTCTTGATATAATCCTCAATGCTCTCCATTCTTGCTTCAGAGCCTCTCCCCTAAATCTGTGAAAGGGCCTTCCTGCCCCACATGGCACTCTTCTCTCCCATGCCTCAAAGAACCCCCCTCTCCACCTCCCAAATAATGAAAGGGATTCCCTGTCCCAATGAGCCTCCCGTCCACCCCAAGCTTATGCCATCCCACGCAGGAAGAATCTGGGGAAGGAGATAAGATATTACTATTCCTTTCTTCACTGTTCACTCTTCAGATCAATATGGAACCCAATGACCTGAAGCTTTCCATTGGCATCATATTTAGATTTCTAAAAATAACACATGCACTTTCATATAGTTATATGTTCATGCCTTCAATCTTCAAAACATATATTGTATGTAAGATTTATTGTGTTGCCACTGAGAGGAAAATGCATCCATTCCCCCAATGCTATGACAATAAGGGATGAACATCCTACTATGGCCAATCATCCTGTCTAATTTACCTAAATTTGCCTTACTACAAAAGTTACTATCAAAACTTGCTGTAGTTCATGCTAACCTTCATCTATAGTTTGACTCTAGATCAGTAGCAGAATCTCTTTACAAGAGTGCCATCTTAAGGAAGTATCCAAAGTGTTCCCAATCCATCTAACAGATTCAGTTTGGCAATTGATGATGATGATTGCTTTCTTGTTTATTTATTGAACTTCCATACCATCCGTTTATAAATAGCTCAAGATGGTGTGCAAAACATCTAATATAAAAATACAAGCAAATGTAAGCAGCAACATAGTCATAAATAATTAAATATAGACAATAACATAATATATAAACATTTAAAACAATATCTATATCTGACAGATGACATTACCATATTAAACATGTTATCCAAGACATAAATTTATTATTATTTTTTTTTTTTATTATACCGAGTTTCATGATGGAATCACATCAACCCGGTTTACAATTAACAATGTGAGTAAAGGCAGAGAGTAACATAGTAAAACATTTCCCAATTCAACGTCACATATAGAATGAAACTTAACAGATATAATAACAATATTTAGGATGTGAGAAAGTTACAAAAAACAGGGAAAAATAACTAGGATCTGAAAGGGGGAGGAAATTGAAGGAAGAATATTAACATTTTAGCCAACTGTATCAATTAATAAATATGTATAGTATAAAAATATAGATGAGTAGCAAAAATGATCAAATATGATGCTGTTGTGAATTATAATAATAAGATGCTGTGACTGCGTATGAAGTTAGTGGGTTTATTACAGTTCACTAACTTTGTGTTTGTGCTGATGGGTGGGGAATTTAATCCAGTTCTGGGAACGCTTTTTTAAAAAGCCACGTTTTTAGTCTCTTCCTAAAAGTTGGGGCGCATGGTTCTTGTCTTAAGTCCGGTGGGATGGAGTTCCAGAGGATTGGACCTGCTGATGAAAGAGCTCTTGAACTGTAGGATTTATGTTGGTAAGTTTTGGCATGAGGTACCTGAAGTGATTCTTTGTAATGTTCCCTGATGGGTCTGGCGGCTGTGTATTTTTTAAAAGGGATTTGTAAGTCAAGTTGAGTGTGTTGATGGATGTTCTTGTAGATAATCATGATGGTTTTGTACATAATTCTGAAGTGGATCGGTAACCAATGAAGGTCTTTGAGGATGGGGGAGATATGGTCGATTTTCCTGGAGTTTGTAAGTATTCTAGCTGCTGTGTTCTGTACCATTTGTAAAGGCTTGGTGTAAGAAGCTGGGAGGCCTAGTAGTAGAGAATTGCAATAATCTAGTTTGGAGAAGATTATTGCTTGCAGGATTGATCTAAAATCTTGCGCGTGGAAAAGTGGCTTTATTCTTTTCAGAATATGTAATTTGTGGAAGCAGTCTTTTGTAGTTCGGTTTATGAATGGTTTGAGGTTAAGACTGTTATCTAGGATGGCTCCTAGATCTCTTACATGGGTGGTTTGTAGGAGGGTAGGTGGCTTTGAGAGCGTGATGTTGTTTTCAGGTGCTATAAGGAGATATTCCGTTTTCGACGCATTAAGGACTAGGTTTAAGCTGGTAAGGAGGTGTTTGATTTCTAGTAAACAACTATCCCAATATTCCATTGTTGACGAGATTGAATCTTTTATAGGGATCACAATCTGTACGTCGTCCGCGAAGAGGAAGTGTTTAAGGCATAGTTTTGTGAGTAGTTGACAGAGTGGTAGGAGGTATACATTAAATAGGGTGGGTGAGAGGGATGAACCTTGTGGCACCCCTCTGGTGGAGTGGTGATATTGGGATTCTGTATTGTGAATTTTGACCCTATATCCTCTGTTTTCCAGGAAGGTTTTGAACCATGTTAGTGAAGTAGCTGTCACTCCAATATTTGCTAGTTGTTTTAAGAGGAGGGTAATGGTTGACGGTTGTCAAAGGCCGCCGAGAAGTCGAGGAGGATTAGTAAAAATGCTTTGCCTTTATCGATGCCGGCGAGGAGGAAGTCTGAAAGTGCAAGAAGTAGTGTTTCTGTGCTTGCAGCTTTTCGAAAACCATATTGGTTTGGAGACAGAATGCCGTGGTCTTCCAAGTAGTTGGAAAGTTGGGTGTTCACCAATTTTTCCATTATTTTGGCTATGAATGGAAGGTTGGAAATAGGGCGGAAGTTGTTGGGATCACTTGGATTTAGATTCGGTTTTTTTAGGAGGGGTTTGATTGAAGCTGTTTTTAGATCATCTGGGTAGATACCCTGGGAGAGGGAACAGTTTATAATTTCGGCAAGGGATTTTGATATAGTATCAGGAATGAGAAGTAGCATTTTGGAAGGAATTTGATCAAAAGGGTGTGATGAAGGTTTCATTTTCTTCAGCACTGATTGTATCTCTGTGAGAGTGATGGGTTCGAATGCTTTAAGCTGTATATCTTTGTTAGGGAGAAGGTATGTGTTGTCTTGGGAGCTAGTGGTTAGTGATAGTTGATTGAGGAGGTCAGAGATTTTTTTGCTGAAATGAAGAGCCAGTTCGTCTGCTTTGGTCTGAGAGAATTCGGGTGGTATATCAGGAGTGATAGGTTTAGTGAGATTGGAAACGAAGGCGAATAGGGCTTTTGAGTCAAAGATGAGGTGATGAACCTGACGGGCATAGTAGTCTCTTTTTGTTTTCTGTGTACTGCTTTTGTATTGGTGGAGCGTGCGTTTGTAGTCTGAGAGTGAGGCTGGTGAAGGGGCTTTACGCCATTTTCTTTCTTTCTGCCGAAGTAGTTGTTTGAGATTTCTCAGTTCATCATTAAACCAGGGTTGTCTTTTGGATGCCTTTGAAGAGTGTTTTTTGGTGGTCAGTGGGCAAAGTGTGTTTGCTACTGATTTTGTTATTTTGGACCATGATTGAAGAGCGCTGTTAGGTGTAGAAACATCGATGGATGGTAATTCTGGGGCTAGAAGTTTGCTGAGGAGTTCAGAGTTACATGTTTTTTTGTAGAGGAAAGAAGGTCTTGAGTCAGGCTTGGAATCTGGTTGTAGTAGGGAAAAGCTGGTGGAGATTAAGGAGTGGTCTGACCATGGGACTTGTTGACAGTCAGGTTGATTTGTTTGGGAAATGCCGGCATTTGTAAAGAAGAGGTCGAGTGTGTGTCCTGCTTTGTGAGTGGGTTTGTTGATTTGTTGTTTGAAACCCATTGCGGACATTGCGGTGAGGAAGGCTTCGCAGTTCGTTGAAAGGGGAATTTTGTCAACATGTAAGTTGAAGTCACCCAAGATTATAGCTGGGGAGTCAAGGTTTAGGTGTAAAGTTATAGTTTCTAGAATAGGAGAGGTGTCTGACTCTAGCAGGCCTGGAGGGGCGTAGACTAGAAGGATTTGGAGATCTTCTGATTTGAACAATCCTAGTTCTAATTTGGTATTTGTGTTGATAGGATAGAGAGAGAACCTCAGGGATTTTTTGGCAGCTAGAAAGATACCCCCTCCTCTTTTTTTTTGTCTTGGGATAGAGAAGAAGTCGTAGATCTGTGTTGGTAGTTGGTTAATAAGTGCGATGTCAGTGGGTTTTCTCTCCATTTTATATGATTCTCTCCATTTTATATGATTATTACATTATTACATTATTACATTTTGGATTTCTTTTTCCATTCTGTTTCTCTTATTCCTTTAGATTTCCCTTAATTCAGTTTCTTATTGCTTTGCTGCTGTCTTCTTGCGCAACTGGATACTTGTATCCCATGAAAGTGCTCCTTCACCAGTTCTAGCCTTGTGTTGTTCACAGCAGTCAGTGAAGTTAGACTGAAGCACTACTTCATTTTAGGAGTGGTCGGTCCATTCTTTCTATTGGTGCCAGATCTGATATTGATAGAATTTATCTCGGAACAATCTCTGTCATAATTTGACTTTATTTTCAGATGCAGTATGGTTTATTGGATAAAATGAAAGAAATGTTATCTTAGTCCCATTATGTTTGTTACAGAAAGAAAATGCCACACTATTGTAGAACATAATCTCATTTAAAAATGCTGAAATCATGTATTATTAAATTGTATATCAGGTTTGCAGTTAGCACATTTTCACTAGGCATGCTCCCGGCTGGCATTTTATACCGTGTCTTGGTAACAGCTGTTATTTGTTGGTTTGACCGTCAGAAATATAACAGCCTGGCCTGAGTTTGGGACATATTGCAGTATCAATGCTGTGCTGACTAGAAGGGAGAACAGAACTATGCTGTTTCCCCAAAGGCTGCAGTGTTAACTGCTTTTGAATCAGCTGCATCCTGCTTTCTCCGCCCCAAACTCTTGTTAGATGTGGTCAGGGTTGTGAAAGCTTTGGGGGTGCTGGAGGGAGAGAGGAGGAGAAAGAGTTAATACTGTTCACATGGGCTGGTTTCAGGGATGCAACCCAAAATAAAAGGAGTGTTGTCAGAGCTCCTTTATGGACCCAAATGGTCTCTTCAGGCTGCTCAGCTTGATGCTTAGGGTGGTAACTGCTGCTAAGTGCAGGGGAACTGTCAGGATAAGGAATCCTCCCCACCCCCCAGATTTACTTTTTTATTTGTATGTATTTGTATTTTCTTCAGCTTCCAAAGGACTTGTTCAGTGCAGATAAATCGCACTCATAATGACATAAAATCACCTACAAATAAGACATGCACCAGAATAAAATAGGAGAAAAAGAACCATCAAGGTTTTCTGTTCTAGACGTTTAAATCACTCATAAAGTTATATTTTAAAATTCAGCTATATGCTTGTTTGAAAAGAATGGCTTTTAACCTTTTTGTAAAATCCAAATACCCTGCCTTTTCTCTCAGCATGCAGGACAAGGCATGCCACATTGTAAGCCCTAAAAAAATAAAAAAAAATCGCTTTAGCCTGCGTGTCTCGCGATCAATAATTTCACAGCAGAGGAATCATGAGCTGATTTTGCACCAAAGAACACAACAAACGCACTGTAATAACAACTTGCTAAGACCTCACTATAAAGAGTCTTGTGGATAATAGAAATGATGTTAATCTGAGCTTTCGGCTGCATTGGCAGCCCTTGCAAATCCTGCAGCCTCAGAGAGATGCTCTCGTGGATTCTCGTACCGGTAGTAGCCCTTGCCGCTGCATTCTCATCTACATGAAGGACGAGCAGCAGTTAGCCCTGACTATAATGCATTGCAATAATCTAGTTTTTTTTAAAGCTAAGGCTTGCAGAAGTGTCCTAAAGCCATCACTGGTAATACAGTGCTTTGAGCACTCTATGGTTTTCAGTTTAAAATAGGTAGGTCTACCCACTGCTTTTATATGAGTCTTTAAGGTTAGTTTAAAATCAGACCCCGGATTTTGAACCAGATTAAGTTGTCGGGGTATATACAATGCGTTACCCTTCAGTATGGCCAAGATCTTTCCTAATTCTTGAAAGTAAATATTAAACAGCGCTGGGGATAAAACCAACCCCTGGGGCACTGCTGAATCTAAGTTTTTCCAAAAGGATCATTTATCTCTCAGTCAGGAAAGATGAAAACCAAGCTAACACCGTAGGGCCAGCTTGAAAGGAGAGAAACTGTTTAATCGGTATCTTCTGATTAACAGTGAGAAATGTTGCTGATATGACAAGTAGCCCAAGCATTATGGAGGTTCCCTTATGTACCCAAGCTGATGTGAATCTAGAAAGTTGTGCTCAGTTAAATTCAAGTTCGTTTTCTTAAAGCTTACTCAAAGAGGACAGGTTTGAGATTGGATGGTAATTTGATAGACCACAAAAATTCTCCACTGAAATTTTTCAAGCACTTTCTTCTATGTTGCTGCTCGCTTTGCAGGAAGACTGCCAAACCACAACCAGCGATGGCCAGCGTCCAGCATTTCACAGGGTAAATCTCAAATCATTTGGAAATGGAGCTCCACTCTCTGTAAACTTTTAGTATTTGGCCATTTGATAGAACATTTACCGGGAATGCCAGATTTTCTGAACAGGTCATGCCATTGCCTGTTTTAATTTTTCAGGCCTGCAACCAAAAGCCAGAGACTTATAAAACATCTTTTGACATATAGTCTTTTTCTGCCATCATGTTTCTGTATTTCGATAGAGAATTATAGTGTTAAAATAATTGGATGGATGGGCAGACTGGATAAGCCATATGGTCTTTTTCTGCCATCATGTTTCTGTTTCTGTGTTTCTATATTTATAATACCTGTCAAAACCCCAAACCTTACATCACCCATCCCTTGAATGAGCCCTTGCCTGTGAAACTGGTTCCAAAAGAGACCAGACAATAAGCAAGGCCTCCATCTCTATGGATAGCTTTAACATCAACATCAGAAAAGTGGGCTCTAAGCTTGACAACCTTATCATGAAAATAATCTGATAGATGTTAGGGCAAAGCCCTGCCAGCAGCTTAAACCTTGGTCTGCTCTGGGGTATAGGACAAGAGTCCTAATGCTCAGATCAGCTGGGGATCTGAAGCAAAAGGAAGAAACAGAGAAGACTGCTTCAGGTAGCCTGCAAGGCCATACCTCCAGCTGTCAGAGACTGCCTGAGGCTCAGACAAAAGGGTTGCACAGGAACAGGAAGTAGTTTGCAATGACCAGATGGCTGACTCAGCCTCTTTCTATTTGCTACACAACAAACATTGAATCTTCAGACTCACCGTGTCAACTCTTTGGTTCCAATCTATCACAGCAATCTTGTAGTTCCAGCCTTTCAGTTCCTTCCTGCAGTTCTACCAATGCCAGCACTTACTAGTTTTGCTACTGCTTATGATTTAGTTTCCTGACTGATTCTTGACCTGTAATACCAGCCTGCTTCTAGTGCCTGGTCCAGCCTTGTAACCTGCCTGCTGATTCAGATCCTGGCCTGCAACCAATCTCCAGATCGAGTCTTACTCCAGCTCTTGTTATTGCAGACTCCAAGATCCAGGCTTCCGTCTACCTGAGTGAAACTATTCACTCCTGGGAGTTTCCTAGTCTGCTCCTGACCAGTCTATATGGCAATGCTCAAAGATCACCTAAACCCCATAAGTACCTAAATGGCGGGAACATGACTATTTGGTGAACGAACACATTTGGTTACTTCAACTTTTTCAATGTGAAAAACACCTCTCTAGGATGATTAAGGGAATATTTTATCAGATATGAACAGAATTTACTCAGCATAACTAAAAGGCAAATTTTAAAAGCCTTGCGTGCACCAAAATTGGAAGGTACATGCACAAGTTGGGCCGGCATCAGCGGAAGATTCACGATGTCAGACTGGCCTGGGTATTTGCCACCCAGGCTGGCCCAGGACACATCACATGGTCTGCCGAGCTCCGCTCTGTCACGGCCGTGCACGGAAGTCCACGTGACTGGAGCGATCAGCCCACCGGGGGATGCCTGATTCCCCGATAGGCCAATCCGCCCCTGGCCGGCATGCACCGAGCGGATTTTATAAGCCTCCTGTGTCCACGCATATCTCCTATTGCACACACAAGTGTTAAGTTTCTAAAAGGGGTGGAGGGTGGGCATGGTCTGGGTGGGGCATGGGCATGTCAGGGCCTGGCCAATAAATGTGCATGTAAATATTTACAAGTCCTTGTGTCCACTGGGGTCCCCTGCCACATAAATTAGCATCTGCTATGGATAGCATTTAAGTATTAAAACAAAATAATCTAGACTAATCAGCGGGGTTTTAAGTATAGTGGCTGACAAGGGGGAAGGGAGGCTATTAAACTAGGGGGGGTTTAGAAGTCCTATCCCTTAACTGGGTGAACTTGGACTGAACTGGGAAAAGTGGCGATGGCATTGACCCCGCATCCCTTGCCATTTCCCCCCTCTTACTCAGTAGACGTGGCATTTTCACACACACACACACATGCATGCATCCATTTAAAACTGCATGCACATGTCCATAAGTCCAGTCTATTTTATAACATGTGCACATATACATGCCTATGTTATAAAATGGGTGCATCTGTGGACGCAGGTCTGTGAATGCACGCCCGTGTGCACTCTTGCCTGTTTAAAAGTTGCTGTCTAAATGTTTACTGCTTGCAGACGGAGGCTTACACCACCAGTACCACCACCTTCTCTCCATTTATTCAAACAACTGCTTTCTCTGAATTAGCTCTTGAGTAAACCAAAGAGCAGTATTCCTCTTCCAACCAGTAGATATTGAACTTAACAGGGCAACACAATCATAGGCCCTTCAAGGGAGGAGCATCATCTATTCACCAATTCAGAAGTGCTCATGGTATTTAAGCCTTCAGAAGACTAATCTCAGCTATCTCACAATCTGTTTCTATTTATTCATTCCCTCTTGTGTTGCACAGAGGGCTGCCTGAACCATAGAAACACAAGACCGGACTGCTCCTGCCCTACCATTATCAAGAGTAAACTTGATCAGACTTTACTGAAGTAATATAAACCAGATAGCTAAGTTATGTGTTAACTGTAAGATATGTCTGATGGATTTCCTAAATGCATCGCTGGCTGGCTTTTAACTTCCATTTCATGCAGGTTACCCCATGGACAGGACTGGTGCGTCCATTAGGTGAACTTCGGTGGTCGCCTAGGGCGCCGAGCCGTAGTGGGCGCCGAAGAGCAGCCATGTGGTGCCGCAAGTGGGGCCTATCCCACTCATGGCAAAGAGAAATAGTGAATACAGAAATAGAGGAATAGTGAATAGAAAATAGAGAATAGAGAAATAGGGAATAGAGAATAGAGAATAGAGAATAGAGAATAGGGAAATAGGGAAATAGGGAAATAGGGAAATAGGGAAATAGGGAAATAGGGAAATAGGGAAATAGGGAAATAGAGAAATAGAGACATAGAGACTAGAGAAATAGGGAATTGAGAATAGAGAAATAGAGATAGAGAATATTTCTCTTTGCTGCGAGCAGGATAGGCTCCGTTTGTGGCACCACGTGGCTGCTCTTCGGTGCCCCCTACAGCTCAGTGCCCTGAGAAGCACACAGTCGGTGCCGAAACGGGGGGGAGTGTGTGACCAGGGAGGGAGCGCGACTGGGGGGGGGGGGGGGGCGGCAGCGGCAATACAAGGGTCCCTAGGGTGCCCAATACCCTTGCACTGGCCCTGCCCATGGAAAACGTTTTTCCACCAAAAGATACTATAGGATCCCCTGGTTCTTTCTTTGTATCCTCTAGCCTTTTCAATTCCATCTCTGTTTATCCATCTGCCTTTTCAATTCCATTTCCATTCTTGTCTTTGTTGCCTCTTCTGGGAGGGCATTCTATGCATTCACCACCCTTTCCATGAAAAAAAATATTTCCTGATGTTTGTTTTTTCCTAAGTCTACTCTCTTGGAGCTTCCTACCATGACCCTTAGTTCTACAGCTTCCTTTCCATTGGAAACGTTTTGATTCCTGTGCTTAATAATACCATTCAGGTATTAAAAAGTCTGTACACACGTATCCCTTGTCGTGCCTCTCCTCCAATGCGTATCTAGTTAGGTCCTTAAGACTCATCTCTTACTTTGAACCACTTCTTACCTGAGAGATGAACGTTGTATCTGTGAATTTTAATATATCTATAGTTTTCTTTTTGATCTTTACTACAACCTTTAGAGTATTCCTAAAGGTCAGGATGATGGTTGCTGTAAAGGCTACAGCCAACAATGGGCACAGGGGATGACCATGCTATGATGTGAACATTAAATGATAATGTGGAAAAGTATGAAGGCTCCAGTAAAATGACAAAATGTGATTATTATTTATGTATGAACGTGTGAGATTCCACCTTTCCCCCCCCCCAAGTCTGAGCCTGATTTACTAAGCAAGCTTCCCATAGACACAGAATGGGAGAAAAGCCTTACTAAATCCTGCCCTCAGTCTCAAGATGGATTGCAATACATTTAGATGGCAGGGGCAATGGAACAGTTTAAAATCAGAATTTGCAATTCACAAAGCACCGTTTGTGAAAAATGTGGATTATAATGCTTGATTCTAGGGATGTGAATCGTTTTCCATATCGTCTTAACGATAGAAATCGTGTGGCAGGGCAAGAAAATCGTCTTAGGCACGATTTTTTAGTTAAAAAATCGTTAAAAATCGTTTTTTTCCGATTAGTGCGCACTAACTCGGGTTAGTGCGCACTAACGGGAGTTAGTGCGCACTAACTGGGAGTTAGTGCGCACTAACTGAAAATGATACAATTTGACACTTTTCAGGTCAGTTAAGGTCAGTTTAGGAATGAATATGTATTCCTATTGGCTGCCATCTTATTTATTCATGTTACCAAGTTTCCTACTGACAGTATATGGGGGATGGGAAATGGAAACAGTTGGTAGCTTGACAAAACAAGTAATGTGATCAGTCAATGTGACTAGAACTTGTGCCCTAACCCTGATACCAGGGGTATTGTGATCTTCCTGCACACAGTGCCCTATCCCTATTAATACCAGGAGTGTTGTGATCTTCCTGCACACAGTGCCCTATCCCTAATACCAGGGGTGTTGTGATCTTCCTGCACACAGTGCCCTATTCCTGATACTGGGGGTGTTGTGATCTTCCTGCACACAGTGCCCTATTCCTGATACCGGGGGTGTTGTGATCTTCTTGCACACATCCCGGTATCAGGGATAGGGCACTGCGTGCAGGAAGATCACAACACTCCTGGTATTAATAGGGATAGGGCACTGCATGCAGGAAGATCACAACACTCCTGGTATTAATAGGGATAGGGCACTGCATGCAGGAAGATCACAACACCCCTGGTATCAGGGATAGGGCACTGTGTGCAGGAAGATCACAATACCCCGGAGGAGTGAGGGTCAGGCAGCTCCCCCCTGTCTGTGAAGCCAGCCTCTCACTAGTAATGCAGGGAGGGAGCTGTCTCAGACTTCACCATCCCCCCCCCCCCCTCACCCACACACCATTCACTAGCTGGGACATGGGGGAAGTCAGGAGTGAGGGTCAGGCAGCTCCCCCCTGTCTGTGAAGCCAGCCCTCTCACTAGTAATGCAGGGAGGGAGCTGTCTCAGACTTCACCATCCTCCCCCCCCCCCCTCACCCACACACCATTCACTAGCTGGGACATGGGGGGAAGTCAGGAGTGAGGGTCAGGCAGCTCCCCCCTGTCTGTGAAGCCAGCCTCTCACTAGTAATGCAGGGAGGGAGCTGTCTCAGACTTCACCATCCTCCCCCCCCCCCCCTCACCCACACACCATTCACTAGCTGGGACATGGGGGAAGTCAGGAGTAAGGGTCAGGCAGCTCCCCCCTGTCTGTGAAGCCAGCCTCTCACTAGTAATGCAGGGAGGGAGCTTGTCTCGGACTTCACCATCCTCCCCCCCCCCCTCACCCACACACCATTCACTAGCTGGGACATGGGGGAAGTCAGGAGTGAGGGTCAGGCAGCTCCCCCCTGTCTGTGAAGCCAGCCTCTCACTAGTAATGCAGGGAGGGAGCTGTCTCAGACTTCACCATCCCTCCCCCCCCCCCCTCACCCACACACCATTCACTAGCTGGGACATGGGGGAAGTCAGGAGTGAGGGTCAGGCAGCTCCCCCCTGTCTGTGAAGCCAGCCTCTCACTAGTAATGCAGGGAGGGAGCTGTCTCAGACTTCACCATCCTCCCCCCCCCCCCCTCACCCACACACCATTCACTAGCTGGGACATGGGGGAAGTCAGGCGTGAGGGTCAGGCAGCTCCCCCCTGTCTGTGAAGCCAGCCTCTCACTAGTAATGCAGGGAGGGAGCTGTCTCAGACTTCACCATCCTCCCCCCCCTCACCCACACACCATTCACTAGCTGGGACATGGGGGAAGTCAGGAGTAAGGGTCAGGCAGCTCCCCCCTGTCTGTGAAGCCAGCCTCTCACTAGTAATGCAGGGAGGGAGCTGTCTCAGACTTCACCATCCTCCCCCCCCCCCTCACCCACACACCATTCACTAGCTGGGACATGGGGGAAGTCAGGAGTGAGGGTCAGGCAGCTCCCCCCTGTCTGTGAAGCCAGCCTCTCACTAGTAATGCAGGGAGGAAGCTGTCTCAGACTTCACCATCCTCCCCCCCCCCCCCCCTCACCCACACACCATTCACTAGCTGGGACATGGGGGAAGTCAGGAGTGAGGGTCAGGCAGCTCCCCCCTGTCTGTGAAGCCAGCCTCTCACTAGTAATGCAGGGAGGGAGCTGTCTCAGACTTCACCATCCTCCCCCCCCCCCCTCACCCACACACCATTCACTAGCTGGGACATGGGGGAAGTCAGGAGTGAGGGTCAGGCAGCTCCCCCCTGTCTGTGAAGCCAGCCTCTCACTAGTAATGCAGGGAGGGAGCTGTCTCAGACTGGTATCAGGGTTAGGGCACTGTGTGCAGGAAGATCACAACACTCCTGGTATTAATAGGGATAGGGCACTGTAAGAGATGACTGTAGTAGATTGAATAAAGATCTGATGTTTCTGCTCTCCTCACACCAAACAAAAACAACACACAGCAGAGAAGCCCTTCTTACAAAGCTGAGCTAGTGAGTTAAGTAGGAGGAAAAGTAAACATACTTGTGCCAGTGTGGCTACTTAAAAAATACACTTACCAACAATCAATTACATATATTTGAACTGTGTACAGTTCCAGCCAGGACCCACCTTTCTAAAATGCACAGTGATTGGCAAATTCAACATGCACTAGCATTTCAGGTGCCTGCTAACAAAAATAATAAACAAACAAGTTCTAGTCACGTGAGTGCTGATCATTACATTACTTTTTTTGTCAAGCTTCCAACTGTTTCCATTTCACATCCCCCCAACCATTACCTCAGTATTAGCCTTGGTAACATCAATAGATAAGAGAGCAGCCAGCCAATAGGAACACATATTCATTCCTAACTGACCTTCAGTGACCTGGAAAGTGTTTTATTTGTATCATTTTCAGTTAGTGCGCACTAAATCGAGTTAGTGCGCACTAACGGGGAGTTAGTGCGCACTAACTCGAGTTAGTGCGCACTAACACGATTTTAACGATTTTTTAACGATAAATCGTTAGAATTTCTATTGTATCGTGTTCTATAACGATTTAAGACGATATAAACATTATCGGACGATAATTTTAATCGTTGAAAAACGATTCACATCCCTACTTGATTCTGAAATAAAATGTTGTGGGGAGACCTAAAATATGCTTGTGCATGCACTACCTTAGGCAAAGGTAAACATTGAGCAACCTGATCTGAATTCAAAGACTAAGAACCAGAAAATGCATTTTGAATGAGAACATTTGAAAATTTTATACCTCCAGAGCAGCACCAGAATCCTTATGTGTCCTCGGTACTCAAATACCGGAATTTTTTTTTTCTTCACATAATATTGTGACAGATCTATTTCTTATTTATTACAGTGCTGGATACTGCTGCTGCATTCAGATTTCTGAGGGGAATTATGTTTGCATGCTCTGTGCCCAAAGCACACAGATAAAAGAAAGTCTGGGAACTGAGACCTCAGAAGAGGTAAACTTGAAAAGACAACAGTATCGAACTGATGAGAAATAAATTGTGCTTATGTCACCGGGAGGACTTGCACAAGGCAATGTCTTCGATGTTATAAAGCACGGACCTTTTGCAGAAGCATAGGTATTCAAAGCCTGCAGCGTCAAGAACTGCCTTATTTTACCTGGTTATCTTTAAGTGAATATTCATCTGAACTTATCCGGCAAGGCTTTTGGCGGAATATTTTCCTAAACCTAGCTGGTCAAATTTGACACTGAGATTCCCTTAGCCAGTAAATGCAGAAAACCAGAAACTAACCAGTTAATTCCTCTTTAAAACAAAACAACGACCGATGATATGGATTCTATATTTGAAATAATACCTATGCAAAGCAGTCTTTCTCCTCCCTCTCTATATCTCCTTAAAAATTAAATAAAATATATGTGCTCCAATTACTGCCTGACCCCCTTGCCTCCCTCCCAACCCATCTTTCAAATTAAAAAAAAAAAAAAAAAAGCTTCTGCTGCCATGGGTCCTCTTACCTCCATCCCAGCTTAGTGAAAGCTGACAAAGCCCCCTGGGGATCCATGGGATTTCTCCTTCTCTCCCTCACTCCGTGCACATAGCTAATATAAAAAAATGGAAGAGGCTACCTGGCCACTGTTTGCCATGTCTGGCTTGCCCTTTTATGCCTGCAACACAAATCCATTCCCCATTCCCGCCCTATATCCACCTCGCCACCCCCAGGAACCCACCATGAGGGAGCAGGAGGCCTTACTTTCGCCTTCCGGCCATCCGGCTTTCCGCATTTCTCTAATCAGCTGTCAGCGGACAGGAGGCAAGAGTAAGACCCCCTCCCACTGTTGCTGGCCTGTCTGGGGAATTTTGAGGTTGGGGGAGAAGATACTGTAATTTTGTCTGCATCGCTTGGAGGTGTTCCCACGGGTAAAGTTAAGTCTGGTGGAGGCAACAACATGTTTAGTTTGGGATTTTCAAAACTAAATTCACTGTTTTGGCTGGGAATGGTACCAAAGAAAAAGTAGGTACAAATTTCTATGGGTAACTTTTCCAGACACAATCAAATCAAAACTAGTCACATAGAGGTAGATATTTAGTCACTATCCAGCTGAGAAAGTGAGCACTGCTGAGTAATACCCCTGGCTATTTAAAAGTTAGCTGTATAACTATCTGGCTAACTTTAGGCCTTGGAGACAGGATGCTGGCCTTGATGGACCCTTGGTCTGACCCAGTATGGTATGTTCTTATGTTCTGCTCAATAGCAGGTCTAACTTATCTAGCTAACTTACAGGGTCATTTTTCAAATTGCACTGAGGCTCTAATGCATGTTAAATGGGGTCAATGCATGTTACTAGCATGATAAATATCGCAACGAAAGGTAGCATGCAAATTTTATTTTGAGCATGCAAATGGGAGGAGTTAATGCGCTTTAGGGTCTCAGCGCAATTTGCCGCAACTTAATGCATATTAACGCAGGATTTAACATCAGAAATCGAAGCACCATTTTTATTTTTTTTTTGTGGAAGGGGGCAAAAACATTTTTAATCATGCGACAGCAGCGTTTATCTCAGATCATGGCTATTATCGCAAAGAGATGTGAATCGTGTGCCCGATCGTCTTAACGATCGATTTTGGCTGGGAGGGGGAGGGAATCGTATCGTCGCCGTTTGGGTGTTTAGAGTACCGTGAAAATCGTTAAAATCATGAACCGGCACACTAAAACCCCCTAAAACCCACCCCCAATCCTTTAAATTAAATCCCCCACCTTCCCGAACCCCCCCACCAAATGCCTTAAATTACCTGGTGGTCCAGCAGCGGTCCATAGCTAAATCGGGGGAAGGGGGAGGGCAGGAAAACCGGCACACTAAAACACCCTAAAACCCACCCCCGACCCTTTAAATTAAATCCCCCACCTTCCCGAACCCCCCCCCCAAATGCCTTAAATTACCTGGGGGTCCAGCGGCGGTCTGTAGCTAAATCGGGGGAAGGGGGAGGGCAGGAAAACCGGCACACTAAAACACCCTAAAACCCACCCCCCCGACCCTTTAAATTAAATCCCCCACCCTCCCGAACCCCCCCCCCAAATGCCTTAAATTACCTGGGGGTCCAGCGGCGGTCCGGAACGGTCTCCTGCAATTGAATCGTGTTGTCTTCAGCCGGCGCCATTCTGCGCCGCCATTTTGCAAAATGGCGGTGCAAAATGGTGGTGGCCATAGACCAACATGATTCGACTGCAGGAGGTCATTCCGGACCCCCGCTGGACTTTTGGCAAGTCTTGTGGGGGTCGGGAGGCCCCCCCAAGCTGGCCAAAAGTCCCTGGGGGTCCAGTGGGGATCCGGGAGCGATTTCCTGCCGCGAATCGTTTTTTGTACGGAAAATGGCGCCGGCAGGAGATCGACGGCAGGAGGTCGTTCAGCGGGGGTTCCGGACCCCGGAGAACTAAGACCTGAGGAATACAATGACATTATACACCCTGATTCCCCTCTCCCTCTGTACTTATGTTCCTTATAGTGCCATATCTCAGTTTAATTAGGCCTTGTTGTTCCTTGTAAGTTCTCTGCAAGTTCCTTATTGTCCAAGTTCTTTATTATTATTCTGTTTTCGTTGTAAGCTGCCCAAGAGGCAGTCCAAGTTATTTATTGTTAGTTTTTGTTTCATTGTAAGCTGCCCAAGAGGCATCAGTTTGATTTCACTGTAAACCGGTGCGATATGTATATTATACAGGAACATCGATATATAAAAACAATAAATAAATAAATAAATAATGCCTCTGTATCGCTCCATGATGTATTTTTCAAGTTAAAATTTAAATATAACCACAGTCCAGGAAGTTTTTAAACGCCCTAAAAAAGCGTGCTTAAAAAATTACTGGACTGTGGTTATATTTAAATTTTAACTTGAAAAATACATCAAAAAAATTACAAAATATATATGAAATAAAACACTGTTGAAAGTGGATGATAGAGAAGACCGGTTGCTGACAGGCTTGCTGACACCTTCATCTAGGCTATTTAAAATGTATTATTGTGTTCCCACTCTTTTTTTTTTTTAATTCTTTCTTTATCTGTTTTAAATTTACAAAACCATAAATTTTGCAAATAAGAAAAATGACAGATAGAATGTAATAGAGAAAAACAAAAACATGAGTTATACAACTCTAGTTTGAAGGAAATAATATTAAGATTCCATGAGTCTTAAAATATAAGGGGCAGATTTTAAATACTTGCGCGAGCACGTACTTTTGTTCACGCAGCAGGCGCGAACAAAAGTACGCTGGATTTTATAAGATATGCACGTAGCCGCACATATCTTATAAAATCCAGGGTCGGCGCGTGCAAGAGGGTGCACATTTGTGCAACCTGCGCGCACTGAGTCCAGCGCGCGCTGCCTGTTCCCTCCGAGGCCGCTCCAATTTCGGAGCGGCCTCGGAGGGAACTTTCCTTTGCCCTCCCCCCCCCCCCCCCGGCCCTATCTAAACCCCCCCTTACCTTTGTCGGCAAAGTTATGCCTGCTGAAAGCAGGAGTAACTTTGCGCGCGTCGGCCGGCTGCCCCGCTCCGTGGTCCGGTCCCGGGGGCTGTTCCGGAGGTTGCGGCCACGCCCAGGCCGAAACCACGCCCATGTCACCGCCCCTGAAATGCCGCACCCCGCCCCCTAAATGCCGCGTCATCCTGCCACGCCCCCTGACATGCCCCCGACAGGAAGCCCCGGGACTTACGCACGTCCCGGGGCTCTGCGCACGCCGGCGGCCTATGCAAAATAGGTGCGCCGGCGCGCAGGGGTTTTAAAATCCGCCCCTAAATCAATATACAATGTGTTTCCACAAACTAGTAAGATCCGATATTACAGAGAGTACTTTAGTAAATAAATTATTCCCTTGAAGAAAAAAAAGGCGACATCTATCCACCACTATTATTACATATCAACTGGGGAAGATGTAAGGGGGGTTTTAGACATAAGAAAATTGTTTAACTGCTGGGAAGTAAAGAATATGTTAACTTCTGCTCCTTTCTTTAAAATACTATTACTATTACAGGTTATTTACTACTCTTCAGTTTGTCGATCTGGCCTACCACATCTTCCAGGTTCACCGTGATTTAGCTCAGTTGATATGAATCAACACCCTTGAAAACCATCTCAGGAATGGGTATCTCCCCAACATCTTCTTCAGTAAACACTGAAGCAAAGAAATTGTTTGAGTGAGTCTATAAACCTCCTTCAAACAACCTTAAAGGACCAGCCACAGGTTTAATTTGGCATGGTCACGTGGGTTAGAGATGGCCTTAGGGAGCAACTGCAACCCTATGGTATGTCCATACTGAATACATATGAACTGCTTGATGTTTAAATTGAGGTGAGTTACTTTAGTTTTGCTATTTAATTTGACTTCTGTAAACAAATCCTTGTTCCTGACCAGAATAGCCAAGACTTACTATATTCCTTGGCTGTTCCAGATGCCGTGGCTGGTCCATATGCTACAGTGGGGTTAAAGAAAGATCTGTTGTATGATGTAAATTGGATGTTCATGAGGAGGATTTATGTATTGTATAAGTTGTTTTTATGTTTAATTTTTTTGAGTGTTGGTCTGTAGTTTTTGCTTTAAGTTGAGTTGTGTAAGCCCTATTATGTAAATAATTAGATTGGTCTGAATTTGGATACAAAAGATTTTTGCAAATTCTTTTCATAAATTATTAAAGTGGATATATGGATTATTTATGTGGTTGTAAGTGACAAAATTGTAACAAAATGTATTTTTTTAGTTGAGTGATATTTTAAATTAATGTTGCATCTCCCAGGATTCATCTGATGCAGAGTGTGTTACAGAACTGGAAGTGCAAGGTTTATATTGAGATTCTGTCTGTTCTTGCACTGACTCCAGACTTCACTCTCAAATCCATATTGAAGAGCTGGTTGAAAGAGGATATCAAATTATTTTAATTGTAGTTTTACTGGAAATATGAAACTGGCTGGGCTTTTTAAAATTATGTGGAAGACCCGTGGGACCTTCTTACTGTGTCTTTTTACTGCCAATTTAAAGCCAGGGGACCATGCTGTGAGGATGGGCATGATTTATAGAAATGTTACGTGGTTTGACCCCCCCCCCAATACCCCAACCCCCAAATAATTCTATCTAGAGATGCTACTGCTTTTTACCTTGACCTCCCCCATACATTATGGCATCTATCAGTATGCTGCTCAGTACATTTGACATACTGGCCACAGTTGGAGACAGGATACTAATCTTGACGGACCTTGCCCTGACCCAACATGGCAAGACATATCTGAACATGTTCTTATGGTTAATTATTTAAATAATTCCTAATTCTAAAATAACTTAACCAGCAATATGAAAAGTATCCCATTGACATCTTGCATTATAATGCACAGAGCAGAAGAAAAAGCCTGGACAAAATAATCTGTCAAGCTGATCTTGACAAATCCCAACATTTTGTAGGGGCCAAGAAAACTGTAATTGCCTTTGAAACATGACAGGTAAAAATATCCTTCCCAAGGATTCTTCTTGACCCCAGCTGATTCCCAGCATGCTCTTCACCCTACCAATGATGCCATCTGTCAGAACTACTACAGACCTCCTCCAGAATTTCCATAAGCTTTCATTCACTATTCAGGATGTTTTGCCCAACTCTTGCCACTAAGGGTGGCTACTTTACCCTTTTTTTGGTACATTGGCATCTTCATGCCACTGCTGTTGGTGCTTTTGGCCACTCCTTTGGAGCCTTGCATTCCTTACATTCTTGGTGCTGTTTTGCTCTTTTTATGATGCCTTATGGTGTTGGTCCTCTAATTGGACTTCTTTACCCTGTTGTGGTGCCTTGGGCTATTCATGGTGCCACTGTCGGAGTCTTGGAGTGCTCTTCCTTCTGCTGCAGATATCCGCCTACAAATTTCACTAAACTTGAATAGAAAATTTCACTAAACTTGAATAGAAAAACCAAATTTCAGAGCACAAAATGGGATGTACTGCTCCCCCATATAATTAATGAAAAACAAATGACATTGGCAAAAATAAATATATTTCTTTTTAAACTGAATTGAACAAAATTAATTATGGATGCAAACAAAAGGTATTTGTGAAACAAATCAATTTTTTTTCCATGCACCTCCCTATCTGAAGGTATCTGTGCATTGAAGACCAAATCAGAAATGTATTTTAGAAGGAAAAAAAATACATAAATGTGCTCAATTCTGTCAAGAAATAACATTCCTTGTTTTGAGATTCACCATCGATACAGTGTAAAAATCATAGCATAAACTCACTAAAATGATGACAGCATTACTTTGACCTTTGCTCGCATTGTTCTTACTCAATAGATTTGGTCAGCGAGCTGGAACAGACTGAGAGTTGGAAATCTTGTTTATTTTGACAAGTTTTTCAACTCCCTGTCCCGGAGTCACAGTATTTACCAGTTACCATTTTATGGTTGACTTCCCTACTATGATCATTCAGTTCTACAAAACTTTAAAAAATCTTTACAGAAACACATATCTGTGAAACATTTTGAAAGAGAGATGTATGGCTGGACCCCATTTAAGTAATTAAAAATAGTATTTCATTTTTTAAAGAAATAATCAGAAATGAATATTAGTGAAATAATAGTTTCACTGGTAAATTTGAAGGACTGTTCTCATATGCTGAGTAGGAATATGCATTAATTATTGTTATATGACATACATACAGTTTTTACGCACCTAAACTCATATTGACACACAGAAATCAATTTTCTGTTTGCATGCAAATGCATACATTCATAAAAACACATTTTATGTTTAGAAAAAACAAAACAATTAAAAATTGCAATAACCAATGAAGAAGAAAAAAGCAAAGTAATTTGTTTTCTCATGTACGCCCCTAATCCTGAGGTCTTTCCTTTGAACAATGAGGATATCTGATCACAGCATACATCCTGACATTTCACCATACTAATGAAACAAAAGAACAGCAATTTAAAAAGTAATTGAAGTTGGCTTTTCAAACTTCTTTGCTTGCCAGATAAATATATATCACACAGAGAAGATTAGATGTGCAGGGAGAAAATTGTCATCACAATTCCTGTTTCAGTTTTCTTTATCCTTTTGCTTTTATTTTGTTTCATTTTGCAGCTTTACGTTTCTTAGTGAATGTAGTTTCCTTATGCACACAGTTTTGTTTTTGCATGCCATAGCAAGAAGTTATATGCACACAACAAGCGAGTGTGCACTAGTACACTATCGCTCACATTTTAAAAGACCCGTGTGTGTCACATTTGAGGATTATGCACATGGCTGGATGCTGTGCGCATTTTCGACAGGGCCCGGCCATGTGCGTAACCCTTGATACACGCACAAGTGCCAGGCCTGAAAAAAGAGGGCGGACAAGGAGCAGGGTCTGTCTGGGGTGGGGTTGGGTGGGGTCGGGCAGGGACAGAGCCATTAGACACTGTCCCCAGGGAAGCGGGCACCGGCAGCCAGCATGCGGAAATTAGAGCACGTAAGTAAAAAAAACAAAAAAAGTTAGAAAAGTTAGGGAGAGTTGAGGAGAGGGGAACAGGTAGGGAACTGGAAAAAAGGCAAATCGTGTCACCATGCGTAATTTTAAAAATCTCCCCCGTGCATGGAAGAACCCTCTCACCTTCATATGCATGCACAGATATTAAAATGTGGCGCACATGGCAATCCTATTATATAATATGCGTACACTGACACACACATGTTATAAGATAACCGCGCCCATGTGTGCACTGGGAACCATGCACACATGGATACCTGCACGTGTTTTTTTTTTTTAATCTACCCCTATGTGCCTGTAATTTCTTATTGATAGTCACAAAAACATTATTGGGGCTACTAATTTTAGTGCATACTAAATTGTTTTACACTCACTAAAATGAAACCAGACTGAACAAAAATGCACATCCCTGGAGAAGATGGCTTGATGGTCCATCTGGTTTCTGATGATTTTTCTGTCACATTTGATTGAGTACACTGCATTGTTTTTATTTTTTATTTTTTTTAAGTACTATGCCAACTGTGTACTATGTAGCATTTCACAAGTACACTCATCAAGCAGTACTATTTCCCATCTGATCACTCCCAGATGTTTGGGTCTCTACAAAGCATGGTGGCTTAAAATTGGATTTTCCCAAATATTTATTGTCATGATAGGAAGTATTCAAAGGCTGTTCATTGTAGTTTGAAACTTTCAAGTTATTCATAAGGACTCAGTCCTGAGCACAAAGGTTATTCACCACCCTCATGATTGGCTTTTATTTGTCTCTCCGAGGCTTTTCAACCAAATAGATTTACTCCGGTCCAGGTATGTACCTACGTGCCTAGATATGCACCCAGGTTTATTATAGTGCAAAGTTACTTTGGATAAGGTGCTATATATATTGTGTAAGTCTGAATAAAATGATTTCCAGTCACCTATTAAGTGCTTAAGGAATCTGGGTTAACTGGGGGAGTGCAGGCTAAAGAACCAGGGGGATCTGGAGGACCCGGCTGTAAACTGTGCAAACTGGTAGATGAATTGGAGAAACAGGTCATGGGCTGGACCCACACCAGTTATAAAATTCCCTCACTTGTGCGGCTCAAAGCCAACATTACGCTGCTGTGCATATACAAGCTTAAAATTAGGAGCACACATAAACATGCCAGGGATATTTTAGAACATGCATGTATATGTGCGTGCATGATATAAAATTGCAGCGCATCTGGTCATGCACCAATATGCACATTTATATGCCTGCCCATGTGCCAATTTTAAAGTTATCAAAAAAAGAACTAAGACAATTTCCACAACACCAAACTATACACAAAAAGGAAATGTCATATCAGAAAGTCTTATATTAAATTGCCGTTTTCCAAAATTGTAGATATTTTAAATATTTTAAGTATGTAACCGTGTGAGGCGGGCTTTTCTACGAGCCAAATATACTAACAGAGATTGGTTATTTTTACCGAAAGAAAAAACAGAAGAATTGATTACATGTGTTGTGCCTTTTTCTCCTATGGCATCCACATTCAAACGACTCATTCATCAAAATTGGCAAATACTACAACATCATAGTGAATTTGAATTGCGACCCAGATTCACATATATGAGAGGTTCTAATTTGAAGGACCAACTTGTACATTCTGACTCGACGATTGTTGTACCTAAACAGAGCACTGGCTCACACACAGCATGTGGAACTTGCTCTGTGTGTAGAAACATGCTTGTGACCACAGACATCCAGTTTGAGAATCCATCCATCACAGTACAATTGAGGCAAAATACGACATGTAAGTCCGCGGGTGTCATCTACATTATTCAGGGTCCGTGTAAGTTAACATATGTTGGTAAAATCACAAGACAGCTTCGGACTCGTATTATTGAACATCGTTCAAGTTTAGTCACACAAGGTTTGACTGCACCTATAGTGTCTCATTGCCTTGAAAAAGATCATAGCTTTGAAGAACTGAGAGTATGTGTACTGGAGCAAATTATGCCTCACTGGCGTGGGGGTGACATGAACAAGAACCTTTTGAGAGCTGAACAAAGATGGATACATCTCTTGGATACCCTTCATCCCAGGGGGTTGAATGCTGAATTAGTACTTAATGTTTTTCTGTGAAAGAAAACGTGATACTGACGTCACACTTGGCAATGACGTGTGAAGTCTGGATTGGATGATAGCTGTTTATAAGCCCGCGTCTGACGCAAAGATGGTATCTGTTCTTCTTGTTTAAAGATGTTGTGAGACAGTGCTCATCCAGCTTTAAGGATTGACTGCTTGCCGTTCCCAGATAAGTGATTGAATTATTTATTTATATATCCAAAGTTGCTAAATATATAAAAATAGTTTTAATACAGGAATCTATTTGACAGAGAAAGATTGATCATATTTTTTATAAGATTTCTGCGCTTGCACTACAGCTCCTGATGAAGAAGCTGGCGCTGCGAAACTTTGGCCGTATGTTGAGCTTGGTTTAAATTACAACAACTTTGACAACGGTAGTGCCATTGAATTGAAGATGGAATATAACATTAAGGGGCAGATTTTAAATACTTGCGCATAGCCGCACGTATCTTATAAAATCCGGGGTCGGCGCGTGCAAGGGGGTGCACATTTGTGCAACCTGCGCGCGCCGAGCCCAGCGCGCGCTGCCTGTTCCCTCCGAGGCCGCTCCAATTTCGGAGCGGCCTCGGAGGGAACTTTCCTTCACCCTCCCCCCACCTTCCCCTCCCTTCCCCTACCTAACCCACCCCCCTGGCCCTATCTAAACCCCCCCCTTACCTTTGCGCGCGTCGGCCAGCTGCCCCACTCCGTGGCCGAAACCACACCCACATCGCCGCCCCCGACAGGAAGCCCCGGGACTTTCGCGCATCCCGGGGCTCTGCGCGTGCCGGCGGCCTATGCAAAATAGGCGCGCCGGTGCGCAGGGGTTTTAAAATCCGCCCCTAAATATAGAAAAATCGCAAAATTGATAAAAGAAAAAAAGTTAAAAAAAGGATATAATTTTTGCCGCAGATGATTAGAGGTCCGGGCGGCTCTCTTGTTGAAGTCTCAGAGAACACGCCGTCAGGCTTGATGATGCGGTTACATACTTAAAATATTTAAAATATCTACAATTTTGGAAAACGGCAATTTAATATAAGACTTTCTGATATGACATTTCCAATTTTAAAGTTACCATCCCTATAAATAGGATATTACATTTAGGATTAGGAATAAACTTTTTTTTTATATAGAAAAAATAAAATCCTATAATCCACAAAAGTTATAACAATCTGCAATTATGATGAAGTACCTGTGTGATTTACTTTACACTGGAAGTACGAAAAGGCAAATTTAAAGTTAAACTCATACAACATATGAGCTGCATTTGTTCTCCTGTTTAGAAGTATCACTGGTTGCAAATGAGTTGACATGTGGAAGAATAGTGTTTTTTAATTTTGGAAGTAGTTACATTATCTCTTGGTGGAGATGTAGCCCATGCATCGGTTTGCAGGTAACAATGATGACTATATGAATGGCAAACTATTGAACCGCTCGGATTGAATCTCAAAGTGGCATGGCAAATCTTTCTGTAACATCTAATTATTATTTTCATCATATGGAGCTGTATTTTCAGTTTGTGTGTTTTAATTTTTCGAATGTTCCCAACAATATGCTTATTAGTTAAACATATGATATGGGTATCAGCATCTGACTGGACACAGAGAATCATGTGATCTGCAAATTGAAGGTTTTTATTTGATTACCAGTTGCTCATTCTGAGCTTATGCAAACTGGAATCTACAGGAGCAATCTTCTTCATGTTGAACCTGCAGTCTGAAATGTTTGACTGTGTCGAACTATGCAGGGCTCTCCTAAATCTTTGACATGTTTCCGGTTCCAATTTTCTCAATTTTGTGGCTGAGGAGCTGCCGTCGGACCTTGCTCCCTGCACGGCCCGGAGTGCCATGCCGCTGCTGGATTCCCCAGTGGGCCCGCCCTGCTGCAGGCTCCTGCTTCTTTGCGGCTGTCAGCCGCTGCTGTCAGCCGCTCCCATGTGGCCCGGCTGCCCCAGACTGCCGCTGCCACTTCTGTGTGGCCTGATGCAGCTGTAAGTGGCAGGAGGAGCCACCATTGCTTCCTCCTCTTTGCAGCATGGAGCCACCGCCATGATGCCACTGTCCCTCCACTTCTTGCAGCATGGAAGCTGCCACTGACTGTGTTCCTTCATGGCTCTCCTGCCGCTGTCAACGTACTCCACCTCCTTGGCCTCTATTTATTTATTTATTCGTTTTTATATTTATTTTTATTTATTTATTTTTTTATTTAACACTTTTTTTTTATACCGGCATTCGTAGGACACATCATGTCGGTTTACAAGTAACTGAGAAGGGAAATTACAATGAACAAGGGAGGGGCTAACTGGGTAATATGCAAAATACAAAGGAAGAGAGTCAACAGCAGAATTACAACTTTTTGCATTCAAGTTAGGGTTAAATATGCAAAAGAACTTATAAACAAATTAAGCGAGGCATGTACACTTGAGAAATTAGCATATGAGGGCTTATATACAGTAAGAGGAGGCAAGTGCACATATGTATAGTTAAAAGCTAGTGGGGGGGGGAGAAAGGAGGGAGGGAGCAGGGGGAGAGGGGCGGGTGGGGTAGAGTGAAGAAGGGTACAGTGAAGGGTACAGTGAAGAAGGGTACGGTGTTCAATATAGAATATCACATCAATTTACATTGTATTGTGAAGAGGTATGCACGTGGTCTCATCACTCCGTGCCTTGTCTAGCCCTAGAAAAGGGCTCAGCTTTCACTTCTCGGGGCCTTCAAATCGGATCTCCATGTTCGTCCATGTGTCTCTTCTCTGGTCTAGGTCCTGCGTGGTCTTCTCGTGTCTTCATGGCTCTTCATTTGATTTTCCTGGTCTCCTTCATCTGATGTTCCTGGTCTTGTTCCTTGTCTGAGCTCCTTCATTGCCTGTTCCATATTCTGATGTTCCTGATGTTCCATGTTCCAGTCCTGATCCTGATGTTCTCATCTCTGGCTCTTCACCCTGCTTCCAGGTTTCCTGCTTGTCCACCCTTCCTGGCGTGCCACCATCATGGTCCATGACCAGCCCATGGGGGGCTGTGTTCATGGTAAAACACCTGTCTTCACATCTGCAGCGCAAGTCTCTGGAAGGCCCTTGTTTTTAATGCCGAGGTCTGTTCCTGAATCCGAGTTCTGAGTCTTGAATCCTGTTCCCGGTCTTCGGAATACCTTGTTCCTGCTTCCATCCATGCCTAGACTGAAACCAGAACCTGCTCCGCTTCAGCGTGGTCCGCGATTCGCCATGGGTGGCTGTGTAGGGCACGCCTCAGTGCAATACTCACCCTGTACTAGTGCCTGAATCCTGAACCCTCACCTGAGTCTTCCAAGTATCCTGGATCCTTGTCTGAGTCTTCCAAATTCCATGAAACCTTGTCTGAGTCTTCCAAGTTCTTAAGTTCCATGTCTCATCTTGTTCCTGCCCTCAGCCTCTGTCTGGCCTCGCACACTCATCATTCCCAAGCTTTGGGTCCAGATGGGCTATCTAGTGGCTGGACAGCTACTCTTGAGACCATTATTGCATTGCTGGGTCTCACAGGTGTGTACAAGTCTAATGGAGAGCTGAGCCTGCCTTATTCCAGTTCCTGATGTTCCACGCCTTGATCCTTGCTCCAGCCCGTGTGTGAACACTCTCACCTCCCATGGTGTGTGTCTTGGGGTTCCTCCCTGAGCCACGCCGTGGCCCAAGGGCTCACAATCTCTCTGAACGAGTGACCACGCCTCTGCACTTGCAACAAGATTTGAAGGCCATGAGCTCTGTGAGTGTGTGCCTGTGACGGGCTCAAGTTTTCCTGGACTCCTTGATACCTTATCCTTTGCAAGAATTTTTTTGCCCAAGTTTCCCCAGGCTCTTTTGATAGCTTGCTTCTAGTCAAGACATTTTTTCCCCTCACTTGTTGTTATGTCTGGAGTTTTTCCTTACTACCCGTAGGAGTCACCTGCATCCAGATCCACTTCAAATCCAGTCTGGTCCTGGAACTTCTCTTGACCTGCAGGGGGTGCCTGCAATTGTTCCAGGGACCATCTCTGTTGAATCCACAGAGATGCCTGCGCTTCTTCCTGGGCTCTATACCACCTGCAGAAGGCACCTGTGCCCAGGTATCTACTCTTGCAGTCATTTCAGTCTCCTTGTTCTTCCACTGAGCACCCTCATAAGCTATGGATTCCACAGTAACTCCAGGTCCTTGGGTTTGAGTGACCTGCAGGAGGCTCCTGCAGGCTAGGCCTGGCTCCATCTCTCCAGTTTCTTTTCAGTTTCTGCTTTACACAGCTCTGGCTCTTGCCTTGGGACTGTCTACAGCTACGATCCTGTCTCTTCTCTGCACAAGTGGGAATTCCAGCCACTGATCCTATTCCAGGCTTCCTGAGATGTTATCTCTTCTCTATAATACTGACTTGGTGAGTTGTCCTGGATCTATAGCTCATAGCACTCATCATCCAGTGTCCTTCACGCAGCTTCTTCTGAGCTGGTAGAATCAGGATTAGGAGATCCTGATTTGTCCATTTCTTCTGCTCCCCAGTGTTCTTTCTGCTGCCAGGTAAAAGGTGTAATTGCCACCTTCTGTCTCACCTGATAAGCCTACATAGGCCTTCTGCTGCAAATCCTTCCGGAAGGACACATTTCTGCCAATCTGAGGACACTGTCTTCCCCTTACCTGGAATTCAACACCGCTACCCATGGATCATTCTAAAACTATTTCTGCCATCTTCCCATTGAGTTCCGTATCCTGGGAGCTAACCACCAATCTTAAACCCCAGAGATCCACTTCTGGAGAAGAGGATTGCCCTTCAAGAAGATCTCAAAACTTGCCAGCCTCGCAACATCCCATAATCCTGCATTATTCCAAAAGTCCCCCTATTGCCCCCTAAATTGTCCATAATATATCCCTAATACCCTTACCCTCCAATTTCCCCCACTAGCCAACCTCTAGCATCCCCACACTTCACCCCCTACACAATCCAACTTTGCAGATCCTATAAAGTACTTACTCCATGTGGTAGGATACATCTCTGTTGCATTCAGCCTGGAGGCCCCTCGGGGCCCACCTCATCCTTTGGCAGTTTCTTCTAATGACGGGGAAACAGGAGCTCCTCGTTTCTCACCACCAGTGACACCAGCTGAGCCACATCCCCGGTGGTGAATTTTGGCTGTCTTACTGGAGGAGGCCATCTTGAAAGAGACCTATCCCAGAGGAACCAGAAGTTCACACACAAGCTGAAAAAAATTTGTGAGTATGAATGGTTTGTGCTGACATATTTGCATGTATGCAGCCACTTGCATGCAGTCAATTGTTTGCATATATGTAGCCACGTGAGTGCAAAAATACATACAATCATTTGTGCATGTAAGAATATTTGTATACATTTTATTGAAAATATGTGCATATTATATGATCAGTGCATATGGGTTTGCATGCTTTTCTAAAAAGTTATCCTCATAGGATATATAACACAATAAAATCCATTCAGAATCATCAAATTATTTATTGCATACATTAAAGATTTAAAACTGTATTCAGGTAACAATCACAGTAGTTGTATGATGAACTAGCTGTTTATTTTCACATTTTTATTGAATTCACTAGAAATGTTAATATTATTTACTTAAATTTATACATCACATTTTAGCAGAAAGCAACCAAAATGGAAAACAATGTAACTAAATAACATGACATCAGAAATAAAACAATATTATAAATGCATAATATAAATAATGTAACTCATATAAACTAAAATTAAAATAGAAAACTACACATATGATATAAATCAATTAAAAAGCATTCAGAATTATCAAGCTCATTTCACACAATCATTAAAAAAAAAAATCCTTAAATAATCAGACTGATCACACAGTCTCCCCAGTAAAATAAGTTTAATGCTTCTCTGCAGAACCAATGCTTTTGTACAGATACGTATTTTTTTCTTGGCAGATTCATTTGACAAGGTATTCCAGAATACTAGGATCCTACATGAAAAAGGATTATAATCTCATTTTATCTCTTTAATGGAGAGAATGCAGAAATTAGCTTCATCAGCTGACTTCAAAGTTCATGCAGTCATGCATGCAGCTAACAGAATACCACAAATTACCTTTTAGATTAGAAAGAAGATGAAGAGAAATATTAAAAAAAAAAAAAAAAAAAGATTGGTGACAGGATGAAGCCTTGCGGAAGCCTATATTTTAAGGCTTTGAGTCACAAGTAATGCTAATGCCAACTTACCTTAGCAGATCCCTCAGTTAAGAAGGAGCAACACTGAAAGAATGTGATTACAAGACACTGGTACCTTTATCAGTGGAGTATGTGGGGTAAAGAACAATGAGAATTAAACATTGAAATTCCCATGCATATTTTAGGGCTTCCACCCTAACCTGGTTTATAGTGCCACCTTTTCCCCATGGGGCTATACATGCTGTGGACTTCACACATTCTTTTCATTTTTTTTGTTAGACATATTGAGCAGGTGAAAAATGAAGCTAAGAACATCGCAGTGAAATACAACAGAAAGCATCACACCTGCTACAAACAGTAAAATACACAATACAAATCAATTTAAAATCATAACAGCACATACCTTATACACTACCATACATACAATGAAAGCTAAATAATTTTACCCAATCAGTTCAATAAAGGCCCTACAAGAAGAGCCATGTTTCACACCCTTCTGAAAATCTAACTAATCCCTTCCCTATTTAGTCTCCAAAGGAACGCTCTTCAATATAGTTCTTACATATACAGTAAATAGGGATGTGCAGAAGACAAACATTTTTTATTGTTTTCTGGAGTTTCTATTTCCACGCATTTTGGTTGTGCATTGTTTGATTCATTTTCATTTATGAGAAAAAAAATGACTAAAACAAAAAACACCCCAAAATAAAAAAGCAACCAAAAAAAGAAAATGAGGCCTCCCGGGGAGTCCCACCTGCCTGCCTGCAAAAAATGCTAGGGTCGGAATCCCATCCAACCCCCACTTACCCGATGTGGTGGATGAGTTAACTCCAGTGCGACCCCCAGAAGACAGCATCGCTTGGATTGCAAGTGCAGAAAAACGAAGAGGGCCAGAAGAGGCACTGAGGCCTGTGACTGAACCTGGGCTGAAGCCCAGGCATTGGGACCCAGCCTCTGTCCTGGATACAGACATAGCCCTGGCATCAGGACCCAGCCTCTGGGTCAGGTTGTGTTGTAGGGCCTGGGTTTGGGTTGAGGCCCCAGTATCAGGACCCAGCCTCTGGGTCAGGTTGTGTTGTAGGGCCTGGGTTTGGGTTGAGGCTCCAGTATCAGGACTCAGCCTCCTGGCCAGCTTGCACTTTGAGCCTGGGTCCAGTCCCTGACCTAGGCTGAGGCCTCAGTGTCATGACCCAGCCTCCAGGTTGAGTAGCAGCATAGGGGCTAGATCGAGGCTGAGGCCCTGGCATTGGGACCTGTCCGCCTTGCTAGGTCATGGCATTAGCCTTGGGTATGGGCCGAGGACCAGGCCTCTGGGTCGGATTGCAGCATCAGGCCTGGGTCTAGGCTCAGGCCTAGGCCTAGGACCCGGCCTTTAGGTCAGGTCTTGACGTCGGGCCTGGTTCCGGGTCTAGGCGCCGGCATTGGCTCATGCTTCCACTGCGACCCTGGCATCACACTTGGAGCTAGGCCACAGCCCCTGCTTTGCACCTCAGCCTATGCCATAGGCGGGGCCCCAGCTTTGGGTCTAGACTCAGGCCTCAATCATTAGTTTAAAATGAAACAAATGAATAAGATTTGTTTCATGGGGGGGGGGGGGGGGGGGGGAGATTCATTTCGCAGCCATCTCAAATGAAACAAATTAGCCGTATTCATCACTTTTTGCAGTTTCGTTTTAAACAAATGTGCATCCCTAATAGTAAATGAACAAGCACAGGTAGCTGCCAACCAGGCAACTCATAATGATGAAACACGTAACATTCCCCCACATGATGGGGAAAGCAGGAGGGAATCCCTTTGAAAATTGTCCCCAAGAAGGTATTTTGGTAACTGCTCTCTCTGGTGTAATGTTTGTGGGTAACTTTTTTAAATGTTCTGCTTCGCACTGTTTGACTGGGTCCGCAGCGTCTGCTGCTCATTTGACAACAACTAGAATGAAAGCATTTTCTTTGCCAGGTCCAGAGCTCTGGAATTCTCTGCTTTAGAAGATAGAAACAACCCAGATTATTTAAATTTTAGAAAAAAGGTGAAACACTCTTGTTTGCAGAAGATTTTAGTTAAAGTTGTTTTTTTGTGTTGTATAATTTTTTAATATTTTTGTATTTTGTAATCTGTATTGCTAAAGTGGAAATGCGGAATATGGATGAAATAAATAAAATAATAAAATAAAAAACCCGAAAAACTACCCACACACATTTAAAACTGCTAATGTGTTTATTTTCTGAGGAGTTAAATTACATGCATTTCAAAAGTATGCATTTTCAAAATGCACAAGAACATGCCATGCTGGGTCAGACCATCAAGCCCAGCATCCTGTTTCCAACAGTGGCCAATCCAGGCCATAAGAACCTGGCAAGTACCCAAAAACTAAGTCTATTCCATGTAACCATTGCTAATGGCAGTGGCTATTCTCTAAGTGAACTTAATAGCAGGTAATGGACTTCTCCTCCGAGAACTTATCCAATCCTTTTTTAAACACAGCTACACTAAGGGCCGGATTTTAAAAGCCCTGCGCGCATAAATCCGGACGCTGGCTGCGCATAGCCCCGGGACGAGCGTAAGTCCCGGGGCTTCATAAAAGGGGCGAGAGGGGGCATGTCCAGGGTCAGGGGGCGGTTCAGGGCAGGACCAGAGGCGTGGCGCCGGCCCAGGGGCATGGTCGAGGCCTCCGGACCAGCCCCCGGGTTGGGTGATGGCGTGGCAGCAGCCCGCTGGCGCGCGCAGATTTACACCTGCTTTTATAAGATTTTATAAGATACGTGCGCCGACCCCGGATTTTATAAGATACGCGCGCGCGTAAATTTATAAAATCTATCCCATACTGAACTAACCACATCCTCTGGCAACAAATTCCAGAGTTTAATTGTGCGTTGAGTAAAAAAGAACTTTCTCCGATTAGTTTTAAATGTGCCCCATGCTAACTTCATGGCATGCCCCCTAGTCCTTCTATTATCCAAAAGAGTAACTAACCGATTCACATCTACCCGTTCTAGACCTCTCATGATTTTAAACACCTCTATCATATCCCTCCTCAGTCGTCTCTTCTCCAAGCTGAAAAGTCCTAACCTCTTTAGTCTTTCCTCATAGGGGAGTTGTTCCATTCCCCTTATCATTTTGGTAGCCCTTCTCTGTACCTTCTCCATCGCAATTATATCTTTTTTGAGATGCGGCGACCAGAATTGTACACAGTATTCAAGGTGCGGTCTCACCATGGAGCGATACAGAGGCATTACGACATTTTCCGTTTTATTCACCATTCCCTTCCTAATAATTCCCAACATTCTGTTTGCTTTTTTGACTGCCGCAGCACACTGAGCCGACGATTTCAATGTGTTATCCACTATGGCGCCTAGATCTCTTTCTTGGGTTGTAGCACCTAATATGGAACCTAACATTGTGTAACTATAGCATGGGTTATTTTCCTTATATGTATCAATTTGCATTTATTCACATTAAATTTCATCTGCCAAGTAATTCTAAACTTCACCCACAGGAATGCATTTTCACACATTGCAGATAAATGTGCACAGTCTATGCATGTACTCATACGCATATTCACACACTTATTTTATTTATTTAGTTCTCGCCTTTTTATTGCAGTTTAAGGAGCGCTATATTCAGACACTGTAGGTGTTTTCCTAGCCCTATAGGGCTCACAAACTAGCAGGGTGATGTATCAAGCAGAGGTAGGGCTATAGCCTGTGTTAAACAGTGTATATCGTGTGATCTAGACCCTATCTCGGCGATATCGCACAATATTCATGATATTTTGCATAACCCAGCCCAGATTCCCTTCCCTATTACAATGAGCACTTTCTATGGGATTTGCATGCATGAGTTTTGCAAATCCATGTAAAGCAGCTCTTGCAAACACAATGGAATGCAAATCAAATAATGCAGTTTACTTAGAAATTTGTCAGCCATGTTATTTTAGTTACTCCTAATGGAAAAACATTAATTTAACACGGTAGCATTGAGAATCTAACACGGGTCCTGATGCTTCAGCATTAGATTTAAAGGGTCCACAATAAAGAAAAAAAAGTTGCCAAAAGACAAAGAAGTATGCGGGGGTCAAACCTGATCCCCCTCCTCAGTTTATAAACATAAGTAGGTGATCACGTCGTGATGCCACCCCATCCCCTCTTTCAAAACAAATAATGGCTGATAGGTACATTCCTAGCCTCCCAAATTAAAAAAAATACCTCAATGGCCTATAGTAGTCCGCCTCTTCTCTCTCTCCTTCAGACCTGCCAAGTCCTAAAGAATCGTTGGTTTAACTGGGGGCTCCCTGACCCCCAACCCTCATTAACTCCAAATAACAAAATCATTCAAGTCAAGGGCTACATGGTGATGGTCCAGCGCCCAGTCTTGTGACTGGGGCAAGATCAGGCCAGCACTATTTTAGAAAATGGTATCCTACTGGGCCCAAGGCTAGAGGGCACCCTGAGCCCTTTCTCTTCAAGGATGTTCCTATTTTGCGGTAATTAGGTGCAGGGGGATAAAAGGGTGGGGGCCCCACTATAAACCAAATATTTAGGTCATGGAGAATCCCGGGGAGGGGAAAGGGGACCACTATACTCCAACAAGGTCTTTTTTCATTTTGGAAGTCAGGGGGCTCTATTGGCCATTTTTTATTTTGAAAGAGGGGATGGGGGATAACTTTGGCCACAATGGCCCACTTTATGATTGGGTTGATGAATGGAGGGGCCATCGTTGCACAACCACCTGCTTCTATTTTTATCCTTTGATGGTTGTGGCTGCCTTGCGTGGTGGTCCCAGAATGAGGGGTGGGGTCAGATATGACCCCCCCAGGCACTCTTCTAAGCATTTTTGGCAACTCTGTTTTTTAGGTGGGCCCTTTAAGGTGATAGCGGCTCCGTGCTTTGGGGGTTGACATCGCACCTAAGGTGACCATGCTTCATTGTTGTGTCCCGCGGTGTTTTGCCATGAGACAAAGCAATGCGACAATACAGCCACAATGTTATTTCAGGGGAGGTGGGGGTCCCTCCCTTGAAAACACATTGTGGCTTAGTGCATCTAGGCCGAAGCTTGTACCTGAGTCAATGAGGTAAAGTGACTTGCCCATGGTCACAAATAAGTGGCAGTGTGACTTGAACCCTGGCTTCTCTGGTTTTCAGAATGAAGTGCTCCAGTACTCAAAGGTCATACAATTCTTTAAAATTCCATTTCTGGGGGAGAAGCAACGTTTTACCAGTGGAAAAGACTTTGAAAACTGCCATCCTTATGCACAGGGATTCTAAAGAAGTCACTGAAATCCCTCCTATGAGCATGTGGAAAAGAGTGGTGTACTTACATTGTGGTGATGGGGTAATCTTTTGAGATTCTTTCAAGGGTTCTTTAAAAGGTTGACAGGGATGAAATATTCTTTTATTTTGATTCCATTGTGTGCTTTAATAGCCTTTATTAAGCACAAATTAACAGGGGCCACTGGGATTCTATTTAAAATAATTAAGAGGCCTATGAGTCCAAGATAAGATGGTTACTGCAGAAGGTAAGAAATGTTAATTAAAGTTAGGAATACACTAAAGAGCTCGGTAGTAATTTTTTTGCTTTACTTTATGCATTCCATTGTACTTAATATATGTAAATTCCAGAAGGGGTTGCAGTTATTGGCAGATTTATTATAATTTATTTTCCAGAATTCCATCAATCATATTTTTCTAGGATTTGCATATCGACAGCATCCTCTGCAGAATAACAGACTGCCGCTAAGTGAGTGAACTAGGCAGTCTTTCTATCAATTAATACGTATGCATTGCAGTCTGTTAAGCCTGATTTCAGAGCTGCAGATCTGATGAGGTTCAAGGTGAAGATAAAAAGAAGTTTATCACCCGAGAGTATGTATTTTCAGTGGTGCATTCAGAAATGTTTCGAATCGCATACGGAACTGATCACAAGAGAAATGAAGTCTGTTTGCAGTAGAAGATGGACATCAATGAAAAAGTTTCTAATTGGGATTTTGGGACAGCTATAGAATCAAATGGATCAAGGGTGGGGGCAGTGAATGAAAAAAATTCTACATAAGTAGTCTAGGTTCATTGAAGTTGGGAGCTGCACCAGTAGCTTCCTTATAGGATATAAGAGCAAGACACTTCACTTACTATCCAGGTATTCTGGTGGCCCAAGTCAAACCCTGATATGGCCCATGTGAATTCTATGCCCAAATAAAAGTTCCCTAGATGAAACCTACTCCAATTGACAGAAACCCCTGCTAGAGCGGTAATAAGCCTTGATGATATCCCTGTTCTCCCACATTCAGTGGGCAGCATGGAAATCCGTGTGGCCCAGTTGATCAGTTGTGCACATCTGCCCATAGCAGTAAGTATCCCAGTTCCATGGACTTCCTCATCACATCAGCTCAGATCATAATGCCCAGTTTGTGTCTCGTTTCTGGAAGATGATGTGCAAGTAGTTAGACATAAAATCATGCATCTCTAATACATATTATCTTCAGAACAATGGACAGACCAGGAGGATCAACCAGAAACTTGAGCAAAACCTTTGGTGCTTTATAAGTTTCCATCAAAATGACAGGATCAAGCTGTTACCAGATACCAAATTTGCCTATAAAACTGTTAAGCATTTTTCCAGCCATCAGTCCTCCTTCTTTGTGACTTAAGAATTTGAGCCAGTTTCTGGCACTCAGTAACTCTGGACTCACCAGACCCAGCAGCCACAGTGAACACTCAGACATGGCGCCAGATGCAGAAGCAGTTGGAGAGACAGTTGGAAGCTACAAATATGGTCTTTAAAACCCAAGCTGATTGCAGGAGGCAGGAAAATCTGACATAAGAGGTAGTCTACAAAGTGTGATTAGCATTCAAAGAAAATGAGGACCATGCATCCATGCCATAAATTATACTACCCTATCATGAGAGGGATGAACTCCCATTAGTTTTAAATGAAAAAGATCTCTGATCCTTCCAGATACACCTTGAGTTAACAATGAACTTGGTGAAAATGTTCATGGATAATTTCTTTCGAAGCTGGATCCAGGTACATCCACTTCAAATCCAACCCCATACTAGATAGAAGAACTTTACATTCTATGTCCTTGTCTTACGGACTTTTTAGCCCTTAACATCAGGCTTGACACAAATTAACTCTCCTTTAGGAGACTTACTGAATCATGGCTATTTAGCTAAGTATTTCAATAGGCAACTAAGAAGAGATGTTGGCTCTGGGTGTTTATCGTATCCATTTTTGACAGGTGATTTCTATTGGTGGGTTGGCAGTTGAGTTTAATTTTTTTACTATATTTTTGTGCTGCTAAGGTGATTAATCACATTTGAACCATATGCAAACATAAAAATAAGTAAATCCATATCCAGGGTGATGAGAAGTATTCAGTGGAGGCTATCCTGGATTCCAGAAGAACCCAAAATAATCTATTGCACTGGGAGAGTTATGGTCCTAAAGAGCTTGGAACCTGTGGATATACATATAGGGGCAGATTTTCAAAGGGTTACGCGCGTAACCCCTGAAAATCTGACCGTTCCACGCCTGTGCATGTCGAGCCTAGCTTGCATAGGCTCGGTGGCGCCCGCAAGCCCCGGGACGCGCGTAAGTCCCGGGGCTTTCCTGGGGGGGGGCATGTCGCCGCTGGCGCGTCATGGGGGGATGTTCCGGGGGCATGACCGCAGCCTCCGGACCAGCCCCCGGAACGGAACATGGCGCGCCGGCAGGTGCAAGTTACGCCTGCCCCAGGCAGGCATACCTTGTAAAATAAAGGTGGGGGGGAATTAGTTAGGGCTGGGGGGGTGGGTTAAATAGGGGAAGGGAGGGGAAGGTGGAGGGGGCCAGAAGGAAAGTTCCCTCCTAGGCCGCTCTGATTTCGGAGCGGTCTCGGAAGGAACGGAGGATGGCTGTGCGGCTCGGCACATGCAGGCTGACAATTTTGTGCAGCCTTGTGCGCGCCGACCCTGTATTTTATAACATGCGAACGGCAGTGCACGCATATTATAAAATCGGAGGTAGATTTGTTCGTGCCAGGTTGCGCGAACAAATCTACTCCCGCGGGCACCTTTTAAAATCTACCCTATACTGTATATATACATATATCTATGTATATATGTGTGTGTGTATATACATGTTGTGATGGAGTGCAGCGCTGCCGGGGGCAGGAATGGATAAGATACCATAAGGCAGCTAGTAATACTAGAGCCAGCCAGCAGGGCCTATTTCAGACCGTACGAAAGTGCCCGGGAGAGGGGCACCAGCCCGCTCTCCCAGCCAGCCAGCAGGGGCCTATTTCAGACCGTACAGAAAAATGCCCGGGAGAGGGGCACCAGCCCGCTCTCCCAGCCAGCCAGCAGGGGCCTATTTCAGACCGTACGAAAGTGCCCGGGAGAGGGGCACCAGCCCGCTCTCCCAGCCAGCCAGCAGGGGCCTATTTCAGACCGTACAGAAAAATGCCCGGGAGAGGGGCACCAGCCCGCTCTCCCAGCCAGCCAGCAGGGGCCTATTTCAGACCGTACGAAAGTGCCCGGGAGAGGGGCACCAGCCCGCTCTCCCAGCCAGCCAGCAGGGGCCTATTTCAGACCGTACGAAAGTGCCCGGGAGAGGGGCACCAGCCCGCTCTCCCAGCCAGCCAGCAGGGGCCTATTTCAGACCGTACAGAAAAATGCCCGGGAGAGGGGCACCAGCCCGCTCTCCCAGCCAGCCAGCAGGGGCCTATTTCAGACCGTACAGAAAAATGCCCGGGAGAGGGGCACCAGCCCACTCTCCCACCGAAATAGTCAAACAACTGTGCCCTGCATCCCGCAGGGAACACAGAAGAAAGGCCAGCCAGCAGGGGCCTATTTCAGACCGTACGAAAGTGCCAGCCAGCAGGGGCCTATTTCAGACCGTACGAAAGTGCCAGCCAGCAGGGGCCTATTTCAGACCGTACAGAAAAATGCCCGGGAGAGGGGCACCAGCCCACTCTCCCACCGAAATACGAGACAAATAACTATGCCCTGCATCCCGCAGGAGACACAGAAGAAAAGGTCTGAACAGAATCACAAAAATGTGACACAGCTGGCTAAAGATGTACCATGCGCAGAGGCTTGGGAGAAAGGGGAGGGGTAGGGGGGGGGGCCCCTGCCAGGCATGCACCTGTGAGCCAGCCAGCAGGGGGCCTATTTCAGACCGTACGAAAGTGCCAGCCAGCAGGGGCCTATTTCAGACCGTACGAAAGTGCCCGGGAGAGGGGCACCAGCCCGCTCTCCCACCGAAAGAGACAAAGTAACTGTGCCCTGCATCGCCAGCCAGCAGGGGCCTATTTCAGACCGTACGAAAGTGCCCGGGAGAGGGGCACCAGCCCGCTCTCCCACCGAAAGAGACAAAGTAACTGTGCCCTGCATCGCCAGCCAGCAGGGGCCTATTTCAGACCGTACGAAAGTGCCCGGGAGAGGGGCACCAGCCCGCTCTCCCACCGAAAGAGACAAAGTAACTGTGCCCTGCATCGCCAGCCAGCAGGGGCCTATTTCAGACCGTACGAAAGTGCCCGGGAGAGGGGCACCAGCCCGCTCTCCCACCGAAAGAGACAAAGTAACTGTGCCCTGCATCGCCAGCCAGCAGTGGCCTATTTCAGACCGTACGAAAGTGCCCGGGAGAGGGGCACCAGCCCGCTCTCCCACCGAAAGAGACAAAGTAACTGTGCCCTGCATCGCCAGCCAGCAGTGGGAGCAGGGGAAGGCGGAAACTACAAATCCCAGGTTCCTAGAACCACCACCTGACCTGTAGGGAGAGCCTGGAGGAGAGCAGGTGGCAGACTCTGACACTAATGAGTCACACAGGTGAGCCTGGGGAGCTAGAGGAAGAGGGCGTGCCTAGGTAGCGGCAGTGGCCAGAAAAAGCCAGTGCCAGGAAGCAAGAGGGGAAGGAAATGGAGGTAGGTTCCAGGGGAGAGGAATCCTCCAGCTGTCTCAGGGGCACAGCCTAGCCTGAAAAGGGAAACAGAGAACCTGTACCCTAAGGGAAGTTAGGGCAGGGGTGTTTGTGGGTAGACTGGAGAGCTGGGGGGCTCAAACAGTGCCTTTGCTCCAGGACATGTGTTAAGGGGTTAGACTGCTGGAGAGCGGGGGCAGGGTCATTTGTTCAGCTCCTGAGGGGACGGAGCCAATGTAACAGATTCAGCTACTCTGCTTTATATAAAATTGCTTTGAGGAACCTCTCTCTCTCTGTGTTATCTTTGGGGGTTGGGGGGACTGCTTCAACCCCACTCCATACAAAGAGAGCCCAGAAGCCCAGCAAAACCAGGGCCTGCGGAGACCTGAACCCAGGGAGTCCTGTGAGACTGAGGGACTCCAGGGATATCCAGGACTCGCGAGGGGCCTGAGCTGGAGGCAGCGGAGCGGCACCAAGGTCAGCACGGGCGCTGAGCCTTCACAATGTACATATACATACCCACATATACTCCAAAACAATAGAGAACACCCAAATAATGTGAATACATGAAAACTAATATTTTCATATAGAACAATTTTTAGTTTTTCTTGTAAAAGCAAATTATTTAAATCTTAAGTCATAAGAACATGCCATACTGGGTCAGACCAAGGGTCCTTCAAGCCCAGCATCCTGTTTCCAACAGTGGCCAATCCAGGCCACAAGAACCTGGCAAGAAACCAAAAACTAAGTCTATTCCATGTTACTGTTGCTAGTAACAGCAGTGGCTATTTTCTAAGTCAACTTAATTAATAGCAGGTAATGGACTTCTCCTCCAAGAACATATCCAAGCCTTTTTTTAAACCCAGCTACACTAACTGCACTAACCACATCCCCTGAAAACAAATTCCAGAGTTTAATTGTGCGTTGAATGAAAAATCAAAGAAAGTTCTTAGTTTTAAATGTGCCACATGCTAGTCCTTCTAGTATCCAAAAGAGTAAAAAACCGATTCACATTTAACCATTCTAGACCTCTCATGATTTTAAACACCTCTATCATATCCCCCTCAGCCGTCTCTTCTCCAAGCTGAAAAGTCCTAACCTCTTTAGTCTTTCCTCATAGGGGAGCTGTTCCATCCCCTTTATCATTTTGATTGCCCTTCTCTGTACCTTCACCATCACAACTATATCTTTTTTGAGATGCGGCGACCAGAACTGTACACAGTACTCAAGGTGCGGTCTCACCATGGAGTGATACAGAGGCATTATGACATTTTCCGGTTTATTAACCATTCCCTTCCTAATAATTCCCAACATTCTGTTTCCTTTTTTGACGGCCGCAGCACACTGGATGCAAAAGTCAGTTCATAACACTACCTCTGTGGTTATTTTGCTGTCACATTTTATAGCATTGCTACATAACACGTATGCTTACTGAAATGTTGTTATCAATTCATTAACTTGTCCTGTTTTTGTTAGTGTATGCTAAGTTTCCATACCAAAATCATGAATACATTGAGGATAAAAAAATAAATACACAAATGACAAAATCAAATCCACTCTGTAATCTCTTCAGCATCATTACGGAGTGAATTTATTTTTGTCAGTGTCTTGGTGCTGTGGAGCTGTCAATGATTTGCTTCTGGCATTGTAGCCAACCTTGTTAATGACTTCTTTAACATCATGGTAGTCCTATAAACTTGCAGCCAGTTCATACCATTACATCCGTTGTAATGACTGACTTTTTCATAAATATTAAGATTTAAGATTTTGTGTTAGCTACATAATTTATTATTATTCAATTTTTTACTGTTATACTGTTATGAGTTTAAATGTAACTGGTTTGTTATAATGTAAACCGGAGTGAAGGCAATGTCTGCTATACCTCGGTATATAAACGAATGCTAAATAAATAAATTACAAGAGGAAAAGACAAATTTCAGTATATAAAAATATTGGTTTTCATGGGTTCACATTATTTCGGTGTTCTCTATGTTGTTTTGATGTTTGTTCTTATAGGGGATCAATTTTTGTTATTTACTGCCAATTATATAAAAAAAAAAAGCACTAATGTTCAATGTTCATATTAAAAATGATACTTTTTCCTTAAATTGAAAATATTAGAATTAATGAGCAGTTTCTAACCTTACCATTCCTTAGTGTCTCTATACATGAATGATGCTGGATCTATACAATTTTACATGTTCTACAATGTTATCTTGTGCATCACTAGATGCATACAACATCGTAATATATTTCAACATTATAAATCATGTATACAAATATTTTTTTGTACTGTGAAATTGAAGTACCACAAATTTATAATGAATTGTTCAGGGGCAGATTCCCGATGACGACCGGCCTGGGGATTCGCCACCCAGACCAGCCGAGGAGATGCCACGTGGTCTGCCAAGTGCGGCTCTGTCACGACTGCACTTGGCAGACCATGTGACTAGAGTGACCGGCCCACCGGGGGATGCCCGATCCCCCGATAGGCCAATCTGCCCCTGGAATTGTTCATGAAATTCTCACTAATCACAGATGACTAGAGAATATTTATTAACACTATCTCTAAATGAATACACTGAAAACCCTGATTAAGGTATACACATTCACACAATACTGTTGCACGTCCCATCTGCGCATGGGTCTGCTCACCTCGCTAGCTCCTCTGCGGGTCACGGGTTGGCCTCCCCAGTGGCAGCCGCGAGCTCCACCAGGCCTCAGCGTCCTGCGGCAGCGGTTGCGGGCCTTCTACTGTGCACCAGGCCTCACGCAGGAGATCGGCTTCCTCAGTAGTGTTGGCTACGCCCCTACGCACGTGCGGATTGCCCGACCTCTTTTAGGGCCAGGGGAGGGTCCTAGCTCCACGGCGCACCCTTATTGAATGTACTACATAAGGAAGTTCCTGCCTGCACTTCCTTGCCTTGGCATTCGGGTCGGCACTGTATGTATACTAGTTTGCCTCCTCGTTCACAGCCTTGTTCCAGTCTTGTTCCAGCATCCTACTGTTCCAGCCTTGTCCAGCGTCCTCCTGTTCCAACGTCCTCCTGTTCCAGCATCTGTCTGTCCTGTCTCTCCAGGTAGTACCTTCGGATTGTCTTTCTGGTACTGAACTTTGCCTGCTCCATTGACCATTCTACTCGCTGCCTGGATCTTGACCTCTGCCTGCCTTGTGACCTCGTCTGACCTCTGGAACCTGACCCCTGCTTCGTTGAATACTCTCAGACTGACTCCTGGTATCTGACCCATGTTTTGGCTGACACTCCACGGACTGATCCTCGGAATCTGACCCCTGCTGCCATTGACCACGTCTCTTGATTCTGGCTTTGTCCCTTGCCTTGTCATCACCTATGCTGTATGGCCTTCCCTGATCCTCCAGGCCTACAGCCTAGTGACCGACCTCGCTACCTTGCTGCTCGTGGGCTTGCCTCTCTACTACCTCTCCAGGAGACCCTGCAAGGCCCACCTAAGTCCAAGCGGCCTGGGTCCTTATGGGCTCCCCCCCGGGGGTCCGCGGGCTTCCAGTGGTGAAGCTCTCCTAGCCTCTGTCTCCTCCTATGCTCTGCCCCCTGGGGGCAGGTGCTCCCTGGTTCCTACCAGGGAGCCGTTCTACACTGCACCAGGACAAGGGTCCACCTCCAAGAGCAACAAATACAAATAGGACTTGTAGACTATTGTATGTTATTTCCCAGGTTTGATGGAAAAGCCCCAACAAGGCACTTGTTTCTTTGGTGATTCCTCAGGGGAAAATCCCTGGCACAGAAAACAGCATAAAGTCTGCTTATAAAAGGCTGCTCCCAATGAATATGGATGGGAAGAGCCATGTCATCTTAGATTTTGTGAGTGTCAAAGTTACATATCAGAGGAATTACAGTTGTGCTGAAATTCTAACAAGTGAGTGTCTATAGCCCAAAAACTGCTGGATTAAAGTTGATTGTATGTGCAATACTCAAGCAAAAAATAAATATGTATCACTGGGGGAAACTGCCTAGCTAGTATGGCATCAGCAAGCCTCTGAGTGGGGCAGGCGCTCCCACTGCAAAAAGGTACAGGCTTTTAAACATGTATTTGAAATTGTAAAATCGAGAACTCAACCTTCCTTCTACTTCCAAACAGTTCTCAGGTACCATAGGCCATAGCTCCTGCTCTGGCCCTCGGCCTATATCCTAGGTGAGGCCCCGGCTTCACGCCCAGACCTAGGCCCAATGCATTGGTTTAAACAAATTGAATGAATAAGGTTTGTTTCATTTGGGGGAGGCCCCAATTCGGTTCTGTACCCTTTGAATGAATGAAATGAATTAGCCTTACTTGTCACATTTTGAACTTTTGTTTTAAACTGCATATCCCTAATAAATTGAAACAGTGTTACCATTGCAAAATTAGTGATTTAGCTAGTACATTGTTTCCAGATGTTCATTCCAAAGTTTCCAGATGAGCGAGTGAGAAATAAAGTCCTTTAGTTTGGCAAATTTTTCCTGCTCCACTGAGTGAGATTCCAGGTCATTTGGGACTAGCCTTTACTGGGGCAATGGATCTTAGTTTTCAACTGCCTGATCCACCCTTTCCCCCTCTTACTGTCTCCCCATTTCTGATGACATCCAGCAGTCATTACAATAGCAGTTGTTGGCTGGGATCTGCAAACTGTGGTTCAATGTAAAAGCAGCAAGGTTTGTATCTGGAATCTGGCCACTTGGTGTTGCTGTTTGGTGAAGGCAGGGAATTGAAGGGTACATACGATTCGTCGACATTCCTGACCAGATAAGATAGCAGAGGTTGAGCTGAAGAGTCAAACTCACATTTCTTGTAGGATTGTTCTAAACGTTTGGAAGAATTGCCACTAGGTTAGTTTGCACTGAACAGGTCTGTTGCTACATGAGCAAAAATAAAATTACTAGTTAAATCAATGGGGAACATGGCAACACATTTTATTGTGGAAAAGGCTTTATTCTTACATTTTATTTCAACCAACTAGCCATTTTCATATATTCTCCTACCTAGATGTTTGATTAAAAATCCATTCTCGTTGGGGATTGTGGGGCCCTTAATAATATTTTATTACTGCAGTTTGTGCTTAATTTCACCATAAAAAGATGAACTATAATAAAGTTCCTTGCATATTGCAACTTTCTTTTTTACTTGTTTTCCTTGGGCATTTGTTTATACAACAAGTGTTTTGAAAGCTCATTTCCATTTGTCTTCAGCTCTGTAGGCCATTGAATTAATTTATGGAGTGTTGTAGGGGAAGAGACAACTGTTCGTAAAAATTACTTTCTTGTCTGTTTTGCCAGAATCTGTACAATATTTTTATTATACAAAAGCTTCCTTGCTGGACACAAGAGATTTACAGGTTTCATAAAAGTTAAGCATGTGCTCGGTTTCTGCATGATTTCCTCTGAAGTCCCAAAGTGTGGTTCTGCTATACTTTGCATATTTTATTCCCTGAAACTTCATCTTGGCCCCATGAAGGATTAGGATTGCATTTAATTTCTCTGATTAAAAATATAATCTTTTTTTTTTTTAATTCATTTTTGTTTCTATGCAAATCAGTTGAATTATAATGTGTGTTTCCAAATTAGAATGGAACGTCCTCTAATAGCATTGCAATATGGAAAAGTAACCAAGAAACTAGGGGTGCCAACTATATTGCAGATCCTGGGGAGTTTATAACATGCAATGATGATAAAGACTGGGCTAAGGAAACATGAATTTTGGAGAGAGCACCTTAGTTTGCCACAGTAGACTAGAAAATAAGTACGGTAACTGTTATGTGTATGTGCATGTGTCGCATTTTCATTAGCATGCATAGTTCAAGCACATTACATAAACAAAGCAGCATTGAAAAATTAATAGTAACTTTGTGCACGTTAAGGGGAATTTTCAAAACATTATGTATGTAAAAACTAGCTTGTACATGCGTACGTAGTCTCCACTAGCATATTTCATATTTTATGAAGGTTGAAAATGCGTGCGTATTTTCACCTTCATGCTCAAAAGGGAGGTCCGGGGCAATCCAGCGTGGGTCCAATACTTACATGCATAAGTTGCTATTATAAAAGACCTGCCTATACATTTTCCAATTTACACACACATTTTTACACCTGCTACTTATCTGCCGTAAACAACATTTAGGGGCGGATTTTAAAAGGAGCGTGAATAGCCTACTTTTGTTTGCGCTCCAGGCGCAAACAAAAGTACGCTGGATTTTAGTAGATACGCGCGGAGCCGCGCGTATCTGCTAAAAACCTGGATCGGCACGCGCAAGGCTATGGATTTTGTATAGCCGGCGCGCGCCGAGCCGCGCAGCCTACCCCCATTCCCTCCAAGGCCGCTCTGAAATCGGAGCAGCCTCGGAGGGAACTTTCCTTTGTCCTCACCTCACCTTCCCCTCCCTTCCCCTACCTAACCCCCCCCTTACCTTTGTTGGGGGATTTACGCCTCCCAGAGGGAGGCGTAAATCCCCGCGTGCTAGCGGGCCTCTTGCGCGCCGGGCCGCGACCTGGGGGCGGGTACGGAGGGCGCGGCCATGCCCCCCGACCGCCCCGGGCCGTAGCCACGCCCCCGTACCCGCCCCCAAAACGCTGCCGACATGCCCCCGAAACACCGCGACGACCGGGCTTGCCCCGACACGCCCCCCTCGGAGAACCCCGGGACTTACGCGAGTCCCGGGGCTCTGCGCGCGCCGGTAGGCCTATGTAAAATAGGCTTCCCGGCGCGCAGGGCCCTGCTCGCCTAAATCCGCCCGGTTTTGGGCGGATTTAGGCGAGCAGGGCTCTGAAAATCCGCCCCTAAGTGTGTTTTATGGTGGAGTACAGACTGGATGAGAGGTCTTTATGAACTGTGAGGAAATCAGGCTGAAAAACCAGAAAGATCTCAAAGCCCTGAAGAAGGTCTGGGCAAACTAATTTGCATTTATGCCCATGTTTTAAATTGGCTGACTTACATATGTAAATCAGGTCTTATGGGAGTAAGTCCTATTTCACTTTCAAGTGTAAAATATATGTGCGCATATTTTTTAAAATAGATTGAAAAAGTGCTGCATTCAATGCAATGATATAAGTGGTTTCAATGCATTGCATATATTCTCACAAAAGCCTAGATACATGCATATATTGCAGGGTAGAGATACGTGTATTTTATTAAATGCGTATATATCATACATGAGGTTTATAAAAAACTATAATAAAATTACACATGGCCATGTATGTGTGTATGTGTCAGCCCGTACAGTTGTTTGAAAGTTATCCTCCCTATGATTTAAATGGTTTACTTTTCTATTTAATCAATACATGAGCCATTTTATTTGTCACACACTTTTACTAAAAAAGCTACTGCTACTTCTTACTATTTCTATAGTGCTGTACAAATTTGCAGAAGAGAAAATCACATAAGATGTACCATATAGATTACAGTCTAATCAAGACAAACATACCAGACAAAAGAGATTTTGGTGAATATTTAAGAAAATGGTTAAAACTAATAAGGCTTGTGATCAGGAGAATCAGAGACTAGGGATCTGAATCGTTTTTTGACTATTTAAAACAATCGTCAGATATATTTTAAATCGTCAAAAATCATTAGAGCCGCAATACAATAGCAATTCCCCCGATTTATCATCAAAAAATCATAAATCGGGGGAGGGGGGAGGGCGGGAAAACCGGCACACCAAAACAACCCTAAAACCCACCCCGACCCTTTGAAACAAATCCCCCACCCTCCCGAACCCCCCCAAAATGTTTTAAATTACCTGGGGTCCAGTGGGGGGGGGGGGGTCCCGGCGCAATCTCCCTCTCTCGGGCCACGGCTGCGTTAATAGAAATGGCGCCGGTGGCCCTTTTTATGTGTTTGAAGTAAGGGGCAGTGTCATAAGGAAAAGAGGAATATATATGCTGAGTTTAGCGTGTCTGTGCTAATTTGTGTATGGTCTACCTGCTATTTGGCTATCAGGTGGAGTTTAGGAATGAGATGCCATAATGTTGTGTTAGCGTACATGCTAATAACATGGACACACTACTGAAGCATTATTTTTCTTTGTGTTTTCAAATATTTATGCATTGGAATTTAGTGTATTTAGTAAATGGTATTTCTGAGTACATGTAAGTTTTTTGTAGGTTTGAATGCTAAACATTTTTGCGACTAATATTAACATCTAGTACCCATAAGGTTGCAAACGGATAAAAATTCTTTCAAACTTTTTAGACTGAATTTGCTGAGCATGTATTCTTCTCCAGCTTGAAGGCTGATCCTTCTCATTGATGACAGCTTGAGAATGAGGGTGGTCTCTTTGATGGATGGACCTTGCATTGAGAGATCTAACATCATTAACCCACAGACAGGCTCTGGTTGCTTGGAAAAAACAGCCAAGAGAACCTCTGCAGGTAATTTTAGCCAGGCCAATTGTGAACCTGACAGTTCTTGTAAAACCTCCTATGAACTGAAGGCAAGGAAGATTCACACATGAGACCAAGTATTTGGCTGTTTTCTGTATGTAGGGCAAGGTATTTGCTATCTGGAAGGAACAACTACTTTGGAGTGTTTCAATAAGAACATTAAACCTATCCACTGTGACCCTGAAAGAGAAGTGGGGAAAGCAATTTTCAAAGTTATTTCTGCAGGTAAAAAGAATTGATTTACTATGCAAATTGACTGTCTGAAAATTGCCTTTCCTTGATGAGGCTAAAAGTACCTGGGGGTCTTCAACCACATGCACCCTTTTAGCAGCATTTAAAGTTGGCATTCCCAAGGGGAGGAAGGGTTTTTGACAGGGGAAGCAAATAATATTTATTTATTTATTTATTTATGTATGTATTTATTTGTTTATTTATTTTATTTATTTATTTATTTAAAACCTTTTTTATACCGGTGATAGTGTGAACATCACATCGGTTTAAAATATAACAAAATGAGTAGAAAAAACAGTTAACAAAGGAATACAACAGGTAGGCAAATAGAAACACGGGAAATCAGCATAGAAAGATAGTACAACTGGTGTAGGTAATAATAATATGCACAAATTGCCTCCTCCAGAAATTGCCTGTTACTTTCCATGAAAAATACAAACACCCACAGGTATAAATGTCTATGGGTAATCTGTACCTACAGCAAATTTCCAAATGAAATACATATTTGCTCTCTCTTTTAAACTGGTCAATAACAGTACCCATGGACCATGTCCTAAAATGCAGAATTTGAAAATTCCTCCCCTCATTACGCTTTACTTTCATAAGTCAACCCCTTCAGTGAACTGAATTTGCATATTTATATACCAAGTACACTCTCTTTACAAATCCAAGGAAATAGATCCCCCATGTGGCTGAGATCATCATTAAGCTGTGTGTGTTAGGAGTAGGGATGTGAATCATTTTCCATATCGTCTTAACGATAGAAATCGTGTGGCAGGGCAAGAAAATCGTCTTAGGCACGATTTTTTAGTTAAAAAATCGTTAAAAATCGTTTTTTCCGATTAGTGCGCACTAACTCGAGTTAGTGCGCACTAACGGGAGTTAGTGCGCACTAACTGGGAGTTAGTGCGCACTAACGGGAGTTAGTGCGCACTAACGGGAGTTAGTGCGCACTAACTGGGAGTTAGTGCGCACTAACTGGGAGTTAGTGCGCACTAACTGGGAGTTAGTGCGCACTAACTGAAAATGATACAATTTGACACTTTTCAGGTCAGTTAAGGTCAGTTTAGGAATGAATATGTATTCCTATTGGCTGCCCTCTTATTTATTCATGTTACCAAGTTTCCTACTGACAGTATATGGGGGATGGGAAATGGAAACAGTTGGTAGCTTGACAAAACAAGTAATGTGATCAGTCAATGTGACTAGAACTTGTGCCCTAACCCTGATACCAGGGGTATTGTGATCTTCCTGCACACAGTGCCCTATCCCTATTAATACCAGGAGTGTTGTGATCTTCCTGCACACAGTGCCCTATCCCTAATACCAGGGGTGTTGTGATCTTCCTGCACACAGTGCCCTATTCCTGATACTGGGGGTGTTGTGATCTTCCTGCACACAGTGCCCTATTCCTGATACCGGGGGTGTTGTGATCTTCTTGCACACATCCCGGTATCAGGGATAGGGAACTGCATGCAGGAAGATCACAACACTCCTGGTATTAATAGGGATAGGGCACTGCATGCAGGAAGATCACAACACTCCTGGTATTAATAGGGATAGGGCACTGCATGCAGGAAGATCACAACACCCCTGGTATCAGGGATAGGGCACTGTGTGCAGGAAGATCACAATACCCCGGAGGAGTGAGGGTCAGGCAGCTCCCCCCTGTCTGTGAAGCCAGCCTCTCACTAGTAATGCAGGGAGGGAGCTGTCTCAGACTTCACCATCCTCCCCCCCCCCCCCTCACCCACACACCATTCACTAGCTGGGACATGGGGGAAGTCAGGAGTGAGGGTCAGGCAGCTCCCCCCTGTCTGTGAAGCCAGCCTCTCACTAGTAATGCAGGGAGGGAGCTGTCTCAGACTTCACCATCCTCCCCCCCCCCTCACCCACACACCATTCACTAGCTGGGACATGGGGGAAGTCAGGAGTGAGGGTCAGGCAGCTCCCCCCTGTCTGTGAAGCCAGCCTCTCACTAGTAATGCAGGGAGGGAGCTGTCTCAGACTTCACCAGCCACCCCCCCCCCTCACCCACACACCATTCACTAGCTGGGACATGGGGGAAGTCAGGAGTGAGGGTCAGGCAGCTCCCCCCTGTCTGTGAAGCCAGCCTCTCACTAGTAATGCAGGGAGGGAGCTGTCTCAGACTTCACTATCCTCCCCCCCCCCCCCCTCACCCACACACCATTCACTAGCTGGGACATGGGGGAAGTCAGGAGTGAGGGTCAGGCAGCTCCCCCCTGTCTGTGAAGCCAGCCTCTCACTAGTAATGCAGGGAGGGAGCTGTCTCAGACTTCACCAACCACCCCCCCCCCCCTCACCCACACACCATTCACTAGCTGGGACATGGGGGAAGTCAGGAGTGAGGGTCAGGCAGCTCCCCCCTGTCTGTGAAGCCAGCTTCTCACTAGTAATGCAGGGAGGGAGCTGTCTCAGACTTCACCATCCTCCCCCCCCCCCTCACCCACACACCATTCACTAGCTGGGACATGGGGGAAGTCAGGAGTGAGGGTCAGGCAGCTCCCCCCTGTCTGTGAAGCCAGCCTCTCACTAGTAATGCAGGGAGGGAGCTGTCTCAGACTTCACCATCCTCCCCCCCCCCTCACCCACACACCATTCACTAGCTGGGACATGGGGGAAGTCAGGAGTGAGGGTCAGGCAGCTCCCCCCTGTCTGTGAAGCCAGCCTCTCACTAGTAATGCAGGGAAGGAGCTGTCTCAGACTTCACCATCCTTCTCCCCCCCCCCCTCACCCACACAACATTCACTAGCTGGGACATGGGGGAAGTCAGGAGTGAGGGTCTGGCAGCTCCCCCCTGCCTGTGAAGCCAGCCTCTCACTAGTAATGCAGGGAGGGAGCTGTCTCAGACTTCACCATCCTCCCCCCCCCCCCCCCCTCACCCACACACCATTCACTAGCTGGGACATGGGGGAAGTCAGGAGTGAGGGTCAGGCAGCTCCCCCCTGTCTGTGAAGCCAGCTTCTCACTAGTAATGCAGGGAGGGAGCTGTCTCAGACTTCACCATCCTCCCCCCCCCCCCCTCACCCACACACCATTCACTAGCTGGGACATGGGGGAAGTCAGGAGTGAGGGTCAGGCAGCTCCCCCCTGTCTGTGAAGCCAGCCTCTCACTAGTAATGCAGGGAGGGAGCTGTCTCAGACTGGTATCAGGGTTAGGGCACTGTGTGCAGGAAGATCACAACACTCCTGGTATTAATAGGGATAGGGCACTGTAAGAGATGACTGTAGTAGATTGAATAAAGATCTGATGTTTCTGCTCTCCTCACACCAAACAAAAACAACACACAAGCAGAGAAGCCCTTCTTACAAAGCTGAGCTAGTGAGTTAAGTAGGAGGAAAAACATACTGGTGCCAGTGTGGCTACTTAAAAAATACACTTACCAACAATCAATTACATATATTTGAACTGTGTACAGTTCCAGCCAGGACCACCTTTCTAAAATGCACAGTGATTGGCAAATTCAACATGCACTAGCATTTCAGGTGCCTGCTAACAAAAATAATAAACAAACAAGTTCTAGTCAGGTGAGTGCTGATCATTACATTACTTTTTTTGTCAAGCTTCCAACTGTTTCCATTTCACATCCCCCCAACCATATTGGTAACATCAATAGATAAGAGCACAGCCAGCCAATAGGAATACATACATACATATTCATTCCTAAGTGACCTTTACTGACCTGGGAAGTGTGAACACTTTGTTTCATTTTCTGTTGGTGTTCGTTAGTTTCCAGTTCCATTTCCCATCCCCCCAACCATCACCTCAGTGGTAACCTTGGTAACATCAATAGATAAGAGGGCAGCCAGCCAATAGGAACACATATTCATTCCTAACTGACCTTCAGTGACCTGGAAAGTGTTTATTTGTATCATTTTCAGTTAGTGCGCACTAAATCGAGTTAGTGCGCACTAACGGGGAGTTAGTGCGCACTAACTCGAGTTAGTGCGCACTAACACGATTTAACGATTTTTAACGATAAATCGTTAGAATTTCTATTGTATCGTGCTCTATAACGATTTAAGACGATATAAACATTATCGGACGATAATTTTAATCGTTGAAAAACGATTCACATCCCTAGTTAGTACAATTTAATTAAAAGTACTCCTGTCTAAAAGCCTAATTAAAGAAGCTTTGAAATGTATATATTAGGAGACTGGCAGACAGAACATAAGAACATGCCATACTGGGTCAGACCAAGGGTCCATCAAGCCCAGCATCCTGTCTCCAACAGTGGCCAATCCAGGCCATAGGAACCTGGCAAGTATCCAAAAACTAAGTCTATTCCATGTTACTGCTGCTAGTAATAGCAGTGGCTATTCTCTAAGGGGCGGATTTTCAGAGCCCTGCTCGCCTAAATCCGCCCAAAACCGGGCGGATTTAGGCGAGCAGGGCCCTGCGCGCCGGTAAGCCTATTTTACATAGGCCTACCGGCGCGCGCAGAGCCCCGGGACTCGTGTAAGTCCCGGGGTTCTCCGAGGGGGTAGATTTTCAAAAAATGCGAATAGGCGTACTTTTGCTGGCGCATCAGGCGCCAGCAAAAGTACGCTGGATTTTAGTAGATACGCGCGGAGTCCGGAGGGAGAAGTAAATCCCCGCGCGCCAGCGGGCCTGTTGCGCGCCGGGACGCGACCTGGGGGCGGGTACGGAGGGCGCGGCCACGCCTCCGGACCGCCCCGGGCCGTAGCCACGCCCCGTAACCGCCCCCAAAACGCTGCCGACACGCCCCCTAAACGCCGCGAAGACCGGGCCCGCCCCCGACACGCCCCCCTCGGAGAACCCCGGGACTTACGCGAGTCCCGGGGCTCTGCGCGCGCCGGTAGGCCTATGTAAAATAGGCTCACCGGCGTGCAGGGCCCTGCTCGCCTAAATCGCCCGGTTTTGGGCGGATTTAGGAGAGCAGGGCTCTGAAAATCCACCCCTAAGTCTACTTAATTAAAAGGTAATGTACTTCTCCAAGAACTTATCCAATCCTTTTTTAAACACAGCTACACTAACTGCACTAATCACTTCCCCTATCAACAAATTCCAGAGTTTAATTGTGCCTTGAGTGAAAAACAACTTTCTCCGATTAGTTTTAAATGTACCACATGCTAACTTCATGGAGTGCCCCCTAGTCTTTCTATTAACCGAAAGAGTAAATAACTGATTCACATTTACCCATTCTAGACTTCTCATGATTTTATACACCTCTATCATATCCCCCCTCAGCCGTCTCTTCTCCAAGATGAAAAGTCCTAACCTCTTTAGTCTTTCCGTATAGGGGAGCTGTTCCGTTATCATTTTGGTCACCCTTCTCTGTACCTTCTCCATCGCATCTATATCTTTTTTGAGATGCGGCGAACAGAATTGTACACAGTATTCAAGGTGGGGTCTCATCATGGAGCGATACAGAGGAATCATGATATTTTCCGTTTTATTCACCATTCCCTTCCTAATAATTCCCAACATTCTGTTTGCTTTTTTGACTGCCGCAGCACACTGAACCGATGATTTCAATGTGTTATCCACTATGATGCCTAGATCTCTTTCTTGGGTGGTAGCACCTAATATGGAACCTAACATTGTGTAACTATAGCATGGGGTATTTTTCCCTTTATGCATCACCTTGCACTTATTCACATTAAATTTCATCTACCATTTTGATAGCCCAATTTTCCAGTCTAACAAGTTCTTCCTGCAATGTATCACAATCAACTTGTGATTTAACTATTCTGAACAATTTTGTATCATCTGCAAATTTGATTACCTCTCTTGTCGTATTTCTTTCCAGATCATTTATAAATATATTGAAAAGTACGGGTCCCAATACAGATCTCTGAGGCACTCCACTGCCCACTCCCTTCCACTGAGAAAATTGGCCATTTAATCCTGTTCTCTTTTTCCTGTCTTTTAGCCAGTTTGTAATCCACGAAAGGACATCACCACCTATCCCATGACTTTTTATTTTTCCTAGAAGCCTCTCATTAGGAAGTTTGTCAAATGCCTTCTGAAAATCCAAGTACACTACATCTACCGGTTCACCTTTATCTACATGTTTATTAACGCCTTCAAAAAAGTGAAGCAGATTTGTGAGGCAAGACTTGCCTTGGGTAAAACCATGTTCCATTAAACCATGTCTTTCTATATGTTCTGTGATTTTGATAATTAGAACACATTTCACTATTTTTCCTGGCACTGAAGTCAGGCTAACTGGTCTGTAGTTTCCCGGATCGCTCCTGGAGCCCTTTCCAAATATTGGGGTTATATTAGCCACCCTCCAGTCTTCAGATACAATGGATGATTTTAATGATAAGTTACAAATTTTTACTAATAGGTCTGAAATTTCATTTTTTAGTTCCTTCAGAACTCTGGGGTGTATACCATCCAGTCCAGGTGATTTACTACTCTTCAGTTTGTCAATATGGCTTACCACATCTTCTAGGTTCACCGTGATTTGGTTCAGTCCATCTTAATCATTACCCATGAAAACCTTCTCCGGAATGGGTACCTTCCTAACATCCTCTTCAGTAAACACTGAAACAAAGAAATCAGTTAATCTTTCCACGGTGGCTTTATCTTCTCTAAGTGCCCCTTTAACCCCTCGATCATCTAATGGTCCAACTGACTCCCTCACAGGCTTTCTGCTTCAGATATATTTTTAAAAGTTTTTACTGTGAGTTTTTGCCTCTATGGCCAACTTCTTTTCAAATTCTCTTTTAGCCTATCTTATCAATGTCTTACAATTAATTTGCCAATACTTATGCATTATCCTGTTTTCTTCGGTTGGATCCTTCTTCCAATTTTTGAATGAAGATCTTTTGGCTAAAATAGCTTCTTTCACCTCCCATTTTAACCATGCCTGGTAATCGTTTTGCTTTCTTTCCACCTTTTTAATGTGTGGAATACATTTTGACTGTGCTTCTAGGATGGTATTTTTTTTAACAATGACCACGCCTCTTGCACACTTTTTACCTTTGTAGCTGCTCCTTTCATTTTTTTTCTAACTATTTTTCTCATTTTATCAAAGTTTCCCTTTTGAAAGTTTAGCACAAGAGCAGTGGGTTTGCTTACTGTCCCCCTTTCAGTCATTAAATCAAATTTGATCATATTATGATCACTATTGCCAAGCGGCCCCACCACCATTACCTCTCTCACCAAATCCTGTGCGCCACTGAGAATTAGATCTAAAATTGCTGCAGTCAAGATTTGCCCCTTCACTTGGCCTTACGGCAGTGGAGGTTTATCCATGGAAGCTCTGTATCTGATGTCATTACCTGAAGACATTGGGTGGAGCTACAAGAGCAGCTCTTTACCAGCACCCTGCCAAAGTGGTGTGCAAATTTGAATTTTTTCCTTTACCTTAATTTAAGAAGTTTGGTCTCACTTTCAAGTAAAGGCTCTCTTACTCTCTCCTGCTTATTTTTTTTTTTAATCTGTGATTCCTTCTGGCTGAATTGGAAAAAAGAGAAAAGGAACTGTTCGCCCTCCCCCACCTATGACGACAGGATCATCCTCTTATGCACGAGTTCTCCTTCAGGGCCTGTTCAGCTTGGCATGGAATCCCATGCCATTCTTTCTGGGAAATCCATGTCCTTCAGCCCTGATTCTCACATACCAGTGTTATTGTGCTGTGGTGTCAGCAAGTTCCTTGGAGTTATCTACACTACTTCAATGGGTGCAGAGTTCTACTTCATGGTGGGGGTCTTGCTTTGATTGAGACAAGACCAACTAGAGATACTCTCAAAGGCACCCTGAAATTTCCCCCTACTAAAGCTTCACGCCTCTCGATGACCAAAGACAGAGCTTTTTCGATAGCTGGCCCATCTATCTGGAATAGCATCCCTTCAAGTCTCAGAGTGGAGCCTTGCCTGTTAACTTTTAGAAAAAGACTTAAAACCTGGCTCTTTCACCAAGCCTTCACCGACCCACCAGACAATCACTAGTTGTCCTTCATGCTTACCCGTTATGATGATTATACTCACGAATGGACTCTGACTCTCCCAGGTTAAAGCACCATTAAGCTTTAACCCGTACGCCCTATGGCATCACTTCATATTTATTTCCTGCCTTATCTTCTTTCCAGCTTGTTGCAAGCTTCCAAGTTCTCTTCCCTGTTGATTGTAACTTTGACTCATTCCTACTTACTGTTTATCTTTCGTTTACTTGAATAGTTACCCCAGTTTTTTATTCTTGTTAATTGTAAACCGATCCGATATGGTTATTTACTATGAAAGTCGGTATATAAAACTGTTAAATAAATAAATATAGCTTGGAGTACTAATGAGACTCTGGAAATTCTGATTTTGGGAACTGTTTCTGAAATTCCAGCTCTTGAGACCTCTCCACAGATAACTTTAGAAACACTTTGGATTGCCATTAAAGGTTTAGGACAGTGTCTGGGGTGTAAATTAGGTACTATAAATTCAACTGTTGTACAAGTTCACGCTCAAGACTGTAGACATGATTAAGTGATTAAAAGTAATTTTGAATGCATTTCTTCTTTAAAGAAACAGTATGAGTCTCTATGGAAATGTGATTTGTTTTTTATTAAAGGTCAGAAAGTTCTACAAAGTAAATTGGAAGTCCTTGAGAATAATTCTAGGAAATTGAATTTGCGTATACTTAATTTTCCTAAATCCTCTAGTGTTTCCCCAATTGAATTGTTAAGGAAATTTTATGTTGAGGTTCTTACAGTTCCTCTTGATTTGGTTCCTCCTATTACTAAAAGGGATATACATTCATTTTGGACAAATTAGGAAATTTCAATGAAATTGCCTAATTCGTCCTGCTTTGGGAAACCCGAAAAATGAACAGAATTTTTCTGAAATTTCGGAAAAAATTGGTTTTTGGGTTAGCGTGCACTAACGGGAGTTAGTGCATGCTAACTCCCTGTTAGTGCGCGCTAACCCAAAATTTTGGGTTCCCTGAAAAAAAAAAGCCTGAACCGCGGGAAAAACAAAATTTCCTGCAGTGGGCTTCGCACATCTCTAATTACTAAATCATTTTATTTACGCATTTAATCGGATGGGGATGTTAGAGGTCATTCTTCATTGCATGCTGATGAATTGGAAAATTTGACAGGTTGTTTACAAGAATCCCAGATAGTTGTTCAGGGCACTGCTACTCTGCTTGTAGTTTTTGCTATGGAACATGATTGTGTGTGAACTCTGAAAATCTTTTTTTATTCTTCCAATAAGGCCAATTGTCACCCAAGAAAACTCTTATTTCCTGATGTCACTAAAGTGACCCAACTGAGATGGAAGTTATTTATGGCGAAAAAGCAGTGGGCCGGATTTTAAAAGGGTTACGCGCATATGCGCGTAACCCTTAAAAAAAACCCTTGCGCGCGCCGAACCTATTTTGCATAGGCTCAGCAGCGCGCGCAAGCCCCGGGACAAGTGTAAGTCCCGGGGCTTCGTAAAGGGGTCGTGTCGGGGGCGTGTCGGGTGGACGGTGCACATTTTGGGGCGGGGTAGGAGGTGTGTCGGGGGCATGACACTGGCCAGGGGGCATGGTCGAGGCCTCTGGACCATCCCCTGGGTCGGGTGATGGCACGCCAGCAGCCCACTGGCATGCGCAGATTTACGCCTGCCTCAGGCAGGCGTAAATCTGCCAACAAAGGTAGGGGGGGGGGTTTAGATAGGGCTGGGGGGGTGGGTTAGGGAGGGGAAGGGAGGGGAAGGTGAGGGGAGTCAGAAGGAAAGTTCCCTCTGAGGCCGCTCCGATTTTGGAGCGGCCTCGGAGGGAACAGGCAGCGCGCGCCGGGCTCGGCGCACACAGGTTGCACAAATGTGCACCCCCTTGCGCGTGCTGACCCCGGATTTTATAAGATACTCGCAGCTACGCGTGTATCTTACAAAATCCGGCGTACGTTTGTTCGCGCGCTCATAAGTTTATAAAATCTACCCCAGTGAGTATTAAATACTGGTGCAATATTCTTTCTACAATTTCCTTGTAAGTATATTATTAAAATGGCTTCTAGTAGTTTTATCTTTTTTAATCCTGATCAGTTGGAAGGTTTTCTTCTAAATCGAGAAAGATCCTCTCCTGTTCTTCCTTAATGTTGCAATGCCATTATTATTAATTGTGATTTATATTATTGATTTACTTTGCTATATCCTATCCTTTTATTATTATTATATAAGTCCTCACAAAGTGGTGTTGCAGGTTAATATTTCAAATGGATTTTGTTTTCTTTATTCTTTGTTTAATTTCCTTTTGTTTATCTGAGTTCTGGTTTTGGATGCCTTTTGTTAGATTTGTTAAATGTGAAAAATTCTGAAAATAAAGAATTAAAAACAAAAAAAAAGAAATGTATATATTAAATGGATGAGGATCTTCCAGGGGATCAGTGGCAATGTACGATTCTTGCTATATTTTTTGTGATTTTAGCTCCATTCCCCAAGACTGTGTCTCAGCTGCTTAAAAAAAAAAAATAAATGAGTTTCTCTCCCCGGCCCTTTCTTCTCCCTCCCCTGGGTAATCGCATCCACTTACAAACTGTTCACCTATTGATATTTCAATTGCCCAAGGCAGGAGTTACAGTGTAAACACTGTTCAGCTCTTTCTATTCCAAGCATGAGGTATGTAAATATGAGATATACTCTCCACTTTAGCTGAAAAATGTGGAAGATAAGTGCTGATAAGTGATGAATGTGCGGGAAAGATGCATGAATGAAGCCATGATTGGCACAACCTCCTACAAAATTTCAAACTTGTGTTAATTTAGCCCCTGCCGCCTTTTGGGGCCTTAATTCCTGGAAGCAGGAGACACAGATTTATGTTTCACCTTTCCCGAACCCTGTTTAGGCAGGAGAGTGATGGTCTTAAAGGGTCCAGGGGATCCAAACTCCTCTTTTTTTTTTTATTGTGTGCCGGGAAACATTTAAACTCTGATTTCCATGTGGTGCTCATCCTTCTCTGTTTTCCTCGCTGCACCCGGAGGATGCTTTTCAGCCCCCTGTGTATAGGAGTGCACGGTTACGAGCAGGCTGTCATTGGAGGGAGAGAGTGGGAAAGGCCCTTGCTCGACACCGGCTTTCATGCGGGATCCACTCTTCTCTTCAGAAGTGAATAAAGGCCAAAGGGGGCAGCGCCCGAACCCTACCTTCCAGTCTTCCTCCGTGTTTCTAAACAAGAAGTGGCTGATGCCCTACACCGAGCCACCCATTCCCACCTACTTAAAAAAAAATAAAGACCAGCCCCCAAATCCCCTTCTCAGTCCTTCTCCTGCTTTTAAATAAAAAAAACCACACCCCTCCCCTCCCCCTCTTTCAAAATAAAGTCACCTATCCCCACTCATTTCTTTTCCCCTCCTTATTCTGTCTCCCCCTCCCCACCACTCCCAGGTAGGGTGAACAACTGCCCGGTTTTCGACTGGACAGCCTGGTTTTGCAGCCAGCTGTACAGCATCTGGTTACAATGGTAACTGGAAACTTGAAAACCCGGTCAAAAAAAGATCAGTCTAACCCTGGCCAGTAGTTAATTGGCACCAATCAGCTGCCTGCTCTTTTGTATTTTGGCAGCTTGCACAACCGCAGAAGAGCGTTTCTTCATGTTTGAACTTCCCTGGCTTGTATCTCTGGCAACTTCTCCCCTATTAGCTCAGCAGGCACAGCCTGAGTTTCTGACCAAGAGACTGCCCCTCCTCCTGTGACAGCTTAGGTGTCCTACAAGACCTGCCTGCTGCAGTGACCCTCATGATTTGCCTGCCTGCATGGGCCAGGGGGTCCGTCCCAGAGCTGAATTCAGCACACATGCTGCGATCCCGTGTGCCTAAGCCTCCCACCTCGGCTTACACCCTGTCTGCTGCAGCAGCAGCTTTATTCTCCGACGCCAGCCTAGCATGCCTCCCTCTCTCCTTCCCGGGGACTACCATCCTGTCCCTCACAGTCAGCGCAACCCTGGCCCTTGCACAGGCCCACCATAGCTTTCCTGCTGCTAGTACCCTTATTTACTGTCTGTCCCCCTCCCTCCCATGATAGGCAGGTCTCATCTCAAGCTGGGCGCCTCCCTCAGGCACAGTCACCTCATGCTGCCATGTGTTTTCTGCCTTCTCTTTCGTTACTGGATGCTGTAGCAGAGGGAGACAGAAGTCAGTTAAAAATGTTTATAGTGTAAAAAATATTAAGGAAACCCAAAGTTGGTGTCATGTATAAATTGTGTGGTATACAAGTATAGAGACTCTTCTGTTTTCCCTTAACCTCCCTTCCTGCCCCTCCATGTATAACAGTAATTTATATAGAATGTGTGTGTTTCAGTGAAAATAGGCAGGAAGGAGTGCGTGTGAGAGCATGTCAGAGCATTTGTGTGAGAGTATGTGAGAGGGAGCATGTGTGTGAAACACATGTGGGCATAAGTTAGAGAGGTACAGGGAGCATGTGTGTATATGTTGTCAGTGTGTCGGTCCTTGTGAGAGAGAGGGACTGTGTTTATGAGAGAATATATGTATTTGTATATGAGAAAGAGGAGGACGTTTGTGCGTCTCCTTCACCTCCTCCCATCCCCCAATAATCTGTGACAATTGTGGGGTGACTGGAAATTAAAAGTTCCCAGATATGGAGAGGAGGAGGTTTTAAAATTGTTATTAGTTTTATTTATAGGTGTAATTTGATGGGTCTGTTGATCTGAAATATTTTATTGATGTATGGAAAATATTATAAACATTTTTTAAGTTAAAATAAGTATCTTAATTATTGGACATTCTATTCATCATTTGTTTTGAAATATTAATTATTTTTATCAGAATTGGTTTACTATTAGGATTCATGTTTTATATTTCTTCATTTTATTATTTAATGTTTTATTAGATGTTTTTGTTTTTCCATTATTGCACTGCATATAGAGTTGGGGTTTCCAATTCAGTTTTTGTTTGCATGTTTCTTTTTCTTTATTTTCTTTTTTATTGAATTTTCAATCAAATATAAACAAGAAATCTCTTGATTTTGTAACAATGGAGTAGAAATCATTTTACAGGGAAAAATAAAGAGTTACACTTGTTATTCTATAAGTGATATATTATTACCATCTCCATGAAATAAAGGAAAATTTGGAGAAGCATCGTATCATGAGCGATAAACAAATAACATAATAAGTAAAGAGAAAAAACACTGAACCCCTCAGTAATAACTTATATAGCCAGTGTTACATTCCTCACAAATCTCTTTAGTTGTTCCAGGTCGATAAATATATAATTTCTCCATTATATTTAATGTCACATCTACAAGGGTATTTTAACAGGAAACGGTCTCCCTTGGCAATCACCTTCTTGCCTAAGAGCCAATAATTTTTCCTACGTTGTTGTGTACACCTGGCTAAGTCTGGGTATACATAGACACTAGCCAAATATACCCAGACTCTTTGCCCATAGAACATTATCAGTCTAAAATGAAAGACCAATTTTAAGACATTTTCTCTGTCCGAAACAAATGCCAAATGAACCAGTAATGTCCCTCTGTTTTTTTACTTCAATATCCTCCTGAGAGTTTTGAAGAAAATCAGATAAATTAATAGAGGCTTCCACTTGAGATGTTCTTTCTTTCTTCTTTATCATCCATTTTAGGTTGGCTTTGTTCCTTCTTATATCCAATGTGGAAGGCTTTAACTATAACAGGCATACATTGCTCAGGAATTTTTAACACCTGAGTTATGTGATTTTTAAACAATTCCACCGGACTCAGCTGCTTAATTATAGTGGGAAAATTCACTGTTCTCAAGTTCAGGGCCCGCGTGGTATTTTCATGTTTGCATGTTTCTATTTAAACTTTATGATCTCTTTATTCTACGTTTGGCTGGTGTCTGTGTGTGCTTTGCCTGTGTGACTGAGGGGAAATATTCTGCTAGTATGTAGCTTATGTGAAGGAATCTACATCAGCTTGGCTGGTTCTTTTTTCTTAATAGGAGATGTATTGGAGTTTTAGGGCTTGGTGTAATATTTGCATTGTTGCCTTTTCATGGATACGATTGTGCTGGTAATTAGTTCTTTTTTGGTAAGGGACGTTTACTATATTAGTAAACTCATGGCTCTTTGAGGCCAAGCCTATACCCAACATATGTTATAATAGGCTTAATATATGGGTTCCAAGTGAACATGATATAATATAATATGCAAACTTATGCAAAAGAGGGGAAAGAAATAAACACCACTACCCCCCTGCCCTCAAGTATCCAATCATGGTCTGTTGAAAAGTTGGTAACCCTACCCCCAGGACCCCTTAAAAAGTGTCATGGATGCATGGAACAGCCTCTCTGTGGATGTGGTAAATTCAAGCAAGCATGGGAGAAATGCAGGGGACTTCTGAGGGAGTCATAGGGAATGTAAAGCTGAATTAATTGAGTGGATGGGCAGACCAGAACGGCCATCGGGTCTTTTTCTGCTGCCATGGTTCTCTGTTTCTATGAAAAATTGCCCCTGCGTCTGATGACGCTAATTGTTAAAGTAATGATTGACGCCAAGGTAAGCGTGTGCCGTTCTGCCCCTCAGCTTGGGGGTGTTCTGGGGAGTTAGGAGGAAGGGTCAGAGGGCTATAGGGGAGTGGGGAGGTAAATGTAATCATGTTTGGTTTTTTTTAAGCAAGAAAAGGGATATGGGGAAGTTTGGGGCACAGATCATTTTTGGAAAAAAAAACCAAAAAACATGTAAGGGGGATCTAGAAAGATGTTCTGGGTGCTGGGAAGGTGGATTGGGTGGGGGATGATTCAGAGCACTAGCTACTTAAAATATAAAAAAAGAAAAGCTTGCAAATGTTTTTATTTCACCCAGCAAAACAAAACAGGTAAAGGAAAGCAAGGAAGTGCTGTAATACTGTAAATGTGACAAATAGCAGGTTACTAGAAAAGAAAAATAGCAGCTAAACCAGGGTGACTCCTCAATCCGTAGAAAAGATTAGACTGCTGCGCTTGCTGGAATACAGAACACGACTTGCAGCATAGCAGGGGTCAACACGGAGAGAATATTGAGGTCTTCAATAAAAAGCCATAGGTAGAGAAAAAGATGGAACACACATATAAAAAAGCTTTCCGCTAAATCTGTTCAGAGGTGTGGTTATTAGTTTTGGAAGGTCTAAATCAGAGGCATTAGCCAAGTCAATACTGGATGATATAGACGAGACTAACATCTTGTCAATGTGATGAGCTGGAAGACTTTTCCGACTTCATTCCCTATTTTATTACTGTTATCTTTTGTGGAGTACAGGGCTAGCAGTCAACAAGTAATAAACACAAGAGTACTGGCAGCCTTGTGTCAGAGAAAGAAAGCTTCTTGGTGGTTCTCTAAAAAAACGGACATTCAGGCAGAGTTTGCAACCTGCCAGAAGAATTAAATCTTCAATTAAGTATGGATGGGTGGGCATCGTATAAGCCTTGATTCTGTGTAATGTCGAGATATGCAGAAAATTGTGTTCAAGACTAAAGCAATTATGGACCATTACCCCCATGTTTTGCATGAATGGAATCTGTGAGAGCCAGTTTGGTCATGCCTGACGATGATTATTTACAGTCGTTAGTGAAGCACAAATGTACAATTTATCATTTCATAAATATCCCATGAATATTCAGCAGAATTAATGGCGTGGTAAACACAGTTGCCAGAGACAGCTTTTTACAATATTTTGGCAGTTTAGAAAAGAAAAAGTGGAAAACAGTTGAAAAATAGCAAAACTTTATTTCTGGCAATTTTTCCCGCTTTTCACTCAAAATGTTTTCCTTAGTTTTTTGTGAGGTGAAACATTTGCACATTGTTGGCTGGCCAAGGCCTTTTGCATAATGGATAAAAGTGCCTGAACCATGTCATGCAGAGGGGGAGGAAAGTTTTCACACCTAATTACTAGTTATTTGGGTATAATATTTTGAAAATTGTCCAATCCCATTAGATTTCCAACTTATTTGCTCATAAATTGTCTTTATGTGATGTGATATATTGTTTGTTTATTGTATCTCACCTATAGTTCTACAGGTATAAAGTGAGAAATTAATGTAAATAATATATACATGATTAAATTAGTAAATAAATGAAATCCTGTATCTTAAACTCGATGCACATACATGACTATTATCCAAGTCATATTAGGCTATATTTTTGAGATTTTGATCCAGTCAGAGATTTGAGTCAAACTGCAATTGCCTTAAATGTAACTAATCAGATTTGTGGCCTATCCCCTTTCAAATCATTATTTGACTCTTTCATTTTGTATGGGCTGTGGTTATAGTTTATACAGGTTCACCCATTCCTGGCTTTATATTCGCTTCTTGATCAAGTGCTGACCAGGATTACATTTATCTCAAACAGGCTTCTCTTGCAAGGGGTGGAAAATGTTGTGGCATATTTTATCTATGTTTTCATATATGTTTTCAATTGCTTAAAATTCATAAAAGAGAAACTAGTAATGAAAATATTTTCCCCTGTCTCTATCTCTAGCCACCTCTCTCCTTCCTCCTCTTTTCTTTACTTCACGGCCTGCTTTCTCACTTGGGTGACTAGGGACATGGACTCCACCAACAGCCAGATCCTCTTCCAGCCTTTGGCAGCTGGTGCAATGTCTCCGTCTAGTGCCCTTGGTCACCTGTAGCCTTCAGTACTTGGTGGGAGCCCAGCATGCCACTGCTACAGCTGTCAGTGTGCCACCAGTACTGGGATCACTTGCCGCTGCTTCTCTCATTGTTGATGTGTACAGGAGTGAGTTTCAGTATATTAAGTCCATCTATCAAACAATAGGATACAGGCCGATTTTAGGCCACGTGCTTTGGTAAAATGAAACATGCAACAGGTTCATTTAATATGGAATAAAAGAAAAGTAAAGTATCTCCTCCTTTTATTGATTGTGCAATTTTCTTTCTTTTGGGGTCAATTTTAAAAGGCGTGTGCTTGTGCCCATGTGTGCGTGGTCCTCGACGCACACACATGGGCGTGGCTATTTTATAATGAGTACGTAGGCGCACGCATGTTAGAAAATATGATTCCCGCCGTCGCGTCACGCCCCCCTGACACGCCTCCCTGATGACGCGCCGGTTGCGACACGCCCCCACAGGAAAGCCCCGGGACTTACATGTGTCCCGGAAGCCTATGCAAGATAGGCTCGGCATGCGCAGGGGGGGTTGGGGTAGGTTTTCGGGGGTTACGCGCGTAATGTACGCACATAACCCTCTGAAAATCTACCCCATTATACAGCTATCACAGGCATAACATCAAGTGTAACTATTTCCGGCATTAAATCCCGTGATAGCATGTATTATATTATCTCACACAACATTAAACAGCTCTCATTTCCATGTACTCTGCCCAAACACCTCCCACTTGAATTAAAATTTTCAAATTTGCATACACTTTTTTATTTACCAACATATCACATTGGTTTACATTCAGGTACTGCAGGTATTTCCCTATCCCCAGGGGGCTTACAATCAAACAGGTCTATCCAGTAAAGTGCGGCCGCGTTTACCTCGCTCCTAACCCACGTTCTACTCACTTTCCGGCCGCGTTAGCCCTTCCTGCGATCCACAACCCCCTTTAACCTACCCTTACTGCGTCCTAAAATCCCCGGGCAACCACTTCCGCACGCGGCATGTATATTGCATGTAAACGAGCGAATTAGCTATTCCCTCCCATACAGTAACGCGCGCCCCGACTATTCCTATTTTACCCTGCTGTTTTGCCGCGCGTTTAACCTGCTAACTTACCGCCTACCTCTCCTGCCTCCAGCTGCTCGCGAAGATGGACGCCTGCACGGCCGCTGAAGACGTGGCATCACAGCATGTGACGTCACGTCTTCAGCGGCCGTGCAGGAGTCCATCTTTGCGACCAGCTGGAGGCAGGAGAGGTCGTCCGATGTCCGGAGGGGGGTGCAAAAAGTAAGTCGCTTCACCGCTTTATACTGCCAGTCCCTTCTTCCCTCCTCCCGGAGCAAGGCAGCTTTTCGCACCCTGCTTCGGGAGGAGGGGAGAGGGGACTGGCACGGGGGAAGCCACGATGTCCGGAGGGGGGCTGCAAAAGTAATTTGCCGAGCGTAGGATTGCCCGTCCTCTCCCCTCTCTCTCTTGCAACTTTTTTTTTCGCTTTTTTTTTGCTTCGGGAGGAGGGGAGAGGACTGGGGCTGCCCCGGAGACCAGCATCCATGGACGCGGCCAGGGCAGGTGAGCGGGGGCTGGGGGAAAGCTTGCTGCCTACCCTTACCCCTGCCTCTAACACAGGGTAGGCAGCAAGATTTCCCCCAGCCCCCGCTCACCTGCCCTGGCCGCGTCCATGGATGCTGGTCTCCGGGGCACTATCCTTTGATGCCATCCACTCAGCTAGTTTCTAATCCAGTCAAGTCAATCTAGGTCCAAGCCATTTTCAATTCATTTATAAGTCTCCTATGCAGAATTGCATCAAAGGCCATGCTGAAATCCAAGTACACTAACACCCTAATTTTTGATGGTCTGCGCATGCAAATTCCGGGGGATATGCACGTGGCTGGACCCTGCATGCGCCAAGCGCATCTTAGAAAGGGCCCGGCCATCACCTATCCCCCAGTATGCGCAGAAGTGCCAAGCAAGCAAAAAGGTCCAGGGCAGGGCAGGGGATGACCAGGACAGCGGGCATTAGGCCCTGTCCCGGCGAAGCGCATATCGGCCAGGATGCAGTACTCACTTCTCCTCCAAAGAGGAAGTTAGTACTGAAACAAACAAAAAAATATGGTAGATAGGGTTAGTTTAAGGGTCAAGGAGAAGATGGGAAAAGGGAAGAAGGGGAGGTAGGGGTTAAGGAAAATTCCCTCCCAGTCCGCTCCTTAATTGGAGTGGACTGGGAGGGAACTGGGCAAAGGCCTGATTGAGGCGATGGGCGTACTTCATAAAATTCCCCCCTTCCTGCGCATGTGAGTTGCAATCCGCCCGGATATGCGCGCCAATTATAAAATCAGGCACGCATTTGTGCGTGGATATCGTATTTTATAACATGCGCACGGCATGGGAACCAGGTGCACTAGGCCATGCGCACACAGGTTTTAAAATTGACCCCTAAATCTATTGCTCTTCCTTGATCCAATTCTCTGGTCACCCAATCAAAGAAATTAATCAGGCTCACCTGACAAGATTTACCTCTGGTAAAGCCATGCTGCCTCGGATCTTGCAATCCAATTGCACTATCCTCTGTTTTAGCAGTGATTCCATTAATTTGGTCACACAGAGGTCAGACTAGCAGGCCTAGAGTTCCCAACCTTCTCCTTACTTACCCTTTTATGAATAGAAACCACAACTGCCTGCTCCAGCCTTTGGAGCTACTCCGAACTCTAAAGAGGCATTGACAAGGACAGCCTGCAGTGGTGCAGAACATCTCTAAATCCCCTTAGTACCCTCAGATGTATCCCATCCATCCCTACCATCTTATCTACTTTAAGTTTAAGTAACACCGTTTTGAAAATCATTTGAGGTTTACCTCATTTCCAATCTTGTTTGCGTTTGTTTTATGTGATCCAGCTCCAGGCCCGTCCACAATGAACTACTAAATACTTTTTCTATTTCCTCATCAGCCTCTACGTATTCCTTCCCTTCACCTCTGGGTCTCACAATGCCACTTTTGCACTTCCTTCTATCACTAACATATTTAAAAAAAGGTTTTGTCCCCCATTTTACCATATTTGCTATTTTCTTTCTTCTATTTGAATTTTTCCATTCCTTATTACTTTCCCAGCTTCTCTTCATTTTTCCAGATATTGAAACCTGTCTTCCTCTTTCTGTAATCTCTTATAATTTAGGAATGCTAACCTCGTCTCCTTTACCTTTTCAGCTACTTTAGAAAAACACAGCGGCATGTTTTCCGCTTTTCTTTACTTTTCTGATAAAAAAAATGAGTTGCCCTTATGATAATTCCTTTTAATTTTGCCCATTGCTTTTCTACCTCTCCTAGATTTTCCCATCCAACTAATGACTCCTTGAGATACTTCCCCACTTTCAAGAAAGTTAGTTTTCCTGGTCCAGCACCCTCACTTTTGAATGAATCTTTATCTCTTCCACCTTAATACTGAACCACACCATCCAATGATCATTGAGGGAGTCCTCAGAAAGAATGAGACCCGCCCACAAAATGACATCATCATGCTAACGGCAGAGCCGGTAAAAGACGCCGTTCCATCGGGCAGCGAGGGTGAGGGGCAGCCCACTAGCATCGGGTGCCCTGAGAGACAATCCCGGGCTGAAACAAACATAAAAAAAAATGAAAAAGAATCGCCATGAAACTGAAACTGACAACGGAGGGAGTCCTCAGAGAGAATGAGACCCGCCCAAAAAATGACATCATCATGCTAACGGCAGAGCCGGTAAAAGACGCCGTTCCATCGGGCGTCGCGCGCCAAAGGGGCGCGACAAAGGGGCTTTCCCCTTTGTGCTCCCCTTTGTGCTAACTTTCGTGCTTTGTGGAAAATAAGTTTAGTTATGTTTGTTATTTAATTAACCTCTATTAAGCTGTCTAAAAAGTTTGCTTTTACATTTTTAATTCTAGATGTTCTATGTATCCGACTAAGGAATTATATTTCCTGCTTGTTCAGTTTGCAATGTAAACCGGCCTGATTTGCATTTTATGCAAGAAGGTCGGTATATAAAAATTAAAAATAAATAAATAAATAAATAAATCATTGGATCCCAGCTAATCATCCACTACAACATCAGAGATACTGTCCCTATTGGTAAGCACAAGGTCCTCCATGCCCTCTTCCATGTAGGTTCTGTTATCAATTGACCAGATATCCCTGTTTCTTGAAGACCCCACAGTCAGACTGTCCCAATCAACATCTGGCAGATTGAAATCCTCTAGCAATATCACCTCCCCTTTCATAGCAATTTTGTAAATATTCTCCATCCATTTCTTCCTTCTGTGATGGAGGTCTGTATTTTATATCTATATAAATGGGTGCTCTATTTCCTATTTCTAGATTAATCCGCAGTACCTGCTCCTTACCTCATAAACCCAGCAATGCTGTTGCTTTAATATTGCTTTTATATATAATTCCATGCCTCCTCCCTTCCTTCCTACTTGGTCTTTCCTGAATTGATTGTAGCCCGATTTAACTGTATCTCAGTCATGGCTTTCTGGGTGCCAAGTTTCCATGACAGCCACTATATCTAAATCGGACTTTTCAGTGACTGTCTCTAGATCTGAGACTTTATTTCTCATACTATCAGCATTAGTGTACATGGTATTCCAAATATTGCCCTTTATTCCCATTTCTCCCATTTCTCAAAACAAAAATTGTTTGTTCAATTTGTTTTTAATTTTATACTGAAATCTAAGGGTGAAGCAATCTTTAGGCCCCAATGATTCACAGTAAAATAGAAAGCAGGCAAGAGCCAGATTTTATCATTCAGGCTTGGGCCTAGGCCTTGGCAATGGCACCCAGCCTCTAGCCTGAGCCTAGGTCTAGGCCTCAGCAATGGGACCCAGCCTTGTGCTGGTCTCCATAGTTAGGACTAGGCCTAGACCAGAGTCTCCATAATTGGACCTGACCTCAGGCCTAGTCTTTTGTGATGGGTCCTGGCTTTAGTCTGGGCCTTCTGCATTGGGAATAAGTCTAGGCCTGGGCCTCAACAACAGAAACCAACCCCAATCTGGGTCCTGGCATCAGACCCAGTGCTTAGTAATGGGACCTAGACTCAGGCTATACCCTGGCATTTGGCCTAGGTTTAAGTTTGGGCCTCAGTTACAGGACCCAGTCTCTGATCTGGGCCAAAATCTGAGCCTCGGTGATGCTACCAGGTATCAGTTGAGGTGCCAGCATTGTGCATGGGCCTCGGCACTGGGCCTAAGCCTCATTGACAGGACCAGTCTGAGGCCTTGTCCCACCAAAGTTCTCTCTTTTTCTTTTTATATAGAAAAATGAAAATACCTGAAAATGTTTGGGTATTTTTGTCAGAGGCTATTTTTGGTTCATTTCATATGGGATTAAATGAAAATGGTCTAATTCAATGCGTTTTACACATTTAATGAGATCCCTAGTAGATATATTCTATATCATTTGATGTAGTGTAAAAGTAACCTTGGATCTAAGAGGTTTCATTTATTTGTTTATTTTCCCATATGTTAATTTTTCCATACCCTGTTCTATTGTTAACACCCATGTTGGCTTACCTTTCTATTCATTCAACTGAAACAGTAACCTGAAAATGAAATGTAGAATACTGACACATGCTTTTGAGGTTTGTCAATTGTATTCTGGGCCTGCTGTGAATGAAGATAATTCAGCTAAGGAGAGAAAAGAAAGGAACTGAACCATTTAATCTTCTTATTCTGATAATTGCATGCTGTGTTCATTCTTAAGAGTTCATACTTTTCATTACTTTCATAAGACAAGCTTACTAGAGCTGCCATTATTCCTACTAGTTGTGCGTCAAATTGAAAATGAATTCTGTTATTTCTGTGTCAAGCATTGTGAATACCATATCATTCCAATGACTATATTGTGAATGGTATACTGAAGAGCTTTCATCTGCTATAAGATTTCACTTTTAAGAATCTCTTTCCAAAATCTTCATGGTCTATGTTAAACCTACATTTCTTCTTAGCAGGGTGTGCTGACTGGAATGTCTGCAATAGTGGTTTTATTTGATGATTTCCATTTTCTTATACGAGAGACTGCATTCTACTCAAAACTGATGTGGTTTGTTCTGTGTTACTTCAGCCTGTATCCTGCCTGTAAACATGGCTAAAATATATCCTTTACGAAAGCATCCCATTAATCATGTCAACTGCCCCGATCAATAAATCACATTAAATAAGGAACTGTGCTACTCTAGCTACCCTTGCTTGTTCTGATGTGCTTGCTAGCTGACATGCTTGGTGTAGAGCAGTGTAACACAAACATTTTACTGTTGAGGACCCCTTCATTTTTTATGGGTCTATCAAATACTTAATATTGGTGAAAGTTGCACGTTCCCTCTTCCAGTCCTGACAGAACGTCAAGAAACATCTTGGATTTTTTTTACTCTGAAATTAGCTTTGGGAGTCAGAGAGTTTGCTATACCTGAAAGTCCCAAGACAAAAAGGTCAGTGGAATCTCTAGGTAGAAGTAGATAAGATTAGGTATGAAAGAGAGCAAGTCAAAGTAACATTTGCACATTTGAGTAAAATAAGGGAGCCATGGGAGTGGAAGCCCCAGCTTATTGTTTTTCACTATTTGAGATGACCCAATTAAGTAATATCCGGACTCCAAACTCTCCCAATGAGGTCATCACAGGCTGACCTCAAAAGGTAGCCTGCCACAGGGGTGGAATGCCTCCAGTGGGATGCATCTGAAAGATGAATTTTAAAAGCTGGATGTGAGCCAAAATCGAGCGTTGGGCATGCATCTGGCACTTGCATGGGCACATACACCTACAAGTGCCAATGCATGAATATCTCACTGACTCAAAAAGGGGCATGGTGTGGGCATTCCAGGGCAGGACCAAGTGATGTACGCACAAGTACCTATATGCCAGAGCACACACCAAGATCCAGTGCCACATAGCCTTACTTCTGCTATGAAAGAGGTGTTAGTTTTAAAAAAGGTTAAAGGGGAGGTTGAGAGGAGAAAGAGGTAGTAATTACCTGTTTTGCAGTCAGCTGAGATATCCAGGGGTAAGCTATCTGTGCCCCGACAGCACAACAACACCAGCCTGCAATTGCCGACGCCGGAGGGACATGTCCGAGGCCGGACCCAGAAGTGGGTCCCTATAACTGGAACTCCTTGTCTCCCACTCCTCAAGGTTGAGAGGAGAAAGAGGTAGTAATTACCTGTTTTACAGTCAGCTGAGATATCTGGGGGTAAGCTATCTTTGCCCCGACAGCACAACAACACCAGCCTGCAATTGCCGACGCCGGAGGGGCATGTCCGAGGCCAGACCAGGAAGTGGGATTTTACTAAAAAATTGAACATCTTACGGTGCGAAGCTGCCGCCGGCGTGCTACTGAAGCCATGCGCACTTAAGGGGTGTGTGGCTAAGCTGGGCTTTGCCGGGCTTCAGCTGGATTCGACAGGATAACTTTTGGCGTTGGATAAGTGATTATTATATGTGAGTCTTACTTCAGGTAGGACTCCAAGTTTTGTTTTCTCTTAACCTCCCAGCCTCCCCAGGTTCTTATGGCCTGGATTGGCCACTGTTGGAAACAGGATGCTGGGCTTGATGGACCCTTGGTCTGATCCAGTATGGCAACTTCTTATGTTCTTATGCTTCAGTATTCACTGAGGAAGATGTAAGAGATATACCTGAAATGATAGGTGATGAGTCAGAGAAACTGAAACAAATTTTAATAAATCTGGAAGATGTACTAGCCTGGGCAAACTGACAAACTATAGAATAGCAAATCACCTGGACTAGATGGTATAAATCCCAGAGTGCTAAAGAACTGAGAAATTAAATTGCGGACCTGTTATTGGAAATTTGTAAACTATCAATAACATAATCTATGATACCTGAAGACTGGAGGGTTACCAATGTAAAGCCAAGGAGTGATCCAGGAAATTACAGACCAGTAAATCTGACATCTGTGCCAGGCAAACTGGTAGAAACTATCTTAAAGAATAAAATTGCTGAACATATATGTAAACATAGTTTAATGGGACAAAGACAACATGGATTTATCCAAGGGAGGTCTTGTCTCACAAATTTGCTACATTGTTTTTGCGGGTGTAAATAAAGATGTGGATAAAGGTGAGACAGTTGATATAGTGTATCTGGATTTCCAGAAAGCATTTGATGAACGTCCCTCATGAAAGACTTAAATTAGAAAGTCATGGGATAGGTGGCAGTGTCCTATAGTGGATTGCCTACTGGTTAAAAGATAGAAAACAAAGAGTAGGTCTAAATGGTAAATTTTCCCAATGGAGAAAGGTGAATAATGCAGTACCCCAGAGATCTGTTATGGAACAACAACTTTTTAATATATTCATAAATGACCTGGAAATGGGAACAAGTGAGGTGATCAAATTTGCTGATGACACAGAATTATTCAAATTTGTCAAATCATAAGAGGATTGTGAGAAATTACAAGAGGACGTTGCAAAACTGGGAGACTGGCCATGCAAAAGGCAAATGAAATTCAATGTAGAGAAGAGCAATTTGATGCACTTAGGGAAGTGTAACCCAAATTATAGCTGCAGAATGCAAAGTTACACATTAGGAGTCACCACCTAGGAAAAGGATCCAGGTGTCATCATTGAAAACACTTTCAAATCATCTGCACAGTGTGAAGCAGCAGCCAAGAAAACAAACAAAAAGCTAAGAATTAGGAAAGGAATCGAGAATAAAACAGAGAATATCATAATAGCTCTGTATCACTCCATAGTATTGTGTGCAATCCGGCCACCACATCTCTAAAAAGATATAGTGACATTAGAAAAGGTCCAGAGAAGGGCGACCAAGATGATAAAGGGGATGGAACAATTCCTCTATGAAGAAAGGCTTATAGAAGAGACTGCTGAGGGAATATATGATAGAGGTCTATAAAATAAGGAGTGCAATGGAATGAGTAAATATTAATCATTGTGTGTCCCCTGGTCTTTTGAAAAGTACAAAGACCAGGGGTCACACAATGAAGTTACTGGGTAATATATTTGAAACTAACAAGAGAAAATATTTTTGTACTCATTGCATAATTAAGCTCTGGAATTCATTGCCAGAGAATGTGGTGAAAGCTATTAGTACAGCTGCATTCCAAAAAAGGATTGCACAAGTTCCTGAAGGAAAAGTCCATTAACCATTATTAAGATAGAGCTGCAGAAATCCACTGCTTATTCTTGGGATAAGCAGTTTGGAATCTGTCTACCTCTTGGGATCCTGCCAAGTACATATGACCTGGCTTGGAAACAGGATGCTGGGCTTGATGGACCTTTGGTCTGATGGACCTTATGTTTTTATGTTCTTGTGTTCTCTGTTGTTCAAGCTCTGAAGGCCTGAGCTCTGGCAGCAGCCCCCAGCCTCTCTCTGCTCTTCAGCCGCCGCTGGTCTGGTTCTTGCGGTGACCTCCAGCCTCTCTCTGTTCTTAAGCTTCCACCAGCCTGAGCTCCGGTGACGGCTTCCAGCCTCTCACTTTTCTTCAGCCACCGCCGGCCTGAGCTGAGGCAACCACAGAAGGGGCAGGCAGAACGAGGCCGATGTCACAGCAGCATTCTGAGAGAGGCATTTTTGTCACCTCAAAATTCTGCCACCTGAAGCAGCCTCCTCACCCTGCCTCATTTTAGAACCGCCCCTGCTTTCACAGGCTCCCTCTCTGTCTCTCACTAACTCCATTGCTCTCTAGTATACACACAATCCCATTCACACACTCTCACACACACACACACACATACATGTACAAACAGAGGCCCTGCTCATGGCCCACCATGTTTCTACTCCTCTCGGCCATAAGTGGGATGGGCTCCACTCGCAGCTCCACATGGCTACTCTTTGCCACCTCCTAATGGTGGCACCCTGGGCGACTGCCTAGTTCACCTATTGAGACCTGCTGGCCCTGCCTCTCCCTAAAACAGTATTGCCAACCCCTTTTATAGGCTTGCTAAAACCCACCCCCATTAAAGCTGAAACCAAACCTGGGGAAGGCCTAAACATTGCAAAAACTTCTATAACCTGGAAACCTGAAAGTAAATTAATTTGTTACAGAAGTACAACCATTGTTATATTCGCTTATAACTTATAAATGGTTACCTCCTTTAGGTCTAACTACTAACTCCTTTCCCAGTGAAGAGCAGCGCAACTATGTCCATCCTTCCACTAGGGTCCTGAGCACAGCTTTAACCTACTGAGGCTCCCTTCCTTTTCACCGGTGAAGGTTAGTAAGGTGGTTATTGTATCTTGCATGGCTTGCCACACAAGATGTGTATTCAGCATTGTCTTCCATGACTAGAGGAGGTCCTTCACAGGAAGAAGAGAGAACCATGGAAAGCCGGGGCGAGCATCAGAGAGGGGGCTCAGGTAGTATCCAACTACATCAGCTTAAAGGTTTTTGGAAAGTGTGCAGTGTGCAAGTTATTATTCTGATTGTTAAAAAGAGAGAGAGAGAGAGCAAATTTAAAAGACAATAATGAAAAACTGCTGTACGGTAATATTTTGATGAGGAAGTAAAGTGGATATTTTGCCCCTTGCTCCCACTCCCATACCTCTTCGTTTCCTCTTAGGAACTCCCTTGAATTAGTCCTTAATAAATAACCAAATAGTCCCAGTTAGTTCATGTGTAAGACATTTTGACAGGCACACGCTTGGAATAAAGATCAGTTTGAGGCAACATTATCCATGGTTGATTAGCTATAACAGATACTAAATTCTACTCACCCCCTCACTTTAACTGAGATAATATTTTGACAACAGCACATTAAAACACTGAGAGCAGAGCACACCTCTTGGGGATTAAGGATGAAGAAATTCACACACAAAAACTTCCCGTAGATATTGTGTGCTCTAGAAGTATCATAAAAATTGTCAAGGGACAGAACTGTTCTTGAAATACAGGACAAAAACATTGTGGGAAATATATTCTGTCTAGTCAAGGCCCACCAGCAGTATCTGTATCCATCAGTAAGAGATTTCGATTTTCATTTTATTTTTTTCAGAACTGGAATGCCTCATTAGTTGTATCATAGTGAAGATGAAATAGAGGGAGACTGTAATTTAGAAAAGAAATATCATTTTGTAAAATTTGTTTATCCAGGAATATTTTATATTCAGTGCCGCCTGGTTCTAAGGTATTCAACAGAATATTTAGCATTTTCATGTTATGAGACCTGAGCGTATTGTTTTTCTTCTCTTGTATTCTGTGACTTTAGAAATATAAAACTGTAGGCATGCCTTGGGTAAGGGAGGATATATATATAGATCTGATCCTTTATCTATCCATAAAAATAATGCCTGTTCATTCCAGGGAATGGGCAGGTACAATATGTACAGTACCTGCAGAGGCCATAAGCTGTCAGTATGAGAGCAGTGATGGCCCAGCAGCTGTATAGGAAGGAGCACGAGGCTGGAGGACCAGACCTTCAGAGATCCCCAGGCCCTGCCGGCAGAGGAGGAAAAGCAAAAGCTGGCAGCCAGAGTCAGGGGAGCAGTGTGAGAGGAGGGGGAGGGGGAGGGGACGCTGGGCTGAATGAGTAGGGAGGGGGAAATGGGGGTATCGAGAGTGAGGGAAGGAGGGCAAATGATACACGCACATCATGTCTTTTTTGCTTGGCATTTCAGTTGAAGGTCAAATACATATAATCTTTAATTTTAGTGACCTTCAACTAAAATACCAAGCAGCAAAAATAGTGAGATGTTGGCCAGAACCTGGATCTTACAAGTCATGAAAAAGCACCGAGGAAATGTTTATAGAATCCTTTCTACTGTTGGATCCTGGGCAAACAAAAAACCAAAACACTTTTATATTATTTTGCATTTCCTTTGAATTTTAACAGAAATTAATATTCATCCTATGTATTTATTCTGATGAGTGCTTACATATTTATATTTCTGAATGTTCACTCTTTATGGGAGCTGCTGATGCCCTTCGACACTAAAGAATTTTTCTTCTAGGGAGATTTGCATTTATTGTTTAATCTATGTTGTGTTTATTTATTTTATTTATGTGCATTGCTCTGAAAGATTTTATTGTAAAAACTGGATGGCGATTAATACGTTTTTATAAATTATTTAATAATAATTAATTGAATTACTGAAGGGAATTGGCACAAGGCTAGAACATTTTATCGTATTCCTTTTCATTTTATTCTCCCCTCATCCCTTTCTCGATGTGCCCCTTCCAGGATTGCATCATACTGTAGATATCTAGGAAGAAAAAAGAGGTGAGTGTGTGTAGGGAGGAGGTGGGAGTTGAAGAGGGGGAGAGGGTGACACTGAGAACTCCCTAATTGTAGATGGAGAAAGGCAAGTAATATTGACTCTAGGCTTACCTTTGAAAGCTTGTGCCTGTTACTCATCTACATGGAGAGCTGGGAATATGTGCACATATGTTTTACCTGGAAGGTAGCAGAGAGAGAAAGGAAGAACGGGAGAGAAGGGTCGGAAAAGAAAGATTGGGAGCAGTGGAAGAGCAGGAAGAATCAGGGGTAGGAGAGAGAGAAAAACAAGGTGATTGAGGGAGCTGTGGAGAGTGGGGTGATCAGAGATAGAGGGAAGATCAAGGGGCAGGGTGAAAGAATAGAGCGGATCAGGGTTTGAGGGTGTGGGGGTGTGGGGAAGAGGCTGAGAAAAATATCTAAACTTAGTCATGGCCTGCCCACTAATCCACGTTAAGCTCAGAGAGAGCAGAGTTCAACATTTCACAGGTGAATGGATCAAAATAATTAGGCTCTGGGTAAGCAGACTTCCACATATTTTAGATTATACAAACCATAGGGATGTGCATTCTTTTGAAACAAATGAGCTAATTGGACATTTGTTCTGAATGGAATGAATTGAAAATGGCCTCCCATGAAATTACCCAAACATTTTCAAACATTTATATTTGCATTTGCAAAATAAAAAAAAGGGCCTTTGGCATTGATGTTAGAGGCAGACAGTGCCATATTTTTGTATGGCCATCTCAGGGATGGCCAGAATGAATCCCATGTAATGACAAATTCAATAAAATGGCACTCGCCATCTCTGAGACTGACGCCAAAGTGACGTCACTTTGCTATCATCTTGTGGATCACTGGAACTATTTTTAAAAGGCAAACAATCAGGGCAAGAGTAAGTGGGTATTCATCTGCCCTTTAAATCATTGATTCCCAAACCTGAACTGGAAGACCTCCAGCCATTCAGGATTTCAGGATATCCACAATGAATATTTATGAGATAAATTTGTATGCACTGACTCCATAGCATGAATATTTGATCTCATGCATATTCATTGTAGATATCCTGAAAACCTGACTGGCTGGAGGTCTTCCAGGACAGGTTTGGTAAATCCTCTGCCTTAGACCATGCCTGATCCCACAGATGAGTAAGTGAGGTTCCTGGCTCCGTAAAATTGTACAGGTAGGATCAGAGGGCAGAAGGACCAAACAAGATTGTACCTCACCCCAGGCTAGATTTGTATGGGTGGGATTTGAGGTTGGAGAGCCCAGCAAGATCCTGGTTGGGTGTAGCTCCGCCCACCTGGCTAGGCCTAAGCCCAGTATAGTTTCTACTGGGTGGAAGGGTGATTGGAGGGTGTAGAGCAAGCTCATTTTTATATATGTGGGGTTTTTTTTGCATTGGGTACTTTTTTGCCTGTTTAATATTTGGAAACAAACCAAACTGAAAAAGCCCCCTCCAAAACAAAAACAAACAGACATTAAAATTGTACATGTGCTTATCCCTAATGGATCAAAACAGAATCTTCATGACCCCCTGGTATCTACTGAACATTTGGTGTTGAAAGGACATGCACTCATGCATCTCATAAGCCACTGTTTCCTTTGGAAAGTAGCCTAAAAAAAAGAGCAAAAGGGAAGATAAAAGGCTAGGATGAGAAAGGGGGATTAGAGTTTAAGAACTGGAAATGGAAAAAAAACCCACTATTATTTGTCATGTTTGCTTATCTTGTTGCTAGGTGCCCTTCCTATACTATGAAACCAGTGTACACTGTGCATTGCTTTCTATACCGGTTTCTACATTGTTCAGTTCACAGTTTCTATCTTCTTTATTTCCTACACCTCCAACATATGCACTGCAGTTCAGATCTTTCCTTGTAATCCACCTTGTGCTTCTTCTAAGAAAAGGCAGAATCTCAAAGGAAAACAAATACATGAATAAAGGGTGAAGCTTGGGAAAACAGAGCTCAAAGCTGCCCTCAGGGACTTGAAAAGTGCTGTATGACCACTGACAGTAACAAAGGAGATTTACTCATGCCTGGCAGGGGTAAGCACATATTAGATAAGAGAAAGAACATGACTGCCTTTTCTTGCCAGGTGTTTATCAGGACATTGAGTCCCATCAGCAAGTAGCCTTCGAGACCTCTTCAACTCCTTCCTCTCCTTCTGTATGCATATCCAAAACTCTGCTAAAATGTGCCATTTCTTTCTCTATAACATTGCCAGAATCCATCTTTCCTTTCTGAACATCCAAAATCTATCGTTTCCTTCCAGAACCCTTATTCTTGCTCTCAGCTCCTTCCGCTTAGAGTATTGCAACCTGCTCCTCACAGGTCTCCCGTTGAGCCATCTTTCTCCACTGCAATCAGTCCTAAATTCAGCTGCAAGACTTATCTTTCACCAAAGTCACTACACTCATATAACCCAGTTCGGAAATCACTGCCTTGGCTCCCTATTTGCTTCCTCAAACAGTTCAGCCTCCTCTTTTTCACCTACAAAAGCCTTCATTATAGCAACTCAATACCTCTCCACTCTTATCTCTCTTTACAACCCTCCTCATGCACTCTGCTCATTAGACAAGTCACTCCTATCTGTGCCCTTCTCCTATGCCACAAATTCCAGATTCCGTGCTTTCCACCTGGCAGTGCTATGTGCTTGGAATAGTTTTCCTGAGCCCGTGCATTATGCTCCTGTTGCAACCGTCACTGCCCCAAGTCTCCACTCCGCCCACCTTACCTCTTTTGCGACTCCCTCTTTGGTTGATGGAAGTTTGGCTGCCGCGGCGTCATCTTGCCGACCTCCTCTGGCGTCCCCGGACTGGATAGACACTGCTTTCTGCCATGTTCTCCTGAAGCCTAAGGGCACACGCGTGGCGTGGCCCCGACTCAAGTACCAGCTGTAGTGCGAAACTCAGGGGCGTCCCCTGAGATGATGTCATCCTCACCGGATACTTAAGATCTTTCGTTTTTACTAGCTATTCGAGTTAGCAAGGGCTTCCTCCAGGTATTGCTAAGGATGGGATTCGCTCTCTGCATACCTTGCTACTCTGCCTCCTCGGACTTTACCAGGGGTACCCGCTCCTCAGGGGCATCGCTCTCTCTCTTGCTTTTCAGGTCGCAGTCTGGAACCGGTACTCGCTCCTCGAGGGCCCACGTTCCCGGACCTGCTACTGAATATTACTTCTGCCAGGAAATCACCGCTGCCTATAACACCAGTGAGTTACCATCTCTCTCTCACAGCTTTCCCTGGAACCAGGTACTCGCTGCTCGAGGGTCTCCTTCATTCCAGCCTCTGGGCTACTTCAAGATACTATTGTGTGTTACCATCAAGGTTCTGTTCCTGAACTCTGCATACTCTGCCTACTCACTATATTCAGTTTCTCTACAGCTCGGCCATCCTGGGATCGCTGTTCCAGTGCCTGACGGACTACAGCCCAGCCGGTCTCTTCCAGCTCATTACTGCCACCTCTGGTGGTTCACTATACAGTTTAAATAAAGATCTAGGGGCGGATTTTAAGAGCCCTGCTCGCGTAAATCCGCCTGGAATTACGCGAGCAGGGCCTTGCGCGCCGGTGCACCTATTTTACATAGGCCTACCAGTGTGCCCAGAGCCCCGGGACTCGCGTAAGTCCCGGGGTTTTTCGAGGGGGGCGCGTCAGGGCGTGTCGGGGGCGGGGACGATCGGCGCGGCGTTTTCGGGGCGGGATGCGGCATTTCGGGGCGGGACCGGGGGCGTGGTTTTGGGCCAGGGTGGTCTGGGGGCATGGCCGCGCCCTCCGGAACCGCCCCCAGGTCCCGTCTCAGCGTGCTGGAGGCCCGCTGGCGCGCAGGGATTTACTTCTCCCTCCGGGAGGCGTAAATCCCCCGACAAAGGTAAGGGGGGGGTCTAGATAGGGCCGGGGGGGGTGGGTTAGATAGAGGAAGGGAGGGGAAGGTGAGGGGAGGGCGAAAGCAAGTTCCCTCCGAGGCCTCTTCGATTTCGGAGCGGCCTTGGAGGGAACGGCGGCAGGCTGCGCGGCTCGGCGCACGCCGGCTACACGAAATCGGCAGCCTTGCGCGCGTCGATCCAGGATTTTAGTGGATACGCGCGGCTACGCGCGTATCTACTAAAATCCAGCGTACTTTTGTTTGTGCCTGATGCGCCAACAAAAGTACGCTAAGGCGCGCTTTGTGAAAATCTACCCCCTAGTGTGTATCTGTCTCCCAGCTCTGAGCCTGACCGGTGGCCCCTCTCGGGATCTTCCCCCAAGGGCATGGTCATCTGCCACCGGTCCAAGGATCCATCCACAATTATCACAAATAATAACAGCTCCCTCTCTCATCATGTTTAAATCCCATCTAAAGACCTGCCTTTCAGAAGACAGTTTTAAATCTTAGGCCTGATTGTCTACATTTAGTCTTGTTAAGTAATTCATTTTTCTTTTTAACCAATGTCTTGCTTTGTGAAATACCCCAAGTCTCTTGTCCTATATGTTTGCCTTATTAGAATGTGAGCTCTATTGAGTGCTATAGAAATGTTAAGTAGTAGTAGTAAGATAGGTGGAAAACAAATCATGAGAATCTCTGGAGTGTCTTTGGAGGCCACTCTCACTGTGCAACATAGATATTATTGCACAATTGTAAATATCATACAAATATGGATTTATAAAAGCATTTTATGAGAAATTTCAAACCTCAGAGATCTACAGAACAACTCTTATTTATTTATTTATTTATTTATTTATTGGTTTTTATATACCGCCGCTCATCAGAGATATCGCGTCGGTGTACAGATAACAAAAACATACGCCAGAGCGTTATACATGGAACAAGAGTACCAGTTGAAGTCTTATACAAAGCAACTAATAAAGAACAGAAATATAACTTAAAAACATATTTATAACGTAACATGTGCAGCTTAAATTAACGGTAAAAATGGGGATACTGAGAGGGACAAAAAATATAATTTGGAAGGAAAAAGGCAGAGAGAAAGCATAAAAACATAGAGAAAGCATATGAGCAGAGAGAGAGACAAGAATAGAAAGGCGTATCGATTACATTAAGAGTGGTAAGAAGGGCATAAATAGAGTGGCTTAGCGGTTACATAATAGGCAGTCTAGGGTAAAAGGGTAACAAAAAAGAACGTGAAAGAGTGACATATTAAATGAAAAAATTATAATAAGAGGGGGGAGGGGGGAAGGTGGGCTGTAGCCGAGTATACAGGGATCATGTGTAGGCTTGGGTGAATAACCATGTCTTGAGTTTTTGTTTGAATATCTTGGGAGATAATTCAAGACATAATTCAGTAGCATGGAATTCCATAACGTGGGCCAGCTAAAGACAGGGCACGGGCTTTAGTAGATGAGTAATTAACTCTTCTGAATTTGGCAGAAATATGCATATTCTAGTCTTAAAGAGCTGAATATTCAGCAGGCCAGTGGGTGGGAAAGGTTCTGGGGTAACGTTACCTGGATATTCCATGGACCATACATGGATAAGTGTTCTGCTTAATGTGCCTTGTTAAAGTTGCATGGATAAAGTTACCACAGTAAGTTTAGGACAGATATTTTTCTGACCCAACTTAGCTAATTTTAACTGGATTGTGCTGAATATCAGTGCTCACCGGGTAAAATGTAACCCCACCCTGAACTGAAATGTCTCCACCATCACCTCTTTTTTTCATTTGATGCTGGTAGGAGTTACCCCAACAAAATTTAGTCAGACAGCTGGGGAACTATTCAAATCTCGAGGTTTTGTCTGGGGGAGCTTTTTTTTTTTAACTCATTATTTATATTTTCAAAAATAATAATACAATAATACCTTGCAGTAGAAAAGGCAATCAGATACAGAAAAATATACAAAACGAAAAAAGAAAAATGTAGAAACAAATTTCAATCATTGCCATTTATTGTCCACAATGGAAGGAGATCCAAGGAAGAAATAAAAGGAGATTTATATAACAAAGAGATATAAGAAAAAGAGGGTGATAACTCAGTATAATAACCATTAGGGATGTGCAGCAGGGACGGATTCGTCCCATTCGGTGTTCGTATTCGTCAGGACCCAAATCCGTTGCATCCATTCTCGGGGGACTCCGATCCATTCATTAGTTACATATATATGTGTTTCCCAAAAAAAACCCCATCCCAACCCTTTAAATTTAATTTACTACAACCCCTCAACCCTCCTGACCCCCCCCCCCCCCCCCAAGACTTGCCAAAGGTCCCTGGTGGTCCAGCGGGGGTCCTGGAGCGATCTCCTGCAATCAGGCCGTTGGCTGCCAGTATTCAAAATGGCGCCGATAGCCTTTGCCCTTGCTATGTCACAGGGGCCGACCAATGGCACACCCCTATTAACCATATCAGGACAAGATCCCATGCAATGTCCACTAAAACTCATACAAGTTCAAGCATTGAGAGAATTAATCACTGGTTTTCTAGAGTCAATAAGACTATAAAGCTGAGAGGGCTCAAAGAAAATAAACTTCTTAGAAGAAAAATAAATTAAGCATTTACAGGGAAAATGGAGTAAAAATCTAGCCCCTAAAGAAATAACCTCCTGCTTCACAGCTAAAAAAGTCTTCCTATCTTCCTGTGTAGCTCTACAGAGGTCAGGAAATATTCAAACCTTACAGCCCATGAACAGAATATTAAAAGATTGAAAAAAAAGATGAAAAACCAAGTCCCAGTCTTTTAAAGAAGTGATACCAACAAGGTGTCTTTATGGACTTCATCCAGAGTAGTAGATTCTAGCAATGCTGAAACATCTAGGATTAGGATTCTGTGATGTTAGAAGGGGTGTGAACCCTGGGCCGAAGTGAGAGATGGTACCACCCATGGGGAGGAGCCCCATGAAGCCTCACTGTCGGGAGGCTAGGTCTCAGCAGAGAAAGGCATGAAAAGAATAGAGTCTTTATTAAAGAGACAGAAGCATTTCTCATAGAGCGGGGGTGCCAGGGAAAGAGAGTCCACACAGGCCCTGTGACACAGGGTCAATGAGATAGGTAGTGTCCTGAGGGAATACCTCCATAGAGCTGGTAGTAGTCCGTGAAGCAAGTATACTGGAGAGGTCTCCTGTATAGATGGTAGTGGCCCGCAAAGCGGGGAATGCTGAAGAGACCTTGAAGGAGATGGTAGTAGCCCATGGGGCGGGGTACACCAATGATGTCCTCGGTAATGATGGTAACCTGCAGAGTAGAAAATGTAGATGAAGCCCTCAGGAGAGGTGACAGTCGTCCGTAGAGAGAGAGAAGCACAGTCGAGGCCTTAGATGGAGGTGGTAATGGCCCGCAATATGGGGTACACCGGTTAGGGTCCTCGGTCGCTCTGGTAGTGGTTTGCAAGGCAGTGTACACCTGTGAGGTCCTCAATAGCGTGGTAAAGATCCGTAGAGCAGGCACTTCTGACGGAACTCTCTATAGTGATGGTAATGGCCCGCAGCACAGGGTAGATCCGATAGGCACTTAGTAGGTAGAAAGGGATCCTCAGGGCGGAGTACTCACAAGGAGTGAGTTGGTTCCTGGAAGCCCTGAGAAATGGAGCAGACAGAGTTCCAGGCATCAGGCCCTCCAAGGAGCGGATAGCCAGGACGAGAGAGAGGCCCCCAAGGAGCAGGTACCTGAGATGTCCACGTTGGAACTGGAACAGGAACACAGGGTCCTCAGGAAGTGAGGCGGAAATAGCAAGGATGTCACTCTTTGTCAAATCATCTTTGGAGAGGGCCAGCAGGTTTAAATATCCACAGATCCTGACATCATCTGGAAAGGACAACCTGAGGTTCCCGCCATGACGTGATAAGACCAGCCTGTGAGAGCGGGCACGTGCCTAGCGAGATCAGATAGCAAGATGGCAGTTGGCGGTGTCCGTGCCGACCCTGGAGGCCTGGAAGTGGTAGCCAGGTCATAGGTAGCTAGCGGATGCTGCCAATCTACTCCATGGAGTTAGGGAGGTGGGTTGTGACCGTCGCTGCCCGACATCTCCACTACGCCCACCTTATCTCTTTGGCGACTCCCTCTTTGCCTGTTGGAAGTTTGGCTGCCACGGCGTCATTGTGCTGTTCTCCTCCGGCGTCCCCGGACCGGCTAGATGCTGCACTCCGCCATGTTTCCCAGCAGCCTAAGGGCGCGCGCGGCACGGCCCCGACTCAAGTACCAGCAGTGGCGCGAACCTCAGGGGCATCCCCCTGAGGTGACGTCATCTTCACCGGATAATTAAGGTCTCTGAAATTGCTAACTAATGGAGTTAGCAAGGACTAGGATAAGGAGTTTCCTCCAGGTATCGGCGGATTGGATTAGCTCTCCACATACCTTGCTACTCTGCCTCCTTGGACTTACTAGGGGTACTCGCTCCTTGGGGGCCTCGCTTTTTCTTTGCTTTTCAGATAGCAGTCTGGAATCAGCACTCGCTCATCGAGGGCCCACGTTCCCAGACTTGCTACTGAATACCACTTCTGCCAGGAAGTCATCACTGCCTACAACACCAGTGAATTACCATCGCTCTCTCAGAACGTTCCCTGGAACCAGGTACTTGCTCCTCGAGGGCCTACTTCATTCCAGCTCCTGGGCTGCTTCTAAGAGACTATTGTATGAGTGTTACCATCAAGGTTCTGTTCCTGAATTCTGCATACCCTGCCTACTCACTATATTCAGTTTCTCTACAGCTCAGTTATCCAGGATCGCTGTTTCAGTATTTGGGGGACTACAGCCCAGCTGGGTACTTCCAGCTCACTACTGTCACCCCTGGTGGTTCCATATACTGTTTAATAAAAGAACTAGTGTGTGTCTGTCTCCATACTCTGAACCTGACTAGTGGTCCCTCTCGGGATCTTCCCCCAGGGGGTGCAGACAATTCCCCCCGGGGGGTGCAGACAATTTGAAACTAGGGCTGGCGTCTGTTCAGGTATGAGTTGTGCTTTCTCTTACCTTAAAAATTTTTTATTAGTTTCTTTTTGGTTGCAGTTTCTGCCACCGGATGAATTTGTGTAAAATATTGTATTGAATTACACTGAGAAGATTTGAATACATTGTGACCGTCTCTAATCCGTGTTTATGTGACTTTGAATATATGAACTTACGGCAGTGAGTATTTGTTGGCATTGGAAAGGTAAGGGCTATAAATGTGCTTGGAAGTCATGGGTAACAATGGTGGTTGAGATTGGTGTTTAAAATTAAACATGTTTGTTTGTTTTAGTGGAGGCATTGGAAAGTGGAATATCAGCGAGAATGAGTCCCTGATGAAGCCCATTTTGCGGGTGAAACAAAGATCTTTGTCGGAGTAGTTGAGTGGATGGTGTCGATACTGCATGTTAAAATCAGCCCTAGTGGAGTAGTTGAGTGGATTGATGAATATGAAGATTGTCATAAACATATATATATGTTATATTATTTAGGTGAACATCATTATGAGGAACAACACATTGAGCTTCAGCTTGATTTAAGAAATAATTACCATATGTGATTTAAGGAATAATAACAATTTTTTCTATGTATTGTAATTAACCATTTTGTTGGATAATTGGTAATGGTTCATTACTGTTTGAATTAACTAATTGGGGGGATACATTTTGCATTGGTGCATTATTTTAATGGTTGAATGGTGTGGATGTGACAGTGTGGATGGGTTAGCTAGTATTTATTTGTCTAGATAGGTGCTTATGTTATATGTTTAAATAAACATTTATGTATAATTGAATATTAGTGTGATGTGATATGATGTGTTGTAGAGATGTGAATCGGAACCGGAATCGGTTCCGATTCCGGTTCCGATTCACATGTGGGTTTTTTTGCATCGGGTCTGATCACGGGCCGGCGCCATTTTTAAAGATGGCGCCGGCCATCCATACAGCCGGCGCCATCTTTAAAAATGGCACGGGCCATCCAGTGCTCCTACCATGTGACTGGGGCCGGCCAATGGCACAGATACCCTGTCACATGGTAAGGGCAAAGGGCCATTGGCGCCATTTTGATTAGTGACAGCCGACAGACCCGGAAGTAGGAGAACGGCCCGGGAGCAGGAAATCGCTCCCAGGACCCCCACTGGACCACCAGGTACCTGTAAAATGTTTTTTTGGGGGTCGGGAGGGTGGGGGAAGCAAAGGGTTTAGTTTTAGAGGGTCGGGGTGGGTTTAGGAGTTATTTTTGTGTGCCGTTTTTCCCGCCCTCCCCCAAAATGATAAGAGAACCCCCACGATCAATATCATGGGGTTTTCCTATCATTTTGGCGGCGCCCCCGATTTCTGACGATTTTGAAAATATCATCTGATATTTTCAATCGTCCGAAGCCCGATTCACATCCCTAATGTGTTGTGTTCTCTAGTAGTGTTGTCACTTATTGAGTATAGAGAACCTGTTAAATACTCGCCCTCTATAGTAGTGTACACTATTGCCTGGAGCACTTAGAAGATCAGAGACAAGCCGTTACTACAATTAATCGAAAAGGCAATTTAAAGAGGGATCATCTCTTGGGCAGCCTCTTTGGAAGCCGATTGAGAGAGAAATGAGGGGCCAATTTATTAAATCTCTGTGGGATAGAGGAAAGTATGTTGGTAATGGGAAGAAGATTAATGTAAAAAAATGATAAATATCAACAGAGCTATTTGAAAATGATTAAAACAACAGGGGAGGTGGGGCTAAAAGCTGATAAAGTGAAAGAGAAAGAATTGTAATGTATTTTAATAATGACAGGTCGGTTCAGAAAAATTGGTTGGAAATTCAGGATATGATATTTGAAAGGAAATTAGAATTGGTTTGTATAACCAACCCTTTGGTTTGTCACTAGATGGCTCTAAGCTCCTTACCATCTGGACTAGTAATAGCATGGGATTTACCCTTCTCTTTCAGTTTCTCCACTAAGCTGACTGTGATTGGCAGAATTCGAGGTGGATAGAGTGAGGAGTTTCAGTTTTGAGTTAGGTTTTGAGGAGTAAGGAATGTTTTTTTTTCTTCCTATTGAGTTGAGCCAATTAACCCAGCTTGGCATTTTTGTTACATTCAGAGAAGATGCATTTTCAGAGGGGGCCTGATATACAATTATTTACCAACCCCCTGAAACATTGTCATCAGTACAGTTATCTAAGGCCATGCTTTCACATTCTTTCTCTACTGTGTCACTGTGCGCTGGTCCACTGTCTCTGCAGTTATCACTGTCTTTTATTTTGGAAATAGACCCTTTTGTAGCATTTTCACGGTCTAAAAATTAAAAATAATAATAAAAATGTAACATGGGGGTCATACTTTTTATTGATTTTAAAATATTTTAAGAAGAATTTTGTAAAACTATAACAGTATAAATTTTTACTGTATTGTTTATCTCTTGGTTTTTGGTATGGTCTTTTGTCAGATTTCTTTGGCACATGCTGTTCTTGGTCTGTTATAGAGATTAGCTTCATTTTTCTGTGTCGGGTCGGGTTTCGGTTCAGGTGCTTCGTGGGAAAAATTCATTTTACCATGGGTTGTTTTTCGGTGAAATGGATCGGAAAAAACAAAATGGGAAAAAAACGAATCAAAAAAACCCACCCCAACCCTTCAAATTTACTTTATTACAAACCCTCCACCATCCCAATCCCTCCCCAAGACTTACTAAAAGCTCTGGTGGTCCAGCGGGGTCCAATGAGTGATGTCTCCCTCTCGGGCCTTCAGGCCTGCCAGGAATCAAAATGGCACCAGTGGCCTTTTGCCCTTACCATGTGACAGGGGCTACCGGTGCCATTGGTCAGCCCCTGTCACATAGAAGGAGAAATGGATGGCACATCTTAGAAAATGGTGCAGGCCATCCATTGCTCTTACCATGTGACAGTGGCCTTTTGCCCTTACCATGTGACAGGGGCTACCGGTGCCATTGGTCAGCCCCTGTCACATAGAAGGAGAAATGGATGGCGCATCTTAGAAAATGGTGCAGGCCATCCATTGCTCTTACCATGTGACAGGGCCTGACCAATGGCAATGGTAGCCCCTGTCACATCGTAATGGCAAAGGACCACTGGTGCCATTTTGATTCCTGGCAGACCCAACAGCCCGAGAGAGAGAGATCGCTCGTGGGACTCCGCTAGACCACCAGGGCTTTTAGTAAGTCTTGGGGAGGGATTGGGATGGTGGGGGGGGGGGTTTGTAATAAAGTAAATTTGAAGGGTTGGGTTTTTTTTGTTATAAATGTGTCCCTCCCCCCCCCCCCCCCCACACACACACTAACCCGAAAAACAAATTTTTCCCGAAGTTCGGGGAAAATCCGTTTCGGGGTTCGGGTCCCCCAAACCAGGACGAATTAGGCAATTTTGTTGAAATTGCCTAATTCGTGATAAACAAATGCACATCTCTAGTCTGTTATATAAAAAGCACATGGTAAAAGATTTTCATTTACATAGCTGAGAACTAATTGGAGGTCTGCGTCTATAGATATAAAAAAATGCTTCTTTACCTTCAATTGGTTCACCCTCTGTTAAGATGTTGTTATCTTTTCTTTTTCTTTTGGAAATAGGTTCTTTTGCATCATTTTCACATTCTAAAAATTACAAATAAAAAAAAAAATGGGGGTCACACATGCTTTTGATGCCTTTGCAAAATAGCTCTCTGCTTCGATGGAGGCTGTAGAGGAATTTCAGCACAGACATTAAGGAAAAAAAAATGTTTCTTACCTTCATTTGTATTATTGTCATTTGTATTTTGTTTTTTGCTCTGAGGCCTCACTGCAACCAGGCTGCTGGTCTGTGCTCAACACTGTATCTATTCTTGTAATATTTTCTTGTTCTAATAATAAAAAGAAAACAGACATATACTTTTTTTTTCACCACAGTTTTAAAATCATATCTAAAAACAAAAGATGAAATAAAACTATTAACCCACCTTTCAGTTTTCTTTGTTGCCTCCGTTTAGTGAATGAAATTTATTTGTAAATCCAGACTTTTGCCTCTCTTTGTTTGAAGAATTTTTGTTTCAAACATTTCAGGCCTTACAAACTGCAGACTGGTGAACCTTTCTGGTCACTGGCTATACCTTTTATTTCCATCATAAGGGTGTAACCATCAACAACTATCAAAACTTGTATATTGTAACACAAAAGCTACCTGGCCCCTCTCTGCATGTGATAGACATCTACTAAACTATCCCAGACACCCCCTTATAAGATAAGATAATTCTTTTGAATGTGTATTATCAATATCTTGATCTTGAATACTGTGTACAATTCTGGTCACCACATCTCAAAAAAGATATAGTTGTGATGGAGAAGGTACAGATAAAGGCAACCAAAATAAGAAAGGGGATGGAACAGCTCCCCTATGAGAAAAGGCTGAAGAGGTTAGGGCTGTTCATTTTGGAGAAGAGACAGCTAAGGGGGGATATGATAGAGGTCTTTAAGATCATGAGAGATCTTGAATGAGTAGATATGAATCGGTTATTTATACTTTTGGATAATAGAAGGACTAGGGGCATTCCATGAAGTTAGCAAGTAGCACATCTAAGTCTAATCGGAGAACATTCTTTTTCACTCAATGCACAATAAAGCTCTGGAATTTGTTGCCAGAGGATGTGGTTAGTGCAGTTAGTGTAGCTGGGTTCAAAAAAGGTTTGGATGGGTTCTTGGAGAAGAAGTCCATTAACAGCTATTAATCACATTTACTTAGGGAATAGCCACTGCTATTAATTGCATCAGTAGCATGGGATCTTCTTAGTGTTTGGGTAGTTGCCAGGTTCTTGTGGCCTGGTTTGGCCTCTGTTGGAAACAGGATGCTGGGCTTGATGGACTCTTGGTCTGACCCAGCATGGCAATTTCTTATGTTCTTATGTACTCTTTAGATCTGAAGCCATTTCACAAAACTACAGTCTGTTTAATCTTCTGTGATTTAAAGATTCCCAACCAATGTTTCTCCTTGATTAGATTAACCATTCACAGATCTTGAGACCAGACATCTACTCCACCCCATTTTCTTCATGAAAGGTATTGTGTTATCATTGTCTCTAAATTTAACATAGCGAAGAAATGTATCTTTACAATTAGTTTTAACTACAAGCCCTTAGAAAAACTGCTGTATAATGCATCTGGTATCATTAAGATATACCAACAATTTGAATACATTTAAGTTAAAATCAAATACTTTAATCAATGAATTACATTATATTTTATACTTTTCACAAATTAAACCTTCTTTGCTGTCTTTCAAAAAATGCTCACAGCTTGGGAAAGGAGTGGTTTACATGAGGTCCATCTCCTTTACCAAGCTATGTGCTATGAGCATAGTGGTGGTGATTGGATGGGGCTGTGGAGAAGGATATTTAAGTATGAAAGTTATGATGGAGATGAAGAACTCAGAAACAGCAATTAAAGGATTAGATCAAGGCAGTTGCTATGATGTTGAATAGAGGCAACAGAGCAGAGAAGAAGGTCAAATGTATATTTATTTATTTATAAATTAATAAGTTTTATATACCAAATTTTTCATGCGAACATATTAAACTGGTTTACAGTATTTTATTTATTTAGTGGTTTTCATATACCGATAACCGTTTGCACTTCATGTCGGTTTACAAGGAACATTGAGATTATATAATATTGGATTACAAGGAACATTGTGATTATAAGGCATCGCATAACAGATATAGCATATGAAACATTTACAATAAACATTGTGAATATATAATATTGGATTACAAGGAACAATGAGATTATAAGGTCTAGCATAACTGATATAGGGGGGATTTTCAGAGCCCTGCTCGCGTAAATCCGCCCAAAACCGGGCGGATTTACGCGAGCAGGGCCCTGCACGCCGGGAAGCCTATTTTACATAGGCCTCCCGGCGCGCGCAGAGCCCCGGGACTCGCGTAAGTCCCGGGGTTCTCGGAGGGGGGCGTGTCGGGGGGCGGGCCCGGTCGTCGCGGCGTTTCGGGGGCGTGTCGGCAGCGTTTTGGGGGCGGGTACGGGGGCGTGGCTACGGCCCGGGGGCATGGCCACACCCTCCGTACCCGCCCCCAGGTCGCGGCCCGGCGAGCAGGAGTCCCGCTCGCGCGCGGGGATTTACGCCTCCCTCTGGGAGGCGTAAATCCCCCGACAAAGGTAGGATGGGGGTTTAGACAGGGCCGGGCGGGTGGGTTAGGTAGGGGAAGGGAGGGGAAGGTGAGGGGAGGGCAAAGGAAAGTTCCCTTCTAGGCCGCTCCGATTTCGGAGCGGCCTAGGAGGGAACGGGGGTAGGCTGCGCGGCTCGGCGCGCGCAGGCTATACGAAATTGATAGCCTTGCGCGCGCCGATCCAGGATTTTAGCCGATACGCGCGACTACGCGCGTATCTACTAAAATCCAGCGTACTTTTGTTTGCGCCTGGAGCGCAAACAAAAGTAGGCTATTCGCGCTCGTCTGAAAATCTACCCCATAGAGTATAAAGTAAAAACCATTTATATTTACATAGGACATATTGGTAGCATGGGTGAAGAACCTATGTATAAGTATTGAGCTAAGCTATAATCATATTAAGAGGCAAGGGAAAGGGGAAGGAGGTGAGATTATAATGGCAGGTGTGAGAAGGAGGGGTGGACAGGGAGGGAGGACTAAGGCTGAAGGCGTGTTTAACACATTTAATATCTGTTTCTAATCTTAATTCCTGTGGTATAGCTAACAAATATTCATTTAAAAAATATTTGCATTTCCAAAACAGAAAAGGAAGTAAATACATAGTTTCATAATATAAATAAAATAAAATTTTAAACTAAATAAAATAGTAAACTAAATAATCATAATATTTAAACTGATAGAGAGGCAGTATAGTAAGAGCAGAGATAAATTAAAAAATATATATTACCTTGATATATAGTCAGTAGTCTGAAATCGTTAGGTTAGTAGCTCCTGGAAGGTTTGTTTGAATAGCCATGTTTTAATGCCCTTTTTAAATAATTTAATATGTTTCTAATCTTAATTCCTGTGGTATAGAATTCTACATTTGGGGGCCCAGCAATAGAAATAGTTCTTTCTCTAACATTATTTAGATGCACAATCTTAAGGGAAGGAATTGGTAACATCCCTATTCCCGTTGATCTGGTAGTTCTTGAAGGGATATGGATATGAAGTGATGAAGTTAACCATTCAATTTTATTATTGTAGAGTGTTTTATGAATTAGGGACATGATTTTATGCTTAGCCCTGTATTTATTTATTTAGATTTTCTTCTATACCGATAGCTGTTTGCACATCATATCGGTTTACATATAACTAGGAACATTTAGGCAGAGCCCTTTACATTTAGGCAGAGCTTTTACATGGAACAGTAACCAACTATTTAACAGGCAACCAGTGAAGATCCTTTAATATTGGGGTAATATGATCAGATCTTCTAGTTCCTGTCAAAAGTCTAGCTGCTGAGTTCTGCAGAAGTTGCAATGGTCTTGTAACATTTGCTGGTAGTCCTAAAAATAATGAATTGCAGTAGTCTAATTTCAACAATACAAGTGCCTGTAAAACTGTTCTAAAATCTTTTGGGAATAGAAGAGCTTTTAATCTCTTAAGGACATTTAATTTAAAATAACCATCATTAATGATTTTTTTAACGCAGGTTTTCATTGTGAATTCACAGTCTGAGAAGATCCCTAGATCTCGTACTTCCAGGGAGATGGGGTCATTTTTAGTGGCTTCTTGAATTTCATGTTCCTTTGCCTTTCTTAATTTAGGAGAGATGTATAGAATTTCAGTTTTATTTGTATTTAGTGAAAGATTAATTTGGGTTAATACTTTTTCAATGGCAGATTGATATACATCCCAGAGCTTAAGAGTTTGGTCGATAGATTTTTCGATAGGAATTAAAATCTGAACGTCGTCAGCATAGACAAAATGTGTTAGACCAAAGCCATATAGAATTCTGCACAATGGAAGCATATAAATATTAAAAAGGGCTGCAGACAGAGAGGATCCCTGAGGTACTCCATATTGGAGATCAATTGGTTGAGATACATTATCGAGAAATTTTAGTTTGAAGGTTCTATTATTTAAGTAGGAGTCAAACCATTTGAGTGCGGAGTCTTTGATGCCTATTTTGTTTAGTCTATCTAGGAAGATTTTATGGTTAACTGTATCAAATGCCGCTGAAATATCTAGCATGATCAGGAAGTAGGTTTGGTTGTTATTGGCTCCTCTGAGGATAATACCTTGTAATGAGGTTAATAAGGTTAATGAGGGTCTCAGTACTGAAATATTTTCTAAATCCATGTTGTGCCAGATAATGCAGATATAGGGTACTGTTTTTCAAGATAATCTGTTAGTTGATTGTTAATAACTTTCTCAAGGATTTTTGAGATACAAGGTAGATTAGAGTCAGGTCTTAAGTTTGATAGATCATATGAATTGGATTGTGGTTTCTTTGTGATTGGTTTAACTATTGCGGCTTTTAATATGTGTGGGATATTTGCTTCAGTTATAGATAAGTTAATTATATCGGCAATAGGTCTGGAGACTATATTGGTGACTGTTTTTAATAGTGTTATTGATATTTGGTCAACTGGGTGAGCAGCTGGATTCATTTTTTGGATTATACCTTCAATTTCAAGAGATGAAATTGTTTCAAAGGAGGTTATATGGTCTTTAGGGTTGCTTGGTAATACAAATTGGTTTGAGTTTTGTCAAGAGATGTTTTTTAGTATGTTTAAAGTCTTTTCTTTGAAATACTGAGCAATTGTATTACAATTAAAATAACTATTTGATGTGGGAGTTTCTATGGGAATGGTCAGATTTTTTCCATATGAAAACAGTACCCTTGGATTACATTGAAAGCAGCTGTGCTGGTGAGTAGAAGTGGCAGAGCAGAGTTGAAGGTCAAAAGGTTGAAGTAGAGGTTAAGGCAAAAAGAGTGTAGTTGATCAGTAGAGGCAATAGAAAAGTGATGAAGGTCAAATTTATATGTTATGGAAGCAGTCATGCTGGTGAGTATGAGTTGCAGAACAGAGTTGAATGTCTAAAGGTCAAAAGTAGAGGTGATATGAGTGATATGGTGCAAATATGTTTAGAATCTACACATAGAAAGAGCATGTTTTGGATGTTTTCGATTTGAGTTTGGGTTCTCCTTTGGCATGACAGTTAGGTGAATTAAGATATCAAAGAGTTGAATAGATTATATGATCAGATCATTATTTGGTGATATTTTTCTTGTTATTTTACTAAAGATAGGATGAGGAAGTAGCATTGAAAATATTTTAGGTGTAAATGGGGAACGGTGGATCCAGAACTGTTTTAGAAAGAGGTGGATAATGTAGTGGATAAATATTGGGAAGGGTTAGAGGAATGGAACAAGGAAGTATTATTGAAGGTTGGTATTCTATAATGGAAGAGAATGAAGTATGGGTGGGAATTATGGAGAAAAGTAGGGATGTGATTTGTGTTAAGAGAGTTCAATCCCCTTGGTATACTGAAGAGTTGAGTGGTTTTAAAAAAACTGGTCATCGATTAGAGAGAAGATAGTAGAAAACAGGAAATAATGGGGATAAAACCCAGTGGAGGAAAGTTAATATGGAATATTTTAAACAGATAGTATTAAGAAAAAGAGAATATTATAATGGAATAGTAGAAGTCTCACAACATGATCCTTAAGTTTTGTTTAAGATAGTATGATCTCTGCTGTGAGAGAAGGAAAGGGATGATAATAGGTATGTGGGTACTCCATATAGTGATAGGTTAGCTGTTTTGTTTTTTTATAAAGAAAATGTAGGTTTATTAGTGGATGTTTTAGAGAGGGAATTGGAGAGGGAAGACAAGGGAAATCAGATGTTGCAGGTAGAAGGGAACCCAAGAAGAAATGGCTAAGTTGGAGGTTTTTGATCAGGTTTCTTTATGTGAGTTAAAATTGATACTAGCAAATATAAAACCATCAAATATTTTTCAGGATCCTTGTCCCTCTTGGTTAATTCAGGCAATGTCAGAGAAAGTCTTGAGATGGGTGTTGACTTATGTGAATAGATCAATTGGGATGGAGAAGGTCCCAAGTAGGCTTAAAAAAGTAGTTGTTTTTCCAATGCTGAAGAATGAGTCAGTGGACCGAAGGGAATGCAGTAGTTATAGGCCAGTTTCTAACTTGGCTTATATAAAAAAAAATTTAGAACGTTCTTTAACAATGCAACTGTCTGATGTTTTAAAACAAAATGACCTTTTTGATGTAGCACAGGAGGGCTTTAGGAAAGATAATAGTATGGAAACCTTAATGAGGTCAATTATGGATGAGCTTTTATTATGTATTGATAAAAGGGAGAACATTATGTTAATTTTATTAAATCTGTACAGTGCTTTCAACTTAGTTGACCACTTTATTTTGTTGCAGAACTATGAGGAAATTGGGATGGGTGGAGTAGTTTTAAAATATTTAGAGGATTATTTTAGGGATAGACAACAATGCGTTTTCTTTCAAGGAAAGCAGTCATTATAGAAGAAAATGGAGATGGGGGTACGCAGGGTTCCTCTCTTTCCCCATTGCTTTTTAATATTTTTGTGGCACCATTGGGAAAAATTATTTGAGCTTTTGGATTTAATACGTATATTTACGCAGATGACATTCAGATTGTGGCCAATTTGGGAAGCAATCAGAATAATGTTATGGTACAGGTGAATGATTGTTTACAGGGGGTAAGGAATTGGTTGATGGAGAATAGATTGGTTTTGAATACAGAAAAGGTAGCTTTTGCAATTGTGGAAGGGAGAAATTAAGAAAAAGCCTAGACTGGGTTATGTATAGTGTATAAAGAGGAAGCTAGGTCATTAAGGGTAAAACTGGATGAAAAATTGACTCTGGAATAACAGATTGTGCTAGTCACAAAAAAAATACTTTCTGGAAATTGAAACTGGTAAAATAATTAAAGCCTTATCTAGGTTTGTAAGCTTTGAAGGCAGTGGTGTATGCCTTAATTTTGAATCAAATCTATTACACTAATGCGATCTATTGCCAAGTAAAACAATTAGAATATTTCAAGTTATTCATAATGTGGCAGCAAGGTTTGTAACAAGAGAAGAACACCAGCAATGCCACTGCTATTACAACTACATTGGATACCAGTAGAAGCAAGATGTAAATTTAAATGTTTGGTTTCGGCTTTTAAAATTTTAAGAAAAAAGGGCTCTCCACATTTGAAAAATAGTTTGAAATGGCATGAGATAACAAGAAATCTGTGCTCTGTGGGTAAACATCTATTGCAGTTGGTACCAGCTAAAATGATTGGTCCTTCGAAATTATTTAATATGTGTTTTTCAGCTTCTGTTCCAATTTTATGGAACAGTCTACAGGTTGATATAAGAGCAGAAACTGAGCTAAAATGATTCCAGATAAAGCTGAAAACATGGATGATGTCTACAATATTTAGTTGATTTCGATATGGGGCATTTTGAAGGGGTCATATTTAAGAGAAAAGAGTTTGTATGGCAACCCCTGGTAATATTAATGGGCCTTATCATAAGTATTGGTGGTTTATGAGTGGCTAATATTTGAAGAAATGTAATACTTTAATTGATTTAAATATTTGTTTTATACTCTTTTCTTTGCGTACATTGCTTGGGGCATTTTTAACAGTAAGGCAATTAATAAATGAATGTAATAAATAAATTCAAGCTGCAGTGGAGGGAGATGTCCTGGGATCGGGGCTTAACGAAACGTCTGCGTCAGTCTCCAGCCATTGGTCTGCTCCTTCAGTATCAGCGGCACTGAAAGACTGAAAGGAGTTCTGGAAATGCAGCCTGCCACGTCGGAGTTTGCAGCAGAGATTCAGAAGGAAATATCCTCAGCTTACCCTAACACTTCCACCATAATCCACAAGGTAAGGAAGAAAGCAAAATCGCTGTATTAGAGGGACTCCTAACGAAAAGTCCACTCAATCAGCCATCTTGGATCTGTACGGGGAACTTTTAAAGTTCCCCGTATAAACCTTTGACCTGAAAGGACCAGAAGCTTCGCAATCTGCTAAATTGTAAGGACGTGCAAGCCAAAAAGTGTTTTGTGTAATTCACTGGGTTCCTATCCAAATTCAGTTTCAGTGGCTGCTTTATTTGTATTTTTTTTTTTGACAGAGTGTGTACTATTTCTGAATCGCACACATTATTCAAAAATAGTGTGAACTGTTTGCAAATAGTGCATGCTATACAGAAATAACATGCATTAAAAATGAAGGGAAACAAATAACATTTTATAGTTTGTACCTTTTTACTTGAAAAAAACCAAAATGAAATGTTATAGGCCAGGAGTAGGCAATTCTGGGCCCAGAGTACCACAAACAGGTCTGGTTTTCAGGACATCTACAAGGAATATGCTTGTGATATATATATATATATATATATATATATATATATATATATATATATATATATATATATAAAATGGAGACAGTTCTGCAAATATACCTCATGCATATTCCTTGTGGATGTCCTGAAAAGCAGAGCTGTTTGTTGCTCTCAGGCATCAGAGTTGCCTACCCCTGTTATAAACTGTCATTGATATTATATCTGGCATTTCAAATGAAAGCCTATACCTACTAAATTCTGCCAATACTAAATTACCTCATGGTAACTGAAAGCAGGTTTTACTTTAACTCCCCGAGTTCAACAGTTTTTATGCCCTCATCCTAAGAGCAATAAAGTCAATAGGTGCTCAAGGCACAAGCCCCAAATGTATTTTTCTGCTGAGATAGGAAATATTTGTTCCTAAATGTGTTCTGGTATTATTCAGAAATCCTGATTTCTTTGCAGGCCAAGTACCTGATTCACAAAAGGTTTTTTCCATAGACTCAAAATGGGAGAACAGCCTTAATGAATCTCGCCCTTAGGCAGTTTCTAAGGAACCTATGTACTAAAGGTTTCCTCTCATTTTGGGTGTACGGAAAATATCCTTAGTATATAGAACCCTAGGTAATAATTGAAAGAAAGTCCCATAGCACTGAGGTCTAAAGCAAAAATGCCTCAAACATAGAGAAGAGGCATTTCCTGTTGTGCTTATAGGCCTTCAGCTAAATCTGGTGTTCAGGATAACCAATATATGCAAATTAACCTCATTCTTTGACCTACCATATGCACATATAGTCATCGTACATACCCTAACACCCAGAATTATTGTGGCCTTCCAAGAATGAAACTGACCTTTTAGAGAAACAAGAAGTCAAAATGTAAATATTAGGCTATCAATTATCAATATAATTGTCCTTGACCTACAGATCATATCAGAGATCTTAGAGTAGGGAACTCATTTTTTAAATGATGATCATTAGAGTGTTGTATAAAAAGTTACTTCAGGGTAACAATAAAGCTATAAACACAATGGCTGGCAGACTGGAGACCGTGGGAATAGTGCGATCATCGCAAAGCCTTCATACTTTAAATGAAGAGAAATGAAGCAACTGCAGTGAAAGGAGCAGTGCCTCAGCTATTTTGACTCCGCTTATTTTTTCCATCAGTAACAAGGGGCAGCCTGACCATCCATCACAGTCGTTTCCCCCACCCTGTTAAAGAGTCAACTTGATAGCCAAGTAACAAAATATATGTTGTGCTTCAACAATATTACTTAAGAGAAGAATCGCCAAACTGAGCATGACTTTCACAAAGCAACAATTCATTAAATGTTCTGAGGGCTATTTCCTTGCTGCCACCTACTGTAGTCAACATCTGTTTAACTTTCAGTAGAAAAGAAATATATTATCTTCACAGAACACATGACTGCTTGAAATAGAACCTTTCACCCTCCTCCTTTCAGGGCAAGACTACATTTGTGCTTAGGAATATATTATAGCTTTCCCTAAATCCCTCGGCAAAGGTATATTTTGGCTTATAACAGTACAGTGCAACTGAGGCTGGCTGGCCCTCCTATTTATTAATTTATTGTTCATATTTGTAGACTGAACTCTCCCGAAAAGGACTCCTCTAGCACTCACCCGCCTTCAAGTCATTTGAAACATACAGGTCAGCAAAGGACTACAGACACATGCATTGGGTAATAAGGGTCGCAGCAATATCAGGACAAGATTGTAAATGTGGACTGCACAGAGAATAGAAAACTTCCAAAGATGGTCTTAACCTCCAGCACTTACCAGTAACTTTTACTTCTGATCCTCCAATACTTTGTTTGGCAGGGAGTGGTGAGAGGAGTGGCAGGAGTACATGTTGATGCATTTTTCCCTGGTGACTGCACCCACTCACCTCCATCCCTGCCCCTACACACAGGCACACACACAAACAGGCTCTTATTGACTCAAGCAATGCTGGGTAATGTTTGCTAATATGCTCTATCTACAAAGCTCTTTCATGCTCCCACATACAGGGACAGGCAGGCTTAGGCACACACAGTTAGGCATGTACAAGCATGTACAAGCACACACACATCTTCTTCAGGTGCACACAGGCATGCACAAGAACATACAGACTTCCACAGGCATATGTGCTGACACATACACACAGAAAGGTACAGGGCCCCACCACACACACACAAGCACACACAAATATAGGCAGGAAAACACCCAGAGACTCCCCCAAATATGCAGGCACATGAACCCACACAAACAAATAAACAGGCAGAGGCATACACTCACACACAGCACAGCCTCCCCACACCCACACATGCACATATATAAAAATTAAAAATAAATAAATAAATAAACAGGCAGAGGCATACACTCACACACAGCACAGCCTCCCCACACCCACACATGCACATATATACAGGCTGCTACAGACCTGACCAGGGTTTCTCAGCTCAGTCATCAGGACACACCTAACTAGTCAGGTTTTCAGGGTATCCACAATGAATATGATTGAGAAAGATTTGCATACAATCGAGGCAGGGCTTACAAATCTATTTCATGCATATTCATTATGGCTATCCTGAAAATCAGACTGGCTAGGTGTTTCCCGAGGACAGGGTTGAGAATCCCTGAAACAGATTATCCAAGCAATGCTGGGTACTTTTCTCTTTTTTTTTTGTTTTCCCTGTTGATATGCTTGTTCTGAATTAAACTCAATAAAGATTTGAACTTAAAAAAAATAAAACGAACAAAAAAAAAGCAAAAAAAAAAAAAAATGGCTGTCCATATCTGTGACAGATTAATCTGTCTGTCATTCCATTTGCGATGGTTTGGCACCCGGGGCTTGAGATAGCAAAAGAGGACCTGGAAAGGAAGTAAACCAACAGGAATTCTGGTGAATGGAGTCCTTACAGGTCCTGTCCAAACAGGAAGTTACATCTTAGGGGAAAAAAAGTCCTCAGGAATATGTAGTTTAGGGACAGTACTTCCAATCAGTTAGTTTTTACACTTTGAACCAACTGAGATCTATTGGCTGAGGATTAAATCCAACACTATTAGCCCAAGACCAGAGAGGAAAAAGAGGTGAGAGGAACCTGGGGATTAAGCAGGTCCTGGATGGCAGGGCACAAGGATGCCCAAGACTGGGTGGAAAGTCATAAGGACTGCCCTATTGGGCATAGGATTACTTATCTAAGAATCCAGGGGAAGAAAATTGGTGCAAAGAGCTAAGAGGCTTTGTTATAGACACAGTCTAGACTAGAAGTATAAGGTTTGGACTTGCCTGTTAAAATAACATAAGAATTTGGAGTGAAAGGGAGCCCTCACCCAGTAAGTTGAGTCCCAGGCTAAAATATATGACACATTTGTAACCTATCATTAAAATCATCCATTGTACCTGAAGACTGGAGGATAGCTAATGTAACCCCAATATTTAAAAAGGGCTCCAGGGGCGATCCAGGAAACCACAGAACTGACTTCAGTGCCTGGAAAAATAGTGGAAAGTGTTCTAAATATCAAAATCACAGAACATATAGAAAGACATGGTTTAATGGAACAAAGTCAGCATGGCTTTACCCAGGGCAAGTCTTGCCTCACAAATCTGCTTCACTGTTTTGGTTAATAAACATGTAGATAAAGGTGAACTGATAAATGTAGTGTATTTGGAGTTTCAGAAGGTATTTGACAAAGTTCCTCATGAGAAAAGTAAAAAGACATGGGATAGGAGGTGATATCATTTTGTGGATTACAAATTGGTTAAAAGACAGGAAACAGAGAGTAGGATTAAATGGACAATTTTCTCAGTGGAGGGGGGGGGGGGTGGGCATAAGAACATAATATAAGAACATGCCTATACTGGGTCAGACCAAGGGTCCATGAAGCCCAGCATCCTGTTTCCAACAGTGGCCAATCCAGGCCATAAGAACCTGGCAAGTACCCAAAAACTAAGTGTATTCCATGTAACCATTGCTAATGGCAGTGGCTATTCTCTAAGTGAACTTAATAGCAGGTAATGGACTTCTCCTCCAAGAACTTATCCAATCCTTTTTTAAACCCAGCTACACTAACTGCACTAACCACATTCTCTGGCAACAAATTCCAGAGTTTAATTGTGCATTGAGTGAAAAAGAACTTTCTCCGATTAGTTTTAAATGTGCCACATGCTAACTTCATGGAGTGCCCCCTAGTCCTTCTATTATCCAAAAGAGTAAATAACCGATTCACATCTACCCGTTCTAGACCTCTCATGATTTCAGACACCTATATCATTTCTCCAAGCTGAAAAGTCCTAACCTCTTTAGTCTTTCCTCATAGGGGAGCTGTTCCATCCACTTTATTTTTTTGGTCACCCTTCACTGTACCTTCTCCATCACAACTATATCTTTTTTGAGATGCAGCAACCAGAATTGTACACAGTATTCAAGGTGCGGTCTCACCATGGAGCGATACAGAGGCATTATGACATTTTCCGTTTTATTCACCATTCCATTTCTAATAATTCCCAACATACTATTTGCTTTTTTTGACTGTTACAGCACACTGAACCGATGATTTCAATGTGTTATCCACTATGATGCCTAGATCTCTTTCTTGGGTGGTAGCTCCTAATATGGAACCTAACATTGTGTAATTATAGCATGGGTTATTTTTCCCTTTATGCATCATCTTGCACTTATCCACATTAAATTTCATCTGCCATTTGGATGCCCAATTTCCCATCTAGGGACATAAGGCCTGGATGGACAGGCACAGCAATACAGGACAGAATCAATCCCACCTAGGGACATAAGGCCTGGAAGGACAGGCACAGCAGTCGAGGACAGAGAACAAGCCCATGTAGGGACATATGGCCTGGACAGTGGATGGACAGGCACAGCATTTCAGGTCAGGCCCTTGTAGGGACATATGGCCTGGACAGTGGACAGTCAGGCACAGCGTTTCAGGTCAGGTACATGTGCTGCAGTGCTTATATTATCTGGAGCATAGGAGGCAGTTGGAGCTGCTGCAAGGCATTCAATTGCTTTTATTCATCTTGCCATTCACAGGGAAAATTTGGAAACCCAAGCAAAGGCAGCTTTACTTTCAAAAACACTAGAATTTCCATCAGCTCTGGTGCCAGCCTTGAGCAGTAAGGGCTCATGATATCCTCTGTCATTGAAAAGACACATTCACTTGGCACACTGGTTGGTGGACATGACAGATATCGCTGAGCCACTTTGGCAAGGTGTGGCCAGACAGTGGACTTGTGTGCCCAATATGCCAGCGGATCTGTCTGCATGTTCTCTGTTGGCTCTGAGAGATACCGTGTCACTGACAGCTGTGGTGTTGTCTCCTTTGTTTGGGTGGGCTGAGAGTCACTCATGCCAGCTGCTTTCTCTCTCACCCTTTGCACAACAGATGAACCTTTATGGGCAACATGCCTTTGGCATTCTGAAGTGGAGGAGGAGGTACTATCTGTCACTGACAGAGTGTTGCTCATGCTTGGGCTAGCAGCACAACTCTCTGAAGTGCCCACTGTTTCCACCTCTGCTTCACTTCTAATCTGTCTCTGCCTATGGCGCTCCTGTTCACGGACTTTTGCTAACAGCAGGTCCTTCTCCAATAAGAGACCATCGTACAGTAGGGCGAGTTTACCTTTCACACGGGGATCATAGACTGTGGCGAGCATGTATGTGTTCTGTTATGTTAAAGGCGTTAATCTCTCTTCCACCTGCTGCTGCAAAATGTCCAGACAATGCAGCACCTCAACTGTCATTCCCTCTTCCTTTTTAAAGGCCTCAAAATGTTCATCCAGGAAATTAACTATAGGGATGATGTCAACCAAGGTGGCACTTCTGGAACTCAGCTCCTCCGTGACATCCTTGAAGGGCTGCAGGATTTTTACCAGCTGACTCATGACTATCCAATCATGATTCCCTAGGAGATTCTGCAGAACTATGCCCATTGTACCATAAAGTTCATGAAGGGGTGTCTGCAGCTCCACTAACCTCTCAAGCATCATAAAGGTGGAATTCCACCGGGTGGCAATGTCTTGAATGAGACACTTGTGAGGCATCTCCAAATCAGTCTGCTTTTGTCAGAGACCCTGCCACCCTTCACACTTCTGTGGAAGTGTGCTGCTATGTTCCTGCACTTCTGTATTAACCTATGCTGGTATTCATTCTCTTTGTCCTTGGAATCGAACCCTAGAGCTGACTTCACTACCAGGTGCAGAGTGTGTGCAAAACATTGGATGTTCTTAAACTGCCCGACGATTATTGCCTTAAGAACATAAAAAACATAAGAACATAAGAAATTGCCATGCTGGGTCAGACCAAGGGTCCATCAAGCCCAGCATCCTGTTTCCAACAGAGGCCAAACCAGGCCACAAGAACCTGGCAATTATCCAAACACTAAGAATATCCCATGCTACTGATGCAATTAATAGCAGTGGCTATTCCCTAAGTAAACTTGATTAATAGCAGTTAATGGACCTCTCCTCCAAGAACTTATCCAAACCTTTTTTGAACCCAGCTACACTAACTGCACTAACCACATCCTCTGGCAACAAATTCCAGAGCTTTATTGTGCGTTGAGTGAAAAAATAATTTCTATGATTAGTCTTAAATGTGCTACTTGCTAACGTCATGGAATGCCCCCTATTCCTTCTATTATTCGAAAGTGTAAATAACCGAGTCACATCTACTCATTCAAGACCTCTCATGATCTTAAAGACCTCTATAATATCCCCCCTCAGCCGTCTCTTCTCCAAGCTGAACAGCCCTAACCTCTTCAGGTTTTCCTCATAGGGGAGCTGTTCCATCCCCTTTATCATTTTGGTAGCCCTTCTCTGTACCTTCTCCATTGCAACTATATCTTTTTTGAGATGTGGCGACCAGAATTGTACACAGTATTCAAGGTGTGGTCTCACCATGGAGCGATATAGAGGCATTATGCCATTTTCCGTTTTATTAACAGTTCTCTTCCTAATAATTCCTAACATTCTGTTTGCTTTTTTGACTGCCGCAGCACACTGAGCCGACGATTTTAAAGTATTATCCACTATGATGCCTAGATCTTTTTCCTGGGTGGTAGCTCCTAATATGGAACCTAACATTGTGTAACTACAGCAAGGGTTATTTTTCCCCATATGCAACACCTTGCACTTGTCCACATTAAATTTCATCTGCCATTTGGATGCCCAATCTTCCAGTCTTGCAAGGTCCTCCTGTAATGTATCACAGTCTGCTTCTGATTTAACTACTCTGAATAATTTTGTATCATCTGCAAATTTGATAACGTCACTTGTCGTATTCCTTTCCAAATCATTTATATATATATATTGAAAAGCACCGGTCCAAGTACAGATCCCTGAGGCACTCCACTGTTTACCCTTTTCCACTGAGAAAATTGACCATTTAGTCCTACTCTCTGTTTCCTGTCTTTTAACCAATTTGTAATCCACGAAAGGACATCGCCTCTTATCCCATGACTTTTTAGTTTTCGTAGAAGCCTCTCATGAGGGATTTTATCAAATGTCTTCTGAAAATCCAAATACACTACATCTACTGGTTCACCTTTATCCACATGTTTATTATCCCCTTCAAAAAAATGAAGCAGATTTGTTAGGCAAGACTTTCCTTGGGTAAATCCGTGTTGACTGTGTTCCATTAAATCATGTCTTTCTATATGCTCTAAGATTTTGATCTTGAGAATAGTTTCCACTATTTTTCCCAGCACTGAAGTTAGGCTCACTGGTCTATAGTTACCCGGATCGCCACTGGAGCCTTTTTTAAATATTGGGGTTACATTGGCGACCCTCCAGTCTTCAGGTACAATGGATGATTTTAATGATAGGTTACAAATTTTAACTAATAAATCAGAAATTTCATTTTTGAGTTACTTTAGTACCCTAGGATGCATACCGTCCGGTCCAGGTGATTTGCTACTCTTTAGTTTGTCAATCTGGCCTACTACATCTTCCAGGTTCACAGTGATTTCATTCAATTCGTCTGACTTATCACCCCTGAAAACCATCTCCGGAACTGGTATCTTCCCAACATCCTCATTAGTAAACACAGAAGCAAATAATTTATTTAGTCTTTCTGCTATGGCCTTATCTTCCCTAAGAGCCCCTTTAACCCCTCGGTCATCTAATGGTCCAACCGACTCCCTCACAGGTTTCTTGCTTTGGACATATTTTAAAAAGTTTTTATTATGAGTTTTTGCCTCTAAGGCCAACTTCATTTCAAATTTTCTCTTTGCCTATCTTATCAGTGTTTTACACTTAACTTGACAATGCTTATGTTTTATCCTATTTTCTTCAGATGAATCCTTCTTCCAATTTTTGAAGGATGTTTTTTTTGGCTAAAATAGCTTCTTTCACCTCATCTTTTAACCATGATGGTAATCGTTTTGCCTTCCTTCCACCTTTCTTAATGCGTGGAATACATATGGACTGTGCCTCTAGGATTGTATTTTTAAACAATGTCCAAGCCTGTTGAACACTTTTAACCTTTGCAGCTGCACCTTTCAGTTTTTTTCTAACTATTTTCCTCATTTTATCAAAGTTTCCATTTTGAAAGTTTAGTGTTAGAGCTGCAGATTTACTTATTGTCCCCTTTCCAGTTATTAGTTTAAATTTGGTTGGTTGGTTATTAGTTTAAATTTGGTTCCAGTTATTAGTTTAAATTTGGTTGCCCTTCTCTGTACCTTCTCCATTGCAACTATGTCTTTTTTTAGATGTGGCGACCAGAATTGTACACAGTATTCAAGGTGTGGTCTCACCATGGAGCGATATAGAGGCATTATGCCATTTTCCGTTTTATTAACAGTTCTCTTCCTAATAATTCCTAACATTCTGTTTGCTTTTTTGACTGCTGCAGCACACTGAGCCGACGATTTTAAAGTATTATCCACTATGATGTCTAGATCTTTTTCCTGGGTGGTAGCGCCTAATATGGAACCTAACATTGTGTAACTACAGCAAGGGTTATTTTTCCCTATATGCAACACCTTGCACTTGTCCACATTAAATTTCATCTGCCATTTGGATGCCCAATATTCCAGTCTTGCAAGGTCCTCCTGTAATGTATCACAGTCTGCTTCTGATTTAACTACTCTGAATAATTTTGTATCATCTGTTGCCAAGTGGCCACACCACAATTACCTCTCTCACCAAATCCTGCGTTCTACTAAGAATTAAATCTAAAATACCTCCCTCTCTTGTTGGCTCCTGAACCAATTGCTCCATGAAGCATACATTGTTTATATAAGTTGTTTACAAAGTTATGCACTGGAATACACGATTGGTATAAGTGGGTTTTGTGTGATTGATATCGTACCTCCTGTTGCCATAGGCTTCTAAGAGGAAGAACCTAGAGACGTTATCAAGGGGCAGGGCTTCTGCAATGCTGAGCATCAGCAGAAAAAGGAACAGAAATGCTGATTTGAAGGTAAAACACAATAAGTAAACTCAATCCCGGGTCCAATGGTCAATCCTAGGCAGCGATAGGCATGCAGTACTGCAGGTGATGTAACAGCCATTATCACCAGCATCACTACAGGCTTCTAATAGTACTACAACAGACAATGGCCCATTTGCATGTCAGTGAAAAATGTAAAGGCTTGTACAATCCATATACATGATTGCAATGGGTTGAAATCTGCTGACTTTTTCATAATTTCTGGTGATCTTTTATTCTTGAAATGTTGAAAAAAAAAAACCAGTCTAAGAACCGATTCCTGCAGCACAGCACTAAACACCCCTTTCCTTAGAACTCCATTTACTACTACCCTTTGGCGCCTCCCACTTAATCAGTTTCAAGCCCAATTAGTCTCTTTAGGGCCCATACCAAGGGCACTCAGTTTATTTACTGTATGTTTCCTATGCAGAATCATTTCAAAGGCCTTACCGAAATCCAAGTACTATACATCCAACACTTTACCTTGCTTCAACTCTCTAGTCATGCAGTCAAAGAAATTGATCACATTTGTCTGGCAGAACCTGCCTCTGGTAAAACCATGCTGCCTCAGATCTTGTAATCTGTAGGATTCCAGAAATTGCACTATCCTCCATTTTAGCAGTGATTCCATTAATTTATGCTCACAGAGGTTAGACTAACCAGCCTGTAGTTCCCAGCTTCCTCCTTAGTTCCTCCTTTGTGAAGAGGTACAACATCCACCTGTATGCAGTCCTCCAGAATTACTTCTGATTCCAAATAAGCATTGAAAAAGTCAACCAAATGAAGGCTCATTACCTTATCCCTGTTCCCACTTTTATGGAATGGGAATACATCTTCTGTCCTCCAGTCACTTAGAAGTGTTCCTGTCTCTAAAATAAGTTTAACCGACTTGTGAAGGGTGCAGTCAACTTTTTCTTGAGCTCCATTAATATCGTGGAGGTCCATATTCAAAAACATTAAGCCAGCTAAGTCAGAGGTTAGCCAGCTAAATGAATATTTGGGCCATATCCGGATACATTCTAGTCGGTTAATAAGTTATTAAGTTAGAGGTGTTACAGGGGTGTAAGTAGAAGGAGTTGAGTTAACTGGTTACCTCTGATATTCAGCATTTGCAAACTGAGTTAGCTGGCTGGTTGGGCCAAAGAGCAGTCCTAAAGTTAGCCAGCTATAGTTAATTGGCTAACTTTAAGATAGCGAGCAATATTCAACCGTGAGACTGCAGTATATAATATACCTCCAAAGTTAACTGGATGTTTATCTGGCTAATTTTGCTCTTCAGCTGTGTCTGAATATTGACCTCTTGAGATGTACTCTGTCAGGACCCATTGCCTTACTCTTACTGTGTAACAAAAAAAAATGACAGAAGTCAGGTGGCACCTTATGGAGGAACCAATTTATTGAAGCATAAGTTTTAGAGGACAGTGTCTACTTCGTCAGATGCTCATGCTTCAATAAATTGGTTTGTCTATAAGTTGCCACCCGACTCTCATCATTTTTTGCTACACCAGACTAGCACAGTAATCCCTCTGAAGATTTCCCACTGAGTATCTCAAGTACTTCCTCTGTGTAAATGCTTTGCAATATTGTCACAATCCTTTGTGCCTCTGTTTTCGGCTTGAAGCATATCCTCTTACCCTTCTATAAATGCTGAGCAATGAAATACTTGTCATTTCTGCCTTCTCCTGCTCTAACCCCCACTTTCTTCTGGTATCTTACTTATTTCCTCTTTGTTTTTTTTCCTCTTTCTGTTAGATATTTATAAAAGACTGTATATTTCTCTTTTTATTGATCAGGCAGTTTTCCCTTTTGTTTGGGTCTTTGCTCATCTAATTACTTTTTCTGTCTCCCTTTGCTTTTTCCGGATAATTTTGCCTTTCTTCCTCTTGTTTTTGCTAATTATTATTTTCTGATTGATAACCTTAGCATTCCTGCTGCCTCTTTACAGAATCCTTTTGGTCTTGTTTTCTGTTCCCTTTGCTAGCCTGCCTTTTACAGAGATGCATTGCCTTCTCTTTGCTTTTTTATTGCTGAAGAGTGAATGCAATTATAATTGTTCACAAACATTATTCACTGGTCTATCCTTAGTGCACGGCTGAGAAAGAAAAAGAAACCAGATGGCTTCATTCACAAAGACCTTTCTCTCATTCTATGTCTATGAAAAATTAAAGAGTAGTGAATTAGGCCGAGTCTGGGATTTAGATTTTTCCATGAATCACACGACAAACATTTCCCCTATTGGTTCAGAAATGTTTCCAGTAAAATCCAAACAAACAGTAACTTTGTACAGTAAACGTTTGGAAGGAAAATAGGTGCCAGTATGGAAATGTCTTAGGTATCCTAATCAATCAGAGGGATTTAATGGTCAGCAATGACAAACATGACCAAGAAATTGCACGTAATTGGCAAACAGTTAGCTCTGGTTAGCTTGTACTTAGACCAAGGAAGATATATATTTTTTTTAAATATTATAACACATAGCAGTAATAATAACTAGGCATACACAGAAATTGCTTTAGGGAAACCATATTGCTAAACAGATGCTTTCTCAACGACAAAAAATGTACTGCACCATTTGGAATATTAGATCAGGTGAAGGGAAATGTTACTTTCCATCTTGATGCATATTAATGAAAAAGTTCTAAAATGAGAATCAAGATGGAAATGGAGAGAACGAGACTGACTGGGGCTGATTATGGGAAGTTGTGAATCGAAATAGTTAGCATTTATGTAGGCTATGAATCAAGTCATGAACTATGATGTGCACTTTAAAATGTGCCAGAGGCATCCTGCCATGTTAAAAAAGAGAAGGCATAAAATGAAAATGATATGTAGCTGGGACTGGGGATGTCATTGAAGTGAGCAGGAGGCAGGGTGGTTTCTAATTTTCTTGACTTTATGTTCAAAGAATGAGAGAAATTGGTTTCAAATTCAATTGATGGTGAATGTCTGAATTCGAGGTCTCTTTGCTTTGGAAATAAAGTTTATAGTGTGTAAGGGATATTAGACAGTTTGGCTATTATAGAATTAAGGTAAAGTAATAAAACAAGCAGCCTGCTTATTCTAGAGTTGAGAAAATACAGAATGTATTTTTGGTGCTGTCCCCTTTATTGAGCTATATATACTGCGCACATAAAATGCAGATGGGTGAACATTCACAGTTATCAATAGCAGAAAATTATATTGTGGATTTAAGATGCAACTGAAATTCTTTTCATGTGTATGCTTTTACTATTCTTTGTAGCTTGATATAAAATATCCCATGGCACCTGCTGAGAAACTGTAGGGCTCAGCGAGCTTTGTTTGCAATCAATCATCTAACTTCAGGGAGATGTAGGTAGGTAGAGAGATTGCACATGTGGATTAGGAGGGGGATCTGGAGCTGGCCTGAGTTTTTGAAAAAATGGGGAGGGGAGATGTGGAGCTTCAAGCCACTATAGCCCACATATTCTCTTGGGGAAACTGAGGAGAATCGGGAGCTAGGCCCAATTTTATTGTTACTTATTTTGGGGTGGGAGATGGAGCCTGCTGCCTAAAAGGGTTTCTTTTTTGACACTTAACCAACTTTATATTGAATATAGCCAGTTAAGGTTAAAGTTATCCAGGTATCTAGATCCAGATAAGTTTAAACCTAATTGGCTATATTCAGAATATTGCACGGTAGGTTTAAACTTATCTGGGTAAACATATCCAGCTAAGGTTAACTAAGGATATTTGTCAGGAGACTTTTCCATTTGCAGGATTACTAAATATGAACCATGAACTCTCAGGCCGTATTGCAAAATGGCGCCGGCCGTATTTCCGTATTGCAAAATGGCGCCGGCCATATGGCCGTATGGCCGGCACCATTTTGCAATACGGCAATACGATTCGAGTGCAGGAGGTCGCTCCCGGACCCCCGCTGGACTTTTGGCAAGTCTTGTGGGGGTCAGGAGGCCCCCCCAAGCTGGCCAAAAGTCTCTGGGTGTCCAGCGGGGGTCCGGGAGCGATCTCCTGCGCTCGTGACGTCGGGGGACAGGAACCAAAATGGCGCCGGCGCTACCTTTGCCCTGTCATATGACAGGGCAAAGGTAGTGCCGGCGCCATTTCTATTAACGCACCAATGGCTTGAGAGTGGAAGATCACACCGGGACCCCCCCACTGGACCCCAGGTAATTTAAGACATTTTGGGGTGGTTCGGGAGGGTGGAGGATTTATTTTAAAGGGTCAGGGTGGGTTTTAGGGTTGTTTTAGTGTGCCGGTTTTCCCACCCTCCCCCGATTTATGATTTACACGATTAAAAAAAAAACAAAACCACGACGATCCGATTCCCTCCCCCCCTCAGCCAAAATCATAGAAACATAGAAATGATGGCAGAAGAAGACCAAACGGCCCATCCAGTCTGCCCAGCAAGCTTCACACACTTTTTTCTCTCATATTTATCTGTTTCTCTTAGCTCTTGGTTCTATTTCCCTTCCACCCCCACCATTAATGTAGAAAGCAGTGATGGAGCTGCATCCAAGTGAAATATCTAGCTTGATTAGTTAGGGGTAGTAGGGGTAGTAACCGCCGCAATAAGCAAGCTACACCCATGCTTGTTTTACTCAGACTATGTTATACAGCCCTTATTGGTTGTTTTTCTTCTCCCCTGCCGTTGAAGCAGGGAGCTATGCTGGATATGCTTGAAGTATCAGTTTATTCTTCTCCCATGCTGTTGAAGCAGAGAGCCATGCTGGATATGCATCGAAAGTGAAGTATCAGGCACATTTGGTTTGGGGTAGTAACCGCCGTAACAAGCCAGCTACTCCCCGCTTTGTGAGTGCGAACCCTTTTTTCTTCTCCCCTGCCGTTGAAGCAGAGAGCTCTGCTGGATGTGTGTAGTATCAGTTTTTTCTTCTCCCCTGCCGTTGAAGCAGAGAACTATGCTGTATATGCATAGAAATTGAAGTAACAGGCTTATTTGGTTTGGGGTAGTAACCACTGTAACAAGCCAGCTACTCCCCCCTTTGTGAGTGCAGATCCTTTATTCCACATTTCCTCTTGCTGTTGAAGCTAGAACGATGTTGGAGTCACAGTAAGCATGTGTACGTTTATTGAATAAGGGTATTGTCTCCAGGCAGTAGCCATCATTCTGGCGAGTCACCCACTCTTCATTGGCGGCCTCTTGACTTTATGGATCCACAGTGTTTATCCCACGCCCCTTTGAAGTCCTTCACAGTTCTGGTCTTCACCACATCCTCCGGAAGGGCATTCCAGGCATCCACCACCCTCTCCGTGAAGAAATACTTCCTAACATTGGTTCTGAATCTTCCTCCCTGGAGCTTCAAATCGTGACCCCTGGTTCTGCTGATTTTTTTCCTACGGAAAAGGTTTGTAGTTGTCTTTGGATCATTAATACCTTTCAAGTATCTGAAAGTCTGTATCATATCGCCTCTGCTCCTCCTTTCCTCCAGGGTGTACATATTTAGATTCTTCAATCTCTCCTCGTACGTCATCCGATGAAGATCCTCCACCTTCCTGGTCGCCCTTCTCTGTACCGCTTCCATCTTGTCTTTGTCTTTTTGTAGATACGGTCTCGTGTAATCGATCGTTAAGACGATCGATTACATGATTCACATCTCTACCAATCAGTACTACAAGCCATACTGTTCTCAAAGATCGACTACTGTAACACGCTCCTTCTCGGCCTTCCGTCCTCCTCAATGAAACCACTACAGATGCTTCAAAATGCCGCAGCAAGGATCCTTACAAACTCTCGTCGCAAGGACCACATCACACCAATCCTAAAAAACTTACACTGGTTACCTATCAACCACAGAATAATGTTTAAGACCTTATCCATCATCCAGAAAAACATCTATCACCGATCTACACTACAACTCAAAATACCACTCAAACTTCACGTTTCCACAAGACCGATCAGATCGGCATACAAAGGAACTCTCCAAGCCCCCCCTAACAAATCCACTAGCCACACCTCCATCCAGAAAAGATCCTTGTCCACGGCCGGACCGTTTCATTGGAATCTTCTTCCCCCGGAACTTCAGCAGGAACAATGCCCTTTTTCATTCAGAAAGAAACTAAAAATGTGGCTGTTCACTCAAGCCTTCCCTTGATGGACACCCCACTAACAGCACAGTCCTACACTTCTTTTTCAAAGATCCGCCCCCACCTTTTCCCACATTCTTGCCTTCAGTGTTTGATCTAAAGATTAAGCCATTGTCAAAGCTTGCTACATTAGTCCCTTTTGTTAAACTTTGTTATGTTAAACTTTGGTATGTTAAATCTTATTCTAATCTTTTTGCTCTCATCTCTCCCACTCTGTAAATCCCTGTTCATTGTAACTTTATCTTTCTAGTTAATTGGTTACCCCTTGTTTCACTGTAAACCGGTACGATAAGACCCTAGTCTTGAGTATCGGTATATAAAAAGAACCTAAATAAATAAATAAATAAATAAATAAATAAATACTCGTTCCTCGAGGGCCTAACCCTTCCCAGCTACTGAGCTTCCTCAAGACCTTATGTGAGTTTTGTCATCTAGTTCTGGCTATGAACACCCAGCATACCCTATCTACTCACTATCTACAGTTTCTCTACAGCTCAATCCTGGGATTGTGGTTCCAGTACCTGAGGGACTTCAGCCCTGCCGGGCATATCAGCTCACTGCTGCTACCTCTGGTGGTTCTACTAACCTGTCTAATAAAAGAATTATCTGTGTCTGTCTCCGTACTCAAGCCTAGCCGGTGATCCCTCTCAGGATATCTTCCTGGGGGCGCAGTCATCTGCCATCGGCCCAAGGATTCACCTATCTACCTTCATCTACAGCCGAGTGCCCTCTTCAAGCACTCCGCTGGTAACAGATTGCTGCTCCCTTCTCCATCAGGAGTCTTCAGCAACATATTCATGACAGATTGCTACTCTGTAGTCTATCCTAACAGATTGCTAACTCCTCCCAGAGATAATACAGATTGCTGATTCCTCCCCTCTGGAGGAGCAAAGCATAACAAGATTGCTAACTCCTCCCCCCTGGAAGAGTAGATCACAACAAGATTGCTAACTCCTCCCCCCTGGAGGAATAGATCACAACACCAAGAAGCCCTCTCGGATTCGATCCCATTCACCACCCACCACCAGCCCTGCTTCCGGTAGGGTCTCTATCGTGGCCAAGACAGAATAGCCCATGCAGTTGGGTCATGGGCGGCTGTCCCCAGAAGTGAACCTCCAGTGGAGACAAACCAGTCTATGTCTGTATTGCGGAGCACCAGGCCTGTCCTATCCATCTGGGAAACTTCCCATCCTAAGTTTAGTTGGGGTCCTGAACTTGGGCACAATGTCTCCGGCCCTTCAGTTGTCTGTACCGGTTACCTTGATCTGGGACTCCCGGTCCTTTCCAGTTCTTGTTCTAGTGGACTCCGGAGCAGGACCTAGTTCAACTACTGGGTATAAAGACCCATCCTCTGGAGACCTCCTTGTGTATTGCTTCCATTTATGGAGAACCACTACCTGGTCAAATATTTCTCATCACAGAGCCAGTTCAACTATGTACTGGCACCCTCCACACGGAAGAAATTGAATTACTAGAACTGGAGAAATCCATTCATCCGGTAGTCTTAGGACTACCCTGGCTCCAACATCACTCCCCTCAATTTGATTGGGGTTCGCTCCAGCTGGTGGAATGGGGGACCACCTGCCACAAGTCTTGTCCTTGTAAAGTGGTACCACTACCTGTGTTTCCTCTGGCAGCCACTTCTTTAGGTATACCGGCTCCCTATGCGGATTTTGAAGATGTATTTTCTAAGCAAAAATCAGATCTTCTCCCACCTCTTTGGAGGTTTGATTGTCCCATAGACATCCTACCTGGGACCATGCCTCACTGAGGGCGTACCTATCCTCTGACTCTCCCCGAGACGAAGGCCATGACGGAGTACATTCAAGAAAACCTTGTGAAGGGGTTCATCCATCCCTCTACATCTCTTGCCAAAGCAGGATTCTTTTTCGTGACCAAGAAGGATGGGTCTCTCAGGCAGTGTATTGACTACCGCGGCCTGAATTTGATTACCCGCAAAGACAAGTACCCTCTGCCGCTGATTTCAGAACTATTTGATCGCCTGCATGGGGCATCCATATTCACCAAGTTGGATTTACGCGGGGCGTACAACTTGGTATGGATTCGCCCTGACTATATTTGGAAAACAGCTTTCAACACCAAAGACGGGCATTACAAATACCTTGTGATGCTCTTCGGCCTCTGTAACGCGCCCACAGTTTTCCAATGAATGATGAACAACATTTTCAGATATCTGATGTATACCAAGGTTGTGGCATAATTGGATGACATCCTTGTCTTTTCTAAAGATCTGGCTACACACCACACTGATGTACATACCATCCTTAAATGCCTTCATGAGAATCACTTATTCACAAAGTTGGATAAGTGTTTGTTTGAGAAATCCAGTCTGCCTTTCCTCGGGTACATTATTTCACAATGAGGATTTTCTAAGGATCCCACCAAGCTAAAATGAATCCAAGATTGGCCACAGCCCATGGGTCTTAAGGCTCTTCAACAATTCTTAGGATTCTCAAATTACTATAATCATTTTATTCCACACTATTCAACCTTGCCAGCCCCTCTGACTGCATTGACAAGTAAGGGCCAAGATACTCGAAATTGGACACCAGAAGCCATCATAGCCTTCCACCGCCTCAAAGAAGCTTTCCTGGCTGGTTCTTGTCTTCACTGATATATTCATGACATATTATACATGTTATATTGTTGGTGGATATGTAATAAGTGAATAATGCTTATGTGGTATGTGGGGTAAATGCTATATACAATGAAAACATTTTTGTGAATTTATTGTTATAATATGACTATTTGTGTTTTTGGACTTATGTATTAAAATGTACTAAATGTAGTTCAGAAATATGTGATAATATTGATGAAAATTGAATGTGGTATTAGGTAATGATTCCCAAGGTGGTGTTTGGTTCTTGTCTTCACCACCCAGACCCGAACTGCCCCTTCCAGGTTGAGGTGGATGCCTCCATGATTGGGGCTGGGGCGGTCCTGAGCCAATGCACTGCTTCTGGATCTGTAGTCCCATGTTAATTCTACTCTCACAAGTTCTCATCTGCAGAACAAAATTATAATATCGGAGATCGTGAATTACTCACCATTAAACTAGCCCTCGAAGAATGGCACCCATGGTTAGAGGGTGCTTAGTACAAATTTGTTGTATTCACTGATCACAAGAACCTGGAACATTTGAGCCATGCCCAACATCTCAATGCCCATCAGGCCAGATGGGACTTATTCTTTCCCAGGTTCGTTACCTTCCAGCTGAGAAAAACCTCTAGGCAGATGTCCTATCACGCTCTTTTGAGCCTAAAGATAATCCAGAAGAACCCGGTCATATAATAGATCCAACCTGTATTTGCTTATCTGCAACTCACCCAGTCCCTACTGGGAAGACTGTTGTGCCCCTACGACTCTGAGAATGAGTCCTCCGGTGGGCACATGACTCAAAGTTTGCTAGTCACCTAGGGTGAGCACAAACCTTGGCACTCCTCCAGTGGTTCTTCTGGTGGCCCACTATGGTCTCTGATGCTAAAGCATATGTCGAATCTTGTAACAGTTGTGCTCAACAAAAACCCCTGGTCAGCTGACCTTGGGGCTTGCTTTAACCACTTCCAGCTCCCGAGGAACCGTGGATCCACCTGTCTATGGATTTCATCGTGGACTTGCCTCTATCTAAGGACCATACCATTATATGGGTAACAATAGATCAGTTCTCAAAGATGGCCCATTTTGTCCCTCTACCGGGCCTACCATCTGCTCCTGAGTTGGCACACCTATTCTTTCAACAAATCTTCAGATTACATGGCCTACCCAAGGACATTGTCTCTGATAGAGGTCCACAATTTGTTGCTAGATATTGGCGCGCCCTTTGTCGTAAATTCGGCATTAACATCAGTCTGACAACAGCTTACCACCCTCAAACCATTGGACAAGCTGAGCATATGAATCGCTCTTTAAAGGCTTTTCTCCGTGCCTACATAAATGACCGCCAAGACAATTGGTCTGAACTCCTTCCTTGGGCGGCGTTTTCTCACAGCTCCCATATTGCCACTGCTACAGGCACATCACAATTTTCCAATGTCTAAGGGAAGCAACCGCAACCACCATTACCCATACCGTTAGCAGTTCCTTCCCCTGCTGCGCAGGCTACTGCTGAAGCCCTCAAAGTCATATGAGAACAGATGAACCTTTGCTTGCAACAAGCTGATTCCCGGGCCAAGAGATCTGCTGACAACCACTGACGCTCGGCCCCTGAATTCCTTCCTAGCCAGAAAGTCTGGTTGAGAACTCAATATATCCTGCTCAAGATACCCTCTCAAAGGTTTGCACCAAAGTACATTGGACCTTTTTCAATCACTCGACACATTGGACCAGTTACATATCAGCTTCTGCTGCCACCTACACTGGGAGTCCACAATACGTTCCACGTACCTCTTCTAAAACCAGTGGTCCTGTCCTGGCCTTCAAGAAAGGCTCCTGAACCACCTCCATTGGTGGCTGAGACTGAAAAGACCTACAAGGTACATGAAGTCCTCGATGTCTGCTGTAGGGGCTGCCGGTGGGAATACCCCCTTTCGTGGTAACCAGCTCAAAACATCCTGGAAAAAACCCTCCTTCTGCATTTTCATCGAGCCCATCCAGGCCGTCTGCAGCAGACCCATGGCACGGCCCCCTCACCTCTCTGCAGTAACTCCAGTGCCTGGTTCCCCATCCCTGGTGGCGGTAGGCCGCCAGCTCCATCCTCGGGCTACCCCTGGTGCCTCCAGCTCAGCTACAGACCCTGCTGTTCCTAGTCCAGGTACCACTTCCACTGCTCCACTGCATTGCCTGTCATCTCCGTTGCCTCTCTCCAGACCCGGACCTCTGCATTGCCTGACTATGTCGTTGCCTCTCTCCAGACCCAGACATCTGCATTGCCTGACTATGTCGTCACTTCTCTCCAGACCTAGACCTCTGCATTGCCTGACTACTCCATTGCTTCTCTCTAGTCCAGACCTCTGCCTTGCCTGACTACATTTGACTATCTCTGTGATCAGACCTCAGCCTTGCTTGCCACTGCTGCCTGATTGCCGCCAGCCCTGACTCAAGCTTGTTCCACGACGCCTCTTCAGCCTACATCCTGGACTTGGTCTATTCAGGCTTCGGCCTGCTTTTGCTCGGGCTCCCCCTGTCTGACTTTGTTCCTTTGGCGCCTGGGTCTCTGGTTTACTACCTCATCCAGTACGAGACTGTACCATCTCTCTCCTACTGTCTCTGGGCTGACCTCAATCTCTTCATCGATGACAACATACGGAAGCCTACCTAAGTCCAGCCGGCCCTGGCACCCAAAGGCTCCACCTACAGGGAACAAGGGCTGGTATTGGTGAATCACCAGCTGGCTTCCGTTTATCAGCCCACTCAGCCTGCCGATGGTGGGGACCCATAGGTCCCTACCTACGGGTTTCTAGATGCCAAATTTAAGCTCTTAGGTAAAAAGTTGAAATTTATTTATTTATTTATTTGCAAATTTTTGTATACCGACATTCGTTAGGCAAACATCACATCGGTTTCCATGTAACATAAAACTGGCCAACATGGCTTTACAATGAAACTGATAATGGAACTGGGTGGAGGGAAGGAGGGGGAAAACACAGGGAATTACTGAACGAAAAGAATATAGGCTATAAACATGACGATATATAAGCAATAAAATAAGCAATAAAATCCTGAACCTCCAGGGTAGTATTCTCTGAAATTCTCCCTGTTCCACGTTCATGAACCCAGAAGCAGGCAGAGCTGTGAATGCTCAAGGCATGAATGAGGTGATGGTTCAAAGAACATGACTTTAGGTTTGTTAGGTACTGGACAACATTTGAGGAAGGGGGGACTTATTATGCAAGGATGGGCTCAGCCTTAACCAGGGTAAAAATAAATTATTATGTTGTAAAGATTGTTGGTGATACCTCACCTGAGTAGTGATTCAATAGGGACCTTCATTTTCAGTTTTTATTTTATTTTTCCCAGAAATTTTTTTTTAAATTTTTTATTTAAGCATTTTCAGGTATACATATCAAATCAAAAAGTGAACTGAAATTACATAACATAACTAAGCAGAGAGTGTAACATTATGACTTGACCCCATTTTCCTTAAACCTATAAAACATAGGATTACACTAAACCATAATATTCAGGTTACTGTCCCCAAATTTGACAAAATTTGAATCCTTTATTTGAAACATCATGATGTAAGCATTCAATATCAACAATATTTCTAACCTGGGCTTTCCAATAATCCTTATCTGGATTAGATTTCCAGGTTAACGCAATAGTGAATCATGTGGCCAGGAGTAATTGCCTCACTAATGGTCAAAATTTAACAGATATCAAAGAATCTTGCCAGACCCCCAGCAAACCCAACTGTGGCAGCATATGTATCTCGATATTTAAAATGTCTGCAATCGCCACAGATACTTCCCACCAAAACCACGTTACACCAGGACAGTGCCACCAGATATATAGGTGCTGTGCTCCCCACACCATCTCCAGCACCCCACACTGTACCCTGGGAACAGTCAAGCATAATAAACCTGGGTACGATATGTCCTATGTAACCCCCCCACCCCCAGCTCCACCCACTGACAGCAGATGGATGTCTTATGTGTGGAGGTCCATATCCCCTTCCAAGCAGCAGTAGACAAAGATGTTCCCAACTCTTCATTCCATTTATCTGTAGGGATGTGCAGCAGGGACGGATTCGTCTCATTCGAAATTCGTATTCGTGGGGACCCAAATCCGTTGCATCTGTTCTCGGGGGATCCCGATTCGTTCATTAGCTTTATATGTATTTGTTTCCCAGAAAAAAACCCATCCCAACCCTTTAAATTTAAATAACTACAACTCCCCATACTCCTGACCCCCCCCCCCAAGACTTGCCAAAAGTCCCAGGTGGTCCAGCGGGGGTCCTGGAGCGATCTCCTGCCCTCGGGTCATCGACTGACGGTATTCAAAATGGCACCGATAGCCTTTGCCCTTACAATGTCACAGGGGCTACCGGTGCCCGTACATAAAAAAGATTCCATGCAGTTCAAAGAGTGCAAGGGGGGTCTGCAGCTCCAATTTACTACCTAGAGCTCATCTGAGCTGCAAATAAGAATCATGTGTGGCTGCAGGCAGTTCAAACTCCTCCATCAATTCCTGAAATGGCAGAAAGCCCTCATCTCTTCACAACTGAGCTATATATACCAAATAGGGATGTGAATCGTTTTTCTAACGAATTAAAATATCGTGCGATATTTCTAAATTCATTAATATATCGGGTAAAAAAAGAAACTTTCCCCCCCGAATTTTTGTAAAAATTGTTTTTCGGGTTAGTGCGCACTAACAAAAAAAAGTTTATTTTTGTTATTTTGTGTTGCTTTTTGCTATTTTTGTTAGTGCGCGCTAACAGGAGTTAGCGCGCACTAACACGAAAAATGATTTTTCACTAAAAAAAAAAAGGGGTGGGATCCACGGGAAAATGATATTTTCCCGCAGCCAGATAAACCCGAAAGCGGGAATGATTGGGCACCCGATTCATATCCCTAATACCAAACCCAGCTTACGCCAGATTTCAAAATCAGGGCAAAAAGTGCAGCCTGAAATCTTAGAAATTTTTTATATAGGAGACAGGAGAGAGAGGACCTTACCACTGCACCCCACAAACCTTACTGCGTGTCACCATATCTGTAAAGTGTGAGCAATAAGTGGGCTCGAACTTCACGCATGCCTACTCACAGAAGAGGAAGGCGACATGAATAAAATGATGGGTACATTCACTCCACCAGCTCGCTCCTTTTCCATAGCCAAGCACCTTGGACCCTTATCATTAAACTAGTAGGTTAGACTCACCAATCGAGCCACCCAAACAATAGACTCTAAAATTAGGCAATGCCATTCCCCCTTGTCTTTTAGGTAACCAAAGTGCTTGGATCTTAATCCGCACAAGGTTATCTTTCCAAATAAATTTCACAATTTGACTGTGTAGCTCCTGGATCAGGGATGCCTGGACATTACAAGGGACATGTTGAAAGGCATATAAAAATTTAGGAAAAATTGCCATCTTAATTAAATTAATACGACATGCCGAGGAGACTGGGATATCCTCTCAGTCCCTCAGACATTGTTTCATGGTCACAAATAGTGTAGCTACAATTTTTTGAAATAGATCCCTGTGGTCTCTACATATAAAAATCCCAAGATAAGTAAACCCTTCATGGACCATCATACAACACATTGGTTTGCCTAGGGCACAAGGATCTGTAGACCCTTGTAATACTGCTGCCCTCCCCAAAACCCACTCTGAGTTGAAAGTACCCCTTTTACAGTAGGAGATATAAGAGCATCCGATTGTTTTTAGTGCTCTTTCTCTCTCTCTCCAACCCCCATGGTCACTTGTGAGTACACGCGTAAATGTTCCCCATATACACGCGATAGGGATATTTTAAATAATACGCTTGTACGCACAATATAAAATTAAGCATATTTTTGCTCACATGCTCAATACACACATTTATGTGTGGATGAGCGCTCCTTTTAAAATTTACCTGTAAGCGAGCCCGAGGTCTCTTATACATTGAATGAATACAAGCCAAAAACGGGTCAGGAAACCCCCATCTCCCACAATGTTGCAAACATAAAAGGCCATAAAACTCTGTCGAAAGCCTTTTTGGCATCTAAAAAAACAAAGGCCCCAAACCCTGCATCGTTTACCTATGTGTAATATATTAAACACCCTCCTAGTATTATGTGTGGAGACTCTCCCTTTGATAAAGCCAGTTTGATCAGAATTTATAAACTGGGACATAAAAGTTTCTATCCGGAGATGCAGAACTTTTGCCAGGATTTTAATATCTGAGTTAAGCAGTGAGATGGGCCTATAAAATCCACAATTAAATGGATTATTCCCCTTCTTGCAAAGCAAAGTAATAGTAGCATCAACAATGCCACACAACAAGCTATCCCGCAGACCTCAGGCTAGAACCATGCCTACTAACATTCAAAAAAAAACTTAAGACTTGGCTGTTCCAACAAGCCTTCTCGGATCCTTCAGACTCACAATAGACAAACAACCTATTCACGAGCTACGGAACCATGCTACTATTTTGTTGCCTATTATTATGATTATCCTAACTCCTCAGATAATATTGTTTCTAGAGATGTGCTTCGTGTTTTGCTACCGGGTCGTTTTTTGACTCGGATACTTCATGGTAAAGTTCGGTTTTCCCCGTTTAGTTTTTTTGAAAAAAAAAAAAACTAAATGGGGAAAACCGAAACCGGGCCAAAAAACAACGCGGGAAAACAAAGCTAAAAAAAAAACCCCACCCCACGCATTTAAATTAATTTTAGTACATTACATACACCCCCCCCCCCATCCCGATCCCTCCCCCTCCCCAAGACTTACCAACATCCCTGGTGGTCCAGCGGGGTCCCCCCCGGGTGCCATTTGACCCTCCGTGGTGTGCCCAGTGTGCTAGTGCTAGCCATGCTCAAAATGGTGCCGAATAGCCTCTGAACTACTATGTCACAGGGGCTACCGGCGCCATTGGTCAGCCCCTGTCACATGGTAGGAGAACCGACCAATGGCGCCGAAAGCCCCTGTGACATAGTATGGGCAAAGGCTATCGGCGCCATTTTGATTATTGGCAGCCGACGACATCGCTCCCGGACCCCTGCTGGACCCCCAGGGATTATTGGCAAGCTTTTTGGCCAGCTTGGGGGGGCCTCCTGACCCCCCCAAGGCTTGCCAATAATCCCTGGGGTTCCGGCGGGGGTCTGGGAGCGATGTCGTCGTCGGCTGCCAATAATCAAAATGGCGCCGATAGCCTTTGCCCATACTATGTCACAGGGGCTTTCGGCGCCATTGGTCGGTTCTCCTACCATGTGACAGGGGCTGACCAATGGCGCCGGTAGCCCCTGTGACATAGTAGTTCAGAGGCTATTCGGCACCATTTTGAGCATGGCTAGCAGGCACTAGCACACTGGGCACACCACAGAGGGTCAAATGGCACCCGGGGGGACCCCGCTGGACCACCAGGGATGTTGGTAAGTCTTGGGGAGGGGGAGGGATCGGGATGGGGGAGGGGGTGTTATTATATTTAATGTTTGGGGTGGTTTTTAATTAAAAAAAAAAAAAAAAAGTGCCCCTCTCCCCACACAAACCGGAAAAACGAAGTTTCCCCGAAGTTCGGGGAAAATCCTTTTCGGGTTTCGGGGTCCCCGAACCAGGACGAATTAGGCAATTTCTTTGTAATTGCCTAATTCATGATAAACAATTGCACATCTCTAATTGTTTCCTGTTTAATCTGAATCCATTACAACTTTTGTGTTTAAGTTATTGCCCTTCTTGGGCCTTTTATTCTTCTTACTTCTAAGCTGTAAAGCCTCCAAGTTTATAGTCCTTGTTTAATGTAACTTACTGCTCTCTTCTGATTATTTTGTACTGTTCCATTTCTGTTACAAGTTTTCTCTATCCCCCGTTCGATGTAAACCGATCTGATATGGTATTTAACCATGAAGTTCGGTATAGAAAAATGCTAAATAAATAAATAAATAAATCTGGTTCCCCAACATAATTAATGGACCAAACTAAAAAGGGAACCAGAGCAGACAGAAACTTCTTATAGATGTCTATAAGATAGCCATCGGACCCAGGGCATTTGACTCCAGCCAGAGCCTTTCTGAATCTCCAGGCTAGTAATGGACTCAGCTAACTTAGCTGCCTGGGCTTCTGAAATCTTAGGTAGCGGTGCAGACATCAAAAACCCCTTAATACCAGATAGATCAGCTGGAGAAGTTTATGTGTATAATTTCTCATAATATTCTATTAGGGATGTGCAGCGGGACGCCATACGTTGCATTCGGGATTTGACCGTCGGCCCCTGTGACATAGTGAGGGCAATGTGCTTACCATGCTCACTAAAGCTAGAACATATTTTGTGCACAAGCTCTTATGTTCTCACAAATGGTATCAACGTCACTACATGGACACAAACTGAATTTCACTTTGTATGATGCAGTTTGTAACACTATTTAAGATCCTCCTTAGGTAAGTTTATCAGCTGTTTCCACATCATCTGGGCACGATAATCTACTCCTGGGTCTATACAACTTCATCTGAGAAGTTGCAGTTCTCCTTTTTTTTTTTTTCTCAAAATACTTTTTTATTTCTTAGACAGGCAGCAAGAACAATATCAAGTGTGGTCACAACAGTCCATCGAGACAAACTAGGACAAGATCCAAAACTTCAGAGATATGGAGTTACATGATGCATCCCTCCTTTTCCATTACCTTCTATGAACCCCACCCTCCCAGTTCCCCATGCTAAACAGACACCAGCAACCGAGGCCATCAGACTCACTACCCATTGGGACTATACATTCATAGAATGGCTTGGCCTGCCTGGATAACGTGGATCATAAAGCTGCAAGGACATCAGAAGGGAATAGGTTAAATAACTTGAACCATAATGGCACAAAAGTGATATATTCACTTGTTACAGAATGAATATACCATCTTACTGGTGTACTTATTTCAAATGGTCCATGGCACACAGTTATCTTTTTAAAACCAACAGCATATTTTCACTAGAAAACCTACTATACTGCAATTTAAATTTAAAAAGTAGCACTTGGTCATCTTGGTACTTAATTCCAGGCTCTACAGTGAGTGTTTATTGCCTTTATTTAAAGAACATATGCATCAGTTTCCATTTTTCACACTTGATACTGCTGTAGGTTCCCATGGAGCACAGTTAGAGTCCAATTAGAACATTTCCATAGCTCTAAAAGGTTTGATTACCATTAAAAACCTACAACATTGTACGTATGTGCCATGGGGGTCTTTCCTCTAATGCATTAAATCAGTTTCTGGGAAGAAATAAGACATGAAGTTTGAGGAACAACAGGGGGGTTATTGAGTTGAAAAGCAAAATACAGCCAAAGGGTCTTCTGGCCCCAGAAACCTAACTTAATAAAGCCTTCTGGGAGTGCTAACCAAAGGCAAACAGACAGCTTAGAGTTTAAGGGTTATTTTCCCAACCTCTACTACTTTACTAGAGAAAGCTTAGAATTGCAGAATACATTTAGAAAAGTTAGAAGGAGTTGTATTGAATTTTGTTAGAATCTGAAGGGCATATAAAACAGCACTGGAGATAAGGATTGAGATGGCATAGGACCTATTACTCAAAAGAAGCTGCTGGTGTAATAGTAAAGCATTCTCGAAGCTGAAGCAATCAGCATTGAAGTCGGAGGAGGAAATCAAAGATGTATCTGCCCATAAATAAAGGAGATTTGTGGGTAAATGAGCAGATTTTTTTTTTTCAAATATTTTTAAAGTAATATGAGCTAAGCATACAGATGAGCTGAAAATAGTCCAATAGCAGAGCAGAATTATTTGCGGTCACATTACTGAGAGTCACTGTGGTTGCTGTTTAACACAGAAGAGTTTTTGAATGAAAAAAGAAATGCATTTAATTTGCATATTAAAATCTTCATGCATGCTTTTCCAGGCAGATAGATATCTGAGAAATGAGAAAACTAAAATGCTTGGCTTTTTTCTTAAAAACTTCTGAGATCCATATTCAATCACTGGCTGGATTGCAAAGTTAGCTGAATAAATTTATCTGAGTAACTTTGTTCAGATATTCAGTGATGCAGTCATGCTACTGAACATCAACAGCTATTTCAAAGGGCTGCTTTCATGATAAATATTGGCTTTTATCTGGCTAAGGCCTAGATTCATCAAATTGTTATAAATATAGCAGAAATAGTGCCCATGATAAAAAAGGGTGTGGTTAGGCTAATTTCCTATCTACTGCATCACATAGGCAATTTATGCATGGCATATTACTTTATCACGTTGCTCACTGCATCAGCACTTAGTGCGTTGTGTCAATGCATTGCACATTATTTTACACATCATGCGTAAATTAGTACGTGGCACTTTATTTTCCGAGTTTTTATATACCGGCTTCCTACAGCTGCCTCTTTTAGAGTGTGTCAGGTAGAGAGGAAAGTAGATGAGTTGATGGTTGCTGGTGGTAGTTAGAGGTAGTTGCCTATTTCTGAGTGCGGTGTTCTGTGACTTGTTTCTCATCTGTTTCCCTTTCATTTAGTCTATTGTCTTGATTTGTTTGTGCAAAAGTTTTTCTTAGTTTGTCTTGTTTGTTTTTGTGTTTGGGCGAGGCAATGGAAGAGTGGTGAGGAGGAGTGCTGAGGCATGGTGCTGAGGCAGAAGAAGAATGGCGAGGCATGGTGGTGGTGAGGAATGGTGGTGAGGAGGAGGAAGAGTGTTAAAGCATGGTGGTGAGCTGGAGGAAGCATGGTGAGGAGTTGTGCTGAGGCATGGTGGTGAAGTGGAGGAGGATTAGTGAGGTGTGGTAGTGTTGAGGAATGGAAAGGATGGAGCATGAGAGTGAGAGAGAGGAGAGGTGTGAGGAGAGGGGAGGATGGAGGATGAGGGAAGGAGTGCTAGGAGAAGGAGGAGGAGTAAGAGTAGAAGTAAGGACAGGGACAGGAATAGATATAGGGAAGGGGCAATAGATAGGAAAAGGTGGGAGAGGGAAAGGGATAGACAGGCAAGTCCGGTGGGAGGAAGACAACAGGCTAAGTATAGACAGGGCAGAAAGGAAGTGAGTCAGTTGGGCAGCTGCAGGAGGGGTGGAGGAAGGGCAGGAAGAGAGGAGTGGAACAAGAGTGAAGAAAGGGAGGACACCTCTCTGGAAGTAGAAGTGGAAGTGGCATCCCCTTCAGGCAGCCAGGAGGCAGGGCGCATTCATCTCAGGGCATTGAAGTTCAGCCCAGAGGACAATAAAATGATCATCGCCTGGGTCCTGGAAAATTATGACATGCTGTTCGGCAACCATGTGACCAAGACCACAATGGCAGCCAAGGGCCAGATCTGGTATACCATCACCCAGGCAATCTCAAGCTGCAGTGGTGTGAAATGCAATGGGGAGCAGGTGGCCCACAAATACCGGGACATAAAGACCCAGTTAAAGACCAAGGTGGTGAACTACAACAGGTACATGTGGCAAACTGACGGTAGAGCCCCTTGTCCAATTGTGCTGATGCCCATGGAGGAGCACCTTGTTCAACGGCTGGGACTGGATGTGTTTGAGGGCATGGCTGAGCAGCTGGACACTATGCAAGCCGGAGCTGGTAAGTTCACCTCACCTATAAATGGCAAGGCTACTACGTTTCTGCACCTCATTTGGCAGAAGATGCTCACATTGATTGACATGCAAAGTGCACATCTCATGCTATGTGTGTGCCACTTGGATTTGGTACTTATGTCTTTTTCTTTCTTTCCACAGCTCTCACTCATGACTCTGTTGCTCCCAGCTATGCAGCCCCAGAGACCAGTAGTGAAGCCCCAGGGATCAGCCATACAGCAGCACTTTTTTGTGCCCTCTTGCTTAAGGATGCTCAGACACAGTTCAGTGAGGAGGAGGAGGAGAGGCAACAGAAGCAGCCTCCTGAGCAAACCCTTGGCTCAGCAAGCCCACTCAATGTAAGCCTAAATTTTTCCAGCTTCAAGGAGGAACCCAGCCTGCAGTAGCACACAATAGAGGCAGCACAACCTAGCTCCATCACACCTCATGGCCAACACGAGGCAGTCTGCCAGCACCCTCATGCCATTTCTAGAGACTCAAACCTCCACTTCGCCCATGACCAGCACAGCACCAGCACCAGCTCTGGTACCATCATCAGCGCCAAGCAAGACCTCAATGCACGAGCAGCTGGTCCAGCTGGAAAAGAGCCATGGTGTCTACCTTCACCACATATGGGCAGACATAGTTCACCTCAGGAGGGCTTCTGACATGCTTAAGTGTATGTTTCAGCTATATTGCTAAGCCTAACTGTGAGGTCTCTATCTACAGTCTGTAGTTGCTGGTATCACTAACTAAATAATTGAACAAGAAATTCTTGCAAATTATGACACCAAGGTGGTAGGAGGCAAATGGGAATTACTCCTTCTCCTTTTACTGTCCAGGACTTGGAGTGGACCGCCAGATGAGGGGTGGGTGAGAACTGGGGAGGTTCTCAAGCACCATTTTGGGGGCAGGGGATGGGGTTCAAGAATCAACATCTGATTTTTATTTTTTTTTTTTAGTTTAAAAAAAAAATTTTCAGTAAAGGAAATGAAATTAAATAAAAATTAAACAAAATGCTGTTCAGAAAACAAAAACTAACAACATTTTTAGGACTACACACCCTTCGTTTATATCAGTGTGGAGTAGGATTTACAACAATATCTCTATGGGAGGCCCACCTAGTTACTCGAGGTGAGGTTTAGGTATTAGTGTAGGAGTTAGGGGCCACTTTGACATTCAAAGTGAGACGTACGAACAGAACAGTGCTCTCTTGTGAAGATTTGATGACCTTCGGAGTGAGGAAACTCACCCAAAGATGAGATTTGTGCAATGTTCTCTCAACCTAGCTTGATGGACTCTCTACCTGGGTAACATCAAGCTAGGTTGGAGTCCATCTCCTTCCACATTTTGGACAAGGCTATACATCCTGTGGTCTTAGACCTGCCATGGTTACAACAGCACTCCCCCCCCCCCAGTTTACTGGGTCACCTTACAACTTTCCACCTGAGGTTCCTCCTGCCATGCCAACTGCCTAGAGCCCATCTTACCTTTGCCCTTCCTTAGTACTTTGCTTTTACCTCCTGGCGTTCCTCCTCAACTTATGCAGATGTGTTCTCCAAGAAGGCCGCAGACACGCTGCCTCCGCATCGTACCTACAATTGCACAATCAACTTGTTACCTAACACTGAGCCTCCTCAGGGTAGAATCTACCCATTGTCACTCACAGAGACTCAGGTTCTGTCAGAATACATCCATGAGAACCTAGCTAAAGGGTTCATTTGACCATACAAGTCTCCCGCTGGAGCGGGTTTTTTCTTTGTAGGGAAAAAAATGGATCTCTCCGTTCCTGAATTGACTATCAGGGTTTGAACGAGATTACCCTGAAAGACCGCTATCCACTATCTTTAATTTCTGAACTTTTTGATGGGATCCAGGGAGTGAAAATCTTCTCCAAATTGGATCTCAGGGGAGCCTATAATTTAGTTTGAATCCGCTGGGATGCCGCCAACCTACGCTCCAACTCCAGGCCTCCTTAGGTGCACGCGCGCCATCTGTCCTCCCTTTAAAGGCCCAATGGCGGGAATTCCAGGGTCATCCCTGGCTGATGACATCACAAGCCTGAGATATTTAAGCACCTTACACTAATCGACTTGGCAACGAGTTCCCTGAGCTCCTCTGGTATTTGTTCCTGTTCTCTAGACCTGCAGTTCCTGCTTTGGATCTCTACCTTCAGACTGCAGACTCTGGCTTTGGGTACCCACTCCTCGGGGGGCCTGTTCCATGCTTCCCCACTCCTTGGGGGTAGCCTCAGCATTGCTACACCAGAGATCCTGTCTCTAATTTTCCCAGCTCCTCGGGGTAGCCTCAGCGTTACCTCATCAGGGGTCCTGTCTCCATGCTCCCACTCCTCGGGGCCTGCCCTGCACGCTCCAGCATTGGGGATCCTTCTTCTGGTATATGCTCTCTCCAGATCTGCCCAGCACTTTGATATCATTGAACTGACTCTCTCCGTCCCCGCTCGTCAGGGCACCCCGCAGTACAGCCTCAGTGCAGGTGCCTGCGATCATGTGGCTGTGATGCAGGCAGTTCTCCTACACCTTCTCTCTCCTGGACTACAGCCGTGGTTCTGTTGCCTTTGTTTCCAGTCTACCTCACCTCCCAATGGTGGGGACCTGTGGGGCCCAACCCCGCAGGTAGCGTCAACTCCCTCCTTGGGCCAAGGGTCCACGAAACCTACAAAACCTAACACCTGCTAGATTTAAAGGGACTCTCGCAGGAAAAGCCCAAGGCCCTCCTTGATGACTTCACTAACAAGGGCTATAAAAGGTCACCTCAGCATCACTTCCTTGCCTTGATAATAAGTTGACTACATTCAGTAGAGTAAGTTGCCTCAGCATGCTCCTGATCTTAATTCCTGTGTTCCTGGTCTTTGTTTCTGTGTTTCTGATCTTAATTCCTGTGTTCCTGGTCTTCATTCCTGCATTACTGGTCTTCAACTTGGCAGCCTCTAGTCTTCATTCCTGAGTTTTCATCTTCATTCTGTGGTCAGTTTTCAGTTCTCCATTTTCATCCTGTGTTCAGTTTTTCTGTGTCTTCTCCTGCCCCCCTGTGCTGTTCTTTGCCTCCCTGCCCACCTATCCATCACATCTTCCCTTGGATAGATCTCTGGCTGACATTGGCTTGCTTGACACTCAACAACAACTGAACTCTGCCTGCAACTGACCACCACCTTATTCTTATCTATGATGGAACTCTGCCTGTCATTGACCTCTGCCTGATTGTCATCTACAACTGAACTCTGCTTGCCACTGACCACCATCTGACCTTTGATCAAGCCCAAATACCACCTGCCCTGGCACCAGCCGTCCATTGCTCCTACCATGTGACAGGAGCTGACCAATGGCACAGGTAGCCCCTGTAACATAGTAAGGGCAAAGGCTATCGGCGCCATTTTGAATACCGGCAGCCGACGGCACAAATGCAGGAGATGATCCAGGACCCCTGCTGGACCACCAGGGACTTTAGGCAAGTCTTGGGGGGGGGGGTCAGGAGGGTAGGGGGTTGTAGTTAATAAAATATAAAGGGAACGAATGCCGAATTCAACATATTAAATGTTCAGGATATGAAGCTAGGAGTTAGCAATCTGTTATTTTCTGTTATTTATTAGTAGTGGGTGGATACTTGGGCCAGTGGCAGATGACCACGCCCCTGGGGGAAGATCCCGAGAGGGACTACTGGTCAGGCTCAAAGTTAGGAGACAAACACACACTAGTTCGTTTAGACAGTATACTGAACCACCAGAGATGGCAGTAGTGAGCTGGTAAGCCCGGCTGTGCTGTAGTCCCTCAGATACTGGATCAGCGATCCCTGGAGGCTGAGCTGAAGAGAGACTGAGAATAGTGAGTAGGCAGGGTATGCAGATGGTAACACTCACAAAACGTCCCAATGAAGCCCAGGAGCTGGAAAGATTAGGCCCTTGAGGAGCGAGTACCTGGCTCCAGGGAAAGCTCAGAGAGAAAGATGGTAACTCACTGATGTAGCTGATATAATTAGTAGTGATGACTTCCAGGCAGAAGAGTATACAAACTCGAGGAGCAAGTACCGGTTCCAGACTCTCTCCTGAAAAAAAATAGAGAGAGCGAGGCCCCCGAGAAGCGGGTACCTCTGGTAAGTCCGAGGAGGCAGAGTAGCTTAGACAGACAAGAGAATCCGTTGTCAATCCGTGTCCTTGCTAACTCGGTGTGTTATCAAATTCTGAGACCTTAAATATCCGTCGTGGGTGATGATATCTTCGGGGGACGCCCCGAGGTTCGCGCCAATGCCGGTTCTTCAATTGGGGCTGCGCCACGCACGCGCCCATAGGCCTCCAGGAAACATGGCAGTTGTAGCATCGAGATGGTCTGGGAACGGCCGAGGACAAGTGGCAGGAGAACGCCACGGCAGCCAATCTTCCTGCGGACGGAAAGGGAGGCGCCAGAGAGGTAAGGAGGGCGGAGTGAGGGCGTCGGGCACCGACAGACACAACATTAATGGATTGGGCTTTCCTCCCCTTGACCGAATTCAATGTATCTGGGCCCCAACAAATACATATCCCAAATCCAACGTATACTTTCTGGCCCGAATGCAACAAATACTTTCTGGCTGCACATCCCTATAACAACATGAGATTTGCCATAATGGGTCAGAGCAAAAGTCCATCAAGTCCGGTATCCTGTTTCTTACAGTGGCCAATCCAGGTCACAAGTACTTGGGAGGATCCCAGAAGTTCGATAGATTACATGCTGCTTATCCCAGGGAATTCCCCAAGTCCACCTTAATAAAATTTTATGGACTTAGGGAAAACTGACTTTTAAATAATATAGGTAAGGCATCTCTGTTTTAAATTGTCTATTGTCCCTGATGCAGGTTCAGAGAGGAGCTGAAGTATATATTGCGCAATACATTTCCCTTTTGATTTTAAGCATTTTTGCTGGAATATTGAAAAGACTGTTTTATTGAGATTGTTGTTTCTAGATTCTTTGGATTTCATTTCAATACAAGCAAACAAACAAGCCTGGAGAACTGAAAAACAGAACATATGAACAAAGGACTCATACACCAAGGCATTCTTCAGGATGAGTGCATTTGTCCCTTGCCCACCCAAACGTGCTGCTTCACTTAAGAATGTGTTGTGAGCTGCAAAGCTAAGAGTGCCATAGCTGCAGTCCATTATTACTTCTCTTCTTTTAAATTCCATTTAGCTACTATTGTGTTTTCATTCTCATGTTTATACGTTTCAACAAATTTGTAGGGAAGAACTAGAACAGTTAGTTACCATAAAATATCTCCATCTAATAATTACCTCTTATTTTCACGTTCAGAAAAACATGCATTCATTGTCTTTTTATGTCGGTCACAAAACCAAATAATCATTTCTTCTTGTGCAAGGCAGAAAGGCAGAGTTGTTTTCTGCTGCATGTTTTTTTTTTTAAATTCCCAGCAGTTCTGTTTTGCCACGTTCTTTTCATGCTATTACCTGGAAAGCAGCCTTGGACTCACTCCTTAAGTCCTCCCACAGACGGACAGTAATAGAGTCTATTTATCATGACATTTAATAAAGTGGAATAAATTCACTGTTGAGCCCAGGAATTTGTCTTGAAAAACTATGGGGAGATGGTGGAGGATTGGGAAACTACAGATCATTGAACAGGAACATAATCAGATTTCTGGTATAAAAGCTTTCACCTAGACCCAGTTGGGTTGAAGGACCTACTTGCATAAAATGACTGGCTCTAATAATAAAGATAGGTCTTAGATAATGTATATTCTTCAGGTTTAAATGTTTTTATCCTTGTATGCCGTTCAGTTTAGAGAGGATTTCACTGATATTTTCCTTTTGAATTATGATTGACAAAGGGTTGATAAAGGAAAAGTATATGATTAAGTTGTAATATGGTTAGATGCTTATTCAACTCAGTCATCATGATGTTTCAATGTTATATTTTGTTTATTGTAATGAAATGAAAAGCAATAAATAAAGAAGTGGATACTAGTCAAAAAAAAAAAAAAACCTTTCACCTAGAAGCGAATAGTCATGCGTTTTCAATAGTGCAAAGTGATAAAGTTGATGACATCACCGTTTCTCTGCACTGGTGTTTGTTCATTCAGACTGATAATGTCATCAGCGTACAACAGATTGGTTCTGTCTGGATATGCAGATAAATTGTTAATTTCCCCCAATCAGATATTTAAAATTGTTGGAGAGGTGTAAATACCTCATCGAAAATTATCGTTTCCCCTGGCACTCTCACACCACTCCTTTGCCTACCCTGCTCCTCTGCTTTGTTTTTCTGCTTTTTTCCTGCTAACAACTCCTTAGCTGCACAAATGTATGTATTTGATTCCACTGGAAGATACCTAACAATAGTACCTATACTACGAAAACACCTCTAAACACTGATTTTTGCTACCCCCAATAATCATCTAATTAGCTGGAAAATAAACACCTAAATTTTCAATTTATAAACATCTAAAATCAGAAGTCCAACCTATAATTCATAAGAACCGTAAATCTGATGTTAGTAACCAATGCACATAAATAATTCCACATTTTTCATCTTCCTCAAATCCAAAATATGCATAAAATAAATATTAATGGTAAAAACGTATGAAAGACACAAATGCTAATTTGTAATGCAATTCCAAATCAAGACCAGTACAATGTATTATGTCCATGGTAGAATAGCCAGCCTTTGTTCATGGTCCAGTTGTCCTCAATTCTGTTACATTAGGCAGCTTGCGGGCTGCCCCCGCAAACTGCTGCCCTCGCCTCCCCAGCTGAGTCATTCTGAGGGGTCCGCTTCCCTCTACCACAAGACACCGCCAAGCCCATCCAGACATGCTCCTTATTAGGCACGCATGTCCAACATCACTCCTCTTAAAGGGACCATGCCAGGAAAAGCCCTGCGGCACCCATTGATGATGTCATATGCCAAGTCCTATAACGGCTGTTCCTGACAGTTCCTCGTTGCCTCTGCAACAAATCCAGCTACTTCTTTGTAGAGCGTGTTGCTTCTTAATGTTCCTGTCTTTATTCTAGCCGTGCCTTCAATCTTCATTCCAGCGTTGTCATCACCAGTCTTTGTTCTAGACCTATCTTCCATCATCGTTCAGCCTTGACTTCATTCCTCATCTAGCTGCCTTCGCCCTTGCCTTGCTGTATTCAGGTAGTCTTCTGTTTTCATTCCAGTACCTCCACATTGTCCACTTGTTCTTGTCCTTGCCTGCCTACCCTGCCTATCCGTCCCTCTTCTCCTCCCTTGGACAGATATCTGGTTGGACCTTGGCCTGAACCCCTTATTTGACTGACATCTGCCTGCCTCTGACCATTGCCTGGACCCTGGATATGCCTGACTGCTGCCTGCCTAAGATTCAGCTTACCACAGACCTTTTTTCCTGCCATCAGCAGAGACCCCACCTAGATCCCGCTGGCCCCGGCACCCAAAGGCTCAACCTGAGGGGAACGTGGGCAGGTATAGGTGATGGTCCTGACTGGTTTCTGCTTTGCCTGGCTTCATCTGCCAATGGTGGGAACCTGCAGGGCTCCTCCTTGCAGGTAGAGTCAATCCAGCTCGGCTCATGGGTCCACAGATATAACAAATTCATAATTAATTTCATAATGGAACACTTAAGCTGCTATTGATTCCAATTTATGACTTCATTATGTAGCAGGCATGTTATGTTGTTTAAATGTGAAAATATTTGATGGTCCTTTATCACAATAGATATGTATCCAAGAGCAAGTATTGTGTAGGTATATGACCTACCATCTAATATACAAAGGTAGACAAATTCAAATTACAATATTCAAACTATAGACTTTTATTTGATACAATGGTACCTGTTCAGAGCAGATAAAGCTGGGAAAATGGTAAGACTTGCATTATGCTTGCTAGTACATGTCATAGGACTTTGTCATTTTCTGTTTTTTAGAAAGAGACCTTCATTTTACACTTTAGTATCTCTTCAGCCCCATGTTTTCTCATATAAATTGATGCCTCTAGAAACACTGGACCATAGAACTTAGAATAAGAAAAATAAGGAATGTAATCTTCCTTATCAAGAGACTTGCAGTAAAATTCCTTGCCCAATATTCTACAGGGGAGAAATTAAACATTAGAACAAAGACAAATGAAGAGTTTCTGAGTTTGTGCATGAATTTGGATCACAATTGTTGGATTATTTATTTAAATCCTACCTTATTATACCCATTTCATATGACAAAACATTTATACTTAAAGTGCAATAATTAGTCTTGTCATGGAGCTTCCCTTTTAAGAATGGGGACTGCTGCTCACACCACAGGCACTCAAGCAGGTGCAAAGTACATGCCAAAAATTACTCATGGTGATTTGACATGGCAGTCAGCAGGCATACTTTTATTACATTTCATGTAATTTAACTTGTTATTCCTAGTGAGGTATAGCCAGTAATCAGGGCCGGAGGAACCACTAGGCGAGCTAGGCCTGTGCCTAAGGCACCAAGTCTTAGGGGGTGCCGCAGCAGAATTTGGAAAGGGCAAAAGTGCCCTTTCAAAATTGCGCCAGCCCCCGACTCGCCCTGCCTCCCCCCCAGTGCCACCCTCCCGACGCCCCCCCCAGGTGTTCCAGCGGAGGGCCCGGGAGCGATCTGCCGCTCCCGGGGCCTCGGCTGCCACTAAGCAAAATGTTGCCAGTGGCCTTCAGCCCCTACCATGTGACAGGGGCCACTAGTGTGATAGTACATATACCTCAACGTTTGTGCTGGTAGCTCAAATTTTGAAAAGTTGGATGAAAGATGAAATTACTGAATTTTAAGCATCCCTCTTCTGGAAAATAAAATTTAAAAAAGTGGGTAGAGACAAATACTAAAGCAAAAAAATATTAAAGTATTTAAAATGTTCATCTCAGCAAAATCACAAATTTAAGATACTGATGCCAGATTGTTTTTGGTTTTTTTTTTAAGAGCATAATTTAAGCATGAAGTCTAGAATAGTTCCAATCCGAAACGGTTTTCCTTTTTTTTTTTTTTTTAAGCCTTTAGAAAATGTATATTTTTAAATGACTAAGGCTGGAATCTTCCCAGTTAAAAGAGAAGCTGACTAAGGATGTCTTTCTGTTCTATATCTCCCACATGAATAATCAAAGGACTGATAGTTTGAAGAAAGACACTTGCTTTATTGCCTGAAAGCATAAAACAAGAGAAGCTGTACGGTGTGGGTGGCTGTCCCTTGGGAGAACAGAACCTGAAGGAAGGGTGTCATTTTGCCTTCTGATAGGAATGTGGTTTTCTTATTTAACAGTTGGGAGCATAACTTTCACTTTTAGTAAAAGTGAAAAATGCTGCAAGTCTGAAAGCAAGGTGCTTCTGTGAGAGTGTAATGTGTATGTGAGACAGGGAGGGTGCTTCGTGTATGTGAGACAGAGAGGTGCTTCTGTATGTGTGTGGTGTATATGTTAGTCAGGGAGGGTGCTTGTGTGTGTCAATGTGTGTGTGTGAGAGAGATGGAGCATGTTTTTGGCTGATGTGGCTGTGAGAGAGGGCATGTGTGTGATTGAGCCTGTATGTAAGTGAGATAGAACATGTGTGTGACTGAGAGCTTTTGTGTAAGTGAAATAGAGAGAGCATGTGTGTGATTGAAAGCCTGTGTGTAAGTAAGAGAGAGTGAGAGCATTGTGTGATTGAGAGAGACCGGCCAAAGAGGTGACGTGTGTATGTGTGAGAGAGACTGATTAGGGAGATGACTGGTATGTGTGTGCTTGTGTGTATGTGAGAGAGAGACTGGTTGGGGAGATGATTGGTGTGTGAGAGACAGAAACAGGTCCTGAGGGTGTGACTGGTGTGTGTGTGAGAGAGAGAGAAGAGACTGGTTTTGGTCCCTAAGGAGAGGACTGTGAGGACAGCTTCAGCAGCTACTGCTGCTTCTGGTGTGGCCTGCAAGGGAAAGGAGTAGGAGAACTGCTGGAGAGAGTAAGTAAAGGTGGCTTTTTAAGTTCATTTTTCTTGATTGACTACCATTTTAATTATTGGGTAGTATGTGATGTGTCTGCTGTTTGAAATATTTTATTGGTGTTTGGTAAAGCTTTCAAAATTTGCATGCGTCTTTACATAAGAACATGTCATACTGGGTCAGACCAAGGGTCCATCAAGCCCAGCATCCTGTTTCCAACAGTGGCCAATCCAGGCCATAAGAACCTGGCAAGTACCCAAAAACTAAGTTTATTCCATGTTACCGTTGCTAGTAATAGCAGTGGCTATTTTCTAAGTCAACTTAATTAATAGCAGGTAATGTACTTATCCTCCAAGAACTTATCCAATCCTTTTTTAAACATAGCTATACTAACTGCACTAACCATATCCTCTGGCAACAAATTCAAGAGTTTAATTGTGCGTTGAGTAAAAAAGAACTTTCTCCAATTAGCTTTAAATGTTCCACATGCTAACTTCATGGAGCGCCCCCCTAGTCTTTCTATTATCCGAAAGAGTAAATAACCGATTCATATCTACCCGTTCTAGACCTCTCATGATTTTAAACACCTCTATCATTGGGTATTCTATTCATAAGCTGTTTTGAAATTATTTTATTTGTATGATTTTATAATTATGATTAATGATATAAATATCTTGATTTTATTGATTTGTTTCACGAGGAATGGTGACATTTTTGTTTTTCCGTTGTTAGACTATATAGAGTCTGGCGTGATGTGTTTTACAGTTCAGTTTTTGTTTGCACATTTCTATTTATGCAATTAGCAATTAGCATTTAGCTTTCTATGTTATCAGCGTTCTATTAGCATTTTATGTTCCATGTAATTAGCATGCTCTCATGCTTGTGTTCAGTTGTGTTCAAGACGATATGCAATATCTTGTATGAATCCCGGTATATAAAAATGTTAAATAAATAAATAAATAAATTTATACTTTATGTGGCTTTATTCTGTATTTGGTGAGGGTTTGTGTTCTGCATGCAAAGACTGAGATGAAGCATTCTTTTAGCATGTGGTTTCTCTGTAGGGATCTGTAGTAGCTTGGCCTGTTCTGTTTTCCTGATAGGAGGTATATTGATATTTTAGATTCTGGTGTAATATTTGTGGTATTCTTTTTCATAGGTGGGGTTGTTATTCTTTGAGTGCTGGCCAATAGTACTGTGTTGATACGGGAGGACCATGCCGAAATATATCGCAATAGGTATGATGCCATATGAATTCCAAGATGCAAAGTTTTCTTGTTGGCATCACAACAGTGCATGAAATTATCACAACAACTTGTATATAAATTTTACCTCAGAATCTCCTTTTTCATGTAAAATATGTTATAAATGCATAATTTAAAATGGTTATGGGGAGGGGGCGCCAGACTGTAAGGTTTGCCTAGGGTGCCGAATACCCTTGCACCGGCCCTGCTAGTAATATAACAGTAGAGTAAAAAATTGAAAATTAAAACAATGAAAGTAACAAAGGCAACCCAGAAGGAGATACCAGTAATAATAATAAAAAATCATCTCCAAAAGAGGATTTCAATAATAAAACACAAAACAAATTATGATGCCAAAGTATAGAGTCAACAATATATCAGCAATGAAAAAGAACACAGAAATAAATAAGAATGAATCGGTTTGCCTCCGCTGTTCAAACTCTGCCCACTTTTCCCCACAGTACATCGAGGCAACAATCAAACTTTATTTTTGCTTGAGTAAAAATGCATTTACCCACATAAAAACTTTTGATTATTAGCTCTTCATCTAATGAAATTATTTTCTACGCAGGAATTCCTGGACTTTCTTGATTCTAACCTCAGCTGTGCTGTTAGTTTTGGCTTTGAGCAAAATAATTATCATATCTTTGGTGCAGAAGGCAAATTCCTTACATTGCTCAGGATATGATATCCACAGTGCATAAATAATGCAAATACATTTATAAATCAAATAGAAATTTGTGCAGAAAAAATAATTATTTACTTACTGCAGCCAAGTAACCTTACCAAATTTAAAGCTGTAATTTACAGCACTGAATCAGCTTGCTAATGACGCAAAGTGTCTTCACTAATTAATAATTTGAATTTCACATTATAATTAGTTTGTGTTGATATTAATAGATTTTTTGCTAGTTTTTGAACACAAAATTGCAATTATTTTGCCCAGCTAAATCTGCAATCTTTGAGAAAACATTTTTTCTCACTGCAGAATGGGTCTAATATTATTAAAAAGAACAATTTTGACAAGAACATTTAGATTTTCAGTATGTTTTACTTTATGCCCAGACATTTAGTTCATTTTATCGTGCTGTTGACTTAAGCTGCCAGTAATTTGTCCACTAATTTAGGTGGGAGATGCAAAAGGTGAAGGAGTAGCAGGAGGGGATCTTATCTATTTGTTCTGCTTAATGTATTGCTCAAATACTTGCTTAGGATAAAACATGATAAAGTTCTATCTTTACTAGAATTTCTGTGTTCTAACAAAATAGGTATTACATTTATAGTGCATATCATCAATGTGATTCCTGATAAAAAGAAAGATGGATATATCGTCAAAGCAGAAGGTTTATATGTTTCAGGAGAAATCTAGGTTGAATCTTTTATGCTTATATCATCCAATCATCCCAGAGGTCCTGAAAATGTAATGATTTCATCAGCAAAGTACTAATTTTATTTAAATACTTTCCCCCCCTTTTATATATTCATACAGTATTTATATGCATTATTATAGGAAGGTCATTAATGATTAGGGATGTGAATCGTGTCCTCGATCGTCTTAACGATCGATTTCGGCTGGGAGGGGGAGGGAATCGTATTTTTGCCGTTTGGGGGGGTAAAATATCGTGAAAAATCGTGAAAAATCGTGAAAAATCTAAAAATCTAAAAATCGCAAAACCGGCACATTAAAACCCCCTAAAACCCACCCCCGACCCTTTAAATTAAATCCCCCACCCTCCCGAACCCCCCCCAAATGAGTTAAATAACCTGCGGGTCCAGCGGCGGTCCGGAACGGCAGCGGTCCGGAACGGGCTCCTGCTCCTGAATCTTGTTGTCTTCAGCCGGCGCCATTTTCCAAAATGGTGCCGAAAAATGGCGGCGGCCATAGACGAACACGATTGGACGGCAGGAGGTCCTTCCGGACCCCCGCTGGACTTTTGGCAAGTCTCGTGGGGGTCAGGAGGCCCCCCACAAGCTGGCCAAAAGTTCCTGGAGGTCCAGCGGGGGTCAGGGAGCGATTTCCCGCCGCGAATCGTTTTCGTACGGAAAATGGCGCCGGCAGGAGATCGACTGCAGGAGGTCGTTCAGCGAGGGTTCCGGCGCCTCGCTGAACGACCTCCTGCAGTCGATCTCCTGCCGGCGCCATTTTCCGTACGAAAACGATTCGCGGCGGGAAATCGCTCCCTGACCCCCGCTGGACCTCCAGGAACTTTTGGCCAGCTTGTGGGGGGCCTCCTGACCCCCACGAGACTTGCCAAAAGTCCAGCGGGGGTCCAGAAGGACCTCCTGCCGTCCAATCATGTTCGTCTATGGCCGCCGCCATTTTTTGGCGCCATTTTGGAAAATGGCGCCGGCTGAAGACAACAAGATTCAGGAGCAGGAGCCCGTTCCAGACCGCTGCCGTTCTGGACCGCCGCTGGACCCGCAGGTTATTTAACTCATTTGGGGGGGGTTCGGGAGGGTGGGGGATTTAATTTAAAGGGTCGGGGGTGGGTTTTAGGGGGTTTTAGTGTGCCGGCTCACGATTCTAACGATTTATAACGATAAATCGTTAGAATCTCTATTGTATTGTGTTCCATAACGGTTTAAGACGATATTAAAATTATCGGACGATAATTTTAATCGTCCTAAAACGATTCACATCCCTATTAATGATAGGATTTGAGTGTTCAAAATGTTCACAATGCAGTACATATATAATCTGTTCTCTCTCCAGATTGGAACAGTGTACTCCATGCAGTATAAATGATTTGAAAAAGTAGTCTTGTTTTTAAAGTTTTTATTCATAATAATACCAGCATACAGTATAAAATATTTTAAATACAACAGTAATTATACTTCAGTTGCTATATCAGGCGAATAAAAGCTTGCAAATAACTTGAGTGCTCAATTAACAACATCATCTCTGTAGCTTCCAGGTAAGTCAGGTTTAAACGGTCAACAGATACTGTGTATGGCAGCATTTTAGTGGTCCAGTAGGGGTCCCATATTTTATCATATAGAATAGATTTATATTTTAATATGAAAGTGAGTTTTTCAAGATTTGTAATCTCCTGCACTTATCTGTGCCAATGCTCTGTCAAGGGGATAGATTTCAATAATGAGGCTATTGGAAAGTGAGTCACAAATACTAATTGAGTCATCCGTTTTCTCTCCTCTTTGGTAAGGATCTATTTAGGCATGACCTCCAAAAGACACATCTCCGGCCCAAAGGGTCCTGTTTATGCAGGATTTTTTGAGCTTCGGCATGTATTTCTTTCCAAAAGGTTTGAACATATCCACAGGACCCTATTGGGTCATATAAAAGTACCCTCTTGGCCATAACCCCACCAATACATTTCAAAGGATGCAGGAAAAAATTTGACATAGAAGCTTGGGTATCTTTTAAGCTCTATGCAGCAATTTGTACAATAATTCCATCCTTCTGCACAGAGGGATTTTTGATGCCCTTGTCCAAATCGGCTACCACTGTTTCCATTCCAACTCAAGACCCAAATCAGCATTCCATTTATCCATCAATGATAGCAGGAGCCCCTCCACTCTCCAAAGGGCCCTGTACAGCCAAGTAATGAGTTTTTGCACCAGACCATCGTCTATGAGCACCTTCTCAGAAGGTGAGGGGATTTTCCAATCCTACCCCATCCTTTCCAATTTGGAAATTGCATCTCTCAAATAATTGTATAGTAGCTGAGTAGCTGAATCTATCACATAATCTTCTTGGAGGTATTCAGGTGATAACTACCCTGTTTCATTCCACATTTGCCCAAGTGTCATAATCCTATGTTCTACTAATCTTGCATATCTGGGCTAAAAGTCTGAATAGATAACTGTGGGTTGCTGTGTAGTCAAGCCATTGGTATCATCTTAACATATGGCATGTTTAGCTATTGACATATTTCTCTCAAGACAGAGTATATGACATCAACAAGTAGGACCTAGGTATTTTCTGGACCACCTGCAAATCCATAGACATGAAGAACAAGTTACCTAATTCTACATTCTCTGCAATTCTGCTTTCTATGGACAGCCATGCCAGATGTAACTCACACTTCAGTAAATCTTTAATGAAGGTAAGTCTGGTGGAACAGCAATGTTCACATTGCCATAATAGGGCCATATCTCCTTTTTTCTTAGTGTTAATCAGGGTCTTCAGTTTAATGCTTGGAGACGTCCTCTTCCATATGAATTTAGTCATACAGCTTTCCACTGAAGTGAAAAGGAGTAAGGGATGTATTTTGGAAAAAGTATAGTAACCTGGGAAAGGCATTCATCTTGAGTACACTTATTCTACCCACTCATGACAGCAGCAAGTCAATCCAAACCTTAAGATCAGTTTGTATCTTATTTAATAAAGGTACGTAATTTAACTTGTACTCATGGGGGAATTTTGTGCAAAAACAATTAAAATTCTGCACACAAAAATTTAAAATTATGGGCATAAAATTCTACAAAATTCTGCATATTTTATATTGGTCAAAATAACACAATATACATGATAGTATTTCAGTAATTAATTTAAAATGTAATGCAGAAAAAGTTAATACTTAAAGATCCAGAATTTTAATTATTTTGAGCAGAAATGACCTAGAAGTTCACTCTCTCCCTACTCCCTGGCCACTTTGCCCTTTCAGGCCCCAAATCCTCCACCTGCCAGTATCTCCCCTTTCCCCTTCCCCCTTCCCCCTCTAGCCTCAACCCCTTCCACTTTATCTCCACTCCCAGAGTTTGACCCCTCTCTCAGTGCTGCCCCTCACACAGGCTCTCCGTCCCTCCCTCTCTCTCTCTCTTACACACACACAGGCTCCTTCTCTCTAGTGCGCATTCACACCCCCTCACTATCTCTCTCTCACACACAACCTCATACAGACTTCTTCTGTCTCTCTTGTACACACACTTCCCCTCAGACAGGGTCCCTTGCTCTCTCTCGCTCTCTCTCTCTCTCTCTCCACACACACACACTTCCCCTCATACAGGTCATCTTTCTGCCAGTGGCACCTATGGACCAGGCTAGCTAAGGCTGTGGTGTTGATTCTGTTCAAGACACCATGAAATCACAATAAATCACAGGCTTCTATAACAGAGGATGTTTCAGGAAGAACCACAATAATGCAGAATAAATATCTTTATTTGAGTTTACAGCTGCTGGAGAGCGCTGCCAGTTCATTTTCATTGGTGTTTTCAGAGCATGTTTTGAGATCACTGCTGAATTGCCATAGCTATGAGTGAATCTCTAGCATTATTGAATGGCAGAGCCCAGAGGGAGCAAGCAGTGGAGATGTCATAATACATTGTGACATCACCGCTGACCTATCACAACCATGTGTATATCTGAATCATCACCTCATGAGAGAGCCTATATAGGGTTAAGCTATTGTGCTGTACCCAGCTGTCCTTACTGAGCTAGAAGGTTGACTTGTTGTCGAAAAGACTGATTATGTTTCAGATCCTTTTAATAGAATTAAAGATGGCATCTGCTAATGAGGTAGGCACATTTTAGGAAATCTGGAGGGCGGTGATTTCACACTGGAGGGAGGGCAAGGGGTGGAAAGTGCCTCAACTTAAAAATGGTTTGTCACCCCAATTCTGGTGGACTGCTGGCTGCAGCCAGGCATGTTTTCTTGGAGCCAGTGGTTGAGCTTGACCTGGGGTTACTTCTGCACAGACTAGTGTTGTTGCTGCAGTTGTCCACCTGTCAGACCCCTCCTCCAGCCCAGGGCAGGTAGGGTATTCATTCCTACTGCTGTGGCTCATAGAAAAGATCAGAGGACCAAGTGGAGGAACAAGGATGTTGATCTGGAGGATGAGATGAGTTTGGTAGGATCCCTTGGGGGCAGTAGGGAGCTGGCTCTGGGGGTTGTATATGGTAGGAGGCAGCTTATATCTACCTTGGCATTTCCCTTCTGGCATGATGCCCTGAGTAGACACCCAGATTGCCTGCCCATTCTGACAGCCCATACTTTGGGGGATGTGAATGGGGTGAGGGGCTCTTGGCAATGTGTTTAGAGGGGGGTGTCAGGGATGTGTATGAAGAAGCTAGCTCTCAGGAATGTATGGGAGTGGGAGTTGAGAATATATATGAAAGAGAGGGGAGATCTAGGAAATATACCTGGGGTCTCTGAAAGATGCATATTGGAGAAAGGTGGTGGCTCTGTGGATGTGAATGTGGGTGTTCTGGGGAATGTGCACAGGGGTGCCACAGGATGATATGTATAGATGAGAGGGGGCCTCTGAGGGAATGCATATAGGATCTCTGGGGGAGGATATGAATGGACGTTGGGTGGCTGTAGCTCTGGGGAATATTAAATATTGGAGAGGACACAGCTCTCTGGGAAATGCATGGCAGAGGAGGACTGAGGGAAGGGAGAGAGCTCTGCTGGATGTATATAGGAGAAGGAAATTGAAGAATTTGCATAGGGTGTGATGTGAATGGGGACTCTGTAGGCCTGGATTTCTGCACAAGCTTTTAGGATGAGCCTGACTTCAGTGCCGGGAAAAATCATGGAAACTGTTATAAGAATAAACTCACAGAACATTTAGAAAGTCATGGTTTAATGGGACACAGCCAGCATGGATTTACCCAAGAGAAGTCTTGCCTCATAAAGGTCCTACATTTTTTAAAGGGGTTAATAAACATGTGGACAAAGGTGAACCGGTAGATGTGGTGTATTTGGATTTTCAGAAGACTTTCGAGAAAGTCCCTCATGAGATACTTCTATGAAAACTAAAAAATAATGTAATAGGAGTCTATATCCTTTTGTGGATTGCAAACTGGTTAAAAGACAGGAAACAGAGAGTAGGAATAAATGGTCTGTTTTCACGGTGGAAAAAGGTACAGTGGAGTGCCTCAGGGATCTGTACTAGGACCTGTACTTTTTAATATATTATATATGATCTGGAAAGGGGTTTGACAAGTGAGGTGCTTAAATTTGTGAATTACACAAAATTATGCAGAGTAATTAAATCTCAAGCAGATTGTGATAAATTGCAGGAGGACCTTGTGAGACTGGAAGATTGTGCATCCAAATGACAGATTAAATGTAATGTGGACAAGTGTAAAGTGATGCATATAGGGAAAAATAACCCTTGCTGTGGTTACACAATGTTAGGTTCCACATTAGGGTTACCACCCAGGAAACAGATCCAGGCGTCATATTGGATAATACATTGAAATTGTCGGCTCAGTGTGCTGTGGTGGTCAAAAAAGCAAACAGAATATTAGGAATTATTAGGAAGGGAATGACGAATAAAATGGTGGATGTCATAATGCCTCTGTATCGCTCCATGGTGAGTCTGCACCTTGAATAATGTGCAGTTGTGGTCACCGCATCTCAAAAAAAGATATAGTTACACTGGAGAAAATACAGAAAATGACAATAGGATGGAATGGCTCCCCTATGAGGAAAGGCTAAAGTGGTTAGGGCTGTTCAGCTTGGAGACGAGATGACTGAGGGGGAATATGATAGAGGTCTACAAAATCATGAAAGGACCTGAGTGACATGAAAGGACATGTAAATTGGTTATTTACTCTTCCAGTTAATACAAGGACTAGGGAAACTTCATGAAGTGACTAGGGACACTTCATGAAGTTAGAAAGTTGCCCATATATAACAAATCAAAGAAAATTAAGCTCTGGAATTCATTGCCAGAGGGTGTGGTTATGGAAGTTAGTGTAATTGGGTTTAAAAAAAGGTTTGGATAAGTTCCTAGAGCAGAATTCCATAAATTGCTATTATTTAATAAGGATTAGTAGCTTGGGATCTATTCATTTATTGTTTGGGTACTTGCCAGGTACTTGTGACTTGGATTGACTACTGTTGGCACAGGATACTGGGCTTGATGGACCTTTAGTCTGACCCAGTATGACATATCTTATGTTCTTATGACTGTAAATAATTTTGGTTGTATGGACTCTCCAGTTATCTTGTAGCTTACAGAGGCCTCTCTCCTGAGTCTTTGCTTTTTAAAAAAGCTAGCATGCCTAATAATCTTGTCCCTAAGGATTGCCTTCAGTGTTTCCCATAGCAGGAATGTATTATAGTCAGCTGAAGAGTAAGTAGATTTGAATTCCTCTACGGAAGTTCTAATCACATCCTGGAACTTTAGCTTGCCTGATAGTGATACATTAAACCTTCAATTTAACTCCCTCCGGTGCCGTTGGTCCTGTCATAAGGGGCAAAGCACTTGGCAATGGTCAGTGAAAAGATTTGATAGGACCTGAAGGAGGGGAAATGTCCCACTAAGAACAGAAAAAAGTCAATGCAACTATAAGAGTTGTGGGAAGTGGAAAAACATTTATAGTCTCTCTCTGTTGGGTATTGTTGCTTCCAGACATCTCAGAGACTTAGGGATCTCATTAAAAGTAGTAATCCCTCTCTCTGAGTGGTGCCACCCTTGGTGTTCAGTGATTTATCTCATTTAGGATCCAGCTATGTATTCCAGTCTCTCCCTGCAGTAATGTCAGACTGGGTAAATTTAGATATTTGCTTTGCTTGTACTCTATAGAATTGGTTTTGCTCTTTGTTGGGACCATTAACATTGACGAGCACTAATCGACTTCCATACAAGAAACATTCTAGTAGCAACGCTTTCTCCTCAGGGTTGGCCTGCATATTGTGTATGATTAAAGGAAGATATTTGTGTAATAAGATACATATTCCTCTGCTTTTGGAACTATATGAAGCAAATCCAATTTGCCCAACACAATCTCCTTCGAGATTATGCTCAGTAACTGTCAGACACAAATAAATCAATACCCAAAAAATAGCATGAAAAGATGAACCATACAGAAAGTAAAAGATTCTGCTATGTGAAAGAGCTTATATCAAATATATTTATATATATGTACAGTGACCGTCATATAGCACCACTTGCTGCTTGCGGCTTTTGAAAGTCAAACCCTATGAAGTGCTGCAGCTTTTTAATCACAGGTCACTTGTACTTGTTCATGGATTTTCCATATAGGAGTTATGTACTTAAAATTCATGGATTATCCATACAGGAGCCATCAAATGCACTTATCTGAGTAACCATCCACAATGCAACGATGTCTCTTGTAGTGCACAGTCTGTCCGACACTGCAATGTTTTGAAGTTAACTACTCCTTCTTCAGGGTGACTCAGAGATTAATAAGTGGTGGATTAATCTGTGCAACAAACTGAGAAAATGTTTATAATATTTTTAACGGCTTGTATTGCAGTATGCACAGTTGTTTGAACCCATTAGCAAACTGGCCGCATTTTCAAAATCAAGTAAGTGTTCTCTCCACGTCTATGCCATATTTAATTTACAAGCGTTATTGCATCTTAAAGGGCATTTTCTCATTTTGTTGCACAGATTAATCCACCACTGTTCAAGCTTCAGTTCTTTCACCACATTTCTCTAATATACCTCCTCCCACCAAGCCTCAAGCACTTCTTCAGTGACCCCCAGCCTCAGTCATCTTTCACTCTGTCAGCATCCTTAATTTCACCGTGTGTGAGTGCATGTGTGTTTGTGTATGTCTTTGTGTGTATCTTTGTGTTTGTATATATCTGCATGTGTATTTTACATGCTTGTTTGTGTGTGTTCATTTTTTATGTTTAACAATTTTTATTGCATTAAGCACACATCAACTAGAAACATACCACATGCCGGACACAGGCACTCTTCAGTGTCCAACATGTTACAAAGAAACAACAGGATGCAATCCACTGGTATTTCGATACAAAAAAAAAACCCACCATTAGCTATCCCCTTCCCCCCTTACCTCCCTCCCCCCGCCCCTTCCCAAACTATATGAGCTGAGTACCCCGCAAAGCAAAGCCAGTATCTTCGCAACCTGCAGTCCATGTCCATCAGGTTATAAAAGTCAAACCTGTAAAATGTCAATCTTTTAATCGTTGAGAATCAAACTCCTCACTCTGTGTGGCAAAGCCTGAAGGTAAGGATCCCAGATCTGGAGAAAGCTGCGACGATGACGCGGGGACTGTCGCGCTGTCAGCCACTCCATTTGCATCAAACGGTGCCAGTGATTCCTCCAGGCCCAAAAAGAGGGCGCCACCGCTTCCTTCCACTGCAAAAGAAGCACCTTTTTCCCAACAAAACATGCCTTCATGAATAACATGCGATGGCCCGCTGAACGTATACGTAATGGGGGAATGCATTCGAAGAGTATGTGTGGGGAAACTAGGGATGTGCAGAGGGACGCCATACATTGCATTCGGGATTCGTATTCGTCGGGGGGCAGATACGTTGCATTTGGCAAGGGGCCCCCCCCGATAAGTACATGCATTAATTCTTATTTGTTTCCCGGCTAAAATTGAATTAAGTACAACCCCCCACCCTCCTGACCCCCCCCCCCCAAGACCTTAACAAAACTAGGTTGCTCTTTCCCCTCAGCTGCCCTCAGCTCGTGGAACAACCTCACCCTTGACATAGCCAACAAACTATGTCCTCTCATCACTCGCAAGCAACACCCTACTCCCTCAAACAAAAAACCATGGTACACCGCAGAATTGCACCAAATGAAACATAACCTCAGACTGAAAGAGAGAATCTGGCTTAAAGACCCAACCCAGCAGCACGCCACCTCTTACAAATCCTCCTTACACACCTACCACATCTCTATTCAAAAAACCAAACATGACCACTACGCCACCAAAATACACAATTACATGTACAACCACAAAGCCCTTTTCTCATATGTTGCTTCCCTCACCAAATCTACCCCCCTACCATCACTGACAATGAAGCCAAGCCAACACAAAATATGAGGAACTCCCCCTCTTTTTCCATAACAAAATAACAAACATCCTCCTCAGATTCACCCTCATACCCCCCCCCCCCCATGTCTCCTAACTACCTCACCACTCCCAGCACCACACTAGACTCTATTGACCTCACATCCTCCAAGGAAATCAAGTCTATCCTCAAAAAAATCAAGCCAGCTTCACACCCCTCTGATACTATCCCCACTAAAACCCTTCTAACCATTCCCAACACCATGGCCAAACCCCTAGCAGACATCATTAACTCCTCCCTCTCCACTGGTACAGTCCCTGATTCCTTAAAACACGCAGTTGTCAAACCCCTGATTAAAAAACCCTCTCTAGACCCCAAAGATCCGGCCAACTACTGACCCGTTTCAAATCTCCCCCTCATCGCCAAAATCATGGAAAAGGTGGTGAACTCCCAACTCATGGACTACCTTGAAGGCAACAACATCCTTCACCCCTCTCAATTTGCCTTTCGCAGGAACTTGAGCACTGAAACACTACTACTCTCCCTCACTGACACCCTCCTCACGGACCTGGAACAAGGTCATTGCTTCTTCATTGCCTTCCTTGACATATCCGCAGCCTTCGACACGATTAGCCACAACCTGCTCATCTCCCGTCTAATCGACATTGGCATCTCCGGCACAGCTCTCCTCTGGTTCAAATCCTACCTGGCTAACAGACACTTCTCAGTCAAACTAGGCAACTCAGAATCCACACACTTTGCCCTCACACAAGGAGTCCCCCAAGGCTCCTCCCTCTCCTCCACCCTATTTAACATTTACCTCCTGCCACTCTGTCTCATTACTATCTGAACTCGGCCTCAAATTCTACCTCTATGCAGATGATGTTCAAATCATCATACCAATACAAGAATCCTTATCCACCACACTAAAATATTGGGAGAAATGCCTCACATCCATCAATTCCCTACTCACCAATTTACACCTTGCCCTTAATTCCTCAAAAACTGAACTCCTCCTCATCCACAACCACCATCTCACAAACTCCCATCTCCCAATGACTCTGCTGCCAGAACCTTCACCTCACAACTTCCAGTAAAAAACCTAGGTGTTCTAATTGATCCACACCTAAACCTAAAAAAACACATGAACTCCGTCCTGAAAGAAGGTTTCTATAAGCTCGTCTTAAAAAAGCTCAAATCCCTACTCCATATTCACGACCTCAAAACAGTCATCCAAGCCACCCTAGTCATTTTGCATTAAAATCGCAAAAGGAAGTCATGTTTAATTTTGTATCATGTAGACTTTGTGTCAACTTCTGTTTACTTAGAGATTCATTGGCACGTACAATTTGTCCAGGGATATCTAAACCATGGGACACATCTGTGTAGTAATTGTGGGTGTTGAGGGTAAGAGATTATACACATGCTATATAGGCTAATTTAAGATATGCTAAAGTCATTTTTAAAAGGCAAGTGCCTTGTTACCTGATAGGAAACGCGGAATAGTGTTTTAAAAATCATATATTATATGAGCATCTTTAGGAAGTGTTAAAAAATAAAGGAAGGTTGATAAATAAAATGTGCATTGGGTGGCAGGGATTATGAGATGTTTTGCACTATAGCTTTCCCATTTTTCCAGCATTGAAAAGGTTTAAACCTGCCAGCATCACTCCCATTGGAAGTACTGGGATGTTATGTGGCTGTGGCAGTGTTATGGCCCAGATTCAGACCAGTCTCAAGCAGAAGTAAAATGATCTTGGTTCAAGGGCTGCTGGTGGTAAACAAAAGGTATACATTTCAGTAGATGCTTGGGGAAGATTGGTGGGTAGCATAGAACTGGAAACTAATGGAGTCTGTGATGACGTCTAGTTGGGTATACTTTAAATCTCTTTCACAGAATCTAGAAAATGTTATTTATTGTCTTGCCAAATATCTCCAATATACCACCTTTAAACAAAGCTGTTATTAAAGGTTTTCTAATGTTCACCTTCCAGAGATCAAAAAGATAGAGATGAATTAACCCCCAAAGCAGTGTACGATAATTTACAAAAGATGAGATTTCATCATTCAAAAAGCAAACATATCCAATGCATTCTATATTAAAATAATCAACATTGCAGCTGTATAGAGAACAAAAATACAAAGGCCAAGATCCCTCCCTGAGAAAAGCACTTTATAAGTACCGAATATTACTCAACCAGGTTCTGGAACCTCACCTAGCAGATCTGGGTATCAGGACATCCATAAAAAATATTCAATATATTAGCAAACATTTTGTCTAAGAAGCATGTTCATTTCTATATTGTGATTATCCAGAAAACTACACCAGGTTGGAGCCCCTATTAAACATTATTGAGAACCATTTATTATTAATAACAGCTTCCTGTATGACAGTAAGTTCTGCTGCACAACCTTGACCAGAGAATTGCAAAAGAGGTTACCATCCAACAGGCAGTCCCAAACCCAATGGCTGCCTTATCAACAACGCTGGAGAAGCAATCCCTGGCTTAGAAATTCATGCTGTGGCAACTTCTAGGAAGAAGAGGCAAGTTCTTTCCCTAGGGATTCACTATGCTTGTGTACAGGATTGTAAGATATGAACAAAATGATTCCTGGGAATTGACCTCTGGTCACAGAGATGAATAAGCCCCAATATGGCCTAGCCCTATATATCTGTTCTGCATTAAAAAAAACCTCATAGACCGAACATCTTTGTAGACATGACTGTTTACTCAAATCACAAATTTACCATAAGAGAGGCTCGTTAGTTGCAGTTTACCCTACAAAAATACAATTCTCAAACAAGAATATTATCATAGAAGTTTCATCAGTAAAAGTGTGTCAGAAGGAACTATGAGAAAGAAATCAAGAAATAACTGTTCCTAAGAGGGAAGATAAACCATTGTAACTAAAGAAATGCGGCTCGTAAGATTAACAATTTCTTGTTTTTCTTCAGATTTTGAAACATTTCTCTTTGCTTCAGTTAAATAGCTTTGCATAACACTTTTTTACTAAAACACTCGACATAGCAATTGCCAGCATTCGAGGTATTGTATGCAGAATGCCATTCTTGACAGCTTTAAGAAGGGTGACAGCGTACAACATGACATTTCCTGATGAAACCAAATACTTGTGCAGCAGGAAAAAAACATTTGAGAGCTATTTGATTGTAAAAGTAAATTTTACAAAATACTGAAGTACTCAGTCGGTGTTTAAATGACTTTGAAACTACTGCAAGGTTTTCATTCTTGACTGCCTGTAAATTTGCTGCCATAAGTTAGAGACGAGCATGGAAACACATTTTCAGTTTGGTTCATTCATTTGGTTTGATTGGCTTCAATGTTTTGCTCATTGTGTTCATTTCTTGGCCAAAATAATTATTTGGGGATTTTTTTTTTTTATGTGTCATTTGGTCATTTATTTTCCATTAAAATCAAAGAGGGACAGAGCACATTCTATTTTAACAATTCAATTAGATTTCTAGACATGTTTAGTGAGACTTGCAGGCAAACAGCAATTACATCTAGACACCGAGAATGGAGCAAAGTGGCACCAAGAGTGGAATAAATAGTCCACATCACTGTGACAGTGCAATGCAGCCCAAACAAAGGCATCAACATCCCAAAGTACTGTGAGAAGACTAAAGCAGCCCCAGAAATGGCATGAATCTGCCTGTGCACCCAAAGAGGAGCAAAGGGCACAAACTACAGTTACATGACCAGCACAAGGTACTGGGAGAAGGACAGAGGGCACCAACAACCGTAGCATGAATGCCACAAAGCACCATAAGAGGGAGCAAGCAGCATCAAAAGGGGCAGGAACAGACTAAAGTAACAATAAACCATTAAAGCAGCACAAATAGCAGCATAAACATCCCATGAGAGGGGGAAAGCAGTGTCCACGTTAGCAAGAACACCCTAAGACTCCAAATGAGGGGACCTTACCTTCTGTGTTGGGCTCCGGTTCAGGTGGGCACCGGGTTCCGGTCTCGATTCTGGGCGGCTGCCGCGTGGCGCTGGCGGGCCGGTGGGATACATCTTTGGCGGCATCTCCATGAGGGAGACGCCTTCGCCTCGCTGAATTAGCCCCTCCTCCCGGGTGCATGCGCGCACGAAAGGCTGGGAGTTAAAGGGCCTTTCCTGCCTTGGGCACCCCGCCTCCCTTTCTGATGTCAGATGCCCCGCCTCCCTTTCTGAAGTCACCAGCAAATACTTAAGGCTGGCATCTGCCTCAGCTTACTGCCTTGCAACAAGTTTGCTGATCGTTACAGCGTGCCTCTGGAGTTCCTGCTTGTAATTGTTCCAGTTGCCTGCTTCAGTTCCAGTCCTGGTTCATGTCCGCCTTCGGTGCCAGCCTTGGTCCTGTTCCAGACTTGCCTGCCTTGACCTCAGATCTTCTCATCGGATTCTCCTCTCGCCTAAGTCCCAGCGGCCCGGCTCCTACAGACTCTTCCCGGGGGAGCGCGGGCTTCCAAGGTGAAGATCCTTCTCTTCAATCTGTCCAGTATCTGCCTCTTGGCCTGTTCCACTGGTCCGGAGACTATTTCCATCTTCTCCATCAGGCGAGCCTAAAGCAGTTTAGTGGAAAGGAATAGGATGAGTGAGGTTACCAAATTTGTGGATGATACAAAATTATTCAGAGTAATTAAATCACAAGCAGATTGAGATACATTACAGGGGGAACTTGCAAGACTGGAAGATTGGGCATCCAAATAACAGATGAAATTTAATGTGGACAAGTGCAAGTGTTGCTGTAGTTACACAATGTTAAGTTCCATATTAAGAGCTACCACCCAGGAAAAGGATCTAGGCATCATAGTGGATAATACTTTAAAATCGTCAGCTCAGTGTGCTACAGCAGTCAAAAAAGCAAACAGAATATTAAGAATTATTAGAAAGGGAATGGTTAATAAAACGGAAAATGTCATAATGCCTCTATATCGCTCCATGGTGAGACTGCACCTTGAATACTGTGTACAATTCTGGTCGCCGTATCTCAAAAAAGATATAGTTGTGATGGAGAAGGTATAGAGAAGGGCAACCAAAATGATAAAGGGGATGGAACAGCTCCCCTATGAGGAAAGGCTGAAGAGGTTAGGGCTGTTCAGCTTGGAGAAGAGACAGCTGAGGGGGAATATGATAGAGGTCTTTAAGATCATGAGAGGTCTTCAATGGTTATTTACACTTTCGAATAATAGAAGGACTAGGGGTCATTCCATGAAGTTAGCAAGTAGCACATTTAAGACTAATCAGAGAAAATTATTTTTCACTCAACGCACAATAAAGCTCTGGAATGTGTTGCCAGAGGATGTGGTTAGTGCAGTTAGTGTAGCTGGGTTCAAAAATGGTTTGGATAAGTTCTTGGAGGAGAAGTCCATTAATGGCTATTAATCAAATTTACTTAGGGAATAGCCACTGCTGTGCTATTAATTGCATCAGTAGCATGGGGTCTTCTTAGTGTTTGGGTAATTAATTGCCAGGTTCTTGTGGCCTGGTTTGGCCTCTGTTGGAAACAGGATGCTGGGCTTGATGGACCCTTGGTCTGACCCAGCATGGCAATTTCTTATGTTCTTATGTTCTTGGTGAGGTCTTACCTGGATTATTGTGTTCAATTCTGGAGACCATATCTTAAGAGGGACAAAGACAGGAAGGAGGTGGTCCAGAGAAGGGCGACCAAAATGGTGGAGTTCTCCATCAAATGACTTATGAGGAGAGGATGAAGAACCTAAATATGTATACCCTGGAAAAGAGGACAAGCAGGGGAGATATGATACAGACCTTCAGATACCTGAAAGGTTTTTTATGATGCACAATCAACAAACCTTCTCTGTTTGAAAGAAATGAAACTCCAGTGAGGAAGACTCAGAACCAATGTCAGGAAATATTTCTTCATGGAGAGGGTGGTGGATGCTTGGAATGCCCTTCCGGAGCAGGTGGTGAAGGCAAAAATGGTGAAAGATTTCAAAGGGGCATGGGATAAACACTGTGGATCCCTAAACACTAAAGGACGGAAATGAAGAACAAAGTGCATGGGGGTAACTTGCTGGAGTGGCGGTTGCTACCCTTAACAAATAAGCCTTCATACTGTTGATGCAACTCATTATTGCTCTCTGCTTTAACGGTAGGGGGAAAAGAAAAAAAGGGGAATCAGATTCAGACAACAACCAACAAGGACACTACATTTTAAGGTCTGGGAAAACAAATAAGCATGGGGGTAACTTGCTGATGCGGCTGTTACTTCCCTTAACCAATAAGCCTGATAGTGTTGATGCTACCATAAGCTTGCTGGGCAGACTGGATGGATCGTTTGGTCCTTTTCTGCCATCATTTTTATGTTTCTATGTAAGAGCAACCAAGGGCATTAAAAGAAGGGAAAAGTCAGTAACAACATTGGAAGGCAGAGCTCAAAGCACCAAAGGTCCAGCAAAGCAGAACCAACAGTGGCATAAGCACCCCAAGGCACCATGAGAAGAGGAAAGCAGGACCAACAGTGGCAGGAACATCCTGAGTCACTATTAGAGGGTCAAAGCAACACAAACTTCATCGTGTCTTAGCTTATATATTGTGTGCTGATTGTTCATGATTGTCTTTGTTTTTTCTGGTGCTGTTGCTGAGATTGCAAACATATTTGGTTTCTGTCTTGATTTTATGCCTGAACAAAACAAAACACAAAGTCCCCTGGTCTACAAATCGCACAAAAACTACAAAAAAAATAAAATAAAATCATAAACAAATCCTGGTTATATGTAAAAGATATTTCATATAAGTGAAAAAGTTACCTTTAGATAACCAACCTCCACACTTCCCTCATCAATATTGATATACTGTATGTGAATAAATCTGTTTTTTGTCATCTTTGGAGTGGACTGGAAGTGGGCAAAGGCCCTATCACATCACCGCGCATACTTTCGAAGATCCCCTCCGTGTGTGTGAGTCGTAGGCCGGCTGCACATGTGAGCACAGATGTTAAAATCCACTGCGCATGTGCGCATGGATATCGTATTTTTTAACATGCGTGCACCAGCCACACCTGCTATAAAAGGATCACGTCCGTGTGCGCGCGCTGGGAACTGCGCGCACATGAACGAGCGTGAGCGGCTTTGAAAATCGACCCTCTGTTGTGCTGCAGCTCTACATGGGGCAAGCTCTGCATGAGCTGGGAGGAAAGGCACAGGAGAGGGCCAGGACACCCCTTCAACTCCAAAAAAAAGGAAAACTAAAAATAGACCTTTGTTTTATTTTACTGTAGAATGCAAAGAACAAGGATGGTAACAACATTATTCTTTATTATTTCTACACATTCTATAGCAGGTCCTTCTGCTTATGTCTATTTCCTACATAGAAGATTTTTGATTTATGGTTATTTTCATTTCCCGCGGCAAGATCCTGAGGTGAATTACCTTTCAGCATTTCTTTCCAGAAACTTCTTTCAATAGGTCTGAATCTTAATCATAAAGCACTGACTGCTGCTGTTTAGCAAACCCTGCGGTATGTTTAAGATACAATTAAGGTGTTAGCAGGAATTTGAGAGTGTGGATCTTATTAGTGCATCTATTTTAATAACGAGTGAATGGATCTTGTTATCTTCTGATGCTGGGCTCTTAATGGGTGCCGTATCCACAAGAGATTTCAGGTCATGTTTGGGAGATGAGATCCGTATAACATGTTGTATTGTGTACTTTCTAATACAAATCCCCCTGCCTTGGGGTATCAGTGCCAAGGAATATATTTACTGTTTTTTTCAATATGCAACTTTTTTTTTCTCTGCTTCTGCTGAAATACATTTAGAAATTCAATAAAAAGAACTCCAATGTAATATGAATAAAAAAATAAAACTAGTATGTTGCAGAAATGATAAGCTTTTCAAAAGACTCTGTTTTGACTTCTCTCTCCAGTTTAGAACTTTAAAACTTGCTTGTTGGGTTTTTTTTTTTTTAATATAGTTCCATTATTCTTTGAACTTGAAACGCCATCTGAAATGAGAAAATTATGCACAAGGATGACTATGGGTCTTCAAATAGATGTTTACAAGCTTTTCAAGGTTGCTTCTAATTGAATTTCAGGATGCCATGCCATCTGTGTAGTGAGTAAAGCAGAGGAAACATTTGATTCCAGGCTCTGATAATTAACAAAAGACCCTGAATTCAATTAGGTCAGCATAGAAGCCGTATTCTGAAAAACATCCTCTATCTGTCTGCAAGGTTTATCTGCTAAAGAGATATACAACCAGGATCTGTGGAGAGTGGTGTAATATTCAAGTGAAGAAGCGTTCCACATGGGGATTGCTTATCAGGCAAGAAATAATCTTCTAATAGAAATGCCAAGGGAATACCAATGTGCTGCCTGAGCTCATTCAGCCAATGAGAGTCCAGCAATATGCTTGCTTTTCTTTCACACCATATGTGCAATGTGGGGAACCCCGGTCGTCCACTAGATGGCCCTAGATCCCTGTGATAGGAATTTACAGCTAGACGGAGATGCCATCCTATCAGCACCTCCCCCTGAGGATGACTGAGATGGTTGGTCCCCTTTCTTAGAAGGCTAAGGGAGAGTAAGTTGTGGTCATTTTGAGTTAGCTCTTGAAGAGTAAGGAGCTGTGTTATTTCCCTTTACTAAATGAGGCCCATTCCCCTAAATTGGTGAAGCAATTTGGTTAAAGGAAATCCCTGCCAGGCACTGTCTTCCTGTGAGCAGAGGAGAGACCTTATTTAGATTTGGATCCTTTTTCAAGTTTTCTGACTGGATGTGATTACTGGAGCTCAAGGTGATGGCTGTCCCCTGGGTCTGGAGGCCCGGGCACTGAAGAACTGTGAGCTTCATCCTATGGAAAAAGGGGCTGCAGTGACAGTGATCATTCCAGAGGAGATTGTTGGCAGTCAGAAAGTTTTTTCATCCTGTTGGTTGGTGAGTTTCTTTGCCACCCCTTCTCAGTTGGTGTTGAGGTTGTAATAGCTCAGTCCTGAATATCCTAACATCAGAAAATGTCCATTGATTTGGACTATTTATGATTGTGCCATTCAACGCCGATTCCATTAATAAATATGCCCCTGCAACTATGCTTTTTATCTGCCATTGAGAGGTCAAAGACATCAGGCCACTGGTAGGGGAATCAAACTGGGTGGAAGAGGAGAAAAACCTTGGACTCAGGTAGGATTTTTCTATACTGAAGAGGATCTCCTCAATGGTAGGATTTCCCCTAGTCATTGGGACACGAGTGCCCTCCATACTCTAGGGGTACGTGCAGGGTACCTGAGCTCTGAACACTTACAAAAGATACCCACAGACAGTTGTAACATCACACAGTTTGGATTGATCAGACAGTGAGTTATAGTTTGGAAGAATCTGTAAAGTTTTCAGTTGAAACCCAGTATTGTGTATCGCTTGCTTTTCCCAGCCTTACTGCAATGTTATCCACCAGATTGAATTACAGGAAACATCCACAAACTTAAGAGAACAGTATACCACTGCCTGGGACAGGACGGTCTGCCTTCACCCCAATAGAAAACAGCCTTCTCCTTGGGAACTGCAGGAAGGGAAGAGGATAATGAAGACAGCACCAGAAACCGAATATTCTTTTGAGTGCCCCTGAGATTTATCAAACACATGGAAAGGCAAGCTGGGGCTTTCAGTTCTAGGATCATACTAGTGCTTGTGCTGGAGTGCGGAGAGGAAACAGGTTTCAGCAAAGACCATATTTAAACTTCATAGAAATCCTGACAGTCCCAAAAGAGGTGAGAATAATCAGCATAACCTTAGTTTCCATAAGTTCTCATTCTTCCTAGGCTAGTAAGCCTATAGCATAAGTTCATCTAGGAGTCAGCATTGTATGTGCTGGGGAAGTTGAAGTGCATACTTCTTTCTCTTTCATCTCAGTAAAACTCTGATCTGTGTGTTTGTTTCTAACAACAATAATGTAAAGCTCATTGCGTTATTTATGTGTTCTAAGTTGATATTGTTTGTAGTTTGTAGTTTTTACTCTATAATAGATTAATCGTTTGATATTTTCCTTGATATGTTCCTTGTAAATCGCCATCCTGGCGATAGTTATCTCTGTTACCTGTGAACCGGAGTGATATGTATTGTATACAGGAACTTCCGGTATATAAAAACTAAAAATAAATAAATAAATAAATAAATAAGAGAGATGTAGGATCAGATCATCTGTAGAGTGTATATGTAGCATCCTGACCAGCCTTTCATAATAATGCTTTCTTTACTGACTTAGGGGTCTATATAAAACACTCATGAAAGCTGATTGGTTAACAAGTGACCTGACAACATTTTTAACACCAATGTACAACAAACTATTTATTTGCATAGCGTGCATGAATTGAAAACAGCCATATAAGCACATGGTCTATATACAACATTTTTATAGCACATTTTGAAAGCCCTTCATGCCAAAACCCAGAACCGGGACATACGCACACAAGCTGTGCCGGTGCATGCTCGAGTGGATTTTATAAGCTGCCCTTGGCTGCGCGCATCTCTCACAGTGAGCACAAGTTCAAAGATTCTAAAAAGGGGTGGGGAGTGGGTGTGGTCTGGGTGGGGAATGGGCACGATTGGGGAAGGCCAAGAGATGTGCGCATAAACACTTACATGCCCAGGCGCTCAAAGGGGTCCCCTGCTGCATAACTTTACTACTGCTATGGATGGCTTGTAGGTAATAAAAAAAACAAAAAACTAGTCTAGTCAGTGGGGTTTTAAGGGTCAGAGATAACCAAGAGGAAGGGTGGCTATTCAATTAGGGTGGTTTGGAAGTCCTATCCTTTAACTGAGTGAATAGGAAACGAACTGGAAAAATGGCGAATGGTGTTAGCACGCGTCCCTTATAAAATTCTCCCACTTACGCAGTAGAAGCAGCATTTGTGCACACATGCGCATGCCCGCTTAAAATGATGCTATTATATCGCTTGTGCGTATATACTTGTGAATGTTATAAAACGGAAGCATATGTGTGCCTGTTTAAAAGTTTCCTGCTCTGTGTTTAACACTCACCGGCCCAGCCCAGAGGAACACCACCCTCTCATCCAGTGCATGTAGCATCATTCCATTGCAACAGAAGCCCCAGGATCTCCTTCGGCCTTGCAACCTCTCCATCCCCTTGCACAGTATTCCTGTCCTTCTCTCTATCCTCCTTCTTCAGTAACAGCTTTGGGACAGCAGTGTCTCTTTCAGCCGCAGTGCGTTCCACCACTTTGTCTCTCTAACCCCCCCCCCCCCCCAACTTCTGCCTTGTGTCTTCTTCTTTCTCTCCCTCCACTACCCCCCTAACTCACAACACCATCCTGCAGCTCAGATCCCCAGCATACTTTTTGCTTTCTCTCTGCAATGTCGAGCATCTGCATCTCTGTCCCCAATTCTAGCACAGTATCCTCCCTCTCTTTTCCTTACCTCTTGCACAATACTCAGTGCAAGATCTTTGGCTGGCCTATATGACTTCAACTTTTGGCACCCCTACCCCCTTAACAGTACTGTTGATAATATATTGACCCCCCCCAAACACTGTTGCTGCATCCCGACCGCCCTCTTCCCCACTGCTTATGCTGGTTCTCTACATTGACTGACTCTCTTTCCCCTTCTCTAAACGAGATGGGCAAGCCTAAAGAAACGAGAAAATATGCTGAAGAAGAAGTGAATAGCACAGCAGACTTTTGATTGTGCAAGTACAAAGGGCAAAAGGGTAGTGGCAATTCCACATAATTTATTTATTTACTTATTTTTAAAAATTTTAGACTGCATTACCTACAATTGTGTTTTGCAAGAAAACATTCATAAGAAAAAAATTAAATTATATCAAATAAAATAATATTAAGATACATTCAGATGAATCATTTGTTAGGCTGATAAAGAAATAATTATTAGTAAAATAAAATAAATAAATTCAAATTAAGCATAAGAACATACAGTGGCACTCACTAGATTTTGAATGATAACCTCTGAGAAATGAGTCTAACAAAATAAGCAAAGTATGTACTGAATAGAAAAGTCTTTCAATCTTTTTTAAAGGTCTTAAAACATGTTGAGTAGCAGGCAGACTGTTCCATAAGGTAGAGCCCACCACAGTGAACAGCCTTTCTCGCAATTTCAGTAAGGCCTAGCATGGCACACTGAGGGAATGTCTCATCAAGATGAACCAAAATAGCGCAAATTCATTTGCGTTCTGTAGATTTTCAGTTAAGAACTAATACGGCATGGTGTATCATGATTTAGATATTTGTGAATCAAGCTAATTGTTTTGAAAACAATTGGATCTTGAATGGGTAACTAATTCTAAGCATATAGAGATAGATTTTCAAAGGGTTTTATGCGTAAGATACATGCACAACCCCCGAAAACCTACCCCTGCCTCCCTCCCTGTGCGCGCCGAGCCTCTCTTGCCTAGGCTTGGTGGCGCGCACAAGCCCTGGGATGCGTGTATGTCCCGGGGCTTCGAAAAATGGGCGGGGGCAGGGGCGGGGCCGCAGTTCAGGGGCGAGGCCGAGTGCCCCGACACAGCGGCCTGTGTCTGGCCTGGCCAGCCAGCTCGCACAAGTTACGCCAGCCTCTGGCAGGCGTAACTTTCTCAACAAAGGTAGAGGGGATTTAGTTAGTGCTGGGGGGGTGAGTTAGGTAGGGGAAGAGAGGGGAAGGTGGGGGGGAGGCGGAAAAAAAGTTCCCTCCGAGGCCGCTCTGATTTCGGAGCGGCCTCGGAGGGAACGGAGGCAGGTTGCTCGGCTCGGCGCTCACAGGTTGTACAATTGTGCACCCCCCTGCACACGCCGACCCTGGATTTTAAAACATGCACGTGGCAGTGCGCATATATTATAAAATTGGGAGTAGATTTGTTCGTGCCAGGTTGCACAAACAAATCTACGCCTGCACATATGTTTTAAAATCTGTCCCAATATATTAGAAAAATATGCTCAGAATAAGTGGTACTGGTAATGATGTGAACAGCTGAATTCTGGATGACTTGAAGCATGCGCAAAGCTGAGGTAAGCAAACCTAAGTAAATGCCATTGCAGTAATCAAGGTGAGATAAAACAAGATCGTGTAGCATGGTACCAAAAGTGTTTATTTTCAAGAAACAGCTTCAGTCTTCTTAACATATAAAGTTTGAAAAATGCATAGAAACATAGAAATGACATAGAAAAAGACCAAATGGTCCATCAAGTCTGCCCAGTAAGCTTTTTAAGGTAGAACTGCCACTCCTTGAAGGTTACTCCCATATTTCTCTTAAGAGGGGAGTAACTGTCACTCTGTGCAGTTATCCCCAAGCTTTATGGTTCCCTTAAAAATTGCAGCTAGCTACAGTTTTTATTGGATAATAAGCTTTCTTGAAAATTCAGGCAGTGCTGTTTGAAGTGCTTTGCTTATGGACTTGGCAGTAGAAGCAGTCCTGTGCTTTTTCCCTTCTGTCTGCGTATCAGAACCCAGACCTTAAAAGTCAGGTACTCTTGGTTGTTTTCTGCATCCTATTTCTCCTTTCCCCTGCCGCTGAAGTGGGGAGCAATGTTACAGTTGCGTTTGAGTCATCAATGGTTTAAAATCCTATCTATCGGACAGGTTTTACTAGGTACAAGTTAAGAATAAGAGCTCAGATAAGATAACCCTGAATATAGGAGTACCACAGGGCTCGGCGCTATCAGCAACCTTGTTTAACATTTACCTTGTTTAACATTCACCTTGTTTAACATTCACCTATTTCCTATACACCGATGACGTACAGATCTTTCTTCCCATCAGAACATAAGAACATAAGAAAATGCCATACTGGGTCAGACCAAGGGTCCATCAAGCCCAGCATCCTGTTTCCAACAGTGGCCAATCCAGGCCATAAGAACCTGGCAAGTACCCAAAAACTAAGTCTATTCCATGTAACCATTGCTAATGGCAGTGGCTATTCTCTAAGTGAACTTAATAGCAGGTAATGGACTTCTCCTCCAAGAACTTATCCAATCCTTTTTTAAACACAGCTATACTAACTGCACGAACCACATTCTCTGGCAACAAATTCCAGAGTTTAATTGTACGTTGAGTAAAAAAGAACTTTCTCCGATTAGTTTTAAATGTGCCCTATGCTAACTTCATGGAGTGTCCCCTAGTTCTTCTACTATCCGAAAGAGTAAATAACCGATTCACATCTACCAGTTCTAGACCTCTCATGATTTTAAACATCTCTATCATATCCCCCCTCAGTCGTCTCTTCTCCAAGCTGAAAAGTCCTAACCTCTTTAGTCTTTCCTCATAGGGGAGTTGTTCCATTCCCCTTATCATTTTGGTAGCCCTTCTCTGTACCTTCTCCATCGCAATTATATCTTTTTTGAGATGCGGCGACCAGAATTGTACACAGTATTCAAGGTGCGGTCTCACCATGGAGCGATACAGAGGCATTATGACATTTTCCGTTTTATTCATCATTCCTTTTCTAATAATTCCCAACATTCTGTTTGCTTTTTTGACTGCCGCAGCACACTGAACCGACGATTTCAATGTGTTATCCACTATGACACCTAGATCTCTTTCTTGGGTTGTAGCACCTAATATGGAACCCAACATCGTGTAATTATAGCATGGGTTATTTTTCCCTATATGCATCACCTTGCACTTATCCACATTAAATTTCATCTGCCATTTGGATGCCCAATTTTCCAGTCTCACAAGGTCTTCCTGCAATTTATCACAATCTGCTTGTGATTTAACTACTCTGCACAATTTTGTGTCATCTGCAAATTTGATTATCTCACTCGTTATCAGAGATAACATCAATAATACTCTAAACCGATGGGAATCCTACCTGACAGATAAAACATCCATCCTCACCCAAATGGCCCTAACGCTCCAACAAAGTAAGACGGAAATTCTTCACCTCTCCAGAAAAATGTCAACACCCAATACTGACCCCACAACACCATCCAAATACAATATACTCACGACAGTTAGAGACCTCGGAGTCACCTTGGACAAGGAACTAAACTTTAAATATCATATCAAGACACTGATAAAAGAAGGATTCTACAAACTACAAATTCTTAAGAAACTCCAGTAGGGGTGTGCATTCGTTTTGAACTAAAATGTAAAACGCAACTTATTTTTGTTTTTTAACTTAAAAAAGTGATGAGGCGAAAACGATCGGATTTCCAACTTATTCAACATAGCTATGTTGAATACGTTGAAAATCGCGATTGTTGATCCTAAATAAAAATTTAAACCCCTCACCCTCCTTAATCCCTCCCCCAAGACTTACCAAAACTCCCTGGTAGTCCAGCAGGGAGTCAGGACGCCATTTCTGAACTCCTTTGCGAGGAGCATGTGACGTCGGCGTCACGTCGGAGTGATGCGGCGTCACGTGATTCCCCGCGCGTTCGCTCCGTGACTCTCGTTGCACCCAAAAGGAACTTTTGGCCAGCTTGGGGGGGCCTCCTGACCCGTTGCACCTAAAAGGAACTTTGCACCCAAAAGTTCCTTTTGGGTGCAACGAGGGTCCCGGAGTGAACGCGCGGGGAATCACGTGACACCGACATCACGTGCTCCTCGCAAAGGAGTTCAGAAATGGCGTCCTGACTCCCTGCTGGACCTCCAGGGAGTTTTGGTAAGTCTTGGGGGGGGGGGGATTAAGGAGGGTGAGGGGTTTAAATTTTTATTTGCACGTATGGACATAGACTCATCTTATGGAATTCTCCATATGTCCATATTGACCGAAATTGACCCCCCCTTTCGACTTATGGACTTATGAACATAAACTTTTGCTCTGCACATCCCTAAACTCCAGTCCCTATTTCACCCCCCGGACTACCGGACAGTACTGCAATCCCTCCTCTTTGCCAAGATAGATTATTGTAACACCCTCCTAGCAGGCATTCCCGCAGCCACCCTCAAGCCCCTCCAGCTTCTTCAAAATGCAGCAGCACGATCACTAACAAATAACAAAAAAATGGATCACATTATGTCCATACCCATACTCAAACAACTCCACTGGCTGCCCGTCCCTTTCAGATCTCAATACAAAATCCTCATGCTCATACACAAAGCAATCCATAATGATAAAGCTAGTTGGCTACAGGGACCTCTGTCCCCCTGCAACCCCACCAGGAATCTCCGCTCAACCAACACAGGCTTATTCACATCTCCCTCCATTAAGGAAGTGCATTGAGTCTCCACAAGAGAACGCACTGCATCTATAGCAGGCCCTCACCTCTGGAACAACCTCCCACCCTCTCTCAGAGCTGACCCCTTGACGCTTTCCTTCTGAAAGAATCTCAACACCTGGCTCTTTCGGAAAGCATTCCCTCCAGATAAATAATTTCTGCTACCCTCTCCCTGGCTTTGCCAGTTCCCTTCTCTGCCACTGTACATAGTAAGTTAAATCAGAACATATTACTGTTAAAAAAGTTAGTTTGTAAAGCAAGTTATATGTATCTAGTTAATATGTTATACTGTATCATGTCATTATAAGGCTTGTCTTAGACATCATGTTGTATGTAAACCGGTGTGATATGTTATATCGAATATCGGTATAGAAAAATAAATAAATAAATACATTTAAATGTTGCCATTATGTTATTTACTACAAGGACTAGGGTTAAATTATGTTTATGCAGACGATGTTCAAATATTAATACCAATAATTGATACATTAGAAAAACCCATAAACTAACAGTAATTTTGTATTTATTTATTTGCAGTTATGTACCTGAACACCATTAACCAACTTTTAACTCAGTTGAGATTACTTTTAAATATAAATAATGCAGAAATTATTTTATTAGAGAGAAAACAATCAAATGATAGACGACGCTTACTATGCAAGACAACATACCAATTACACTTACTGACCACGCACGTGATTTATGAATGATCGTGGACTCAGAACTCACATTTAAGAAGCACATCTTGACTAAAATAAGAGAAGGTTATAACAAATTGTTGACACTCAGGTGATTAAAACCTCTCCTCGAACCAAATGACTTCAGAACTGTTTTACAGGCTTTAGTGTTCTCTAGAACCGACTACTTCAACTCTTTCCTATTAGGCTTACCTTATCAACTATTCGGCCACTTCAAGTTATACAGAATGCCCCAGCAAGAGTATTGACTGGCAGCAAAAAAAGGGATCATATTGCTCCTGTATTGTTTGCCTTACATTGGCTTCCCAATGAATTTCGAATACAATTTAAAGTATTGTGTATTATACATAACATGATATATGGTGACCAGAGAGTCTGGTTGAAAGCAGTGATTCATTTACATACACCACAAAGAAACCTGCATTCGGCAAATAAGGGTCTGCTTACAGTGCCATCTGTAAATTCAGCACATTTAAGTCAAGTGAGGGACAGAGCTGTTTCAATAGCAGGCCCGAGACTCTGGAACTTACTCCCAGTGGAGCTGAGATTACAAGCAGATGTAAAATTGTTCAGAAAAAATCTAAAAACATGGCTATTTGGTATTGCTTTTAAGAACCTGGAAGGAAATAGGCAAAGAATTCTTCTATTTGATTCTTTTATCTCATCTTATTTATTGTATTTTCTTATGAATAATTTTAGTATACGATATTTTATTTTATCTTGTTTTGATTTAGGATACTGTATTTTACTGTATTTGTTTTATTTAGTCTATATTTATTTATGTATTCTGTTATTCCTTTAAAATATGTAAACCGCCATGATGGCCTGACTGAATAGCGGTATCGAAATCTTAACAAATACATTAAAATAAAATAAAACCCAGCAAAGGGCTCCAGCCTTGTTCCAGCCCACAGAAAAGGGTTCTAGCTCTGTTTCAGTCAGCCCAGCGAAGAGCTTCAGTTTTGTTCCAGCTAGGCCTACAAAGGGCCCAAGCTCTATTCCAGTTAGTATTGAAATGGGCTCTTATCTGGATACAGTTACCCCAGCCAAGGGCTTTCATTCCAATGCAATAAGCTCGGCAGAGAGCTCTCGTCCAGATGTGACCTGCCCAGCTGAGGATTTTTGCCCAGATGCAACCAGCCCAGCAGAAGGCACATATCCAAATGTGATCTGCCAGGCAGAGGGCTTTTGTGTAGATGCAGCCAATCCAGCAGAGGGCATCCATCCCAAATCTGACCTCATCCACCCAGTAAAGAACACATTTCCACAGTCTGATCACCAAGAAGAGGTTGCTCTATCATAGTTTGACTACACAGCAAAGAACACTCTTCTATAGCCTGGTTGCCCTGAAAAGAGCACTCCTCCACAATCTGATTGTCCAGCAAAGGGTGATTTCCTACATCCCAATTGCAAAGAAGAGGGTACTCTACCACAGTTTGACTGCCCAGCAAAGGGCTCTTTTCTACAACCTGACTGCCCAGAAGAGGCTGCTCTTCAATAGTCTGATCACCCAGTAGAGGTCATTCTTCTACAGCATGACCGCCAGGAAGAGGGTGGTCCTCCACAGTATGATTGCCCAGAAGAGGTCATTCCTCCACAGTTTCTTCACCTAGCAGGGATCTCCTGCCCACAGCCAGTCCACCCAGCAGGGGGTATATGCCCACAGTTAGTCCAGCCAGGAGAGAAGGTCTGTTCACAACCAGTCTTCTTAGCAAGAGGTTTGTGCCCTGGTCAACAACCTCTCAGCCAATTCTCACCTCGCTCACCTGGTTTTGACCCCCCATGGGAAATGGAACCCAGGAGGAGGGGTACTGTTACAGTTTCAGCTGCTATGCAGCTTTTCCTCCACCAGGGGACCCCAATAAGCGTACTCCACAGACTGGCCAAGCTCCTTTTTCCTGTCTGCACCACACCGAGATTCCATCAACCCTGTCTGTCCCTTGTCTCAATGCTTCTGAATCGAGTTTCTCTTGGCTCCCTGTCTTAGCCATCTTTGCCTTGTAGCCTACCCAGGCCTTTCCTAGTCTTGCCTCATGGTCTCCGAGCCTTCCAATCCAAGTCTTGCCTTGCCTTGCCTTGTGGCCCTCAGTCCTTCCACTCTTAGCCTTGTTTTGCCTTGTGACCATCCAGCTTTTCTGCGCTCTGGCCTTTCTAGGCCTATTCCTGACCTCTGGCCTATACAGGTTTTGTATAGCTCTGTGGCCTCTCTATGCCTCTTTTTGCTGTGCCCTTTGGGGGCCTTCCTGTACTGCTGCCTTCGGGTTTTATGTTCCATGTTCTGTGTTGTCCTTGTCTTGCCGTCTTGTACCTGCACCCCGTTCCTGTATCTGCACCCTGTTCCTGAGTTCCAGTGTTACCTGCATGCTGTTCCAGAGTTCCAGTCTTCCTGCACTGTTCAAGAGTTCCATTCTTGCCAGCACTCTGTCTCTGAGATTCAGTCTTGCCTGCACACTGTTCCTGAGCTCCAGCCTTGCTGGCACACTGTTCCTGATTTCCATTCTTACCTTCACGCTGTTCCAGTCCAAGCCTTGGCTCCAGCATTGTCTCCACTCTGTAGCAAACTGTCTAAACTTTGCCTCAGACTTTCTAGACTGTCCACACTTTACTCCAGCCTTGCTGGGCTGTCCAAGTATTGCTCCAGCCATGCCAGATTGTCCAAGCTTTGCTCCAGCCTTGTTGAACAGTCCAAGCCTTGTTCCAGCCTTACTGGACTGCCCAAGCCTGGGTCTAATATTGCCCTGTCATCCTGCACACTACACTCCATGTGAACCAGATTCACAACAGATATAGGTCTGTAAAAGGTGCAAATTGTGGGATCATTTCTCTGTTTAGAGTGAACAGCAATATTAGCAAGACTCATAAATTTAGATATTGGCTATTGCTGTAGCAAATCATTAGAATATAAAAGCATAATACATTGCCATACTGGGTCAGACCAAGGGTCCATCAAGCCCAGCATCCTGTTTCCAACAGTGGCCAATCCAAGCCATAAAAACCTGGCAACTACCCAAAAACTAACCTTTTCACATCTTCCCATTCTAGACCTCTCATGATTTTAAAGACCTCTATCATATCCCCCCTCAGCCGTCTCTTCTCCAAGCTGAACAGCCCTAACCTCTTCAGCCTTTCCTCATAGGGGAGCTGTTCCATCTCTATCATTTTGGTCACCCTTCTCTGTACCTTCTCCATCGCAACTATATTTTTTTTGAGATGCGGTGACCAGAATTGTACACAGTATTCAAGTTGCGGTCTCACCATGGAGCGATACAGAGGCATTATGACATTTTCTGTTTTATTCACCATTCCCTTCCTAATAATTCCTAGCATTCTGTATGCTTTTTTCATTACTGCAGCACACTGAGATGATGATTTCAATGTATTATCCACTATGATGCCTAGATCTTTTTCCTGAGTGGTAAATCCTAATATAATACCTAACATCGTGTAACTACAGCATGGGTTATTTTTCCCTATATGCAACACCTTGCATTTGTCCACATTAAATTTCATCTGCCATTTGGATATCCAATCTTCCAGTCTTGCAAGGTCCTCCTGCAAATTATCACAGTCTGTTTGTCATTTAACTACTGTTAAAAATGTTTGCATCATCTGCAAATTTAACCTCACTCATCATATTCTTTCCAGATCATTTATAAATATATTGAAAAGCACGGGTCCAAGGCACTCCACTGTTTACCCTTTTCCACTGAGAAAATTGACTAGTCCTACTCTCTGTTTCCTGTCTTTTAACCAGTTTGAAATCCATGAAAGGACATCACCTCCTATCCCATTACTTTTTAGTTTTCTTAGAAGCCTCTCATGAGGAACTTTGTCAAACGCCTTCTAAAAATCCAAATACACTACATCTATGGTTCACCTTTATCCACATATTTATTTACTCCTTCAAACAAATGAAGCAGATTTGTGAGGCAAGACTTCCCTTGTGTAAATCTATGTTGACTGTGTTCCATTAAACCATGTCTTTCTATATGTTCTGTGATTTTGATCTTTAGAATAGTTTCCACTATTTTTCCCAGCACTGAAGTCAGGTTAACTGGTCTAAAGTTTTCCGGATCAGGCCTGGAGCTCTTTTTAAATATTGGGGTTAAATTGGCTACCCTACAGTCTTCAGGTACAATGGATGATTTTAATGATAGATTACAAATTTTCACTAATAGATCTGAAATTTCCTAATTAGTTCCCTCATAACCCTGGGGTACAAACCATCTGGTCCAGGTGATTTGCTACTCTTTAGTTTGTCAATCTGGGCTACTATATCTTCCTGGTTCACAGTGATTTGGTTCAGATCATCTGTCTCATCACCATCTCTGGAACCGGTATCTCCCTAACATCCTCATTAGTAAACACAGAAGCAAAGAATTTATTTAGTCTTTCTACAATAGCCTTATCTTCTCTAAGAGCCCCTTTAAAATATCTGGTAGTCTAGGGGATAATTATGGAAGTATAATATCTGTAAAAAGGCATATTGAAGCCATCTTAGCAGGACTTTTTCCTAAGCTCAGTGATTTAATCACATACTCTACTTTTGATTCAGTATTTTTGTCTCCAGTACTGCTTTGTCTTTCTCATTCAACAGTCCTAAGGGCTGGATTTTAAAAGGGTTACATGCATAAATCCAGAGGATCTACGCATGTATCCAGGTCTATGTGCGCTGGGCCTATTTTCAAAAGGCCTGGCAACACGCGTAAAGCCCCGGGACACATGTAGGTCCTGGAGCTTTACTAAAGGGGCAGGAAGGGGGTGTGGGTGGGATGTGAGCAGGGTGGGATGGTAAGGGGCTGGGTGGGGCAGGGTTAGAGGCTCCAGACATAGCAGCCATTTGCCGCTGTGCTTGGGATCACGCGCCAGCAGTCGGCTGGTTCAAAAGGTAAATTAAAAATTTTGGGGGGGTTAGAGTAGGGCTAGGGGGAGGAAAAGTTAGGGGAAGGGGTACGAAGGTCAGGTTAGTGGGGAGGGAATGGGGTAAGGCAGCGCGATATGGCATAAATGTGCACCCCCTTGCGCGTGCCGACCCCTGATTTTATAACTTGTGCGTACCTGCGAGCACAACTTATAAAATTGGGTGTACAAGTGCACGCGCCGGTAGCGCACACACATGTAGGCTGCGTGTGCTTCTTTTAAAATCTACCCCAAAGGGTACACTTTTTAGAAAATCATCTATCACTACAGGTTGAAAGATTATTTTTGATGTGTACATGCAGATCTTTATAAAAATTTGCAAAACAATTGCATATGTCTTGGCTTTAGACAATAAGCCAAGGGGCATCATCTTAAGGAACTGCACAATTCATCACACTTCCTCTTTTTCAACCTATGAGCTAATAGTTTTATTTATCAGCTTAATTCCCTGATACACAGTACTTTTATTTTGTTTTCAAACTGTAGACCTAATTTTTATTTAAATGAGGTAGAAACTGTTCTCTAACATCTTGTGTTATGGCCCTTTAGATCATTAAGCCATTCTTTTAAAATTGTTTCCTCCTGTAAATCAGATTATCTCTAAAAAATGTGAAGAGAGATATATATTTGCTCTTGAAAACTGCCTTCATAGTGCCCCAGATAACATGTTTTTCTTGTACCTGGAATATGTTTGAGATTAATAGGCATAGGCAGAGGAAAATAATTCATTTTTCTTTCGTTCATTTGTTTTCCGGGCATCTCAATTTGTTTCTTTAGTTTCAAAACAAAAATAAAATAATTGATGATTTGTGTTATCAGTTCATTCATTTACAATTAAAGTCAAAGGGGTAGTCTATTTTGGGCTCCAGAATTTCGGTTATGTAATGATAATTGTGGGAAGACATCATCAGAAGGGGAAAAGTACTGCAAGGCACCTAGACTGTTGCAAAGTGGCAATAAAAGTGGCATGCATAGCTTAAGCCACAGTAAAGGGGCAAAGGGGTACTATGAAGTTGGGGCATCTCCAAGGCATTGTCAACATAGCAAAGAATAGGGATGTGAATCGTTTTAGGACGATTAAAATTATCGTCCGATAATTTTAATATCGTCTTAAACCGTTATGGAACACAATACAATACAGATTCTAACGATTTATCGTTATAAATCGTTAGAATCGTGAGCCGGCACACTAAAACCCCCTAAAACCCACCCCCGACCCTTTAAATTAAATCCCCCACCCTCCCGAACCCCCCCCAAATAACTTAAATAACCTGCGGGTCCAGCGGCGGTCCGGAACGGCAGCGGTCCGGAACGGGCTCCTGCTCTGAATCTTGTCGTCTTCAGCCGGCGCCATTTTCCAAAATGGCGCCGAAAAATGGCGGCGGCCATAGACGAAAAAGATTGGACGGCAGGAGGTCCTTCCGGACCACCGCTGGACTTTTGGCAAGTCTCGTGGGGGTCAGGAGGCCCCCCACAAGCTGGCCAAAAGTTCCTAGAGGTCCAGCGGGGGTCAGGGAGCGATTTCCCGCCGCGAATCGTTTTCGTACGGAAAATGGCGCCGGCAGGAGATCGACTGCAGGAGGTCGTTCAGCGAGGGAAAACGATTTGCGGCAAGAAATCGCTTCCTGAACCCCGCTGGACTCCCAGGAACTTTTGGCCAGCTTGGGGGGGCCTCCTGACCCCCACAAGACTTGCCAAAAGTCCAGCGGGGGTCCAGAATGACCTCCTGTGTCGAATCGTTTTTGTCTATGGCCGCCGCCATTTTGCGGCGGCCATTTTGCAAAATGGCGCCAGCTGAAGACAACAGGATTCAATTGAGGGGGCCGTTCCGGACCGCAGCCGTTCTGGACCACCGCTGGATCCCCAGGTAATTTTAAGCATTTGGGGGGGGGTTCGGGAGGGTGGGGGATTTAATTTAAAGGGTCGAGGGTGGGTTTTAGGGGGTTTTAGTGTGCCGGTTTTCCTGCCCTCCCCCTTCCCCCGATTTACGATTTTTTAACGATAAATCGGGGGAATTGGTATTGTATCGTGGCCCTAACGATTTTTGACGATTTAAAATATATCGGACGATATTTTAAATCGTCAAAAAACGATTCACATCCCTAATGAATACCAGTGTTCAATTATGAGTTGAATAAAAAATATTTTCTCTTGTTAGTTTTAATTGTATTACCTAGTAACTTCATTGTGTATATTTATACTTTTCAGTAAAGTAAAGAACTGATTAACATTTATTCTTTCCATTCCACTCATTATTTTATAGACCTCTATCATATCTCCTCTAAGCCATCTCTTCTCCAAGCTGAAGTATCATAACATCTTTAAGCTTTCCTCATAGGGGAATTGTTCTATCCTCTTTATAATTTTGGTTGCCTTTCTCTGTACCTTTTCTAATTCTGCTATATCATTTTTGAGATGTTGTGACCAGAACAGCATACGATACTCAAGATGAGGGTGCACTATGGAGCAATACAGAGGCATTATGATATTCTCTGTTTTATTCTCCATTCCTTTCCTAATATTCCCTAGCATTCTGTTTGCTTTCTTGGCTACTGCTGCACACTGAGCAGAAGATTTCAATGTATTTTCAATGAAAACACCTAGATCCTTTTCCTGAGTGGTTCCTCCTAATATAGATCCCTGCATTATGTAGTTATAATTTAGGTTACTCTTCCCTAAGGGGCGGATTTTCAGAGCCCTGCTCGCGTAAATCCGCCCAAAACCGGGCGGATTTACGCGAGCAGGGCCCTGCGCGCCGGTAAGCCTATTTTACATAGGCCTACCGGCGCGCGCAGAGCCCCGGGACTCGCTTAAGTCCCGGGGTTTTCGTAGGGGGCGTGTCGGGGGCGGGCCCGAACAGCGCGGCGTTTTCGGGGCGTGTCGGGAGCGTTCCGGGGGCGGGCCTGGGGGCGTGGCTACGGCCCGGGGCGGCCCGGGGGCGTGGCCGCGCCCTCCGGACCCGCCCCAGGTCGCATCCCGGCGCGCAGGAGGCCCGCTGACGCGCGGGGATTTACGCCTCCCTCTGGGAGGCGTAAATCCCCCGACAAAGGTAAGGGGGGGGTTTAGACAGGGCTGGGCGGGTGGGTTAGGTAGGGGAAGGGAGGGGAAGGTGAGGGGAGGGCAAAGGAAAGTTCCCTCCGAGGCTGCTCCGATTTCGGAGCGGCCTTGGAGGGAATGGGGGTAGGCTGCGCGGCTTGGCGCGCGCCGGCTATACAAAATCCATAGCCTTGCGCGCGCCGATCCAGGTTTTTAGCAGATATGCGCGGCTCCGCGCGTATCTACTAAAATCCAGCGTACTTTTGTTTGCGCCTGGAGCGCAAACAAAAGTAGGCTATTCGCGCTCCTTTTAAAATCTGCCCCTAAGTGCATCACTTTACACTTGTCCATATTAAATTTCATTTGACATTTGCATGCCCTGTCTCCCAGTTTTGCAAGGTCCTCTTGCAATTTCTCACAATCCTCTTGCAATTTAACACCTTTGAATAATTTTATGTCATTGGCAAATTTGATCACCTCACTTGATGTTCCCATTTCCAGATCGTTTATACATATATTAAAAAGCAGTGTTCCCAGAACAGGTCCCCAGGGCACTTCACTATTCACCTTTTTCCATTGTGAAAATTTACCATTTACTCTTTGTTTTCTATCTTTTAACCAGTTGGCAATCCACAATAGGACCCTGACCCCTATCCAATGACTTTCTAATTTTCTAAGAAGTTTCTCATGAGGGACTTTGTCAAATCCTTTTTGGAAATCCAGATATACTATATCAACTGTGCTTGCCTGGATTATAAATTACTACAATACAAACACTTTTTTTTTCTATTGTGTGCTAACAGCTTATCAGTAAACAAGCATAAGTAATATCATGCCCATCTTTCAAATATCCATCTTCCTTTCCCCATTATTTATCAAGCAAAATGCTGTATTGTATGGAACAAGGAACGGCAATTTTGCAGAATGCCACAGGAACTTTAACAGCAATGTTTTAAATGGAAGAAGTACTCTATGTCACAGCCATTTAATATGACATTATTGGCCATCAGGTTCATTGTGCATGTATTATTTTTAGTTTTTTGTTTTGGTTTTTAGGCTGTTTTTGTTTGGAGGGTTTTTTTTGTTTTACTTTTGTCATGTTACATCCATATTTGTATTTATATCTTATTATTTGCTTCACCTTTGAGTGTATCTTGGCAAATGTACATATTTTTTCTTTTGGGTTAGCATTTAACATGATTGAATTTGCTAAAAAAAAATTAAAGAAAAATCCTGATATAAAATTTTGAGTTTGCCCTAGAATAAATGAAATTTCTGTTAAAAAAAAAAAAAAGCAAATTTGTGAGGCAAGACTTTCTTTGGCTAAATCCTTGTTGGATTTGTTCCATTAAACTATGCTTATCTATATGTTTAGCAATTTTTTTCATTATGATAGTTTCTACCATTTTAACTGGCATAGATGTCAGACTCACTGGTTTGTAGTTTCTGAATCACCCATTGATCCCTTTTTAAAAACTGGTATTACATTGGCAATCCTCCATTATTCAGGTTCCATAGATGGTTACTGATAGTTTACAAAACCTGGAAAACAGCACTAGATACATGAATCCAGTACTCCCTCCATGTGACAGGGGCTGGCCAATGGCACAGATACCCTGTCACATGGTAAGGGCAAAGGCCATCGGCACCATTTTTATTAGTGGCAGCCGACGGCCCGAGAGCGGGAGATCACTCCCGGGACCCCCACTGGACCACCAGGTACCTGTAAAATGTTTTTTTGGGGGTCAGGAGGGTGGGGGAAGCTAAGGGATTTGTTTTAAAGGGTCGGGGTGGGTTTTTTGTTTATCGGCTCGGGCGCAGCCAATAAACAAAACCGCGATCGGGCCGGACGGAAAAAAAAAACACGATGTGAATCCGAACCGGAATCCAAACCGATTCTGGTTCCGATTCACATCTCTATAATAAAGTACCATAAAAGGTAGAAAATCCTTCAAGATAGTGATAGAGGGTAAAAGCAACTGAAAGAGTAGCATCAAGAATCCAAGCATCATGAATGGTGAAAGCAGTCACCAAAATTGGCAAGAACACCCCAAGCTCCAAGTGAAGGGCAAAGAGCACCAATCAAATTGATAGAAATCCTTTGACAGAAAGACATCAGAGGCAATTCCTGAAATGTTTTCCAAAGGAACTGGCTATTTTTAGTTGGAGGTGGTCTTCATTACAGGCTATGATGCTACCAGGAGCGGATTGCAGGAAAATATCATCCAGGGAGATTATTTAAAAACCAGCACATAGGGTGTCTGACTCCAACATGCAATTTCTTGCAGCAAATGTGTGAACAGCTGTTAGTGTTCATGGCAGTTGTGGGTGGATCCTTGGGCAGATGACCACGTCCCCCGGGGGAAGATCCCGAGAGGGATCACCGGTTAGGCTCAGAGTATGGAGACAGACACACACTAGTTCTTTTATTAGACAGTATATTGAACCACCAGAGATGGCAGTAGTGAGCTGATAATGCCCGGCTGAGCTGTAGTCCTTCAGATACTGGAACAGCGATCCTGGAGAAACTGAAGATAGTGAATAGGCAGGATATGCAGAGTTCAGGAACAGAACCTTGATGGTAACACTCACACAATGGTCTCATGAAGCAGCCAAGGAGCTGGAATGGATTAGGCCCTCGATGAGCAAGTACCTGGTTCCAGGGAAGGCTCTGAGAGAGAGATGGTAACTCACTGGTGTTGTAGGCAGTGATGACTTCCTGGCAGAAGTGGTATTCAGAAGCGAGTCAGGGAACGAGGGCCCTCAAGGATCGAGTACCGGTTCCAGACTGTGATCTGAAAAGCAAAGAGAAAGTGAGGCCCCTGAGGAGTGGGTACCCCTGGTAAGTCCGAGGAGGCAGAGTAGCTTGGAGAGAACCCAAAGTCCTAGAACTCCTTGTACGTATCCAACTTCTTGCTAACTTGATATGTTAGCATTTTCAGAGAACTTAAGTATCCGGTGTCGATAATGTCACCTCAGAGGGATGCCCCTGAGGTTCGCACCATTGCTGGTACTTCAATCAGGGCCTTGCCGCAAGCACACCCTTAGGCTGCTGGGAAACATGGCAGTGTGCAGCATTGAGCCATTCCAGGGACGCTGGAGGGAGTCGTCAGAAGACGCCGCGGCAGCCAACCTTCCATTTGAGCAAGAGGGAGTCATCGAGGAGGTAAGGAGGGCAGAGTGGAGACGTCAGGCAGCGACGGTTGCAACAACAGCTCCCAAAAGCATGCCAAGTTGAAACTGGCACCTTACAGAATTGAGCTAAAATATCTCCAAAATAAACTTCATGTTTCCTAAATAACTATGACACAGAGCACATTCTAGACCAGAGGTACGCAGAGCTTCAGCCCCTGTTCCACCCATGCAATTCAGTTGGGCCCCTCACAAGTCTGATTAAATCTCTTATAGAGATATTTCCTTGTTTCCTGGTCTGGCCAACCAATCAGTTCTTGAACCAGTTGCAAGTAATAGACAGCCACTGTGCTAACCTGTGTCAGACACACACACATGCCTGGTCACGCAGAGACACGCAGAAACTTTATTGGTACATACATTCTGATACACACAAAGATACACACTCTTTCTCAGTCTTGACTTCTCAGACACTTTCTCACAGACACACACACAATTTCTCAGACACAAAAACTCCATCATTGACTTTCTTGCATGAGAGAGGTAACAGTGTTGGGGCCACTTATCAATAATGATCATAACATCATCAAATTTAAACTAATAACCTGAAGGGGAACAATAAGTAAATCTACAGCTCTAACTTTCTAACTTGGATAAAAGCACGCCTGAGACCCGGAGGGCACCATGCCAACCTGCCTCCTAAACCACCTGAGGCTAACTACTACTGATTTTCTCACCTTTTTGTCTCCCAGTGTTTTTCTTTTTTTTTTTCCAGGTTTCTCTCCATGCTCCCGAGCCCTATTGGAAGTCCGGACTGTGCTCCTCCCCCCTCGGTGACGCAGCTGATGTTGTCAGGGGACCTCAAGGATAAAAGCATGCCTGGGACCTGGAGGGCGCCATGCCGACCTGCCTCCTAAACTACCTGAGGCTAACTACTACTGATTTTCTCACCTTTTTGTCTCCCAGTGCTTTTCTTTTTTTTTCAAGTTTCTCTCCATGCTCCGGAGCCCTACTGGACTTCCGAGCTGTGCTCCTCCCCCCTCAGTGACGTGGCTGACATCGTCAGGGGACCCTGAGGATAAAAGCACGCCTGGGACTCGGAGGGCACCGCGCGCCGGCAGTGCGCACCAAAGGGGCACAACACAGGCGCATGCCCCTTTGTATGCCCCTTCGTACAGCCACTAGTACACCCTTAGAGATTAAAAATGGACAAAGACCAACACCCTCCCAACATCAGGATCACACCAATGACCACAAGATCTACATACAACATCCAAGTATGCGCAGGAAAAGGTAAGTATGCACACAACACATTGAAACAACAAAAAAATACCATTACAGCAATAAAGACAATAACAATACAATTACAAACAACCTAATCCCAGTAAAATGTACCAATAGTACCAAACTAAACAGCTTACTAATTATCTCTTTCCTTCTAGTCAATGCAGAATCAGTAACAAAATATTATGGGACATAACAAGCAATATTTAGAATATAAGTAATTAAGGAGGCTTTATATTTCTACTCTAGCTCGAGAAATAAAAAATACACTTTCTGACAAAGTCACACTTCTAACCGGTGTGCCACAGGGTCAGCCCTATCGGCAACACTCTTCAACATTTATCTCCTCCCAGTATGTCACCTACTAGCAGGACTTGGAATCATACACTACATATACGCAGACAATATACAATTATTATTACCCATTGTTAACACCATTGAAGAAACAATGAAGCTAGCCAATATGTACCTTGAAATAATCAACCAGCTCCTAAACCAGATGGAACTGGTAATAAACATTGACAAAACTGAATTCTTACACCTTGAGCATAAAAACATACATCAGATACAACCAACATCCACACTCAAAAATATTCAAGCCGTTGGGTTAGCTATAAAAGTACGGAATCTAGGAGTAATAATTGACCCTGATCTAAACATGAAACATCACATTTCACAGAAAATAAAAGAAGGATACATGAAACTAATGATCTTGAGAAGGCTAAAACCCCTACTAACGCTAAACAATTTTCACACAGTTCTTGCAAGCACTGATTATTGTAACTCCCTGCTATTAGGACTAACACAATCTACAATACTGCCATTACAAATATTGCAAAATTCCTCTGCTAGAATATTGACTGGCAAAAAAAAGAGAGACCACATTACAGGAACACTTGCCAAATTACACTAGCTTCCAAATGAACAAAGAATACAATATAAAGCTCTATGTATAATCCATAAACTAATCCACGACGAAAAAGCAGACTGGCTTAACACTGTACTGCACGTACATGTCCCGCAAAGAAACCTGAGATCTGCTAATAAGGCTTTACTAATTGTCCCCTCTGTCAAAACAGCACACCTCACACAAGTAAGGGATCAAGCACTGTCACTGGCTGGTCCCGTATTATGGAACACCATACCACTCGAAATAAAGCTGCAGAGAAATTTGAAAATATTCAAAAGTAATCTGAAAACCTGGCTCTTTAAACAAGCTTTCTACAAAGATAAACAGGAGGAGAAAATCAGTTGATTCATAAGGACGCACCAAGCTAGAGGTTGTTATTCTTATCCTACTAATGCATATTAATGTTAAACTCAATCTGCCTAAAATGTTCCTAACAAAAAGGCCTAAACTACACAATAGGGGGTCATTTACCAGACGGATTGCACGCAATAAGGGACGTTTTGCATGCAGAAAGTCCCTTATCGCGTGCGATACCAAGATGGGGACGGAGTCGGCCCCAGAAGAGGAGGAGTCGGAGCATCACCGGGGCCGACTCCGTGAAGACGCCGTGGATGACAAAAAGGTAAGGGCCTTTTTGGGTCCTATTTCGCGCCCAATAGCTATACCTTCTATGGTGGCGCTATTGGGCGCAAAACCGGCAGTGATCATACCGCCGTGGTGTGATCACTGCCGGCTAGCTGAGGACTGCCCCCCATTTCGGCCCCCCACCCCTCGTTACCTAAAGTATTGCAGGGCTGCGATACTTTAGAAAATGAGGCCCATAGTTATTGTATAAATTATAACCATACTATGATGGCACATGTTTTTAATTGGTAATCTATACCACTCATAATTTTTATCATGCCTTTCTGTAAACCGTTGTGATGGTTAACTAACTTAACGACGGTATAGAAGAGTTTTTAAATAAATAAATAAATAAATAAATAAAATAAAATAAACTTTCAATAGGGAAACTGATAAAATGAGGAAATTAGAAAAAAACTGAAAGGTGCAGCTGCAAAAGTTAAAAGTGTTCAACAGGCATGGACATTGTTTAAAAATACAATACTAGAGGCGCAGTCCAGATGTATTTCACGCATAAAGGTCAAAGGAAGGCAAAACAATTACTGTCATGGTTAAAAGGTGAGGTGAAAGAGGCTATTTTAGACAAAAAAAAATCCTTCAAATATTGGAAGAAGGATCCATCTGAAGAAAATTGGATAAAACATAAGCATTGTCAAGTTAAGTGTAAAACATTGATACCACATGGGCATCCTTCAGTCCCAACTTCGGGGTTCCCAGGAGAGTCTCCAAAGATTCCCACTCCCTTCTTTTCTGGGCCGAATGTGGCATTATCTTGAAGAAAAAAATTCCAACTGCCGAAAATGTCAAGCGACGCCTTCTGTGGCACAGCTACATCGCCATCTTGGATCTCTCCAAAATTCCACATTCTTGCCAGAATAATGTTTGAAGCAGAGCTTAAATGTGATTCTCCATTGAAGGGGCAATCAAAGGAGTGATAACAATAATAAAGGTGGTATATGGTGGAAGTCCTCATTGCTGGAATGGTTTGCTATAGAAGCCTAACTACTTGTAGAATATCACCCTTTTTTTAGACTCCCAATATATTGGTGACTAACTTGAAGGGAATATAGCTTTTGAAAGCTATCCACAGATATTTATTTTATTTATTTATTTATTTATTTATTTATTTATTAATTTAGCTTTTATATACCGATGTTTGGAACAAGCCGTCACAACAGTTTACAAACAAATTAAAGTAAAACATAGAAATTGGTGAACTGTAAAATAGTAAATGAGATTAATCTTACAAATTAAATTAAAATACATAGGAATACATAAGAATCAATGAGTTATAAAATAATACTCAATACTAAAACATTAAGAATTAATTAAATACAAGCATTCAATAATTAATTAAAAAACTATAAATACCTACTAAAATGTTCAAAATGACAATTCTAAAACTAGACTAAATAGCAAAAAACTAATACTAGGTAAAAAGAGGTGGTCTAAAACAATCCATATAAATAAAATCTGATGTTGTACAGTGAAAGTGGAGATAATATAATTTAGATGTGCTGAGTTAGTCCAATACAAAGTATCACCTACAACTCATTTGTTGACCTTTATTTCTAACTTTCCTATGGCAAATTTAAATCTACCCATACTTTACTCAAGTCTGTGAAATATTTGAATATTTCTGTAATATTTCATTTAATTTAATATTTATGTACCTCACATACCAAACTTACAAAGCCGATCAAGGTTTTATACAAGAAATATAAACATAAAACTACATATCATATACAGTACCCAAATGTATATACTATATACAAAAGGTGGAATGTATAGCAAAAATAAAAACATAAATAAAATAAAAATAGCCCTTATTTCCCTTCTTTTGTTCAGAGATGACATTTTGGGCCAGTTTTGGCTGAGTATTTTGAATTAGATATGCTGTAATTTTCGGATGACTGTGCATAAGGATGGTTGATTAGCTTCTTGATACAGTGCAATGACACAGTAAGGAGGAAACTGCTGATGTGATGCTTTCCTGGCAGAAAGATATATGCCAGGAAAGATCCTAATATACATAAGGACATTATCATATTATGCAGAACTTTTCTAATTTTCCAATAGAAGTCTAAAACTAGAGAGATCTCTGCTTCATGTACAGAAACATACTTCCAACCTAAAGGATTTATGACATTTGTACAAAATAAAAATTAAGATTGTAAAGTTTCAGAGCACTTTTGAAAGAATGATAGACAAGATTGGGTGTAGAAAAAACAGTATTGTCTTTCTAAAGTCAGCTTTTGCCATAAGAAATTTGTCAATACTTTTTTTTTTTTTTTTTTTTGCTAGGAAGTTTTATTGTTTATACCATTCATGATATGGAATAGAGTAAAATGGTCTAACTTGTTTCAACTAGATTTCTATTTTTGCCACTAGATTAAATTAATTAAGTGATATGTTTATTTACAGGGAGAATAACTTTCAAACATCTCCACGCAACCCCATATCTATGCAAATAATTATTATGTTATTTATTTATTTGAAATATTTTATATACTGTTTTTTATACTATATGTAATCAAAATGGTTTACAACATAACATACATAAAATCACAAAGTTAAATTTAATACAAGCAAAAGACTTTGAGAAACTTAAAAAATAAAGACAATATATTCTTAAATAAAATGAACAACAAATTAAAAGCTCTAGAAAAAGGGAAGGAATGAAATAATGCTTTGTAGAGAATTTATATGATATTATAGAACCTGTGCAGATTCATCTGTGCAGATTTTAAAATATATATATTTCCACCTCCTAAAGTATATGGATACTTTACAGTATATGCAAAATTTAGAGCATACTTGGAAAATTTAGTACAAGTGTATTTTTTCATGTATGCACACACTTCTGATTTTGCTGGGGTGGGCTGAAGTCAAAATGCTTCCCCTCAGCTATGCAAGATAGCCAAATTTCACTACCAGGGACATGGCCAGGCTGGCTTCCCTGCTGGTAGCCAAAGAGGAGATGCTGGAAAATGGAGAGGAACAACTAGACCAGGAAGGTGGGCTGGCAGGCCCTCTGCAGAGAGTTCAACCTTGAAGCTTCCTACCCCCATGACATAAGCACTTCAAGGGAACTAGAGGGGTCCAAGGAAAATAAAAATATGGAAGACCAGGGTGGACATGAACTAGGTGTAGGCTTTTGCAATTTCCATGCAGTTTTGCATAGAAGCCTGGGAAAAGCTTGCATGTGTGAAGCTGCATCTTCACAAATGGACAAACTGCAACTGTTTATAGCCCCGTCGCCACAGCTGTCAGAGGATGATGTCCTCCGAAGCTCCTGCAAGGAGCTTCGGAGGACATCATCAACCTCCACATAGCACAAGGATAAGTACAGGGGTGGTGGCATAGGGCAAAGAAGAATGAAAACAATACCTCTTAGAATGTAATTGTCATGAGCTCGGACAAGATTTTGAGGGGATGGGTGGTGAGCATAGGGCCAAAAGCAGAACAGCACATATTGATGTCAGAAGGAACAGTGAACAGCCTCTGTAACAGTGGGTCAAGTGTTAGCAAGCATGAATGGAAACATTAGAAAGGCAGAGTAAACAACACACACGTCAGCCTTGTTTGGATAACGATCCTACAGTGTTATATAAGTGTTTTCCTTTGTTTGCTTTGAAATAAATAACCCTATGGAGGATATGTACTGAACAGTACTATACTTTGTCGCCACACATTCTTTTTTGTGGGTACGAATGGAAACATGCCATTGAGGAGGACACAGAACCTGCATCATACAACTAACAGATTTCTATTCCAACCTCTTATCTATTTTGGTTGAAAACCTCAAGAAGTCCCAGGAGCTGTGCCACCCAGAGGGAGAGTGGTTGCAACAGCTGTGTGCCAGGCAGGATGAGGCCAGTGGTAATTTCCCTAATCAGGGAAATATCAACATATTCTGTTTGCTGATTCCATCACTGGCCCCATTATTGCCCTGCCACTCAACAATATCCTGTCCCAGCCAAAAGCTGGAAACATTCCACATGCACATAAATGTGCTTTATTCTAGATGTCATAGGCATCCATTTATCACTATGGTGGACACAGTACAACTGCTAAGTCATGGTCTGCCATGCCATGAAGCTCTACTGTAACTGCACTCACAAGCAAACTATAGAAGTAAGTAGAATGATAGAACCTACTGCAAATTCCCTTACTAGGGAATCTCTATGCCTTCCTTCCAACAAGAATCTTTTGCCTTATTGCAGTATCATGGCCATCGATAGGTAGAAATCAAAGGCACATTTTAACACATTCCACCCAGCCATTGTGGTTACCTCAGAGCCAATATCACTAGCAAGGCACTAAGTTGTAATAGGGAACTTACAACTTAAGTTTCTGATGAAACCTATATATGGCCTTGTGTCCCAAGGCTAGGATCAAATCCTATTGCCTCCACTCCTCCCATAAATTGAATGCACTCCTACAGTTTGTATGATGCAGCACACCAACAGCAGGCTTGCCACACACTTTTTTTCTGCGTTCATAGACAGCACCATCTCAGAGAAGGGGGAAGAAAGCTCCTACAGGAGTAGTTGCCATGTTAGCTGTAGATGACAAGCAGCCAACACCACCACCAGACCCTAAAGTTGTACAGCAGCCAGACACCTCCCACACACATACACTGGTGGTCTTCGGTCTCTGCATCATCAATCTTCCCTTCTCACCCCCATCCTTGTAGGGTATCCACTAATTTTTCCTCAGGGATCTCAGGAAGCAAGTCCTGATGTTGTCCAGCAATTGTTGGGAAATGGAGGTGAGCCTTTCCCTTGAATTTGGCCAATACTCCACAGTTGGAGAGGCTGGCTCTGTGGCTCCAAGCTCAGAGGCCCAGACTTTTGTGGCTGTCCTATAGCACTCGAGATGATGGGGGAAGAGGTCCGTGAGATGAGCACAGAAACCGGGTTGATGTGATGCCTATCATGAAACTCGGTATAACAAAAACTATAAATAAATAAATAAATAAATAAATAAATTAGGAAGATGATGGATATATTTGGAACATCTCATGCAGGGTTAAGAGGTCTTCACTGTCATTCTTGAATTGGTGGGCATGAGGCAACCAGCACAGCCCTAGCACCCTAGGCCTATCAGGATCAGTCCTATTAATGTTCCTGGGGTTTTTTATTTATGTAAATAGTGTCCCCTTTAATTTTTTCCAATGGACTGTAAGATTTTTAAAAAGAAAAATAATTTTATAAAATATAATATAAGAACATGCCATACTGGGTCAGACCAAGGGTCCATCAAGCCCAGCAACCTGTTTCCAACAGTGGCCAATCCAGGCCATTAGAACCTGGCAAGTACCCAAAAAACTAAGTCTATTCCATGTTACCATTGCTAGTAATAGCAGTGGCTATTTTCTAAGTCAACTTAATTAATAGCAGGTAATGGACTTCTCCTCCAAGAACTTATCCAATCCTTTCTAAAAACACAGCTACACTAACTGCACTAACCACATTCGCTGGCAACAAATTCCAGAGTTTAATTGTGCATTGAGTGAAAAAGATCTTCTCCGATTAGTTTTAAATATGCCACATGCTAACTTCATGGAGTGCCCCCTAGTCTTTCTATTATCTGAAAGAGTAAATAACTGATTCACATTAACCCATTCTAGACCTCTCATGATTTTAAACATCTCTATCATATCCTCCCTCAGCCATCTCTTCTCCAAGCTGAGAAGTCCTAACCTCTTTAGTCTTTCCTCATAAGGGAGCTGTTCCATTCCCTTTATGATTTTGGTCGCCCTTCTCTGTACCTTCTCCATCGCAACTATATCTTTTTTTTAGATGCGGCGACCAGAATTGTACACATTATTCAAGGTGCGGTCTCATCATGGAGCCATACAGAGGCATTATGACATTTTCCATTTTATTCACCATTCGCTTTCAAATAATTTCCAACATTCTGTTTGCTTTTTTGACTGTTGCAGCACACTGCACCGACGATTTCAGTGTGTTATCCACTATGACGCCTAAATCTCTTTCTTGGGTGGTAGCACCTAATATGGAACCTAACATTGTGTAATTATAGCATGGGTTATTTTTCCCTATATGCATTACCTTGCACTTATCCACATTAAATTTCATCTGCCATTTGGATGCCCAATTTTCCAGTTTCAGAAGGTCTTCCTGCAATTTATCACAATCTGCTTGTGATTTAACTAATCTGAACAATTTTTTGTCATCTGTAAATTTGATTACCTCACTTGACGTATTTCTTTCCAGATAATTTATAAATATATTGAAAAGTAAGGGTCCCAATACAGATCCCTGAGGCACTCCACTTCCCACTCCCGTCCACTTAGAAAATTGACCATTTAATCCTACTCTCTGTTTCCTGTCTTTTAGCCAGTTTGTAATCCACAAAAGGACATTGCTACGTATCCCATGACTTTTTACTTTTCCTAGAAGCCTCTCATGAGGAACTTTGTTAAACGCTTTCTGAAAATCCAAATATACTACATCTACCGGTTCACCTTCATCTTCATGTTTATTAACTCCTTCAAAAAAGTAAAGCAGATTTGTGAGGCAAGACTTGCCTTGGATAAAGCCATGCTGACTTTGTTCCATTAAAACATGTTTTTCTATATGTTCTGTGATTTTGATATTTAGAACACTTTCCACTATTTTCCCTGGCACTGAAGTCAGGCTAACTAGTATGTAGTTTCCTGTATTGCCCCTGGAGCGCATTTTAAATATCAGGGGTTACATTAGCCACCCTCCAGTCTTCAGGTACAATGGATGATTTTAATGATAGGTTACACTTTTTAACTAATAGGTCTGAAATTTCAATTTTTAGTTCCTTCAGAACCCTGGGGTGTATACCATCCGGTACAGGTGATTTACTAGTCTTCAGTTTGTCAATCAGGCCTACCACATCTTCTAGGTTCACCGTGATTTGGTTCAGGCCATCTGAATCATTACCCATGAAAACCTTCTCCGATATACATATCTCCCCAACATCCTCTTCAGTAAACACTGAAGCAAAACAATCATTTAATCTTTCTGCGATGGCCTTATCTTCTCTAAGTGCCCTTTAACCGTCTATCATCTAACGGTCCAACTGACTCCCTTACAGGCTTTCTGCTTTGGATATATTTAAAAAAATATTTTCTGTGAGTTTTTGCCTCTATGGCCAACTTCTTTTCAAATTCTCTCTTAGCCTGTCTTATCAATGTCTTACATTTAACTTGTCGACGCTTATGCAGTACCCTATTTTCTTCTGATGGATCCTTCTTCCAATTTTTGAATGAAGAACTTTTGGCTAAAAAACCTCTTTCACCTAACATAGAAACATAGAAATGACGGCAGAAGAAGACCAAACGGCCCATCCAGTCTGCCCAGCAAGCCACGCACTTCTTTTTTTTTTTTTTTTTATTTCTCTCATACTTCTGTTACTCTTGTCTCTTAGTAACCCTTTGGTTCCATTTCCCCTCCACCCGCACCATCAATGTATAGAGCAGCGCTGGAACTGCACCCATAGTTAGGGGTAGCAACCACCGCAACAAGCAAGCCACACCCATGCCCCCTTTTAACCCCACCTTTTAACCATGCTGGTGATCATTTTGCCTTCTTTCCACATTTCTTAATGTGTGGAATACAACTGGACTGTGCTTCTAGGATGGTATTTTTTAACAATGACCACGCCTGTTGCACACTTTTTAACTTTGTAGCTGCTGCTTTCAGTTTTTTTCTATTTTTCTCATTTTATCAAAGTTTCCCTTTTGAAAGTTTAGCATGAGAGCCATGGATTTTCTTACTGTCCCCCTTCCAGTCATTAATTCAAATGTGATGATATTATTGGCAATATTATACTTGGCAGGATAAATAGTGGCCAGTGGCCACTATATCTGGCTAGATATTCAGATGTCACCAATTAGGCGGATATTCAAATTCAAACTTAGCCGACGAATTGGCACTAAATATTGATCTCTTAGTGTTTTGCTGAGAAATGCAGCCAGAAACTGATATGACCACTAGAGATTTTTGGAATATCCCAGTGCCAAAAAAAGGCCAGGACTGTAGTAACCTTGAGATGTACTGGCAAGGTTAACTTCTCTTAGTGGAAAGTTGCAGTTCCTGCTCTAACTGTTTGCTGAGGTATAGTATGGTTTCCTTATTGAACTAAACCTGTTCAAAACTAGCTTTTCTGCGAGATCCAGAAACTGTGCCCTAGTCCTAATTATTCTGAGAAATGGGTACCTCCTTCTCCTCCTCTATTCTCTCTCCCCCCAAACATTTAGCACTCTGGGTATCCATAGGTTTGTAATACTGATGTCGAATGACACTTACACACAATCTCAGGCCACCCTGTGACACTCACCCCCATCCCAGTTAGCCCCAGTCAACCCCAATCACACTCACAAACACAGAGAAATGCTGTGCCATCCACTGAATGGTTCCCCCAAAGAATGGGGACAAACCTCCGATGAGACAGAAGGAGAGATTCATGAAACAAAACTTATAAGAGGCATCAAAAAATGTACAGTTAAAGATAATGATTTTCCTGTAAGCCTCCTTCTGTCTTAACTCCTAGCAAGCTGCCTTTCACAATCACCATGAGAAGTCAGCACGCCAATTGCCAAGTCACAAAAGACAATTCAAGTTTGCATTTGATTCTTTAAATAGCAAGTGTAAAAGCATTCACACATTCTTAATGAGATTCACATGTACATTGGTTGTACAATAGAAAAGTATGCGTGCACATCCAAAAATGCTCCCTTATGTCCAAAACATACCCACTTTGCATGATCTTTCCTGCATGAACATGAAAGTCTGGGTGTACTTGGCCAGTTTTAAAAATTGCTTATATGCAGATACATCAAATGCGCATGTGTATAAGGCATTTTTACACATGAAACCACTTTGAAAATGTACTCCCTAATCTATCCTGGGAATTGTGTTACAGGAGCCTTGCACTTTCCAGAGGCATTCCACTCATGGACAGGGATAAATATAATTTGCTTCTTGGATCCAGGACAGCAAACACAAATGAAATAATATGTGTGAATTACCATTTTGGTCCAGCCAGTGGGTAAAGTAGATGTTAATAAAATATCTATGGTGGCTCTGTCTCTTGTGCACCCGGAATATTTTTTTGAAGCTGTGATGAATAAGCTTTTGAACACCAGAACTACTGTATCTCCTAATGCCATTTCTTATCCTGCAATCCCTGAGTTTCTTGAGATAGTCCCCCTCCTAAACTGAAAAACACTCGGGATGAATTGATTAGCTACTCATTCAATCCCATCTTGAATCGGCACTTATTCTCATGAGGCATTTGTTTGCCAAATTATACATTGGCAAAATGCCATCTTAACATCTGAGCAAAAAAGTTAGCAGCTGAGCAGCCATGCACAGCATGCTGAATTATAAATGATGAATTATCATATATTGTGAACAAGGACAGGTTTCTGAAACTAAGTATATTAAATTCAATATATTTTTCATCAGTTATAATGGACAGGATCTTGGCTTTTAATGGATCCTTTCTCTGAGCTTTGGTGACTGTACTGGTATTTTGAATGTAGACTAGTGGTAAAGTTGGCAGGAGTTATTGTCAGCTGTGAAAATGAGATGAAGGAGCAGCTGAAATGTAATTTTCTACTAAATAATTGTCCACAATCTGTGTGTACACTTTCTTAAGTAAATCAAATATTATGGAGAAAGAAGGCTGAGCCTGTGTTAAGCTAATGTTAGCGAGTAAACTTGTAATTAAAAAAAGGACAACGTATTTAGGATCACTACAGCAACTAAATGTATATTATTAATTTTTTAGCAAGAAACTTCAAACTCTTACTTTTCAACAGCAATATATGCTGTGGGGAAACAATGTCATCATAGGCTTTTTGTTTTTGTCATTTTTTATTTTGCAATTAAAAATATGAAAAGTCCATTTTTATGATCTTCCAGAATCACATTTATCTTATAGGTGAAGAGCAGGTATATTTGACTGGTCATCCCAAGGTTGAACAGCATTTTGAGAGTGTTCAACACTTAACTGTTGTGCTGGAGGTGGACCCATGGCCTGGTGCAGGATTGGTACGGCCCTCTGGTCGGACCCAGAGAGCGCCTGCCACCTGTAGGCGGAGCACAGGAGGAGACAGAGGCTAGCTGGAGCTTCGCCAATAGCAGCCCGGGGTTTCCAAAGGTTGAGCCCTTGGGTACCCGGGCTGCCTGGCCTTAGGTGGGCATTGCAGTGTCTCCTAGAGAGGAAGCGCAGGGGAGTGCCCACCATGAACAAGGGTGCGCAGTCAATATCCAATCTAGAGGTCACAGGAGGCCAGAATAGAATGTCCAAGTGGATAGAGAGGATCAAGGCCAGAGTATCATTTAGGGATGTGCAGCAGGGATGAATTCATCCCATTCAGTATTCATATTCATCGGGACCCAAATCCGTTGCATCTGTTTTCGGGGGACCCCGATCCGTTAATTAGTTACATATGTATTTGTTTCCCAAACAAAAACCCCATTCCAACCCTTTAAATTTAATTAACTACAACCCCCCATCCTCCTGACCCCCCCAACACTTGCCAAAAGTCCCTGGTGGTCCAGCGGATGTCCTGGAGCGATCTCCTGCACTCAGGCCGTCGGCTGCCAGTATTCAAAATGGCGCCGATAGCCTTTGCCCTTACTATGTCACAGGGGCTACTGGTGCCATTGGTTGGCCCCTGTTACATGGTAGGAGCACAAGATGGTGCAGGTGATGTGAGCCTTTGGGCTATGGCATGACTCAGGGAGGATCCCCAAGACACACTGCGGGAGGTGAGTTGGTGCGAGCACAGGTAACGAGGAGCAGGACAAGACTGAAGCGAAGGAAAGGATATGGAGGTCTGACCCTCTACCGGACCTGCACACCCCAGGATGACCAATAACGCAATGTTGATTGATGAACAGTCCTCCGACTGTTCCAAGTCCTTTCGGACCTGCCGCTGGGTAATGGCAAAAGGCGGCAGGCCAGACAAAGGACGAGGGCAGACAGAGTCCTTAGAACACAGAAGACATAGATGAGGACTGAAGCAAGGACATTGTAGACGAGGATTGAAGTGAGGACATTGTATACTAAGACTCAGGCGAGGACACTGTAGATGAAGGCAAGGATCAAGGCACTGTAGACGAAGGCAAGGTTCAAAGCGCTGGGTCGAGACTGCGACTCAACACGCCCTACACAGTCCACCCGTGGGACTTGTCGCGGACCACGCTGGGCTTGAAGCAGACTCCAGAATGGATATTGGAAGCTGATACCGGAACATGACGAAGATACTGAAGAGGCCTGCACCGTGGCACGCCCTACACAGTCCACCCACGGGACTGGTCTTAGACCACACTGGTATGGAGCAGGTTTGAACAGAGTCTCGACATGAACGGACAAGATTCAAGTACAGTATTCAACGATTCTCAAGGATTAAAAACTTAGGATTGAAGCAGAAGCCTTCCGGAGGGTTGCAGTATGGGAATAAAGATGGCCTTTGTACCGTGAGGTGCCCTACACAGCCCGCCCATGGGACTGGTCATGGGCCACAACAACGGCACGCCAGGAAAGTGGACATCAAGGAACCAGGGCATGGAGGCAGAGGCAAAGGCTTCAGGAAGGACATCGGACATCAGGAGGTACGAACGAAGAACATCAAGAACATGAAGACATCTGCAGACACGGACGAAGGACATCAGGAACCTGAAGACATCTGGAGACATGGACAAAGGACATCAGGAACAAGAAGACAACTGGAGACCTGGATGAAGGACATCAGGAACATGAAGACGAAGCCATCAACACAGGAGAAGACCATGCAGGATCTGGACCGGAGAGAAGAGACAGACAACTGTGGAAGCTGATCCGAAGGCCAGGAGTGACTGGAGAGAGGCCCTTAAATAGGGCTGAAGCAGGAAACTGTCATCAGGTGGAGCCCAGGACATATCCGGCCATGGGCCCTTTAAATGAAGTGAAGAGGCGCGCGCTGGCACCTAAGAGAAAGCAGGAAGAAGAGACAGGACCCTGGACAGCGGTACCCAGCCACACAGAGGAAACAGCGCAGGGAGGAGGTCCGATGAGGACCCCAGCGATGATGTCACAACTCCCTGCCATGGAGGAAGGCCAGCGGCGGCTCCAGGCCGCACAAAGAGCTGGAGGGTGTTGGCATCAGCGGCCCTAGGCTGTGTTGGAGGTTGGCAGCATGGCGGTTCAGGCCATGACTGCCACGGGGTACTTCTGGCACTGGCGGCAACTCGAAAAGGTGAGAGGCCTGCTCGCGGATAGTAGCTCTGCAGGCAGGGATTGTAACATTATCATATTTACATACAAAAGCGCATCACAGTAAGCATCGCTCATGTATCACACATTAGACTTATTTAGCAAAGCACTCAGCCCCCTACTTGGCTTGATGAATGATGCAGTGTATTTTGAATATCTACCCTTTGAAAATTACCTTAAAAATATTGGAATTCTTAAATAAAAAAAAAAATTGCAAAAATGTTTTTGTCTTGGCAGTCAACAATAAATAATGTTTTAAAAGATGCGCATATTGCATTGCAGAGCTGATTGATCTGTTTAATGTTGATATTGACTTAATTAATTAATGATATCTAATTTTAATTAACTAATGATATCTAGTTTTTGAAAGCAAGAAATGAGAGAAATGAGGTAGAACACTCACATATGGGACTGAAGAATTTAAACTGTGCAAGATTTTAATGCATTAATTGTGCTCCATAGACCTTCAAGGCTATTGACTGTGTAATTGGAACAAATTTAAGAATGGCCTTATGCTGACATAAAATCAGAAAAGTTTGCATTTCACAAGCAGTGAGGTGATACTAGCTTGGATAAAGAGGAAAATGTTGTAAAGGGTCTAGTTTAAGGGTTTGAAGGAAGGTAATTTCCATTTATCAGTGTTCAAAGAAAGTGATTTTAGACCACATGGGGAAATGATGTATCTTGCATGCAATTTCCCCTACCTGTGCCAGTAATAATGAAAACTGGAGCAGGCTGTTCCATCGAAAGGATGAGACATTTATCCGAGATTGAAAATCTGTCAGCATTTGTATACATTTGCAAAAGCTAACTTTACACTTAGGAATCCCACTTTGCTTAAGGCATCTTGGCATTATACCTTGCTTTTCTACATCTTTTTAAAAGTTAACTTTAGTGCCAAAAATACTTATACAGAGGCACTTTTGCAAAGGCAAGAGGAAGGAAGGAACACTCTGATTTGTTGCTGTTTCATCTGTCTTGACAGAGTGTTGAAGCACCTCCAGTGTCATCATAATGCGAGGTTAACTCTGAAGCCTTATATAATTTAAGGAGCAATAAACTGTCCTCCTTGGTGCAAATACCGTGTTTACTTATTAACCAAGAAGTTTGCACCAGTAATCAATGGAAGAAGATGTAGTTTTCCTTTGATTATTTCCAGGGTACAAGGTAGCAGCGTTATTTGCTCCTGCTTTTTATATGAGGACAAGTGCAAAGGAAAATATTTATTTTATTTATATGCTAATTTTCAAGAATAGCTTGCATCTATTTGAAAATGGAATCTAGATATGTTGTTTTCCTTCCCTGACCTAAACATGCTCTCAGGAACACCTCCTGACAATGTGGGTAAAAGTATACATGTTGTAGGCCAATACATGTTCCTTTACCTGAATTGAGGATGCAAAATTTTCAAAAAGCACATTTGTGCAGGTAAAATGCATATTAGCCACCAAAACTATCTTTCAAAATTGCCATTCCCCAAAAATTAATGTTAGAACAGGCAGAGTAAATGTTATTGTCTTGCGGCAAATACATGTTACTTACGCACGTATATGCTATTTTTTTTTAAACCTATTTATTTAGAGATGTGAATCGTGTCCTCGATCGTCTTAACGATCGATTTCGGCTGGGAGGGGGAGGGAATCGTATTGTTGCCGTTTGGGTGTGTAAAGTATCGTGAAAATCGTTAAAATTGTGAGCCGGCACACTAAAACCCCCTAAAACCCACCCCCGACCCTTTAAATTAAATCCCCCACCCTCCCGAACCCCCCCCCCCAAATGCCTTAAATTACCTGGGGGTCCAGCGGCACACTAAAACACGGCACACTAAAACACGGCACACTAAAACCCCCTAAAACCCACCCCGACCCTTTAAATTAAATCCCCCACCCTCCCGAACCCCCCCCCCCAAATGCCTTAAATTACCTGGGGGTCCGTAGCCTTAAATTACCTCCATAGCGGCGGTCCGTAGCTAAATCGGGGGAAGGGGGAGAGCAGGAAAAGCGGCACACTAAATCGTGTAGTCTTCAGCTGGCGCCATTTTGCAAAATGGCCGCCGCAAAATGGCGGCGGCCATAGACCAAAACGATTCGACGCAGGAGGTCGTTCTGGACCCCCACTGGACTTTTGGCAAGTCTTGTGGGGGTCAGGAGGCCCCCCAAGCTGGCCAAAAGTTCCTGGGGGTCCAGCGGGGGTCCGTGAGCGATTTCCTGCCGTGAATCGTTTTCCGTACGGAAAATGGCGCCGGCAGGAGATCGACTGCAGGAGGTCGTTCAGCCAGGGTCCAGAATCCTCGCTGAACGACCTCCTGCAGTCGATCTCCTGCCGGCGCCATTTTCCGTACGGAAAACGATTCGCGGCAGGAAATCGCTCACGGACCCCCGCTGGACCCCCAGGAACTTTTGGCCAGCTTGGGGGGGCCTCCTGACCCCCACAAGACTTGCCAAAAGTCCAGCGGGGGTCCGGAACGACCTCCTGCGTCGAATCATTTTGGTCTATGGCCGCCGCCATTTTGCGGCGGCCATTTTGCAAAATGGCGCCGGCTGAAGACTACACGATTTAGTGTGCCGCTTTTCCTGCTCTCCCCTTCCCCCGATTTAGCTACAGACCGCCGCTACGGAGGTAATTTAAGGCTAAGGACCCCCAGGTAATTTAAGGCATTTGGGGGGGGTTCGGGAGGGTGGGGGATTTAATTTAAAGGGTCAGGGGTGGGTTTTAGGGTGTTTTAGTGTGCCGGTTTTCCTGCCCTCCCCCTTCCCCCGATTTACGATTTTTTGACGATAAATCTGGGGAATTGGTATTGTTTCGTGGCCCTAACGATTTTTGACGATTTAAAATATATCGGACGATATTTTAAATCGTCAAAAAACGATTCACATCCCTAATTTATATGCACTATAGGATAGCTGAGCCAGTCTTCATAGGCTGGAGTCAGGAACTACACAGACTCCAGCTTTCTTCATGCAGCTTTAACTTTATTATAACAATTATCAACACACAAATAGAAGTAGACTGCCTACCTTCTAACAGCGTACCCAGTACTAGCTTACCAGAGAGGGTTCAGGAACTCCTTCTCTCTAAGACGTAGGGTCTCCTGCTTTTAGTTGGGTTCCACTTCTTATCCTGCCCAGCAGAATCCCATCCACACAGCACTCTCCCAGGGTGGGGAGTGGATGGGGTGGGGAAATCTGGGGGCAGGGCGGGGGTGGGACCAAGGCCTCCGGCACATCAACTATGCCGGGAGATTGCACGCTGGCACTCGGCTGGCGCGCACAACCTATGCCTACCCAGAGGCAGGCGCAACTTACTTAACAAAGGTCAGGGAGGGGTTTAAATAGAGCTGGGGGGCGGGTTAGGTAGATGAAGGGAGGGGAAGGTGGGGGGGTGGAAGGTGGGGGAGGTGGAAGGAAAGTTCCCTCCCAGGCCCCTTGTGGGCATCGACCTCAGATTTTATGACTTGTGCGTGGCTGCCCACACGTAGGTTTTAAAATCTGGCCCTTTGTGAATAGGTTTCAAAGGTACGATCTATGAGCCTAACATTCAAACCTATTTGAGGTACAACATTTACATGCATAAGTGGAATTTACTCATCTGAGTGTAAATGCACGCACAAAATAGAGATGTGCATTTGTTTGAAATGAATGGGTAAAACACAACAAATGGGTATATTTTTGTTTCATTTTTTGTTTCATTTTTAGGCCTCCAAAATGAATGGAGGCATCATATTTTCCATTCAAGTCTAAGGCCCATTGAAGTCTATGGCTGTGTACAGCTGAGCCAAAAAAAAAACAAAACAAAACTGGTAAATATAGCAACCACCTCTTGTTTGTGTGATCCCACAGCCTTGCCAGAGGTGAAACAGGACAGGTTGTCAAGGAAACCACACAAAGGAAAATCACAGTGCTGCATCTACTGAACTGGCTTACAACTGCTATCTCAATCAAGAGACACTGATATTTCTCCCTCCGTAAATTCTGAGCTTGAGCAAGAAGCTCTATATTTTCTCCACTGCACTTGGTACAGAAGGACATGTTTAGACTTGCCTTTCCAGAGTTAGACTTTTGCAATTGGCATTGCTAAAGGGCTGCTTCTGATATTCCCTGTGCTTCAGGGGTCTCACTCACTGTGCCAGATAGATGGAAGCAGTGCCACTGTTGCTGTTTTTTTTATTTTTCTCTTCAATGGGGGAGTGTCAGGGTCAGGGACAGTGTGGAGAAAGATAGAAGTAGTGCTAGTGAATTTATTATTTTTCTTTCTCTGCCTGGATACCAATGTGGTAAGCACACTGACAGACTGAAGACAAGAAGAGTCTCACCAGGCTACCAATCTTTTTGGTTCTGATAGTGTTTAACTGTTTCTTTGTGTGTGGATTGTAAAAGAAGGCAGCTAGCTCTTAGTGCAATAGCACACACATACACTGTATATTTGTACATGTGTGAGTGTCTGTGTGTGAGACAGGCAGTTCTTCCTACTGTGAGTGGTGGTATAGTTCCAGTATCAATAAATGACTAGATTTGTAATATCTAAACCCTGAACAGGCAGTGCACTTCAACAAATTCCATCATGTCAAGAAAAGGGAGAGGATAGAAAATCAGGGGCAGAAGAATTAGTAGAGAGCCAACCCAGCCTACTAAGAGGAATGAAAAAGGCAGTCCTGCCCCTAAATTGAAGTGATCTTTTTTTCAGGTTTAAAATGGCAGGAAAAGAAAGCAGATCAAAACAGAAGCAATTCAAATTTGGAGAGTATATGCCATTGTGCCTGTTCCTCCCCCTCTTGTTTTGGAGCAGAGGGAAAATGTTGGAAACCCATCAAAGGCTGAGATTAACAGGGCAGGGGCATGGACAGGGGCAGCAGACGTGCAAGAGCCCAGACCAGCAGCACACTCCTCTATATTGGTTACTGCTTCTGAGGCAGTGGAGACAGCATTCTAAACAACTAATATTCCATCAACCATAAGAAAGATGATGGAGGGTTGAAAACTAGAATGGAATGGCAGGAGTCATCAGGCAAGTTTTTTATGACAGACTGAAAAACTATGATAAGGGCAATAGACAATGTGGGCTTTCAGGTTATCCTTTGCTTTTCACACTTGCTGTACCTGGCAGTGAGGGCCCTATGGACCAAGGAAATCTATTCCTAAAGGACCTGATGGAAAGGTGCTGGAAAATTGATGAGGATTCCTATTAAATCGTGAAGGGTAGTCATTTTCTCCATGACAAGCAGGAAGAATTTTGGATGCCTCGTAAGTGTGGTTGGTTTCTTGAACCTGCTTTGCTAGCGTATGGTAATGGACAATGCAGTCATTATGGAGGTTATTGTGTCCAGAGACTATTGCATGTGTTCTGAAGTAGTAAGCAAAGTTATACATGGGTAAAGGAGTATTTGCCTGTGCAAAAACCCATTTATATTATTGCTCCCTCACTGTGAGTAAAGTATGTGTGCTGCATACATGCACAAAATAAAAAGAGGTTAGAACAGGTCAGGTAAGCTAAAAAGTGAGTAAAAATTGCATTTTTCAATCTTCTCGCATGCATGCTTTCCAGCATGTACAGTACTTTGACCTACTTCCATGTAGGTGCAAAGTACATGTACAGATTTGTAAACTGGCAGGATTTTCACATAGGAAACTCCCCAAGGAGTTTCTATTTGAAAATGAACCAGCAATCTGGCAGGTACAGAGTAAACAGTTCCCGATGCCTTTTTAATTAAAGCTATAATTTAGAAATGAATGGCAAGTCTTAAGCCTCTAATAAAAGTGATATGAAACGTAAATGGCATGGTCTGTCATAGCTTTAAAAATCCCTAATACAAAATAGTCAAGGTTATATACAGTGTATATATACTGCAATGCTTTCACTAAAGCAGATTTGCAATTCAGGGCATACTTTGAAATACAATGAAAGCTCTCAGGCGGTAAAAGCTTTTGGTGTATCTCTTAGGCAAACTGTTCTTGGCTAAGAGACAACAATGCATGTTCTGCTATGCTTTTTGGCCCATATTTAAAGCACACATGAAATGGAAGAAGCAATCAAGAACAAAAATATACAGTACTATGCTTGGCTCGCTGGTGGCAACTTGTTTAGTACTCCAGAAGTAAGGAAACTGGAGTCTAAATGAAACCTGTTTTCATTTAGACTCCAGTAGAAGATGACATTCATTAGATGAAGTAAAATTGTTTATGGTACTTAACGAAGGTTCATATATTTACAGCTTCTCAAATCTAATAGTGGGAACATTTATTCAAAGCTTAATGATATGAAAAATAGCACCTTCTTTCAGATTCTTTTGATGAAATGGCAGACATTTTTGGTGTCCTTTAGAGAATGTTCATCTAAAACCAAGATGTGAGAAACCTGAAACAGCATCCTGCCAATTTCATTCATTTGAACGGATGTTCTCCCAGAGTGATGTAAAAACTAATGACATCACTGTCTTTACCGAGTGCTATCCAAAATCTTAAATAATAAATATAAAGACTTTGACAACGTATTAACCTAAAACCAATTTTCACAAAAAGGTAACATTATTCCAAGAAATTGTCTACATAAAATGTTGGAAGATATTTTGAATACAAATTTCACAAAAATCTAACAATCTTCCAAGAAATTGTCTACATAAAATGTTGGAAGATATTTTGCGTACACATTTCAGCGTTCTAGCAGACCTTTCAAAAGTTGATCATGGTGAAATGTGCTGCCCACATTGGACATCCTTGGTCTGTGCGTAAACAGGTGCTTGTGGGAGAGCAATAAAGCAATGCAGTCCTTCTGCAGAGTATGCACAGCACATTGTCCTCCCAGTGTTTCCCAATGCTGCACTGAATGGATCATCTCAAAAGCAAGAAGGTAATTCATCCACAGGGCCTGTTAATTCCTTGACTTCTTTGCTTAGATTGAAAAGAAGTGTGCCAATTAGTCTCAGAAAGGGGTTTATTGTTTAATGATGTGAATACCTGACCAGTGGAAACATAGCCAAGATGACCTTTTGCTTTTTAGTTATCAATGACTTCTTCTTGCTTCTGCTAGGGATATGCTGTTGTTCCTGTCATTTCATTTAGCTATTTTTTTAGCATGTGTGTTTAAATAAAACAACACAAAACAAAAGAGGAATAAAAGAATAAAAAGCTCAAATGAAACAAGACAACAGAAACAAAATGTTTCCATCTGCACACCCCTAAGTTGCTGCTGACCTCATGAGGATTAGAGGTAAAAGGAGGTGTAAGCCTGTGCCGGTCTACTGAAGTACGTTATGAAGTGCCACAATTTTGATGTCAAAAGGCTGTGCCAGAAGGGCTTTTCAGTTTCTCTTACTGATGAACATTAGGGGGATCTCCAGAATGGTAAGTAGAACATTTCAGAGGACTGGAAAGGTGACCCCCGAGCACAGCCTTTTCTTCATTGGAGTGGGGGGAATGAGTCATATTCATGCAGGGTTCACATGGTGATGATGTGGATACAAAGACACCTGGTTAACCAGATTGGGTCTCCTAATTAAGGCTGTAGAAGCCTCATCAAGTCTGTATCTGGCTATACCAGCTAATTAGGTTGTAAAAAATGTTCAGTTTATTCAGCAACAGCTGGTTTAATCTTATATTGCTTGACTCCATTTAGTTAGTTTACAGCTCCTTTCAAGGTGATGGATCTAGCCTCTACAAGTAAAACAACTCATTTACTCCATGGTGGTTGACCTCTGCCATGGGGTTGGGGATTGCTTGCCTGTCATCATAATGAATCACGTCTTGAGATGCAAAGTGATCGCGTCTCAAAATGGCGCCGATCGCCTTTGCCCTCACTATGTGTGACATAGTGAGGGCAAAGGCGATCGGCGCCATTTTGAGTATTGGCATCGGATGGATGGCGTGCAGGAGGTCGCTCCCGGACCCCCGCTGGACTTTTGGCAAGTCTTGTGGGGGTCAGGAGGCCCCCCAAGCTGGCCAAAAGTCCGTACGGAAAACGATTCGCCGAAAAATGGCGGCGGCCATAGACGAACACGATTGGACGGCAGGAGGTCCTTCCGGACCCCCGCTGGACTTTTGGCAAGTCTTGTTGGGGTCAGGAGGCCCCCCCCAAGCTGGCCAAAAGTTCCTGGAGGTCCAGCGGGGGTCAGGGAGCGATTTCCCGCCGCGAATCGTTTTCCGTACGGAAAATGGCGCCGGCAGGAGATCGACTGCAGGAGGTCATTCAGCGAGGGTTCCGGCACCTCGCTGAACGACCTCCTGCAGTCGATCTCCTGCCGGCGCCATTTTCCGTACGGAAAACGATTTGCGGCGGGAAATCGCTCCCTGACCCCCGCTGGACCTCCAGGAACTTTTGGCCAGTTTGGGGGGGGCCTCCTGACCCCCACAAGACTTGCCAAAAGTCCAGCGGGGGTCCGGAAGGACCTCCTGCCGTCCAATCGTGTTCGTCTATGGCCGCCGCCATTTTTCGGCGCCATTTTGGAAAATGGCGCCGGCTGAAGACAACAAGATTCAGTAGCAGGAGCCCGTTCCGGACCGCCGCTGGACCCCCAGGTTATTTAAGTCATTGGGGGTGGGGGATTTAATTTAAAGGGTCGGGGGTGGGTTTTAGGGGGTTTTAATGTGCCGGTTTTGCGATTTTACGATTTTTCGATTTTTCACGATTTTTCACGATATTTTACCCCCCCAAACGGCAACAATATGATTCCCTCCCCCTCCCAGCCAAAATCGATCGTTAAGACGATCGAGGACACGATTCACATCTCTAATAGTTAGTTCTATCTTAGCCTCCACTTCAGTGCTGCAGGGGTGAGATGAAACTGATGATGATGAGGAAGAAGAGCAGTCAGCACAGGCACAGAATGTGACTGATGCCACCTGCATTGCTTCTCATTGTGCACCCACTACTTCAACTCCAGTGCCAGCATCCACCCTGAAGGCTATAGAGAAGGGATAATGAAATAAATCTGTGATCTGGAGCCACTTTAAAGTGACGGAGGACCCGTGTTTTGCTCAGTGCAATTACTGTACCAGGGCTATTAGCAGAGGCAAGCAAATGGGACATCTAACTAATTTTAGCTTGATGCATCATATGCAGAAGCAACACCCAACAGTACTGCCATCTGGGGATGGTGGCAGTACCAGTCAGGGGACCCCTTTTTCCAGGCAGCCTAAAGTGGTTGAAAAATAGCAGAGTCACCCCATGCCCTCAGCCCCTTCTAGCAGTCAGGTGGCAGGACAACAGTCTCCTGCCATGTATCAGAAGTGACAATCCACCATGGATGAAATGGGATGGTGTTCGGTAATGCTATCCCAGGGAGGGAGGCAGGCAGCCTCAAAAGTTGTAACCAAGAACATTGGGGAAATGATTGCCCTTGATGACCAGCCCTTGCAAGTACCGGAGAATGTGGGTTTCAAGCATTTGCTGAAGGTAGTTCCAAATTACAAAGTCCCCTCCAGAACCACACTTAGCAGAAAGGTCATCCCCAGCCTGTACAACCAGTGTCGCAGTCACATCCAAGCGCTACTAGCTAAGACAAAGGGGAGTGTTCATTTCACCTGCGATTTCTGGACCTCCATGAATGCTGCACACTCTTACCCCTTCCTGACAGCACACTGGTGGGACCTGGCTGAGGCAGGGGCAGGCAGCAGCTCTATTAGTGAACAAGGCCCATACCTCAGCCAATATTCTAGCATACATCAGACAGATGCTGGCAGGCTGGCAGCTACACCAGCAAGACAGGAATCTTCAGGCAGTGTTCTTTGTCACAGACAATGGTGCAAACATAGTAAAGGCAATATGGGACGGGTGCTTTCAGAACATCCAATGTTTGCACACACTCTGCACCTGGTAGTGAAGTCAGCTCTGGGGTTGGAGTCCAATCACCAAGAGAATGAATACCTGCATACATTAATACACAAGTGCAGAAACATAGCAGCGTACTTCCACAGATGCGTGAAGGCGGGGCAGGTTATCCGACAAAAGCAGACTGATTTGGATATGCTTCACAAGTGTAGGGTGGTTGAAGACATTGGCACCCAGTGGAATTCCACCTATATGATGCTGCAGAGGTTAGTGGAACAGCAGACACCCTTCATGAAATTTCTGAGGCAATGGATATAGGTGTGCAGAGTCCCTAGGGCATCATGATTGGTTAGTCGTGAGTCAGCTGGTAAAACTCCTGCAGCCCTTCAAGAATGCCATAGAGGAGCTGAGTTCCAGAAGTGCCACCTTGGCTGACATCATCCCTATAGTTAATTTCCTGGATGAAAATTTGGAGGCCTTCCTTTAAACAGGAAGAGGTAATGACAGCAGAGGTACTGCATTGTCTGGACCTTTTGCAGAAGCAGGTGCAAGAGAGATTAAGATATTTAACAAAATACCACACATACATGCTCGCCACAGTCTGTGATCCCCATGTAAAAGGGAAACTCTCCCTACAATCCGATTGTCTCACATTTGTGAAGGACCTGCCTTAATAAAAGTCTATGAATAAAAGCGCCATAAGCAGAGACAGATTAGGCATGAAGCAGAGGAGGACACAGTGGGCACTTCAGAGAGTAGTACAAGCCCAAGCAGGAACAGCACTAGCTGTCGCTGACAGAGTGCTGCTCCTGCTTGGGCCTGCACTACTCTCTGAAGTAGCCCTTCAAGGATGGGTGCCAATGGCTTCAACTACCCTACGCTTGTGAGGCATATCCATATCAGTCTGCTTTTGTCGGAGAACCTGCCCCGCTGTCCGTCAGGTGGGTGTGCAGTAAGGCCCACCTCCACCCTGATACTTGTTCACTAATAGAGCTGCTGCCTGCCCCTGCCTCAGCCAGGTCCCACCAGTGTGCTGTCAGGAAGGGGTAAGAGTGTGCAGAATTCATGGAGGTCCAGAAATTGCAGGTGAAATGTACACTCCCCTGTGTCTTAGCTAGCAGCGCTTGGATGCAACTGTGACACTGGTTGTACAGGCTGGGGATGCCTTTTCTGTTAAATGTGGTTCTGGAGGGGACTTTGTAATTTGGAACTACCTTCAGCAAATGCTTGAAACCCATATTCTCCAGTACCTGCAAGGGCTGGTCATCAAGGGCAATCAGTTCCCCAATCTCCTGGTTACAACTTTTGAGGCTGCCTGCCTCCTTCCCTGGGATAGCATTACCGAACGCCACCCCATTTTCTCCATGGTGGATTGTCACTTCTGACACATGGCAGGAGACTGCTGTCCTGCCACCTGACTGCTAGAAGGGGCTGTGGGCATAGGGTGACTCTGCTATTTTTCAACCACTTTAGGTTGCCTGGAAAAAGGGGTCCCCTGACTGGTACTACAGCCAATGGAGTTGTTTGGGTGTGGGCGTAAATTGGTCCGTTTTTTTGTTTTTTGTTAGTGACCATGCAGCCAAAGCCATGTTGCCCCTAAAAAAGCATCTTTCTGGAACGGGCTAGAGCAAAAGCAGCTGGAAAGAAGGACTCTCAGCCCACCCAAGCAAAAGAGACAGCAGCACAAATGTCAGTGACACAGTATCTCACATAGCCCATAGAGGACATACAGACAGATCCACTGGCATATTGGGCATGCAAGTCCTCTGTCTGGCCAAACCTAGCCAAAGTGGCTCAGCGATATATGTCATGTCCACCAACCAGTGTGCCCAGTGAACATGTATTTTCAATGACAGGGGATATCATGAGCCCTCACCGCTCAAGGCTAGCACCAGAGTTGATGGAAATGCTAGTGTTTTTGAAAATAAACCTGCCTTTGCTTGGGTTTCCTGTGAATGGCAAGATGAATAAAAGCAATTTAAAGCCTTGCAGCAGCTCCAAATGCCTCCTATGCTCCAGATAATATCAGCACATGTACCTGACCTCAACTGCTGTGCCTGTCTGTCCACTGTCCAGCCCTTACGTCACTACAAGGGCCTTACCTGAAACTCTGTGCCTGCCCATCCAGCCCTTACGTTACTACAAGGGCCTGACCTCAAACACTGTGCCTACCCATCCAACCCATACATCACTAAAAGGGTCTGACCTCAAATGCTGTGCCTGCCCGTCCAGCCCTTACGTCACTACAAGGGCCTGATCTCAAATGCTGTGCCTGTCCATCCAGCACTTACGCCACTACAAGGGCCTGACCTCAAATGCTGTGCCTGTCCATCCAGCCCTTACGTCACTACAAGGGCCTGACCTGAAACACTTTGCCTGCCCATCCAGCCCTTATGTCACTACAAGGGCCTGACCTCAAATGCTGTGCCTGTCTGTCCACTGTACAGTCCTTATGACTGCACCTGCACTTTGGACTTTGCTGATTACAGCTGCTGCAATACCTCCTGGAGACCTGGTCCTCCCCCTCGCTAGACGCCGACCCCTCCCCCTGGGTGACGTCATCAATCTGCGCGGGGCCATTTAAGACGCTGACCGAGTCGGTGGTTCACAAGAGCCCAAGGGAGAGAAGAATCTTTGTTGTTTTTTACTGCACCTGCACTTTGGACTTTGCTGATTACAGCTGCTGCAATACCTCCTGGAGACCTGGTCCTCCCCCTCGCTAGACGCCGACCCCTCCCCCCGGGTGACGTCATCAATCTGCGCGGGGCCATTTAAGACGCTGACCGAGTCGGTGGTTCACAAGAGCCCAAGGGAGAGAAGAATCTTTGTTGTTTTTTACTGCACCTGCACTTTGGACTTTGCTGATTACAGCTGCTGCAATACCTCCTGGAGACCTGGTCCTCCCCCTCGCTAGACGCCGACCCCTCCCCCCGGGTGACGTCATCAATCTGCGCGGGGCCATTTAAGACACTGACCAGCTTGGCGGCGCGAGCCGTCGGCGTGAGCTGAAGGGGCACGCTAAAGGGGCGTTCCCCTTAGCGCCCCCCTTGGTGCCTCCTGGTGCCCAGTGTCCACAGACCATCCAAGCTTCCATAATAACTGTGAGTACTAAAGCCCAATATGGCTGGATATCCGATTCCAGCTAGGATTAACTGTAACAGAAATATAGTGCGCCAAGATCAGAAATGGAAAAGACCCACGCAGCGGTATCTGACCCAAGTGTCTCTTATTCCTAATCACAAAATTATAACACTAACAATGTTATCTTTGTCTTTGGTTAACATCCAATCGATTAGTAAAAAGATCCCGGTCGTTCTGGATTATCTTAAGGATCAGAAACCTGATATCTGTGGTATTACGGAGACGTGGTTAAGGTCTTCCGATACAGTACTTATTAATCAGCTACCCCATGAAGACTATGATATTTTTTCTTGCCCTAGGGTAGATAAAAAAGGAGGGGGCCTACTATTATTAGTGAATAAAACCTACCATTTGTCCCAACTAAAAATTAATATAGCTGCACGATATGAAGTTGCACTATTTAAATCTAGCCTATTACAAATCTGCCTGGTATATACACCTCCGGGCTTATTAGAGCATAATAGTTCTCCCCTTATAGAACTGTTTTCATCTATGATTGATACTAAGATTCCTACAATTATTATGGGGGATTTTAATTTACACGTGGACTTGTGGCCACGTTCGGCCAATTGTGAGATTTTCTTAAATACACTAGAAGCATTAGGTTTCACTCAGATTATTAATGCTCCTACGCATAAAGCGGGCCATACTTTGGATTTGGTGTTTTTAAATGACGCCCTGAAGGTCAATATAGTACCTAGTAGTCTACCAGTACCATGGTCGGACCACTATTTAGTTACTGCCGGTCTTTCCCTAAAAAGGCCTCAGATTGAGACGCTGCCAGATGATAAAATAGAAATTGAAGTTAAAAAGGCCTGTAATAGTGAGGATCTTATTGCCAACTTCCCGGAAGCTGTGTTATCTCTAGATAGATCGAATACTTTGGACGCAGTTAAATCTTGGAACTTAACTATGCTGGAGTTAGCAAACAAACTATGTCCCCTTGTAAAAAAATCGATTCCCCTTCAAGGTAAATACAGAGCCCCGTGGTTCTCCTCTCATCTAAAAGAGCTAAAAAGAGGACTGAGGAAAGTGGAAAGAATTTGGCGGAAACACCGAGACGAAGTGTCACAAGTAAACTATAGAATGGCCTTACATAACTATAGAGAAGCAATTAACACGGCCAAACGCAATTTTTATTCGGATAGGATACATAAATTTCAGTTTAATCCTAGGATTTTGTTTCAATATGTATCAGAACTGACCAATATTAGAGGCAATGTAGCTAATTGGGGGAATAACTTAAAAAACAAGAGCAATGAATTTGCCGCCTTTTTCAAGGAAAAAATTCAAATCGTATTAAAAAATCTCAATACACAGACCTTAAAAAATATTGTTCTACCTAGTAATCCATCTGTGAATTGGTCAACATTTGATTCCATTTCATCGCTAGAAATAGCGAATTTAATAAAAAAAATGACACCGGCTAATCACTCCATGGACAAAATGCCGATCAATCACTTGAAGGTAGTGCGAGATATTATAGCCAAACCACTAGCTGATATTGTCAATCTATCACTAGAAGAAGGCACATTTCCTGACAGTCTGAAATGTGCAATGGTGAAACCTATTTTGAAGAAAACTAATCTGGATCCAGAAATCTTGACAAACTACAGACCAATTTCAATTCTTCCATTCGTGGCCAAATTGATTGAAAAAGTGGTCAACCGACAGTTAATGGACCACCTAGAAGAACATCAGCTGCTTTTCCCGGCCCAATATGGTTTTCGGAAAGCTCAGAATACAGAGACCCTGCTAATCTCACTACTTGATACCGTACAAAGAGGTTTCGACCAGAATACCTCCAATCTGTTGATTCTGTTGGATATATCAGCGGCGTTTGACACCATCAATCATGACGTACTTATTTCTAGATTGAGCGAAGTGGGTCTTCAAGACAAAACATTAGATTGGTTTAAATCGTTTCTGGCCAATAGATCATACGTTGTTAAATTGGGAACAGCTGAATCCGAGGTAATTGATCTTCATACTGGAGTCCCTCAGGGTTCTTCCCTCTCACCAACTTTATTTAATATTTATATGGCCCCATTATGTAGATTCTTAGCGGGTCTGGGGCTGGTACACTATGTTTTTGCGGACGATATCCAGATATTGATACCCATAAAATATTCTTTGTCAGCTACATTGAAACTCTGGGATGTCTATTATCAATCAATAAACCAACTTCTTACGCATATGTCATTAGCGCTAAACAATTCAAAAACCGAAATACTCTTCATCGGTAACAAGGTAACAGAGAAAGTAGAAAAGGACATCCTTAACTGTCTCCCTTTATATAAAATTCAATCTGAGGTAAGAGACCTAGGGTGTATGCTAGATTCTGAGCTTAAAATGAAATCTTCTGTGAAGGCTATCCTAAAAGACGGTTTTCACAAATTAAGAGTGTTAAGGAGATTAAAACCACTATTGCACTCAAATGATTTCCGGATTGTAGTCCAGGCATTAATTCTACCCAAGTTAGATTATTGTAATGCCCTATGGTTGGGTTTGCCCTCATCGACTATCTGTCCGCTGCAATTGTTGCAGAATGCCGCTGCACGGCTAATATCTGACACAAAAAAAATTTGATCATGTTTCCCCAGTTCTGATTGGTTTACATTGGTTGCCGGTTCAGTTCCGTATACAATACAAGTGCCTAACTTTAATACATAAAGCAATATATGGCACGAATTCGGAATGGCTGAATGCCTCCTTACGTATCCATGTCCCATCACGAAATTTGAGGTCCCTTGGGCAGGCCTTGTTGACCATTCCATCGCCCAAGCTGGCTCACCTTAGTTCAGTGAGAGAGAGGTCCTTATCTTTAGCAGGGCCAAAAATGTGGAATTCCTTACCCGCTGAGATTCGGACAGAGGAGGACATTAACAGCTTTAGGAAGCAGATAAAAACCTGGCTATTCGAACAGGCTTTTAGCCTGAATAGTTGACCCCGTTTTCCATAGTAGTACAGAGACACTAGGAGAGGAGGGAGAGGAGAGTCTAAGAGGGAAGGAGGGGAGATGGGTGGGTGGAGGGGAGGAGGGTAGATGGATGGGTGGAGGGAAGGGGGGTACCTGGGAAGATGTGGCAGAATTGTTGGGATTTGAAAGGGTTTAGTTTAATATATTTTTAGTCAGCTAGCTTTTGGTTTTAATGTATTTTAGTCATGTACCATGTTTTGTTTTTAGTATATATGTGTTTGAAGGTTGCTACTGCAACTTCAATCAATGTAAACCGCCTTGAAATGAACTTGAAAGCCGGTATATAAGATTGAATAAATAAATAAATAAATAAATAAATAAAAGGGCCTGACCTCAAATACTCTGCCTGTCCATCCAGCCCTTACATCACTACAAGGGCCTGACCTGAAACGCTGTGCCTACCCATCCAGCCCTTACATCACTACAAGGGCCTGACCTGAAACGCTGTGCCTACCCATCCAGCCCTTACATCACTACAAGGGCATGACCTCAAACACTGTGCCTGTCTGTCAACTGTTCAGCCCTTATGACACTACAAGGGCCTAACCTCAAGTATTAATGTTTCTAGTACTATAGAAAACTGTGGTAGTTGCACTCAAGCTCATCCTCTGTGTTCCCATAGTTTACTAGAGGCACTGTGTAGGGTGCAAAGTCAACATAAGTTGATACTGTAGATTTGGGCTGGAGATGACATCAACGCTTCTTTTGCTCCTAACGGCTGAACCCTTTTTGCAAAGGGAACCCTTTGTCTCTGGCAATTCAAACTACTAATTCTTCACAGCATGGATTCTTAATTAAAACAAACAATTTTCTTTTAGTTTCAGGGCAGAGCAGAGAACTTCCTCCGTCTTGCTCAAGAAGTCATGATCTGTTTGCACATGCTTAAATCCTAACAATTTGTACCATTATACAGGCAAAATAATAATGAAATTCCATTACAAGGCTCCTAAATAATCATAGCTAGCTACAATACAATTCACATCAATGCACATATGAATGTATTTTCTTACTTTACCTTAACTAAAACAAATTTTGGCCTCCTCCACATTGACTCGCCACACTTTGAAGGCTCGTGTTCCACTCTAGGGGCCAACCCATTCTAGGGAGCTCTTTCCTGCGCAAAGGAAAGGGAACTTTCCCCGGGTGTAGCCAGCCTATCTCTTAACACCCGCTGACCCATGTTGAACCACTGTTCACATGGAAACCTCCTCTGCCTTGGCCCTCAAAATTCTCATTTGTATATCTGCTACATCCACCAGATTTTAAAAGACCAGCGAGAGCTCACTAGATGCCATCGGTAACACCCCACTCTAGGGGCAAACCCATTCTAGGAAGCCCTTTCCTGGGCAAAGGAAAGGGAACTCTCCCCGGCGCCAGCCTGTCTTTTCCCTATCAAAGCCACAGGGACCTGACTACCTCAGCTTTACCAGCCTGTCTTGCCCCTATCAAAACCACAGGGACCAGACTATTTCCACTCAGCCAGCCTGTCTTGCCCCTATCAACTTTCTGCCACTCTGCCTTGCTGCCATATACCAGATGACTCACTTAACTCTTTGTGGTGTTCTTGCCACTTTCATTGTTCCTCAGTGTATTGGTGCTAGTCTTTCTTCTTTTTTGTCCCTTTATCGGCACCTTGTGGTTTTTTCTGACATTCTTTCTTCTTGCTTTGCTCCCCCTTCATTGTGCTGTAAAATGTTGATGCCACTCGTCTTGCCACTTTGCCTGTCGTGCTGCCTTTGAGGGTTCATGCAACTGTTATGTGTGCTCTCTTTTGAAGCTGTGGTGTGTTTTTGACACTCTCACTGCTGCTTTGCACCTCTGTTAAAGCACTCTTGCCACTCCTGGTACCCCTTTGCCCCTTTACAGTGCCTTAGGCTATTCATGCCACTTTGGTGCCACTTTGCCACAATCTAAGTACCTTGGAGCTCTTTTCTTATTCTGATGATTGCTCCCCAGAAGTTTCATCAGAATTGATAAGAAAACCCCAATTCTGCAGCCAAAAATAGGTTGCAAATACTTCCCCCATTGACCTTAATGTCAAACGAAAAACGAATAAAACTAATAAACGAATTGGTTTTTCCCCCTATGAAACTAATGAAATGCATTTGGGTCCCAGCGAAATGAAAAACAAATCAAAACAATTTTTTTCCTTCTGCACATCCCTACAAAATTGTGTATGCAACTGGAAGTCTTAAATCAAGCCATCAGTGAACTGTTAGTTTCAATTAGTTTGGAAAAGGTTCACAATGGAGTTAATAACATTTTATGTAAGGGGCACATGTGAGATGTATACCAGAGCGTGCTTAGTTTTCTTAAAAGTGGTTGATGAAAGGAGGGAGGGATAAGGGGTGAGAATTGAATTCATGGGAAAGGTTGGGATAGGAGATAATTGTAAGTGTAAAGTGATAATTGTAAAATTTTTAATTGTAACTGTGATATAGCTCACCATTTTCGTGAAAATATCTACTGTAACTCTCTCGGTACTGTACTGAAAGGCTGAGTGTGCAATCAAATGCAAATAGATAAATAAATAAATAAATCTGTAAATGCATCTAATCTTCATTGGTGTTTGCTCCTGTAGACTCAGGGACCATATGGATTGTTCTCATTTGCTATTTATTGGAGAGGAGTTATGCTTATTTGCTTAATGTTATCTGGTACAATTTATTTACTGGATTTTAAGAATCTTGCCTAGTATATTGATTTCTTCATTTTAATCATTGCTTTTTGTCATCTGATTAATCCTTACTTTGTAATGAGTCATGAGCTGTCATTTGGCTTCTTTATAATGTATTGATATTGATGGATTCAATAAAAATTAACATTAGCATAACCTCCACATTATTGACCATCAACCCTGGACATTGAACAGGAAGAAAGATCAAATCTAGTGTATCAATTGCTGAATGACTAGGGTCCCTCATATTCTGGCAAAATCAATCATAGAAGTGCTTTAAAGTAAGATTGGATGCCAAGATAGCCACATGCACAGTATATTTAAATCATCTAAAACCAACAGCTTTGGGAAGGAAATAAATCCAGTGAGGATGATAGAGAGGAAAATTGACTGTCGCAGACCCTATATATTAATAAAATGCCTATATACAAAGATCCACTTCCCCATCAGTCAAGAATATAATTCATGGGGTCTGTTCATAAGGAAAAAATGGATTTGTGCATGTATCTGTTGGAAGCTGTAGTTTAACCTCAGTATTCAAAGTGCATAGCCCAGCAGAAAGAATGCCCATGCCACATAATAAGTTCCAAAAAACAGTCCAGTATTTATTTGGTATCATTTATATTCTGTACTCTTGCACCTCTTTTGTATATTTTGTACACTTGCACCATTTTTAACCATGTGTTACCGTTCCTCTGGCTTCGCTCCTTCTCTCTAATTGTTGGGGTCTCCCCAGTTTCTTAGTTCTCCCCGTCCCCTCCCCCTGTTATTTGTACTTTCCACCTTTTTGTTATTATGTAAACCGATATGATGTGTACTTTAATGTCGGCAGAGAAAAGCTGTTAAATAAATAAACAATAAATTCAAAATAAGCATGCTTACTCTCATTAGTAGCTGCAGCACAGTTGCAGGAAAGATCAGAAGGTGAAAAACTGACAGCAGGAAGAGAGAGAAAAAAACAAGGTGCATCTTATGACATCAGTTCAACCCTCTTGTCCAATCACAAGCAGTAATTGCTAAAGAGAGAAGGAGGGAAACAGTTTAACATTATCTTATTTTCCATAATTATGTATTTTTTCAATGCACAGTAACATCGTAAGAAATGTCCCTCCCATTTTATACTCTAAGGAATTGATGTTCCCAAAATTCCCCTTCTCAGCAACACTACACATTTGCTGTCCATTATTACTCTAGCCCCAAATTATTATGCAGGGCCAAGAAACGATTTCTGGGAAAAGGCTTTATTAATATATCTGTCATCATGGTCTCTGCAGAGCAGTACTGCAGCTTAACCAGTTCCTTTTCACACATGTCCCTCATGCACTGTACTTTTATGTCCACGAGTTTCGTGTTTGGCCTGATTTCTTTTATGGCCGTCATTTTGATACACTCTTGGTTGTCTTCAGAAAACTGTATTGGCATTGGTTGAGTAATTCCAAAGTCTGAGAATAACTTATACAACCATGCAAGCTCTCTGCAGCATGCTAAGCAGCACAGTATTCCCCTGTAGAAGACAAAGCATAGAGAGAGGAATATCGAGTAAGAAAAGGGAAGTGATTATTCCCTTATACAGGTCCTTGGTGAGGCCTCACCTGGAGTACTGTGTTCAGTTCTGGAGACCGTATCTTCAAAAGGACAAAGACAAGATGGAGGCGGTACAGAGAAGGGCGACCAGGAAGGTGGAGGATCTTCATCGAATGACGTACGAGGAGAGATTGAAGAATCTAAATATGTACACCCTGGAGGAGAGGAGCAGAGGTGATATGATACAGACTTTCAGATACTTGAAAGGTGTTAATGATCCAAAGACAACGACAAACCTTTTCCATAGGAAAAAAATCAGCAGAACCAGGGGTCACGATTTGAAGCTCCAGGGAGGAAGATTCAGAACCAATGTCAGGAAGTATTTCTTCACGGAGAGGGTGGTGGATGCCTGGAATGCCCTTCCGGAGGATGTGGTGAAGACCAGAACTGTGAAGGACTTCAAAGGGGCGTGGGATAAACACTGTGGATCCATAAAGTCAAGAGGCTGCCAATGAAGAGTGGGTGACTCACCAGAATGATGGCTACTGCCTGGAGACAATACCCTTATTAAATAAACATACACATGCTTACTGTGACTCCAACATCGCTCTAAGCTTCAACAGCAAGAGGAAATGTGGTAAAAAGGATTCACACTCACAAAGAGGGGAGTAGCTGGCTTGTTACGGCGGTTACTACCCCAAATCAAATAAGCCTGATATTTCACTTTCAATGTATATACAGCATAGTTCTCTGCTTCAACGGCAGGGGAGAAGAAAAACTGATACTTCACACATCCAGCAGAGCTCTCTGCTTCAACGGCAGGGGAGAAGAAATGAGGGTTCACACTCACAAAGCGGGGAGTAGCTGGCTTGTTACGGCGGTTACTACCCCAAACCAAATGTGCCTGATACTTCACTTTCGATGCATATCCAGCATGGCTCTCTGCTTCAACATCATGGGAGAAGAAAAACAACCAATAAGGGCTGTATAACATAGTCTGGGTAAAACAAATAAGCATGGGTGTAGCTTGCTTATTGCGGCGGCTACTATCCCTAACTAATCAAGCTAGATATTTCACTTGGATGCAGCTCCATCACTGCTCTCTACATTAAAGGTGGGGGTGGAAGGGAAACAGAACCAAGAGCTAAGAGAAACAGATAAGTATGAGAGAAAAAAATGTGTGAAGCTTGCTGGGCAGACTGGATGGGCCATTTGGTCTTCTTCTGCCGTCATTTCTATGTTTCTATGTTTCTATGTTTCTATAAGCCACAACTGTCTGCTTCTTGCTTGACCACATGATAGCTGCACCCTTCTGAAGGAAAACATTTCCTGTTGTTGATTTTCTCTCTGTCCTGTCTCTTCCCCAATCTGGATCCCCATAGCTAATAGAGATGTGCTTCGGGATTGAATTTCATGTCGGACTTCGTTTCGGGACTCCCCCAGGGGAGTTTTGTTTTTCCTGCATTTTTTTTTTTCGGGGCCCTGATTTTTAGTTTAATGCACGCTAACAGGGAGTTAGTGCACACTAACTCTGCCACGTTAGTGCACACTATTGGAAGTTAGCGTGCACTAATGGAAGTTAGCACACACTAAACCCTGTTAGTGCGCACTAAACCGAAAATGAATTTTTTCCGAAATTTCGGAAAAAAATCAATTGTTTTTCGGTTCTTCCAAACCATTACGAATTAAGAAATTTCACTGAAATTTTCTAATTCGGGAAAAACGATTTTCACATTCCTAATAACTAGTCAGATCTGAATTCTCAGTGACTGGTAACTTCAGATTTAAGTTCATTGTCCCTTTCAGGTAACTTCCCAACCTTTTTACTGCTGTCCAGATCTCCTGAGTTGCATTAGTCAGTCTTCTGCTAAATAGCCTCACAGCATTGGCTATGTTGGGTCTGGATACTGTTGCAATACAGAAAAGTTTCCCAATTGCTGTCCTGTAATGATTATTATTGGTAAATATTTTATGATTTCCTTCTTACTTTCGGTAGCCTCTTTCCATAGGAGTGATACATTTTGCTGACTTCAGACAGACCCAGAGTTAGTGCGCACTAAACTGAAAACAAATTTTTCCCAAAATTGTGGGAAAAATCCGTTCGGGTTTTAGCAATTTCGTTGAAATTGCCTAATTCATCCTGAACGATAGCACATCCCTAGAGTAAATTACTATTTGTGTGTTTATAGAGTTTTTTTTATTAGTTTATTGTGATTCCTGGAAAGGAAATTTTAAATTATGCCACCCTTGGAGCATTAATCTAATTAGGTGTTTAAAAATTAATTAAAATAAATGAATTAATGATGGGATCTGACTGAGGGTATCTTTTATGAACTGAATATAGACTTATTTTTGCTCTCCTGTTTCTTCTCAGCTACCACTCCAGTTATATATCACAGAAATTTGTAGGTACAATATACACTTACAGTAGGTCACAAATCTGACTTAGGACATGAGTCATTTTGTCTGAGCCAAACTAATATGGAAGACTGCAGCAAGGACCTTGGCATTTCAATTACATCTTAAGACTTGGAAAATACAGACATTACAGAAAAACAACATTAGAAACCTAGTTTCATGAAACTGTTTACCTTCTGATCTGTCTTAAATAAGAACTCAAGATCATAAACTGTAAGCCCAAACAATCAGTAATCATAATCTGAAACATATGATTTCTCTTTACCCTTTTTGTTTTTTGTATTTTTTATTTCTATTTTATTATCTTATATTATATTTCTTTGTGGGACCTTCATGAGTACAGTTTGTAATTAACGCAAACTGTGTTCTCTGGAAATCCAGCTTTACTTTACTATTTTTTCAATTTTTATCAAAATGTATTTATTTATTTATTTGATGTTTTTTTATATACCGACATTCGTATAATACATCACATCGGTTTCCAGATAACAAGAAATTCAGCCAACAGGGCTTTAAGTAATAACTGATAATATAATTAGGGCAGGGGAGTGGAGCGGGAGGAGGGGCCAGGAAAACAATAGGGTTTTATGTACGGATATAAATAACAAGCTAGCAATAAGTACAGTCTATAAACAGGATTGAAACATTCACTTTATTTAATCTCAACTTCATCTTGTATTAAAAACCTTCAACCGGATCTCCGGATCCTATACTTATAGTCAAGGTCCCCTAGCAGGAGTCGTATTATTAGCATCTTATTTCATCAAAGAGAGCAAAAAAACCCAAACTTAGCTTCAATGTTTCAATTAATCGCTGCCCCGACATGGATCCACATTTTGATGTTTAATCTACATCAGGGGACTTCTCTATGATGTGATAACTTCTCTCATCTTTTTAATTCATCGCTCCGCTCCCCAAAAAGACAAGTTGCATTTACACAATCTCTTCATAAGACCTTTAACAAAACATGGTGTCTACCACCACTCTTTATACCCATAGGTTGAAAAAATGTCACTTTCAGATTAGGGAATACGAATTAATCATTTCATTCAATCCCTCAGGTTGCACCGATTTCAATTCAAATATCCAAAATTGCTCACAGTGGTTAAGCACTGGTTGAACATCTCCTCCTCTCTCTGAAATGAATATTGACTCCAAAATAGTCCATTTGAATTCTTTAGATTGATGACTCTTTTCCACGCAATGAGATACAACAGGAGCTATCAACTTGAATGTCTTAATGCAACTCTTATGTTCTAACAGACAAATCTGGATTTTTCTCTTTGTTCAGCCCACATAAATTAAATTACATCGGCATTGGAGAACATAAATAACACATTTAGAATTACAGTTCTTAGACCTATTCAAAAAACTTTTTCATTTCGAACCCTGGTACTGACATTCAGACCTGACCAATGCTAACGTACACATGTGCCACAAGGGGAATTCTCTTTGATTTGCTCCTCAGAGCTTTCTTGAGGCTCAGATCTTAAGCAAGCTCTCACAATTTTATCACAGAGATTGCAATTTCTGGCAATAGGAAAATGTGGAGGCATACCCAATCTTTCATCTAAAGACAGCATAGCCCAATGTCTTTGTAAAATCCCAATTATCTCTCTAACCTGATTACTGTTGTGTAAAACACATTAACCCCTCATTTCCCCGTTCAGCTTTATATCCCAAAAGGAGAGCTCTGTTAGCAAATAATGTTTTCTTGTAAGGTTTTTTTACAACAGACCGCGGATATCCTCTCTCCAAAAATCGAGACAACATTATTTCTGATTGTATCTTGAACTCGGACATCGTAGAGCATATCCTCCTTAAACATAAAAATTGGCTAATAGGTAAGATATCTTTTAATTTCCTTGGATGAAGCTAGAGTACTGTAAAAATTGGTGACGGTCCGTATTTTTTCGGTATAATGTTGTTAACAGCCCTTCCCCGTCTCTGACAATGGTTATATCAGGAAATGCTAAAGCGTATGGGTGATATCGCAAAGTACATTTTAAATGGGCGCTTTGATTATATTGATCCATGATATAAAATTCTGTAACTCTTCACAGGATCCTAACCAGATAAAAATGACATCTATATAATGCCACCAAATGTGTATGTTGTTAAACCACGATGAAAGATACAGCACTTTTTCCTCAAAATGGGCCACAAAGAGGTTAGCTATATCTGTGGCTACTGTTGCCCCCATCTCAACCCCCTGAATTTGCAGATAATAACAACCCTCAAAAATGAAAAAATTATGAAATAGCACCAACTCTAATAGAGATAACAAAAAAGACGTGGGCACTTATGTGGGCGTTCACATGTTTCCAAAACATTTTCCATTAATTCAAAATCTTCCACTTGGGAGATGTTTGTACACAGCGCTTCAACATCTAATGTTGCCAGAATACAATATTTTGGCATAGGTGGAAGGGACTGTAATAGCACCAACATCTGAGTAGTGCTATTACAGTCCCTTCCACCTTGTACAGTGGTGCTATTACAGTCCCTTCTATCTTGTAAGAATTTAGCGGCGTGTTGCACAAAAGGTTTTAAAAAGTAATCCAGAAAATTTGATAATGGTTCCAAAATCGATCTTCTGCTGGCTACAATTGGATGCCCTGGAGGGAATGTAAGATTTTTATGGATTTTAGGTAAAGTATATAGGACCAGACACACAAAATGTTCTATCTTCAATGCCTGTATCTCCCTATTTGAGAGAAAACCCTCTTTTGTACTCAAATCAATAATCTCTCCAATCCGGTTCTATAATTTTGGGGTCGGGTCCACTGGTAGTAACTGATGATATGTTGTATCCTTCAATTGATGATAGATTTCTTGAACATAATCCCTCCTATTCTGTACCATGATGGGCCCCACCCTTATTAGCAGATTTAACTACTACATCACAATTATCTGACAATTTTTTGACAGCCTGTTGTTTTGCCTTGGCCCGTTCTTGTGATGAAAATATCCATTTTAAATCTTGAGCATGCTCTAATGTATCTAGATCTCGCAGAACTAACTGCATAAATGTCGCAATCACAGGGTCCACAGGGGGTATCCAATGAGACTTTAGAACAATAATGGATTGATCATTCCCCAGCCTATCACCAAAATATAATTTAATTTGAAGGAACCGAAAAAAAACAAAATAAATCAATCCTAGTTTGAAAAGAGTTATACAGATTTTCAGAACATAAGATAATCCTTTATTCAGAGCCCTAATTGTTTCTTCAGTCAATGTGATGTCAGATAAGTTTACTACCGTTGTTTGACTTCGAAATTGTGCTTTTGCTATCGGTCCATCCCAATCTGTTGACCGAGTCCTTGGTCCATCCCATTCGCTGGAGCGTGTCCGATAACATTTTTTTCCCGTGTGATTCCTGTTGTCTCGAAAATGCCCTAAAAAATTTAGGGTCTGTGACGATGATCCCAGTAATGCAGCCTGTCCCTGTGCTCCACTTCTCTCATCATCACTCATTGTAGGAGAATCTCAGAGGAATCTTGAAAGGTAACATGAGGACGTTTAGTTCCCACATTCTTTTCATGCCAAAAATAAATACGTTCTGATTTATAATCCTGTTTATCTCTTCAGAAATTTTGTATCTTGAGATCTAAACTGAACTATAATCAACTCAATCTGTTTACACAAAGCTTCATACACCTATGTATTAGTTAACATTTGTAATTGTGTCTTCATTTCCAGAATTTTGTTGCGTAAATGTCCAATAGATGTTGCTGTACGTTCAATGATACGTAGCATTAAATCAAGTGAGCATTTATTTAGCATTGCAATCTAGGGATGTGAATCGTGTCCTCGATCGTCTTAACGATCGATTTCGGCTGGGAGGGGGAGGGAATCGTATTGTTGCCGTTTGGGGGGGTAAAATATCGTGAAAAATCGTGAAAAATCGTTAAAAAATCGAAAAATCGAAAAACCGGCACATTAAAACCCCCTAAAACCCACCCCCGACCCTTTAAATTAAATCCCCCACCCTCCCGAACCCCCCCCCCAAATAACTTAAATAACCTGCGGGTCCAGCGGCGGTCCGGAACGGCAGCGGTCCGGAACGGGCTCCTGCTCCTGCATCTTGTCGTCTTCGGCCGGCGCCATTTTCCAAAATGGCGCCGAAAAATGGCGGCGGCCATAGACGAAAAAGATTGGACGGCAGGAGGTCCTTCCGGACCCCCACTGGACTTTTGGCAAGTCTCGTGGGGGTCAGGAGGCCCCCCACAAGCTGGCCAAAAGTTCCTGGAGGTCCAGCGGGGGTCAGGGAGCGATTTCCCGCCGCGAATCGTTTTCGTACGGAAAATGGCGCCGGCAGGAGATCGACTGCAGGAGGTCGTTCAGCGAGGCGCCGGAACCCTCGCTGAACGACCTCCTGCAGTCGATCTCCTGCCGGCGCCATTTTCCGTACGAAAACGATTCGCGGCGGGAAATCGCTCCCTGACCCCCGCTGGACCTCCAGGAACTTTTGGCCAGCTTGTGGGGGGCCTCCTGACCCCCACGAGACTTGCCAAAAGTCCAGCGGGGGTCCGGAAGGACCTCCTGCCGTCCAATCTTTTTCGTCTATGGCCGCCGCCATTTTTCGGCGCCATTTTGGAAAATGGCGCCGGCCGAAGACGACAAGATGCAGGAGCAGGAGCCCGTTCCGGACCGCTGCCGTTCCGGACCGCCGCTGGACCCGCAGGTTATTTAAGTTATTTGGGGGGGGGTTCGGGAGGGTGGGGGATTTAATTTAAAGGGTCGGGGGTGGGTTTTAGGGGGTTTTAGTGTGCCGGCTCACGATTCTAACGATTTATAACGATAAATCGTTAGAATCTGTATTGTATTGTGTTCCATAACGGTTTAAGACGATATTAAAATTATCGGACGATAATTTTAATCGTCCTAAAACGATTCACATCCCTATTGCAATCCATTTCAAAACAAAATCTGAATCTTCTTTAAAAACTCTTGTTTCCTTTTGCATTCATAGGCCCCATGGAATCATAGAAACATAGAAATGATGGCAGAAGACAAAATGGCCCATCCTGTCTGCCCAGCAAGCTTCACACTTCTTTTTTTCTCTCACATACTTATCTGTTTCTCTTGGCTCTTAGTAACCTTTTTTATTCTATTTCCCTTCCACCCCCGCCATTAATGTAGAGATCAGTGTTGGAACTGCATCTAAGTGAAATAGCTTAATTAGTTAGGGGTATTAACCACCACAATAAGCAAGCTACACCCATGCTTATCTGTTTATCCAGACTATGTAATTCAGTCCTTGTTGGTTATTGCCTGAATATAAATCAATGTTTCTTCATTCCCCCCTGCCGTTGAAGCAGACAGCCATGCTGGCTATGCATTGAAAGTGAAGTATCAGTCTTGCTCCTGTGCCGTTGAAGCAGAGAGCTATGCTGGCTTTGCATTGAAAGTGAAGTTTTAGTCTTGCTCCCCTGCTGTTGAAGCAGAGGGCTATGCTGGATATGCATTGAAAGTGCAGTGTCAGTCTTTCTCTCTTGCCATTGAAGCAGAAAGCTATGCTATATATTAGGGATGTGAATCAGGCTTCGGACAATTGAAAATATCGTACAATATTTTCAAAATCATCAGAAATCGGGGGCTCCCCCAAAACAATAGGAAAACCCCACAAAATTGTTTGTGGGGGTTCTTGTATCGTTTTGGGGGAGGGTGGGAAAACCAGCACACAAAAATAACCCCCAAACCCACCCCGACCCTTTAAAACTAATCCCTTAGCTTCCCCCACCCTCCCGACCCCCCGCCCCCAAACTGTTTACAGGTACCTGGTGGTCCAGTGGGGGTCCCAGGAGTGATCTCCCACTCCCAGGCCATCGGCTGCCACTAATCAAAATGGCGCCAATGGCCCTTTGCCCTTACCATGTGACAGGGTATCCGTGCCATTGGCCAGCCCCTGTCACATGGAGGGAGCACTGGATGGCCGGCGCCTGCTAGGGGACCTTGACTATGAGTATAGGATCTGGAGATCTGGTTGAAGGTTTTTAATACAAGATGAAGTTGAGATTAAATGAAGTGAGATTTTGATAAAAATTGAAAAAATTAATAAAGTAAAGCTGGACTTGCAGAGAACACAGTTTGCGCTAATTACAAACTGTACTCGTGAAGTTCCCACAAAGCAATATAAGATAATAAAATACAAATAAAAAGACAAAAAGGGTAAAGAGAAATCATGTGTTTAATGAAATAAAACATATAATTGTGTGACATTTTGTTATTATTTGTTAAATAAGAACTCAACATAGATTGGACACTGCTTATTTCTAAGCATTCCTAAGGTTATGCAGTCACCTATTCCTAGATGAACTTGTCACTTCTCCAAAAAAAAGAAAGTTCCCTAGCCAAGAACTGAGTTTGGTCCTCATCAATATTCATATGCTCTTTCCTGTTCACTTGTTACAAGGTAAGTGGAACACAGGAATAAGAGAGCAAGGGAGGGACATTATCAGCACAACAGGGCCATTGCCATTAGTTCCACCTTCCCATTATCAGAACCTACCATTATCCAGGGGCCCAGGCAACCAATAAACATGCCATTGGGACCAACATTGCCATCACTGGTAATCATATTTATTTATTTATTTATTTATTTATTTAAAGTTTTTTGTATACCGACATTTGTTAAGAAAACATCACATCGGTTTCCATAGAACAATATCTCTGCCTGCACACCTGTGACCTGAAAACAGATGGTGACTGGAGATTCCTTCACTGAATCACTGAGCTGAAGAGGCTCTCACAGAAGCTTCTTCTCTGCTTTGTCTCCTATGAACAGCCTACAGACAGCTGACTCTGAAGTCCCTAAACCCAACACTGAGTTCCTGTCCAGCAGCGCCAAGGCTCTGTGCACAGAGTGAGAGAGATTGGATCCAGCTTCAATCACTGTTTGTGACTGTGGTAAGAAAAGAGACTCTAACTCCTAATAGCGCTCTAAAGGTCAGAAGAGAAGATTTGTTAGTTGGTAGGATTTGTGTAGTGGTGAAATCTATGAAAGCTTCTTACAACTGCTCGATCTGTTGCCATAACTTTGAAACTGTAAAAGTTCATATAATTGTATTGTGTCACCTGAAGCAATTGATATAAACTTGCATAATACTTAATCAATTATATTTAATTGATTAAAAAAAACAATTAATATAGATAAATTGAAGAAATGTATTATTCTGATTTCAATCCAAAATAAATATTCTCTAAGAAATCTACGGTATTTTTAGAAGTTGTAAGGTTTAGTCTTTTCTACAAGTTGTAATTTACCAAGGATTTTAGCATTTTGTGTTTGTAGGGAAATGCTTTCTAAATCAAGCCAATAATTTTTACTCAGTTGTTAAATGCAGAATATTTTTTTATGAATATGATTCATTTGATGCTATTAAACATTATAAGAAATAAGTTATTTGCAATATTAATGCATTATAAATGTGCCATTAATTAAACTAAATAAATTATTTGTGGTTTTCCATTAAATCTTTATTAGCAAGAATTTAATAATTGGATCCCCTACAGCTCCTGGGTGAACAGAATGTTCTAGAACAAAATGAGTCAGTTAATCTTCATGCTTTTTTCACTTTCTGCTTTACTTATCAAACTTTTTGTAAAAAATCTGTAACATATGGAAATTAGTTTTCAATATCTACACTACTATAAAAGTTGAACATTAAACATTAATTGCTCTTTAATGACATGGTTATGTTACTTTTGTCTTGCATCACTAAATTAATGAAAAGGCAGTTATCATAAAAATCTACAAAAGATTCAGACAACCCACCAAATGAAGCATGGCTGGAGTGTGTTAACGAAAAGTGCAAAAGATAACTCGCAAGTCCACATTTACCATTATTTTAAAAATAGGGTTACAACTTCAAATGTCTCAGACAGTGAAAGCAAACAATAAAATTAGGTAAAAGTAAAGCAGCACGGAATGTGCCTGGAGATAATGATGTCTTTATAAGACTAATGTTTGTAAGTGCACACTTTCTGGAATAATCTTGCTATGCTTGAGGAAGGGAAAGAGTATTACTGCCTGTTACCTTTAGGAATGTATTTCTTTCCACTTACCATATGGAAATATGTAAGGGATTCTGACAGTTTTATCACATAAAATGCAAAATAAGTTTAAAATAAAAAAATGGCTATAGTAGTATGGCTGCTATGTTAGTCCACGTGAATGCACAGACATAAAGGTAAACAAATTGAAACAAAAAAACCCACCTCTTTATTGCCCTATCCCTATGGCAGTAATGAAGCAATAATACATGCATTTATTGCCCTTCGGTTTGCTAAAAAAACTGGTATGTGGTCCATTATTTTCTTAGTCCAATAAAAAAAGGCAGCACACATATTTTTTTTTCTATGTGTTTACCATTATTCTGGTGCAAAACAAAGCATGGATATCATGGATTCCAAAATCAAAGAAACCTTGAAAACAGGATGAGAATGGGCTGACCCCACTGACTGACTCTTAAAATACATCAGAGGCAGAATGCAAAGGGACTTCTCCATATAATTGCACGTGACTGGAAGGATATTCTTCTGAACAATCTACTTGAGGTGATTTGATCTCTCTCCTTCTATTTTCAGCATGCTAAGCATTGGATAATTCAAGCTGCAAAAGAAATTATGAAGTAAGTATTTATAGGAACCTAGTAATATCACCAGTAGCAGGAAATGTCTATACTGCTCCGCATGACTGGCAGGTGAGAAGGGAGAAAGCATAACATGTCCAGGGAGAATTGGAGCCGTTCATTATCAATGGAATATTTAACACGGTCCACTTGTACTGTAACAATTATTAAAGCACAAGTGGAGGTTTTCATTTAAAACATATACACAGTTTTAATCTATCCTTATTAGAGAAGACAAATGAGAAATTGAAATCATGTTATTGGATTAAAATGTTGGAATAAACTACTAGAATTTGCTTCACATCTGGAATACGATGGCTTTTGAGTTTGGATTATAGCACAATTTTTTTTTTTTTAAAAAGGAAAATGCTTCTGGGAAAACATTCTAGTGAAGAGAATATGGTGATTCAGAAAGTGCCTCTGAGTTTTTTCAAAGGTTGCTCATTAGTCAGCTCTTGCCATCTTTGAAATTTTGTATTTTCAATTTTAGTTAATTATAGTGTTAAAGCGGTATGTTTCAGTGCTGTTCTTGCTGCTGCTATTTTTATTTTAAAAACCAATTTCAAATTATTTAAACTTGCCCTGGTTAATACATCATTTTCTTCTAAATTATGTTATTGGGAGCAATGTTCTCACTGGTTGGAAACTGACCCCCGATGCAGCACATGCTCTGCTTATTCGTGTATTGCTATTGGTGTCTTCATGTTTTAGTTCAAGCTCAAGGCAATTTTGAAAAAAAAATATTTGATTAAGTTATATGTCGGCTAGTTTTCTTTTTTCTTTTTGAGGCATCCTCAAAGTGATTATAAAAGTTATCTGAGGTATCCAAAGTTTTCATGGGTTGCTCCCAAATTCCTTAATTATTGTGCTGCTACACTTATGTACAAAATTAAGCTCAATGTAATTGTAAACTTTTAGTACTTCTAGTAACTGTCTTATGACACTTTGATGTATAATGTACTAAGCATGGAGAAACCCTATAGTGCATCAAACCTGAAGAGCATTAACATTCATGTACTAAATCCCAGATCAATTTTGAGGACAATTAACTGTTTTGCCAGCGCTGTAACAGTATCTCAGTCATTAATGAGGTTTGTATTGATTAAAATGATGTATAATAAGGAATACCTTTCCACCGCAAGCAATATTCAATCTGTCTTATGTTTCAGCATCCATTTGGTTTCAGTATTTTAAAGCCAAAGCAACATAGAGATATCTGTTTTTTTATTCTTAAGTATTAATGTTTAAGAGCCCCCTGATCATGAATTATTGACAATATTGAACTATTGACCAGAGCTGCTGCTCAAACTATTCAGGATTAAACTTTGCACACAAACTTTCATTCCAAAGCAGAACATTTTCAAGGACAATGGACTGTCATCTTCTCTCTCTCATTTTTCTAATGACTATAATGTATCCCTATCCTGTGTTTCATGTATTTAAGTACTGCACACAGTCACCCAGTAAATGAAAGCAACATTTGTACTGTTTTTCATGTGTCTACGTTTATTTACTTAGGGCCGGATTTTTAAAAGGTTACACGCGCCGGGCCTATTTTAAAAAGGCCCGGCGACGCGTGTAAAGCCCCGGGATGCGTGTAAGTCCCGGGGTTTGCAAAAAAGGCCGGGGCGTGGGCGGGGACAGAGGCTCCAGGCACAGCGGCCATTTGCCACTGGGGTTGGGATCGCGCGCCAGAAGTCGGCCGGCGCGCACAACTTACTTCAGCCCCAGGGCTGAAGTAAGTTTAGAAACAAAAAAAAGAAGAAAAAAAAAGGTAGGGGGGAAAGAGCAGGGGAGGTAGGGGAAGGGAATGGGAGAAAATATTGCGGCTCAGAGTGGGCTCAGTGCGCATAAGGTGCACAATTGTGCACTCCCTTGTGCGCTCTGACCCCGGATTTTATAACATGTGCACGCCTGCACGCACATATTATAAAATTGGGCGTTCATGTGTACACCCACATGCTCCATTTTGAAATCTACCCCTTATTTATTTATCCAAACATATATCGTCTTACTTCCATAGAGGTGGTAGGTAATGTACACAATTAAAACCAGTGACCATAAAATAAAAATTATTAAATTATTAACAAACTACATATAATTGTATAAAACCAACTCCAAATCATACAATAACATAGCAAAAATAAGCCCCACATTCTACACAACTTGTGTTAATACATTGATAGCAAATGATGTTTTGTTTAGTTCTAGATCAAGAGAGAGTGTTTGTGTGTGAAACTTCCTATCTGAAAAGCAATGAAAAATTACAGGGATTTTAGTAGGAATCAAATAAGCCCATACGGAACTCCATTTAACTTCTCAACAACAATACACTGCTGTAAGTCCATCCCCTCCTTTCTGAACACACTGCCAGAACCCTTATCCACTTTCTCGTTTCCTCCCAGTACAATCTATCCTAAATTCAGCTGCACAATTTATCTTTCACCAAAGTCCCTACACAAACATAACCCCTCTTATGAAATCACTGCATTGGTTCCCTCTCTGGTCCCGCATACAGTTCAAGCTCTTCTTTCTCACCTACAAATGCTTTCACTCTGCAGCACCTCTCTAGCTCTCCTCCCTTACCCCTCTCTACACCCCTCCTCGTGCACTCTGCTCATTGGACAAGTCATTCGTATCTGTGCCCTTCTCCTCTACTGCCAATTCCAGACTCCCTGCTTTCCACTTGGCTGCACCACGTGGCTTCTAATAGACTTCCTGAACTGGTGCGTCACGCTCCCTCTCTTGCTGTTTTTAAATCCAATTTAAAGACCCACATTTTGAGGCTGCTTTTAAATCTTAGGCCTGATTGTTCGCTTTTAGCCTCATTAAATAACTTTATTTTTTCTTTTTAAACCTTTGTCTTACTTTATGAAATGCTCCAAGCCTCTTGCCCTGCATGATTGACTTATTTGATTGTAAGCTCTCTTTTCTTTATAGTGTGATTTGTCTGTCATGTAGCACTATAAAAATGTTAAGCAGTAGTAGTAGTAGAATGCTCTCAGAATCTGCCTGTCCAGGTCAAGTAACAACACTGCTGAGCAGTTTGGAACGCAAGTAAAAATATTGCTTTCAAATATGGGGCATGATTTTTAAAAGCATGTTTGTGCATAAAACTTGTTTTTATGCACATAAATAACCTTTTGAATATCTTACTGGGAATTATGCAGGTAAAATTCTGTGTGAAACCCAATTTTATGTGCATTTTTACCGGTTCACGGAATGGAGTTTGATGGAAAAAGGATTTATATGCATATTTTCAATTTTCAAAAGTTTGCACATAAATCTACACTTTCGGGTGGATTTTCAAAAAGTTGCGAGCATGAAAAACGGGGATTAAGAGCGTGGCCGGGCCTTGCTCGTGCCGTGGACATTTTCAAAGGGGCCCGGCCACGTGCGTAACTCCAGTTACATGCCGAAGTGCCAGGCCCAGATAAAGGGGTGGTCTGGGGAGGGCGGGGAGGGTTAGTCCAGGGGGTGTGGAGGGGCGGGGCTGGAGGCGGCCTGTACAGTGGCCATTTGCCGCTGTGCCGGGGAAGCGCGCCGTGTACTTACTACTGCTCCTGTTAAAGAGCAAAGTGTAAAAACAAAATTGGGGGTTAGATAGGAGAGGGATAGGGTTAGAGAGGAGAGGGAAAGGGGAAGGGAGGTTAGGTAGAGGGTAAGGAAGTTCCCTCCCAGTCCACTCCTTAATTGGAATGAACTGGGAGGGAACTGGGGAAGACCGGGATGCGTCGCTGGGAGAAAATTGCATAATTTCCCCCCCTTGTGCCTGCCATGCGCACATACATGTGCAGATTTTAAAATCCAGTGCGCATGTGTGCATGGCCCCTGGATATTATAACATGCGCCCTGGTGCATGCATGTTATAAAATCAGCAGGTCCATGTGAGCGTACCTGGAAGCGTGTGCACATGGACATGCATGTGTAAGTTTAAAAATCTACCCCTTTGTGTATATATGCCTCTGTAGGTACCCAAAGAGCCTGTGGATTTTCAAAGCGGACTGATCTGCTTTGAAAATTCAGGCTAAAGTCTGGATAATAAGTACCCACTGTTGCGTGCCCCATCCGCAGCAGGCCCGCAACTGGGCCTACTCACCTCCGGCGCCTAGCTCCAGGTCCTGGCCCGTCTTCCCTCACGGCTGTGAGCAGCCGCCTACTCTCCCGAGCCTCAATTGCCTCCTCAGCCATCTCTGGCTCTAATGCAGACCTCCCCAGCTCCCGGTGGGTCTCCCTAAGTGTGCTGCCGGGAGTCGCCGTCATCCAGTGTCCTGCTGCCCTCTAGGCATGCACAGGCGCACCTTGCCATCTTTTAAAGGGGCCGCGGCAGGAATCCAACCTGCAGCTCTGAATGATGACATCATCAGGCCCTGCTATTTAAGGCAGGACCCACCAATAGTTCCTTGCCTTGGCAACAGGTCTCCACGCTTGTCATGTGCTCATTGCTTGTTCCTCACTTTGTTCCTGGTTCCTGTTCCTGACTTTGTTCCTGGCTCCTGTTCCTGACTTGTTTCTGGTCCTTTCCTAGCCTTGTTGGACTGACCTCTGGCTTTGACCCTTGCTACACCTTGGACCATGCTCAGGACTGACCTCTGGCTTTGACCCTTGCTATGTTTTTGACTACGCTTTGGACTGACCTCTGTCTTCAACCTTTGCTCTTTTGACCTCCATTCCTCGCCTTACTCTCTGCTTGCTCTGACACCAGCCTGCCCTCCATTTTTACCCTGGTATCTTCCTGGACTTGGCCTCTTCAGGCTCTGGCCTACTACTACCCAGGTGTCATATGTTCTTGTTCCTGGCCCTCTTTGGTGCTTAGGTCTCTGGATCCCTGCCTTGTCCGGACCTGCTGCAGTCTTCCTGTTACCTCTTTGGGTCCCTGGCTATCTACCACTTCTCCAACTGGGAGTCATCTGATGGAGGCCCACCTAAGATCAGCTGGCCCTTGCACCCAAGGTCTCAACCTGTGTGGAATGAAGGCTGGTATTGGCGAAGCTCCAGTGGGCCTCCTTCTCCCAGCCAGCACTGCCTCCTGATGGTGAGGATGCAAAGGGATTGCCCTGTGGGTAGCATCAACCCCACCTTGGGTCAAGGGTCAACTTCCAACACAATACCCACAGACCTTAGCCCAATGAAAGCTGCTTCAAAATTGCCCTCTAAAATAAAACCAAGGATTAAATACACAGGGGGCAGGTCTTTTCAATGGAAACAGGCATCAGAATTAGTGGTCATGGAAACAGGATAAAAACAGGAGTAATCTAAGGAAATATTACTAAACAGAGAGGTTGGTGGATGCATGAATCAGTCACTCAGTGGAAGTGGTGGAGATAGGGACAGTGTCATAAAGCATGGGGCAAGCACTTCTCTGAAGAATTGAAAGAGATTATAAGCCTAAGTAGAAGGTGTAGCTGGGCAAGGTGTATAGTCTTTATTTGCCATCATGTTCTGTGATTCTATGTTTCTTTTATGAAATGGAGAATACATTTCTCCAATATCACATTCTTCCAATCAAATTTGGCTATTTTTTTTTTAGGAAAGTTTTTGAGGCAAGCATTATTTTTTGGAAATCAAAATATATCCACTTATGATATTTTGGACTTTAATTTTAAGTTTAATTTAATGTATTTGTGATACTAACATACTGCAATTTCAATATCAAATTGATTTACAGTAAAAGAAAATTAACTTAACAAAACAACATTCTTATATTAATCTAAACAAAAAATATACATTTTAATACCTAATTAAAATAACAAAAATCACAGATAAGATCATACTATGTATATACTATTTTAATTATCACTAAAAGCCATGGTAAATATGGTAAATAGCCAAAAATTCAAAATCTTCTGAAACTTATGGTAGTTCCTTAAAGCTATATAATTTACTTAAGTTAATTTAGAAATGTAATCTGTTTGCAAATATGCCTCATCAAAGCAAGTTATGTCATTCTGTTTGCATATCAGATGTAATATGCTGAAATGTGACAGCCCCAGTGGATGAGTTACTTCCAATGTGAAATACATTGTAGGACAGCTGAAAAAATCACTCCTACCTGAATTTTATGCATATATAAACCTTAATCAGACATTGCAAATCACTTTACATTTCCTTTCAAATTTGCAATGTGTTTTCTCTAACTGTTTTTTTTTTCTGTCCTCTACTCATCATTTCTTGCTCTTGAAGTCTGTTTTCCACCCTTAAAGTCTAGCATATGTTCTCATCTCTTTACTCGCATAGACAATGAGCCTTTCCCAACTCATTTTGCAGACCTACTTCAACAACAGAGGAAAGAGCACTCCAAGAAATCAGTGAAGAATAGAATGAATAGTCAAAGGCACCGTGACAGGTTATAACAGCCCAAATAGAAGCAACAATATCCAAAAGCACTGTGAGAGGAACAAAGCAGCACCAACAGTGGTAACACCTAATTGCTCCAAAAGAGGAACAAAAGACATAAAGACTGAAAAGCTCTCCAAGGCATTAAAAGAACAGCAAAGCAGAACCAACAGCAGTAGAAACATCCCAAGATACTATGAAATGGGGAAGCAGAAACAAAAGTGGAAATAAATATCCCAAACCATTGTTAGAGGGTAAAAGTAGCGCCAACAGTGGTATGAATACCCCAAAGCACTCTAAGTGAGAGGCAAGCCATGCCATCAAAAGTGATATGAAGGCCCCTGTAACACCAAAAGAGGAGCACATGACACCAACAATAGTGGCATGAAATCTCCAACCATGGTGAGAGAGAAATGAGGGTAATCTAGCTGTGACATCTGTCATTCCATTGGTCAGCAAGGTTGATTTAGCTGATCTGGATGGATAGTTGGGTGGGTTGAGTGGGTGGGTATCCCCTTCCTCCCTCATCCTCTGGAAGCTGTGCACTTGGTCAGACAAGGTTTTCCCTTGAGAGAGCCTCAAAATCACTACAAGAGGGGGAAATCATCACAGTGACCTAAAGACAGAAAAAACTCTGGAGAAAACTATGGAGAATTCCCATAGTCATTATGCTGTGATATTCAGATCTCACACTTTGTGCAAGACAAAAGACTAACCAAACCATCTAGAAGACAGTGAACTTATAAACCCTGGTTAGGGAGAAGCCAGAGGAACTCTCTGTCGGCGGCCTCTAGTGGTCTTGATGTGCAAATTGGACCTCAGACCCATTTATAGGGTAAAATACTAATCAAACCATCTACAGTAGAATCCAGAGCAAGCTGAACCTCCTATCCCTAGACAGGGATAAGCTAATGGAAATCTCTGCAAGACATCTGCAGTGGTCCTGATATAGTTCTTCTATATCAGGTGGGATTGGAGTTGGGGGGAGATTTGACTTCCGCATTGCAGTGCATGTCTGAAGTAAAAATACGATCCAATCAAATCACAAAAGCCCCAACAACAAACGTATTCCAGAGACCCACACAGTCATATAAACTCACAAAAACAAAATTGGTCTACAGGTCATACAACTTGATCTTCTATAAATTCATACTTTATGTAAAAAACTCTTTTTGTGCAGACAATTATGTGGGATCGACAATCCTAAGCTCTTCAATTTTATAAAAGAGCCAATTCAGGAGGAAATTCCACTTTTCTTTATTTAATCCTATCTATATTTTTTATGTTATTTGGTAACATGCCTAACTGGTGTGAAGGAGGCAGATCTCATGTGTTATCTAGATAGGATTTAGACTGTGCCGGGGAGGAGATGGCTGTCATGGTACATGTGGGCACCAACGACATAGGGAAATGTGGGAGGGAGGTTCTGGAAGCCAAATTTAGGCTCTTAGGTAAAATCTTAATCCAGAACCTCCAGAGGAGTATTCACTGATATGCTCCCTGTTCCACACGCAGGTCCCCAGAGGCAGGCAGAGGTCCGGAGTTTCAATGCATGGATGAGACGATGGTGCAAGGAAGAGGGATTCAGTTTTGTTAGGAACTGGGGAACCTTTTGGGGAAGGGGGAGTATCTTCCGAAGGGATGGGTTCCACCTTAACTAGGGTGGAACCAGACTGCTGGCGCTAACCTTTAAAAAGGAGATAGAGCAGCTTTTAAACTAGAACAAAGGGGAAAGCCGACAGTTACTCAGCAGCACATGGTTCGGAGGGAGGCATCTTTGAAGGATACTAATGATGCATTAGAATTAGGGCATCCCAACAGTGAGGGTCCAAAATTAAGAAAGGTAGTTCAAGTGCCTGTAACTAAAAACTCACCTGAGCTTAAAAACTCTAACTTATCCCTATCAATTAAAAAGCAGAATGAAAATACAAACAAAAAACACACTTTGAAATGTTTGTATGCTAATGCCAGAAGTCTAAGAAGTAAGATGGGAGAATTAGAATGTATAGCAGTAAATGATGACATAGACTTAATTGGCATATCAGACACTTGGAGGAAGAAGGATAACCAATGGGACACTGCAATACCAGGGTATAAATTATATATAATACTGAATCCCTCTTCCTTGCACCATCTTCTCATCCATGCATTGAAACTCCGGACCTCTGCCTGCCTCTGGGGACTTGCGCGTGGAACATGGAGCATATCAGAGAATACTCTGGAGGTTCTAGATTAAGCTTTTTACCTAAGAGCCTAATTTTGGCTTCCAGAGAGGAGCACCCGGGAGGTGGTGTGGTGCTTTATGACCGGGATGGCATAGAATCCATCAGGATAAAATTGAATCTTTATGGGTAGAAATCCCTTGTCTGTTGGGAAGAGTATAGTGATAGGAGTATACTACTGTCCACCTGGCCAAGATGGTGAGACGGACAGTGAAATGCTAGGAGAAATTAAGGAAGCTAACCAAACTGGTAGTGCAGTAATAATGGGAGATTTCAATTACCCCAATATTGCCTGGGTAAATGTATCATCGGAACATGCTAGAGAGCTAAAGTTTCTGGATGGAATAAATGACAGTTTTATAGAACAATTGGTTCAGGAACCTATAAGATAAGGAGCAATTTTAGATCCAATTCTCAGTGGAGCATAGGATTTGGTGAGAGAGGTAATGGTGGTGGGGCCTCTTGGCAATAGTGATCATAATATGATAAAATTTGAATTATTGACTGGAAGGGGGACAATAAGCAAGTCCATGGCACTTGCATTAAACTTTCAAAAGGGAAACTTTGATAAAATGAGAGAAATAGAAAAAAAACTGAAAGGAGCAGCTACAAAGGTAAAAAGTGTACAAGAGGCATGGACCTTGTTACAAAATACCATCCTAGAAGCACAGTCCAGATGTATTCCACGCATTAAGAAAGGTGGAAGGAAAACAAAACGATTACCGGCATGTTGAAAAGGTGAGGTGAAAGAGGGTATTTTAGCTAAAATATCTTCATTCAAAAATTGGAAGAAGGATCCAACAGAAGAAAATAGGATAAAGCATAAGTGTTGGCAAGTTAAATGTAAGACATTGATAAGACAGGCTAAGAGAGAATTTTAAAAGAAGTTGGCCATAGATGCAAAAAACTCACAGTAAAAACTTTTAAAATATATCCAAAGCAGAAAACCTGTGAGGGAGTCTGTTGGACCGTTAATGATCGAGGGGTTAAAAGGGCACTTAGAGAAGATAAGGCCATTGCAGAAAAATTAAATTATTTCTTTGCTTCAGTGTTTATTGAAGAAGATGTTGGGGACATACCCATTCTGGAGAAGGTTTTCATGGGTAATGATACAGATGGACTGAACCAAATCAAACTATACCTGTTTTATAGTTTTTTCTGACAACATTCAGCTGTATTTTGAAGTTAATACTGATGTTCAAGCTGCATTTGCTATGATTTCTACCTGCTTATTGTCTGCAGTATAATGCTGTAGTATTGAACTTAAAGAAGTCCGAAGCCCTTTCGTTTTCTCATAAATCTCGGCCAGAGGGTATGCCTACTATTTCAATTGGGGGTGATAATTTTGTTGATCAAGTTCACAGTTTGAGGTTTTATTTTGATAACAGGGTACTATCAAGCTAGGGTGAGAGACGATTGTAGAAATCTAATCTTTGTGAGATGTTCCTCATTCCAAATGACGTCAAACCTTCACTGAGGTGTACTGTGCTGTTCGTACATCTCACTCTGCATGTCAAACTGGCCCCAAAACCCTAAACAACCATCAAAACCTCACCTCGACATAGTCAAATACTGTGAAGGCCTCCACAGAGGTTCTCTCTCTCTCTCTCTTGCCCTCTCTCTCCATCACTCCCTCTCCCCAAAGCTAAAATGCCGTTTTGGTTATATCGCACAGGTTAACGCCAGGAAAAGAGGTGTAGTTATTTCCATCATTAAAAACATGTGATTACGTGCGTTACACTATCACGCTGTGTGAGATTGCCCCTCATTTTCATTAATCCTGCCCAAACCTTTCCCCTTCAAAAAATTTGCATTCACACCATGCAGTACCATCACTATTGCATGCATTAACACATTTTGATGAATGACACTGTAATTTTGTACCTGTGGCAACAGAGAACAAAGGGGGTCATTTTCTAATGGGATCGCACATGATACCTAGATCGGGGTGGAGTTGGGGCGGCGTCAGCACTGGAAGGGGAGGAGTCGGGGTGGCACCGAGGCAGACGTGGCGGAGACATCGTTAGTGACGAAAAGGTAAGAACCTTTATCGTCACCAGTAACGTGCCCAATAGCACCACCTTTCATGGTGGCGCTATTGGTTTGCGAAAGCCGGCAGCGATAATACCGCGGTGGTGCAATCACTGCTGGCTGTTGCAGGCCCTCCTCCTGCTTTGCCCCCCACCCCCCGATACTGCGTGATTCTCAAAGGCCTGTGATTTTAGAAAATCCAGGCCAAAGTGACTTGCCCAACATCACAATGAGCAACAGCAGGATTTGAACCTTGGTTTTCCTCTGTCATAGCCCACTGCTCAAACCACTAGGCAAGGATGTCACTCTTTGGAATGATTTGTCTGATGAATTACAGGATTTATCACACTTTAAAATATTTCAAAATTATGTTAAAGCAGTCTTATTTACTGGTGTTTTCTAGGGATGTGCATTGGGTGCCCGATCGTTTGCACTTTCGGGTTCGTGTGGCATTTTCTTTTAGTATAAAATCATTTTTAGGTTTAGTGCACACTAACACAAATTTATTTATTTATTTATTTGAAGACTTTTTTATACCGAAGATCATGTACAAGTACATATCGCTTCGGTTTACAGAGAACCAACAGTTGGAAATTACAGCAATTAATATGAACAAAATTGAACAAAAAATGAACAAGAATAGAATTGAGCATGGATTACAAGAGGGGATTAAGTGGAATAGCAAAAAGGTAAACATGAGAATCAAACATGGAATATATGATAAGGAGTAAGGGAAACTTCGAGCAGTTAAACACGTCCGAACCTAAGTACTATAATGTAGGGTCAGGTAAGGGACTTTAAGTAAATGCTCTTGAGAAGAGCCAGGTCTTCAGTTTTTTTTTGAACGTCCGCAGGCAAGGTTCAGTGCGGAGTTCCGAGGGAAGATTGTTCCATTGTATGGGTCCAGCAATTGAGAAGGCTCGTTTCTTGAGAGCTGACTTGGCGGGGGGAACATGAAGGGTACCTAGGTATGTTGTTCTGATTGGTCTGGAGGCTGAGTGATGTTGAAGAGGGCAGGATAGTTTGAGTGAGGTTAGAGAGTGAATAGTTTTGTGGATCATGGTTAGCACTTTATACTGAATTCTGAATTTAATAGGGAGCCAATGTAAGTACATAAGAATGGGGGTGATGTGTTCTCCTCTGCTGGTATTGTTTAGGATTCTTGCTGCCGAATTCTGTAGCATTTGAAGTGGTTTGGTGGTGATAGCTGGAAGACCGATTAGAAGGGAATTGTAGTAACAAAAAATAACAAAAATAAACATTTTTATGTTAGTGTGCACTAAGCCAAAAAACGATTTTCACGAAAATTCGGGTGAAAAAGTGTTTGTTTCTCATTTTACCCAATATATAACGAATTAAGAAATATTGTTCTATATTTCTATTCATTATAAAAATGATTCACATCCCTAGAGTTTTCTGATTAATTTTAATATATTTTATTGTTGTTTGTCTTAACATTGTTTTATGTTGATTCTGTAATCCACTTAGCTTAACAAAGTTATTATAGGCAGAAGAGAAATGTTTTCAATAAAATAAATAAATGTTGTCCTAGCTTCTATCCATCAAATTAAACTCCAATACTTACCTGGTAAAATAATGAATCATTATTTCAACTGAATTTTTTCTGTTTTTGTTCTTGTCATAATAAACCCTGATTAATTCTGGGGAAAAATAAAGAACAATAAAATCTGAAAAAGAAGCTTCCTAGCAATATCATAAGAAATTCATATATTCAGAAAAATGCATAACCTTTTTAAAATTGTAATAAAAACAGGTTTATGTGTTTTTTTTCAAGGTGCTGTATACATTCTGAGTTTTGATGAAAATGACCAGACTGTACAAGAGAATTGTTGTTAATAACAATGCTAATGAGAGGGGGTATTCTAATTCTTTTAGTTGGGTTGCATGGAAATAAAACTATATGTGGCAGATTTTAAAAGTTACGCGCGCAGCCTACATTTGTGCATGTACGCCTGATTTTATAACATGCACCACATGTTATAAAATCAGGGGGTCGGCGCACGCAAGGGGGTGCACACTAGTGCAACTTGCACACACTGAGCCCTCAGAGATACCAGCTGCCTTTCCCCATTCCCCCCAGCTTCCCCTACATGTCCCGCCCCCAGCCGAAAAAAAAAAAAAAGTACCTTTGTTTTCGAAGTTATGCCTGCCAGCGTGCGATTCCCTGGCCGGAGTCCTCAGCCATGCCTCCCGGACGGCCCCTGGACCACCCAGCCACACCTCTGCCATCTGCCCTGCCCCCCTGCCTGCCCATTTAGAAAAGCCACGGGATATATGCGCGTCCAGGGGCTTTAGGCATGCCACGGGGCCTTTTGAAAATAGGCCCGGCGCACATAAACTCCCTACGCGCGTAACCCCCTACATGCGTAAATCCTCATGGATTTACGTGCGTATGGCTTTGAAAATCTGCCTCTTACTACAACAATCTCAGAATGTAAGTGCTGGGGCTAAATTGGAAAAAAATTGTTCCTAATTGTAAAAAAACCCAAACCTCTGAAGTAGACTAAAGCAGTAATTAACAGCAGGTTAAGCTATTCTACTGGGACACATCCAATTCAGGAAGAGAGAAAGAAACAGTAATAAGTGTGCGAATACTAAAATCATTCTGAAAACCCTGCTTCATTATATTTCTCTGGTGTGCTCCTTTTGACAAAACACTTGCCTCTGTCTTACATTAAATACCTCACACATCTCTTTGCTTTATTAGTTCGAATTTTCAGTACAGTAAGAGGTGAATTTTAAAAGCCAGATGTGCATTAATTAGGGGATGTGTGAAGAAGTCAGGGTCACTCGCGTTGAGCAGATTTTAAAAGCTGCTGAAATATGCATGTCTCTCTCACAATGTGCATAGCTCAAAAGTTTTCAAAAGTGGTGGGGCATAGGTGTGGCCTGGCAGGGCATGTGCATTTTGGGGCCTGAGCCTAAAATGTGTGCATAAATACTGACACAACCCAGCACACACCAAGGCCCCAATTGCACATCTTTACTTCTGCTATGGATGCCATGTAAGTTAAATTTTAAAGAAAACTAGGCACATCGGATGGGTTTTAAGGTCAGGGATAATTAGGGGGAATTAATAGGGATGTGAATCGTTTTTTGACGATTTAAAACAATTGTCAGATATATTTTAAATCGTAAAAAATCATTAGAGCCACGATACAATAACAATTCCCCCGATTTATCGTCAAAAATCGTAAATCGGGGGAGGGGGGGAGGGCGGGAAAACCGGCACACCAAAACAACCCTAAAACCCACCCCGACCCTTTAAAAGAAATCCCCCACCCTCCTGAACCCTCCCAAAATGTTTTAAATTACCTGGAGTCCAGTGGGGGGGTCCCGGCGTGATATCCCACTCTCGGGCCACGGCTGCGTTAAGAGAAATGGCGTCGGTGGCCCTTTGCCCTTACCATATAACAGGACAAAGGTAGCGCCAGCGCCATTTTCGTTCCTGTGACCCAACATCATGAGTGCAGGAGATCACTCCCGGACCCCCGCTGGACCCCCAGAGACTTTTTGGCCAGCTTGGGGGGGCCTCCTGACCCCCACAAGACTTGCCAAAAGTCCAGCGGGGGTCCGGGAGCGAGCTTCTGCACTCGGGCCGATTTGCCAATATTCAAAATGGCGCCGGCGCTACCTTTGCCCTCACTATGTCGACATAGTGAGGGCAAAATGGCACCGGCGCTGAGGGCAAAGGTAGCGCTGGCGCCATTTTGAATATTGGCAATAAGGCCCGAGTGCAGAAGGTCGCTCCCGGACCCCCGCTGGACTTTTGGCAAGTCTTGTGGGGGTCAGGAGGCCCCCCCCCCAAGCTGGCCGAAAGTCCCTGGGGGTCCAGCGGGGGTCCGGGTGCGATCTCCTGCACTCGTGACGTCGGGTCACAGGAACCAAAATGGCGCCGGCCTACCTTTGTCCTGTCATATGGTAAGGGCAAAGGGCCACCGGCGCCATTTCTCTTAACGCAGCCGTGGCCAGAGAGCGGGAGATCGCGCCGGGACCCTCCCCCCCACTGGACCCCAGGTAATTTAAAACATTTTGGGGGGGGGGGTTCGGGAGGGTGGAGGATTTATTTTAAAGGGTCGGGGTGGGTTTTAGGGTTGTTTTGGTGTGCCGGTTTTCCCACCCTCCCCCCTCCCCCGATAAAACGATTTTTTAACCTAAAAAACTAAGACGATCAGATTCCCCCCCCTCAGCCAAAATCGAGCGTTAAGATGATCGATCACACGATTCACATACCTAGTAGCTCCTAATATGGAACCTAACATTGTGTAACCATATCATGGGTTATTTTTCCCTATATGCATCACCTTGCACTTATCCACATTAAATTTCATCTGCCATTTTGATGCCCAATTTTCTATTCTCACAAAGTCTTCCTGCAATTTATCACAATCTGCTTGTGATTTAACTACTCAACAATTTTGTATCATCTTCAAATTTTATTATCTCACTCGTCGTATTTCTTTCCAGATCATTTATAAATATATTGAAAAGTAAGGGTCCCAATACAGATCCCTGAGGCACTCCACTGCTCACTCCCTTCCACTGAGAAAATTGTCCATTTAATCCTACTCTCGGTTTCCTGTCTTTTAGCCAGTTTGCAATCCACGAAAGGACATCGCCACCTATCCCATGACTTTTTACTTTTCCTAGAAGCCTCTCATGAGGAACTTTGTCAAACGCCTTCTGAAAATCCAAGTATACTACATCTACCGGTTCAACTTTATCCACATCTTTATTAACTCCTTCAAAAAAGTGAAGCAGATTTGTGAGGCAGGACTTGCCTTGGGTAAAGCCATGCTGACTTTTTTCAGTGTCTTAGTTCTTATTGTCACTATTCCATTTGAGTAAGATATTTTTGCATTTGATGGAAACCTTTAGTCTAGTTGTGATTGGGTGATTATGTTGTAAGCACTCAAATCACCCAAATGTGGAATCTATAACTACTGTTTGCCTTCTGTTCCTCATTTTTCATCCTCCATGAAGCATTGATGACAATTGACTTTTAGTGTTTCTTTTATTTTTATTTATTTTTGCATTGACCTGCCAAACTTTCTATCACCTCTTTATCAAAATTGCATAATAGTATAATAAAGAATGCCCAAAGTCTGTAGCTCTGTATTTTGCTGATGTATTAGACTTATGAGAAAGCAATGATAAACATTTCATCAAAAAGATTGGGTTTAATTGAACCTTGCTAATTGCAAGGCTGTGCTCTTATCTAAGTTACATCTAAAGCGTTTTTTAAGAGTAAATTTAACATTTGTAATATTTTTCTCATTTCATGATGGAAACCTTTCCGTGTGATACTGAGAGTGCATGCCATTATGATTCTGTTTTCCAGGGTCTGATATTTCAAAGTTCATACAACTGCCCACTGCTGTGATAAATTTTGCCTGCTGAAGTCAGCGTCCAATTACTACAAGTTTACGTTTCAATGTCAATGTAGTTAGAAAACATTTTTGTGACCTTTATGATCATCACTGTGATTTGTGAGTCTGCTTCTTTGGCTGAGAAATGATGTCCCATAATTTATCTTTTAGCTTTTAAGGTAAATGTTCTCCACTTCTTCTTTCATGTTGCCCTCTTGTTCCCCTTCCTTGTTTTCCAAAGCAAAAAACATTTCAGAATATAATAAAATACTGCAGCATTTTTAGGGCTACATTACAGTTAATATCGTTGTTAAAGTCTCCAGTTAAGTCAGGATCTACAATGTGTTTTTGATTGTAATTGTTGTTGTTATGAATGGAACCAAACGCTGAGTGATTCATTATGAGTCCCATTGGTCACCCAGTATGCCAATTAGGTGGAAATGATTTTTGATATCATTTGAAAGAGAAATGAAAATCTACCTTTTGTTGGCTCAGGAAGACTATAAACAATGCAATTATGTCATAATGGGCAATTTTCAGGCCATATTTTGATCACTAAAGCAGAGGAAGTGTGCTTTGCAAAATCCAAATAGTATTCATTTTACAAACATATGATCTCTATGAGCAGTCAGCAAATCAGATTTTGGATGCAACACCTATGGATAGTTTCAGACTATCATCACAAGGGAGGCATCCGATAATTAAGAGGGAATTTCACTGACTCCAGGAATTGAGTCTTGCTGTGACTGGATAAATGCAGATCACAAGGCCAAAAGTATTTTTCATAATTTGCTGACCAATAGATGGAGTGATAGCTATGGAAGCCATAGATAAATATCTACTGATTGTAATCATTACATGGTTCACCTAGAAGGATTTATAAAAAGCACAGAAAATACAAAATGAGTAAATTCCTTTTCTCCTCCTACTTGTAGAAGCTTCTTTAAGTAAATAAAATGCAATTTAATAGGCAATTTTATTTACAAAGATTAAAAGAATGCTTTTTGGGTTTGCTGTGTCCTTTCATCTTTATAAGAACATAAGAACATGCCATACTGGGTCAGACCAAGGGTCCATCAAGCCCAGCATCCTGTTTGCAACAGAGGCCAAACCAGGCCACAAGAACCTGGCAAGTACCCAAAATCTAAGTCTATTCCATGTTACCGTTGCTAGTAATAGCGGTGGCTATTTTCTAAGTCAACTTAATTAATAGCAGGTAATGGACTTCTCCTCCAAGAACTTATCCAATCCTTTTTTAAACACAGCTATACTAACTGCACTAACCATATCCTCTGGTAACAAATTCCAGAGTTTAATTGTGTGTTGAGTAAAAAATAACTTTTTCCGATTAGTTTTAAATGTGCCACATGCTAACTTCATGGAGTGCCCCCTAGTTTTCTATTACCCGAAAGAGTAAATAACTGATTCACATCTACCTGTTCAAGACCTCTCATGATTTTATATATCTCTATCATATCCCCCCTCAGCCGTCTCTTCTCCAAGCTGAAAAGTCCTAACCTCTTTAGTCTTTCCTCATAGGGGAGTTGTTCCATTCCCCTTATCATTTTGGTAGCCCTTCTCTGTACCTTCACCATCGCAATTATATCTTTTTTGAGATGAAGCAACCAGAATTGTAAACAGTATTCAAGGTGTGGTCTTACCATGGAGCGATACAGAAGCATTATGACATTTTCTGTTTTATTCACTATTCCCTTTCTAATAATTCCCAACATTGTGTTTGCTTTTTTGACTGCCGCAGCACACTGCACCGACGATTTCAATGTATTATCCACTATGACGCCTAGATCTCTTTCTTGGGTTGTAGCACCTAATATGGAACGAAACATTGTGTAACTATAGCATGGGTTATTTTTCCCTATATGCATCACCTTGCACTTATCCACATTGAATTTCATCTGCCATTTTGATGCCCAATTTTCCAGTCTCACAAGGTCTTCCTGCAATTTATCACAATCTGCTTGTGATTTAACTACTCTGAACAATTTTGTATCATCTGCAAATTTGATTATCTCACTCGTCGTATTTCTTTCCAGACCATTTATAAATATATTGAAAAGTAAGGTTCCCAATACAGATCCCTGAGGCACTCCACTGTCCACTCCCTTCCACTGAGAAAATTGTCCATTTAATCCTATTCTCTGTTTCCTGTCTTTTAGCCAGTTTGTAAGCCACAAAAGGACATCGCCACCTATCCCATGACTTTTTACTTTTCCTAGAAGCCTCTCATGAGGAACTTTGTCAAACGCCTTCTGAAAATCCAAGTACACTATATCTACCAGTTCACCTTTATCCACATGTTTATTAACTCCTTCAAAAAAGTGAAGCAGATTTGTGAGGCAAGACTTGCCCTGGGTAAAGCCATGCTGACTTTGTTCCATTAAACCATGTCTTTCTATATGTTCTGTGATTTTGATGTTTAGAACACTTTCCACTATTTTTCTTGGCACTGAAGTCAGGCTAAGCGGTCTGTAGTTTCCTGGATCTTTGACACATTAGAACATAAAAACATAAGAAATTGCCATACTGTCAACACCAGTGAATGAATTTGAATGGTGCTTCCTGTTTCAGTAAAATGTTATGCTTTCATTTTTCTTCCTTATCTAAATTGTACTGCACAAAGTTCACTTTTGGAAAGAATGTGATTGACATTTTTGCATAAAAACAGTGGCCTTACACACTGGGGCGGATTTTAAAAGGGTTACGTGCATAAGTTATGCACGTAACCCTTAAAAAAAACCCCTGTGCGCGCCGAGCCTATTTTGCATAGGCTCGGCGGCGTGCACAAGTTCCGGGATGCACATAAGTCCCAGGGCTTTGTAAGGGGGCGTGTCGGGGGCAGCACAACGTTCGGGGCATTCCAGGGGCGTTCCAGGGGACATGGTGCTGTCCTGGGGGCATTCTGGGGGCATGGCCCAGGCCTCCGGACCAGCCCCCGGGTCGGGTGATGTCGTGCCAGCTAGCCGCCATCACCACGCGCGAGTTATGCCTGCTTCGGGGGGTTAGATAGGGCTGGGGGGGTGGGTTAGGTAGGGGAAGAGAGGGGAAGGTGGGGGGGCGGTGGAAGGAAAGTTCCCCCCGACGCCGCTCCGATTTCGGAGCGGCCTCGGAGGGAATGGAGGCAGGCAGTGCGGCTTGGCGCGTGTAGGCTGTCGATTTTGAGAAGCCTTGCGTGCGCCGACCCCAGATTTTAAAGGATACACGCGGCTACGCGCGTATCTATTAAAATCCGGCGTACTTTTGTTTGTGCCTGGTGCGCAAACAAATGTACGCACGGGCATAGTTTTATAAAATCTACCCCAGTATGTACTTGTCTATTTATTTACTTATTTATTTATTTTTATATACCGACATTCGGTCTGAGATATCTCGTTGGTTTACTTTCAGGTCCTGCAGGTATTTCCCTATCCCCAGAGGGCTTACAATCTAAGTTCATACCTGAGGCAATGGAGGGTAAAGTGACTTGCCCAAGGTCACAAGGAGCGACAGTGGGACTCAAACCCTGCTCTAACCACTAGGAGTTAAGAAACTTCAAAAAAACCTCTTGCATGCAGTAGCCCACTCAGGAGCAATAATCAAAGTTCCCTGCACGTGCATTGTGCCATTAGGGCTCCAGGCTAGTTTTAAAAGGACAACTTTCCTCAGTATTTACTTTTATAAAGGTAAGCAGTTGATGGAAAATGGGTTGTTTGTACCCATGCACTCTTACACCTGTTTTGAAAAGTACGTAAGGAAAGCACATTTGAGGCTTTCAAAATTAAATCTTTTGCTGTATATATTCTCCCCTGTCCTAACCCTGTCTCTTTTTCTCATGGGTAAAGTAAATACTTGTACTGTAAGTAGGGGGGTGCTTCCATCTAGGGCTTATGACTGTCAAACAACTTGCACGGCCCCATATACATGCATAGATGGCTGCGTGGTGATCTAGTATGGTATGTTACAGTTTGCACATGTCAGGTATGTGCAGGTTATAAAATATGTGAGGTCTCCGCACAACATATGCATGCAAGTTTGGTTATGTGCAAATATTTGCAATGCATTGAATGCACATACTTTTTCTACCTATTTTATAAACATATGTGTGTATATTTTATGTGCGAAAAAACATGACTTGCTCACACAAAAAAATCTGATTTATACGTGAAAGTCGATACATTTTAGAACGCACATTTAATTGAAATCAAATTTACCAATACCTCCACCAGTTCACCCAGTCCTTCTCCAGGTCATCAAGACCCTCCTAGTTCTTCATCCTGAATTACTCGCACCCAACCAATAGCAGACAACAGAGAAGTCTGATATCAGTTATGCTAAATAATTAAAAGGTGTAAAATTGCATGAGTATGTTACCTAATGTTTTTGCATAAACCTTTAATAAAATAGCAACTTATGCACTTTTTTCCTGGCCCCTCCCCAGAACACCTCTAGTCTGCCCCTCTTTTGTGCAGGTAGATGCATGCTTGAAATGGAAAGTAGGCACATACTATTGATGTTTATAAAACAGCAAGCATGTGAATACAAGTTACTTAGGTGCATATATGCTATTTGTACACATAATGCCTTTGAAAATACACCTCATAGAGAGTGGGGGACGGGCAGTCTTACAGCTCCCAATTTCTGTAGGTAAAATAGTGGAAATGGCTTTGAAAAATTTCCTCCCCAATTTCAAAATTACAAAGAGAAAAACTTATCCTTGAACTAATGTATTCTAGAAATGTGAATCGGAACCGGAATCAGTTTGGATTCCGGTTCCGATTCACATGTGGTTTTTTTTTCATTGGGCCTGATCGCAGTTTTGTTTATCGGCTGCGCCCGAGCCGATAAACAAAAAACCCACCCCGACCCTTTAAAACTAATACCTTAGCTTCCCCCACCCTCCCAACCCCCCAAAACCTTTTACAGGTACCTGGTGGTCCAGTGGGGGTCCATGGAGCGATCTCCCACTACCGGGCCGTCGGCTGCCACTAATCAATATGGCGCCGATGGCCCTTTGCCCTTACCATGTGACAGGGTATCTGTGCCTTTGGCCGCACCGTGTCACATGGTAGGAGCACTGGATGGCCCTCACCATCTTGTGCTCCTACCATGTGACAAGGGCTGACCAATGGCACCGATAGCCCCTGTCACATAGTAAGGGCAAAGGCTATCGGTGCCATTTTGATTACTGGCAGCCGATGGCTCGAGTGCAGGAGATCACTCCCGGACCCCCGCTGGACCACCAGGGGCTTTTGGCAAGTCTTGGGGGACCCTCCTGACCCCCACAAGACTTGCCAAAAGTCCAGCAGGGGTCCGGAAGCGACCTCCTGCACTCAGACCGTTGGCTGCCAGTATTGAAAATGGCGCCGATAGCCTTTGCCCTTACTATGACACAGGGGCTACCGGTGCCATTGGTCAGCCCCTGTCACATGGTAGAAGCACAAGATGGTCACGGCCATCCAGTGCTCCTACCATGTGACAGGGTCCGGCCAATGGCACGGATACCCTGTCACATGGTAAGGGCAAAGGGCCATTGGCGCCATTTTGATTAGTGGCAGCCGACGGCCCGGGAGCAATGATGATGTTCCCTGGGAGAAAGATGGAAGGCTTGCGCTCGCCGACCCCAGATTTTATAAGATACGCATGGCTACGCACGTATCTTATAAAATCCAGGGTACTTTTCTTCTGCGCCTGCTGCGTGAAAGAAAGTACGCGCGCGTAGATTTATAAAATCCACCCCTTGGATTTTCAAAGGCATTTGACAAAGTCCCCCATGAGAGATGCTTTAGGAGATTATAAAGACATGGAATAGGAGGCAGCGTTCTATTGTGGATTGGGAACTGGTTAAAACACAGGAAATAAAAGGAAGGGTTAAAGGATCACTTTTCACAATAGAGAAAGGTCAATAGTGGAGTGTAACAGGGGTCAGTACTGGGAACTGTGCTATTTAAAATATTCATAGGTTATCTGGAAAAGAAAGCAACAACTTAAGGTGATCAAATCTGTAGATGATATAAAATTATTCAAATTTATTGAAAAATAATTTGTTTAAATGTGAAAGTTCCTTGATTGTGAGGAAATTTAAAAGGAACTGGTGAGACTAGGAGTCTGGACATCTGAATGGTAGATGAAATTGAATGTGGACAAATGCAAATTAATGCACATAGGGAAAAATAATCCCAACTACAGATACACATCCTGAGTTTACCACCCAGGAAAAAGACCTTGGAGTTCTTGTGGACAATGCATTGAAATCCTTAACTCGATGTTCAGTGATGATAAAAAAAAAAAAGCAATTATGATGTTAGGAATTACCCAAAATGGACTGGAGGATAAAACTGAAAATATCATATTGCCTATATCAAGCCATGATACCACTGCACCGTAGATATTCTGTGCACTTCTGGTTGCCCCATCTCAAAAAGTCAAAGCAGAACTAGAAAAGGAGAGGAAGAGGGCTGTGATGCATTAGGCTGGCCAAGCCTCGGGAACAGCTAGTAAAACAAAAGGAAGCTGAGCATGGCGGTTCCTTATATTCAATGTATTCACCAAAATAAAGCCACACAAAACAAAGTAGAGCAGCAAACCTTACTTGAGATATAACCATATTGCAGCTCACCTTAACTTCAGATTATATGAGCAGTTATCAGCGTTTGAGGCAAACCTGACTTGTTCTCCTCAAGCTCTCTGGGCCTGGGTTTTTATGGTAGGATGAAGGGAACCTTCCTTCCCCCAGACTCCCTTGCAGCATTCTGCCTTAAGAAGGACTGGGTTAGAAGCCCTGAACCAGACCCTTTAAGGTTGAAATAGGGCATTTTCAGTTTAGCCCCTCAAATACCCTCCTCCTCAGCTTGGCCTTGTCAGGTGAGCATCTAATTATACCTGGGCTACACATCCTGACTTCGCCTAAAGTATCTCACCCCCTCCAGGTGGACTGTTTCCATTATCCATGAGTTGTCTCCATAAGGTTGAAAAACAGGAATTATCTTGACTCAGAATTATTTGGTGTGGGATCTCAGGAAGGACACCCACTTCTAACGTGGCTTGTCCTGCGGGGGTCCTCAAGAGGATTAAGGCAGTTGAACACTTTCTTCATCCCCTTATATACATATCAATGTCACTTTTCTCTTATAGCTGATGTGTCCTTGATACAGTAAATCCTGGTGAATAATAGCCTTGCTGCATTTGGAATTTATCAATGCTTGGGTAGTAGCTCCCTTCAGTTCAACCTGTAGGATACCCACAAAGTTGCAGCTTTGGAGTTTTGACAATGTGTGAATCCAATCATGCTACCACCTGTCATTAAGATTCTGGGGCTCTGTCTCTGTTATCTGTTCTTTCTCACATTGGTCCACTAACTTGTGTTCCACTCCAGTTTTTCAAGCCAGGGACATTCTTCCTTTGAGAGACCTTCTGACTTACAGGAAGAACATTCCCGTGGGACTGATCGGGCTTTTGCCCTACATTTTTCTCTTAAGGATTCTTTGATTTCCGCCTGCCAATATGGACAGTGCTCTTCTTCGTGCCCATTCTCTGCACAGAGGCACAAAAGGAGAAGGTATTCAAAGCCTCATTTTTGAGTTGTTCCAGCCTCTCTCAGGTACCCTTATTTTTTCTGGGTTAAGGGTTGGCACTGATTCAGAGTGTTATTTGGCTGGGTCCCTAGGCTGATGTCAATAGATTCACTTCAGCCATATTGACAATCATTTTCCAAATGACCTTTCCGTCCACAGTTAAAAAATGTGGACAGGACTGGGGCTTGGAAGCTTGGTATGAAGGAGGTTCACTGCTGGAGGGTTTACTGCTGGAGGTTCACTGCTGGAGGTTCACTGCTAGGGGACCTCTATTCTCTGTACCATGCCAGAGAATTGTTGTCTTTCTAAGCCTGTTATGTTAGTGGGCATTGATTGTGCCTAGTGGAAGGCTTCTGCCTATTATAAGGCTATTTCCAAGGTGAGTTCGGTGAGACATCATACACAATTCTACTTGGTCCAGTCAAATCCATCTAGAAACGGCTCCAGGAGCATTTTGTGGGCTACATACAGCCCCGACTTTGCCTCTGGCAGGATCCTCTTCCAGCCAACATCCTCCAGGGGAGATCTGGGAAATTACAGACTGGTTAGCCTGACTTCAGTTCCAGGAAAAATAGTGGAAAGTGTGCAAAACATCAAAATCACAGAACATATAGAAAGACATGGTTTAATGGAACAAAGTCAGTATGGCTTTACCCAAGGCAAGTCTTACCTCACAAATCTGCTTCACTTTTTTGAAGGAGTTAAACATGTGGATAAAGGTGAACCGGTAGATGTAGTGTATTTGGATTTTCAGAAGGCATTTGACAAAGTTCCTCATGAGAGGCTTCTAGGAAAAGTAAAAAGTCATGGGATAGGTGGCAATGTCCTTTCGTGGATTACAAACTGGGTAAAAGACAGGAAACAGAGAGTAGGATTAAATGGACAATTTTCTCAGTGGGAGTAGGCAGTGGAGTGCCTCAGGGATCTGTACTGGGACCCTTACTTTTCAATATTTATTTATTTATTTGACATGTTTCTATACCGATCTTCATGACAAGATTCATATCAAACCGGTTTACAACAATATATATTTATAAATTATTTATTTATTTATTTAGCATTTTTCTATACCGACTTTCCAATAACAGAATTATTGATCAATTCGGTTTACATTCTCAACAATAACAATGACAAGTAAATGTCTTACAATGAACAGGTCGAATTAACTTGGGTTAAGATATATGGGGTTAATAACATAATTAAAAGGTACAGTGCCTAATGTAGTCTAGCTAAACAGGTGGTATTATAATGTTGTTAGATAATTAGACTGCCAAAGAATATGTGATTTCTAGATAATTTCTAAATTATCTGGAAAGAAATACGAGTGAGATAATCAAATTTGCAGATGATACAAAATTGTTCAGAATAGTTAAATCACATGCAAATTGTGATAAATTGCAGGAAGACCTTGTGAGACTGGAAAACTGGGCATCCAAATGGCAGATGAAATTTAATGTGGATAAGTGCAAGGTGATGCATATAGGGAAAAATAACCCATGCTATAATTACGATGTTGGGTTCCATATTAGGTGCTACAACCCAAGAAAGAGATCTAGGTGTCATAGTGGATAACACATTGAAATTGTCGGTGCAGTGTGCTGCAGCAGTCAAAAAAGCAAAGAGAATGTTGGGAATTATTAGAAAGGGAATGGTGAATAAAACGGAAAATGTCATAATGCCTCTGTATCGCTCCATGGGGAGACCGCACCTTGAATACTGTGTACAATTCTGGTTGCCGCATCTCAAAAAAGATATAATTGCAATGGAGAAGGTACATTCTGCCTTAAGGAGTATTGGGTTAGAAGCCTGAACCTGGTCCCTTAAGGGAGAGTAAGGGAGTTGTTAGTAGAGATGTGCAATCGTTTAGGATTAATTAGGCAATTTCAACAAAATTGCCTAATTCGTCCTGGTTCGGGGCCAAATTTTCTCAAAATTTCAGGAAAATTTGGTTTTCGGGTTAGTGCGCGCTAAGTCCCCATTAGTGCGTGCTAACTCCTGCTTGTGCGCTAATGTTAAAATATTAGCGCGCACTAAAGGGAGTTAGCACGCACTAACCCGAAATTCGGATCTCCCAAATTACAAAGGCCCAAACCACGGGAAATATGAAATTTCCGTTGGGGGGCCGAAAATGAAGCCCGAACTGAAGGTCCGGACTTTGCACATCTCTAGTTGTTAGTACACTCCCTCACAAGGGCAACACAAAGAATAATGGGGATGAAACTGCTTCCGTATGATGAGAGGCTGTGCAGGCCAGGGCCCTTCAGTTTGGAAAAGAGATGGCTGAGAAAGGCCCTGATAGAAGTTTACAAAATCACGAGTGGGGTGGAATGTATAGCGAGGATAGCTTTTTACTAGGGATGTGAATCGTTTTACGACGATTAAAATTATCGTCCGATAATTTTAATATCGTCTTAAACCGTTATGAAACACAATACAATAGAGATTCTAACGATTTATCGTTATAAATCGTTAGAATCATGAGCCGGCACACTAAAACCCGCTAAAACCCACCCCTGACCCTTTAAATTAAATCCCCCACCCTCCCGAACCCCCCCCAAATAACTTAAATTACCTGGTGGTCCAGCGCCGGTCCGGAACGGCAGCGGTCCGGAACGGGCTCCTGCTATTGAATCTTGTTGTCTTCAGCCGGCGCCATTTTCCAAAATGGTACCGAAAAATGGCGGCGGCCATAGACCAACAGGATTCGACGGCAGGAGGTCCTTCCGGACCCCCGCTGGACTTTTGGCAAGTCTTGTGGGGGTCAAGAGGCCCCCCCCAAGCTGGCCAAAAGTTCCTGGAGGTCCAGCGGGGGTCAGGGAGTGATTTCCCGCCGCGAATCGTTTTCCGTACGGAAAATGGCGCCGGCAGGAGATCGACTGCAGGAGGTTGTTCAGCGAGGCGCCGGAACCCTCGCTGAACGACCTCCTGCAGTCGATCTCCTGCCGGCGCCATTTTCCGTACGGAAAACGATTCGCGGCGGGAAATCACTCCCTGACCCCCGCTGGACCTCCAGGAACTTTTGGCCAGCTTGGGGGGGGCCTCCTGACCCCCACAAGACTTGCCAAAAGTCCAGCGGTGGTCCGGAAGGACCTCCTGCCGTCGAATCCTGTTGGTCTATGGCCGCCGCCATTTTTCGGCGCCATTTTGGAAAATGGCGCCGGCTGAAGACAACAAGATTCAATAGCAGGAGCCCGTTCCGGACCGCTGCCGTTCCGGACCGCCGCTGGACCACCAGGTAATTTAAGTTATTTGGGGGTGGGGGATTTAATTTAAAGGGTCGGGGGTGGGTTTTAGCGGGTTTTAACGATTTTAGCGGGTTTTAACGATTTTAACGATTTATCACGATATTTTACCCCCCCCCAAACGGCAACAATATGATTCCCTCCCCCTCCCAGCCGAAATTGATCGTTAAGACGATCGAGGACACGATTCACATCTCTACTTTTTACCCTTTTAAATAATACTAAAACAAGGGGACAGTCAATGAAGCTAAGAACCTGCAGATTTCACAAAAACCATAGAAAGTACTTTTTTACTCAGTGCACAATCACGATGTGGAATCTGTTGCCAGAGGATATGATCAATGTGGCTAGCATAGTGGGATTTATAAGTGGTCTGGAGAACTTCCTGGAGGAAAAGTCCATGGCACATTTTGAGTCAGGCAGACTAAGGAAAGTTATTGCTATTTCAGGGGGTAACAGGAATTAGATCTATGTTATGGGATTTGCCAGGTACTTGTGATCTGGATTAGCCACTATTGGAGATAGGATACTGGTCTTGATGGACCTTGGTCTGCCAAGCTGTTTTGCACTGTCTTGTGAAAATAATTGACTATAATTTATCTATATTGCAGCCAACAGTTTTCATCCCTCATGGTTAGTTCCCATTGGAAATTTTCCTTGTAATATAAAAAGAAAAAACAGTGTACCCTGCATTGGAAACAGTTAGAATTGTCAGATTTGCATGACTTCATAAAAGTCTTGGCCTTTCGGCTTCTGCTTTTTCAAATTGTCTAATCCATTCATTGCATCTTATTACATTATTATTTATTGTTACCATGAAGTTCTACAATTTCTCTTGTAAGTATAAATAATTTCACATGATTTGCTATTTCAGTCTAATAATTCAGCTGCCCTTAAATGTATTTTTATAGTCTTTCCATAAATAGGACAATAGTGTAGAGTGACATTTCACCTGTGGGGGGCTTCACAGTTTGCCATTTCTCTCTTCTGTTAACATCAAAGTTACAAATCACATCTTTCATCTCAGTTTTTCTAACATCCAGTAGGCCAATGACCCTTCTATTGAATTATTCATTCATAAAAGGCACCAATACACACATAAATTATTAGCTTATAGGACTGTTGATTTCTACTGCAAAAGCTTACAAAATGTTACCATTATCTAATGCCCAAGTGCTGAAAGCAGACTCTAACTGAAATATGCATTAAAATTGAGGTCAGGCTTAACAAGGTGCATTTCAGTCTGGTTTGACAGAATATTCAGATTCTCCCTAGACTTTCTATGGAAATACATTAAAATGAACTCAGCAGGGATCTGCAATCAATTTTGAAGAAAATGAAAAATGTGACAAAGCACTCATGTATTATTTTGTTTTGTTTCAAAATAAAACAAATTGTGCACCCACCTGAAATTCATTTTTCTATTGACTTTGGGTTAGGAAAGTCAATAATGAAAAACAGATGATGAGAAATCTGATCACCACTCTTGTCCCATAAGCCCTCCCCACACTCCTGCAACAATATTTTTAATCCTTTTGTTCAATTCTCTGATAAAGAAAAGGGTAGGAGCAATCTCTAGTCATTCCTGCCCCTCCTGCTCCCATTTGAAAATATTGTCAGTGACTATTTTTTTTCCATTTCTTTTTAAATGCATTAATTATTTTGGTTCAGTCTACAAATCAAACTGAAATAAATATCAAACAAAATGAAAGCTGAATTTAAAAAAATCCCCCTGAAAAGAAAAAGTGAAACAACCACAATTCATATCCCTTCACATCCCTGCTGATTTGCTAATTTGGAATAATCCAGGGCAGATTCATGAATCTGCTCAAACTCCAATGAAGATATGCCAGTTCAAGGAATGTGCACCTGATTGTATTTTTTAAGTTTGTAGGTTCATCAACTATTTCAGAAAATAAAAAAAAAAGAATCTGCATAGCTCTGGTCTCTAAAATGGCAAATGTAAAAGTATTTCATGTGTGTTTGTGTTAGCCAGCATAAAACTTTCCTCTGAAAATGTCCACACTCTTTGCAGATAAGAGAATATGTATGGTGAAAGAGCACACATTATTTTATCCTCAGGGGAAAGACATATTCCTGAGGGCAGGGAGAATTCAGGGGAATACATGTATGCTCAAAGATTTAATTCAAAATTAAATGCATATTCTTTGTCTTGCTGACTTGATCTATAGAAATGGCAGGTGCAGAGCTCAACTTTGCAAGTCTAATTTTAAAAGAAATCTCCCCAGGAAGATTCCATTTCAAAAATGAGTTTGCAGCCCTGTGGATTTTGTTGATTATACCCGGGTTCAATCCCCGGCCTCTCCACCATTGCTGAACATACTGCTGGTATGTCTGCTGATGGAAAAATACCAGCCAGAAACACAGATCTGAGACCTTGAATGCCAGATGTCGAAGAAGAAAGCTATAAACTGTCTTTGCAGGGATTCACAGACACCGGAGAATCAACAAAGTAAGCCACAGGATGGGGCAGGAGATATCTCTGAGGGCACGAAGCAAATAGTCTGTGGGAAGGAATGCGAAGATAAGGGGAGACAAATAACAGCTGCTTGTAAGCAGACAGTGAAAAAAATTAGTGGTGTGAAGCATGCAAGCAGAAATCAGATGATTTGCTGACGTTGTATTTTTAACCTATATAAGCAGAGCTGGTATGTGGTAGGGTTTAGCAAGGATTCTGTATCTGTTGCAGAGCCAGCGCTGAGCTCTTAACTATAATGTAAGTATATATTTGCTTCCTGTGTAATTTTGCTTCCTGTGTATCGATCTGCTTGTGTATGCATAGTAAATGATTTCCAATAAAGAATAAAAATGAAAAGTAGAATCAGAGTTGTTCTTTTAAACAATTGGTGGAGAATGCTGGCATTCCAAATGTGTTTGCAGAAGCAACTCTGATTGTTTTTAGTGAAGAGTAGGAGATTCACGTTCTTTGGTGATTCCCCGGGCTCGGAGTGATCAACCGTGGCCAGGGAGTAATCAGTTTAAAGCCAAGTCCTGTGTGAATCTTGCTGAAAGGTGCACCTAAGAGGTTTAGATTCACGTTCTCGGCAGAGGCTGGGTCCTGTGTGAATCCTGGTAATAGTATAGATTCACGTTCTCGGCAGAGGCTGGGTCCTGAGTGAATCGTGGTGATAGTTTTAGATTCACGTTCTTGGTACAGACCGAGTCCTGTGTGAATCGTGAATTGAGAAAAGGCACCAAGGGTTTTAACGCTGCAGCAATTGTTGTTTGTCCTGTAGGTACCCAGGGTTAAAATACTGCAGAAAAGATTGCAGTGATATTTTTCTTGTACTCGTTGTGTGGTTTGATACTGGCGTGTATATATTTTTTTGTTCCTATTTTGCATTGGTTATTATATTCAGTTACTGGTGCAAGGATATAGATGCATATGCTTAGAATTGTTTTTGATGCTTAAGAACTGTATGAACTGTACCTTTTAATACTTAGGACTATATACTTTAGTGCTTAGAACTGTATATGCTTAGAATTGTATATTTTAGTACTTAACACTGTATACCTTTGATACTTAGAATTAGTAGGATGGTATAGTATTTTACTCTTACCATATTCTCGCCTACCTCACTCCTAAACCTACCTCACTCCTAATATTTTCATAATTGTGTATCTCTTATCTTGTATCATAGTATCATAGTGTGTGTATTTAGTACTGTGTGAAGTCTGCCTAAGAAAGAACAGAAGACGGGCAGAAAATAATTTGAAGGGGCAGAGGAGAAAGCCCTAGCTGTAATTCCCATCTGGGCAGATGTAACTTACTCACTGTTGGTCAATGAGTGGGGTGTAATATGGGGTTATGTGAACATTGTGATAGGAAACTGGGCATAGAACCCCACAAGAGGATGGATATAATTGTTTTGATTTGTGTTTCCCTTCCCCCAACGAGGGAAGAGCTAGCATGCATCGTCCGGCGGGGATGGATATTTCTTACTAGACATAGGAAGGCTCACTTAAGGGTTAAGGAGTTGCAGTAGCAACTAGCCACGGCCCGAGGAGAACTAGAGATATTAAGGCGGCATGGAGTGATGTTGCAATGTCAGTTGCAGCTTTATAAAGATAACGGGGATATATAACCAGTGGTGGCAGAGAGTGCAGTGAGCCGTAGCAAATGAAAGCACATTAGTATAGTGACTTCCTGGATATCCCGGGATGGGAGAATAAACCATATAAAATACTATAGGAATACTGAAAATCAATGGTGAAAGTTTTATATGAGCCTTTCATTTGTGTCTGTGTATTCCTTGATCTTTTACTGTGCAGGGCTGATTTGTTTATACTGGGAACGTCTGGCCTGTGTTCCGAATCGTTTTTGTAATTTGCAGAAAGCAGAATAGTGCATAAACAAACTATTGTTATAGAATATTCTGTGTGTACTCAACTGTAGCATTATGTGACAAAAGAAGGTGTTGTTTGTTAGGAATCACAAGGACACTAAACTAGAATTAAAAGCAGCAACTAAGATAATGCACTTTTTAGAGCAGCAGTATGTGGGAAGAATCCATGGCATTCTAATGCCTTAGTAGACAAATTATTTTGGTGATATAGAAAATAAGATTTTTAAGTATATCCATGCCACAATGCTCAAATAATGAGCACAGTTTGATATGACTATTGTTAAGATTGGCTAAAAACTGGAGAAAACAAATATTTTTTCCCTGTCCATTTGGCAAAAGATATGAGCTATGAGCAGTGTAAGACTGATTTAAGTGAGACTTGGAATTCTTTGGGAACAACATAAAACCAAATTCTCCTCTGATTAATATAAACACCACTGCGAACAGAGGAGCAAATGATCCAGAAGAGGGTAACAGGATGTTGAAGGGAGGCTTATATTTAGTTGGAAGTTTTGTGGCATTTGTTATTGAGAAGGACATACAGGAAAAAATTGTCACAAACCCCTGGAGTTTACATTCAATATTTACCTTCCCTTCCCGGCAGGCCCCTATGTGGCCTGGCCTCAGCTGATAACCTAATGAAAAGCTTGTAATATTTTAATTGTGCAGCTATAGATTTAGCTAAAAGATTTTACAGAAGCAGGGAGAGACTAAACTTTTTTCTTTCTCCCATCTATCCCCATATGACTAAACTTGAAGGAATGTAAACAATTTTGGTTTCCGTGATTAAGGCAATTAGAATCTTTTAGTTAGAAGATAATCAAAGTAGTGAATTTTAACCTTAACGGTGCTGCTCAGTTACTTATAGCTAGCCGTGTAAAACTTTGTAATGTGATTTAAAAGATTACAATTAACCTCTCTTTGTATGTGAGATTGTTCTTTTACAGATTTACAAGAATAAAAGCTACCGTACAGGATGCTGAGGGTTTTTCCTTTTTCCTAGATTTTGGTTTTCTTTCTCTGAACAGCTCTGTTTTAAAATTAATTTTGGAACCAACGATTTTTGTTTTTACTTTTAAAAGGCCTAACTTTTGAACTTTAATGTTCGATAATTGTTTTCTGTTTGTGGTTCTCTGTCATTATGTGTTCTGTTTGTGTATCATTATGTGTTGTACATACATGACGACAGTTTACTGACTGTAGAAATGTGCATTGACTACGCAATAGCTTCTGATGTCATTTAAGTGAAGCAGTCACTGCTAAAGTCTTATGGACAAAATGTTTTAATAATATTTTAGAGTATATTATGCTAAGGGTGACTTTTTGATTACTTGCCAGTACAGTTTTACCCAAGGGAACGGAATGTATTTGTCTTTCCTACTACGAAAACATAATTTTGCTGCTGCAGTCTGTAGGAGTACTGTCTCCAGTCAAGGCCTAGTATACTAGATAACAGTACTTTCCCATCATTTGTTTAGGTACAGGTTCAAGTGCTGCTGTTAGTAATTCTCCACTCCGAGAAGGGGGGCCTTTCCCCGTAGACACTGTCAGCAAAATGTTTTTTTATAAAAAAGCTGAGCAGGCTTGAAGGGGGGTCTAGCCATTACGGCAACCCCACAAGCTTTTCCTTGCAAATTCCAATTGCTTTCATTATGCTTTGCAAAAGTACAGGTTTTGTTTTTTTCCTTCTCTTCAGCAATGAGGGCAGAGATATCCTTGTAGCTCAAAGTTCCTGCTGACTAACTAAAATTGGTATTATTCCACAGTGGCTCCTAAAGCAAAGAAGGAAGCTGTCCCTGCTAAGACCGAGGCCAAGTTAGAGTGCCTTGTAGTAGCGCCTCCTTGAGGCTTAACAGAAATATGAAATAATTTGACTGTAATCATCTTGTTGTATGCCAGATTTTATTTTCCAGGTCGACAGCCTTCCTGCCATGAAAGAAGTGAGACTGATATCATTAATTTTTCCAGATTTTTCCGGGTTAATTTCTTTTAAACAGAATTCTGATTTTTGTTTTACCCTGGCCAATTCAAACATTTTTTCCAGTTTTTATTTTTGGTCTAACTTTACTTTTTGATTTGATTTTTGAGCTCACAATATGTGTTAAGTGTGCAATGAATAGATGTGTGACAGTTTGAATGACAGGATGTCTAAGCATCTGGGTTGTTTTTGTCTGAATATTGTATTTCTTTATAGAAAAGTGGGAAAACAAAGAAGGGATTAGATATTAGGTAGCTATTTCTTATGACTTATGATAAAATAATATTGGATATCCATATGAATAGTGTATATAGGGATTATTGCATACGGGAATTTATTGATGTTTATTGTAAAGTTTCTTATACTTAAATCAGGTTTTTATTCATCTTCTATCAGGTATTAATCCATACACACAAACATCTGAATTAGTGCTGGGAGTGCAGCTGCTGTACTTCGAGGGCAGATTCCAGAGGCTGTGCTGCAAGGCATTCATTTGTCATTGACCCCATAACTTGAAGTCTTGAAGTCTTGAAGTCTTCCCACCCTTTGCCACAGAAGATACCTTGCATCTTTCATTTTATGGACTGAAGTGCTCAGAATTTCCTTGTTCCATGGGGGTGGCCTTACTTAGACAATGTTTTTAAGTAATATGTATATCTCTTTGAAATGTAATAACTGATAATTATGATGAAATATGATTGTGATACACTTAGTAATACCTAGTCACACTGTTACTTGCAATTGTTACTATTTTGATTCTCACATTAATGATACTATTTGCATTGCTCTTCTATGTGTTAATGGTTCAGACAATAGTTTTTGTTTAGAAAGACCTAGACTAGATTTTTGAAGTTTGGCACCACCAGGGGGTGGGGGACTATGTACTACACCTGAGTTTAACTGTTCCAGATACCTAAAAGATAATGAGACTAGCAGGCTGCATGCTGCCGGTGGGAAATTGGGAGATGCTGGTGAGCAAGGACCTAAGACCATACTTCATCGAGGGGTGGGAAGGCCCCCAGATAACTGCACATATGGACACAGGCTATACTGAGAGCAGTAGGCCTGATGCTGGATAATGGAGATCGCAATGGATGACGAAGATTCAAGATACTGAGACCAATCACTGTGGACACTCCTGGCAGGCCACAGGCATGCCTTGCTATTGTTTTAAATTGGGCAGATCTCTGTGTCAGTTAAACTCCAGGGCCATGTAGTGTAGATGGGGCTTAGGTATTGATAAGGATATTCTGACCCATTACTCAGGAGGAGCTTTTTCTTGCAAATCTGATTGTTAGCCCTTGCTTTTCTATGTTTGCTAGTCCTAAAAGACCAGTGTTTAATACATGTTCATACATATTGTTTTGACCTATGTAAATATAGATTAGCACACTGCCTCTCATTAATTACAGCACATGTTATTTGTAGCTGAACATCTTCATTCTTTGAGTCACGAATTCTTTGATGACCGGTCGCTCCGCTATGTTAAATTGGCTCCTACACCCTATCATACTTGTCATGTGTAGTTGTTCCTGTGTTGCCCCAGAAACCACAAATACTAGATTCCAAGCATCGACAGACACGTGATTTGTCCTCCTTAGAACCCACATGTGATGGAAATATTTCATTATTTAGTAAGCAGGAATCACTGGCATTAGCATTAACTTTGATTAGTGTACCTGCTTTGGCTATGCATGCTGACATAGAAGTCACAGAACTCGCCTGTACATTAGCAAAATCTATTAATACTACATCTACGGCTTTAGCATTATTAAACCAAAAGCAAGCTACCCTCCGAAACGCTATCATTAGCAATCGTGGTGCTATTGATTTTTTATTATTGCAGCAGCGATTCGGTTGTGAGATTATGCCTGACATGTGTTGTTTCAATATTACTAATAACTCGGGGGCCATTGAAAACCAAATTGTGCAATTACATAAATATGCACAAGATATTAAAATCCATTCTTGGTCCAACATGTGGGACAATATATGGTCCATATTCCCGATTGGATGGATTAGAACAGCTTGTCAATATATCTTAACCTTTCTGATCATTCTGGTTAGCGTTGGCTGTTGTGTACAATGTATACCTAGTCTAATTGTTTCTTTACAAAGATGGTTTAGACCGCAGTCCATCGAGAGAAATATGATAGCCTATAGCAATATTAATCTGAATGCTGCTCGCATGATACATATCGCAACGCAGGTCGGAGATAGAAGGGCTGAGGAAAGTAAGAGTAGTTAAAAGGGAGGTGTTAAGGAAAGTTTTGTCCCAAGACTGAGAAGAACGGCTCTCGTCTCATTGCTAGTCCCCTGTGTGAAGAATTGAATACCAGTGTGAGCCAAAAGGAAGCCCTACTGGCTCAAGGGAGGATTGTTGATTATACCCGGGTTCAATCCCCGGCCTCTCCACCATTGCTGAACATACTGCTGGTATGTCTGCTGATGGAAAAATACCAGCCAGAAACACAGATCTGAGACCTTGAATGCCAGATGTCGAAGAAGAAAGCTATAAACTGTCTTTGCAGGGATTCACAGACACCGGAGAATCAACAAAGTAAGCCACAGGATGGGGCAGGAGATATCTCTGAGGGCACGAAGCAAATAGTATGTGGGAAGGAATGCGAAGATAAGGGGAGACAAATAACAGCTGCTTGTAAGCAGACAGTGAAAAAAATTAGTGGTGTGAAGCATGCAAGCAGAAATCAGATGATTTGCTGACGTTGTATTTTTAACCTATATAAGCAGAGCTGGTATGTGGTAGGGTTTAGCTAGGATTCTGTATCTGTTGCAGAGCCAGCGCTGAGCTCTTAACTATAATGTAAGTATATATTTGCTTCCTGTGTAATTTTGCTTCCTGTGTATCGATCTGCTTGTGTATGCATAGTAAATGATTTCCAATAAAGAATAAAATGAAAAGTAGAATCAGAGTTGTTCTTTTAAACAATTTTTATGCCATCGGTGGAAGGTGGCCTTAATTGGGCTGGTCAGCTTCTTTAAGACGATGGCAGCTCCAGACTGTGAGGACATGACTGCACGCTGATGACCAGGATCACTTGAAAATAGTTCACTAGACCAGGAGACCTAGGCGGTAGTCCAGGACCACCAGGACTTGAAGGTAATGGATGGAGGGATAGGAATGAGCTAGAATGTTCTCCTCCATTTACGCACTGCTAGGGATTGGAAAATCAAGTGGAATGGGACCTCAGAAAATTTGAAGAATTGAATGGGACCATGCAGGGAAGCAGGAAGTGAGAGAGAATAGGTGCAGGAAGTGAGAGAGAATAGGTGCAAAGCTAATTAAGAAGATGGATAGGGAGATGTGTTTGATAGAGAAGGGCTCAGTAGTACTGGTGAATTTAACTCATCTTGTCCCCATTTATATATTGGTGTGAATAAAATAAGACTTACCATACTGGGTCAGATCAAGGTTCCATCAAGCCCAGTATTCTTTTTCCATCAGTGGCAAATCTAAGTCACAAGTACCTAGCAAGTGCCCAAACTTCTCCATCTCTTACTCCTTCCCTCCATCTCTGAGATCCATCTCTTCCCCACCCTATCCCTGAAATCGTATTCCCACTCTAACTCCCATTCTTCTCCTTCCTGCATCAATCACTAAGATCCATGTTATCCCAACCCCACCAAGAAAGCTTTAGAAGAACATAAGAAATGCTATGCTGAGTTAGACCAATGATTCATCCAACCCAGCATCTGACAGTGGTCAATATGGGTCAACTGAAACACCTGACAGACTCTAATCGGGTGATTCCTTCCCTGAACCTCCTCCCAGCTGTAAGAAGTGATGATCCCCACATCTACCTGAATAAGAATTATTAATGATTCTCCAGAATAAGGAAAGTGAATTGGAGAAGATAGCCAGTACTTTCTGACACACATTTTTCCTTGGAAATATGCAAATTTTGTCCAATTTAGTTCAGAAATCAACACAATTGTCTGAAACCAGAAAAACTTTGTAAGCCTAATTGTTTTTCTTAAAATTGCATTTTCACAATGAAATTCAAATTGATGTGACAAAATCAGCTGCAGACCTCTACTGATTTGATGTAGATTTTCCATTAACAGAATCACTGATGCCAAACTGCATCAAATGTAGCACATACCAACAAATGCAAATCAGGTTAAAATTTGCCATGGAAGCTTCTGTTGTCAAAGGATTTCTAACTATTCAACAATGAAATAAACAAGAAGACATACACAGATTAATATACTGAAAAATAATGTGTATATATGTGAAAGTGATTTGATGCCTTTGAATTATTATTATTATTATTATTATTATAACTAGCTAAAGTTCCCAGTTTTGCAATGGGTTGTAGTAAGTCAAATGAGTAATGATAAATTATGTATATGTGCAAAGTAATTACTGTATTTTCATTGCATGATAGTCCTTTGAAATCTTGAGCTGTTGATCAAGGAAAAGTAATGAAAGTGCATCATTTAAATGTATTAAAAAGCTTAAATGAGAACATATTTATATGTGAATACTTATTATATTGTTATATCCCATTATATTACAGTGATTGACAATATTTTAATCATGCAGAGCTTCAGTGTAAACAATGTTGCATGTTTTTCCCATTTGGGGCCAAGATGAAGTGATTTTTGTCATTATTAACTTTGGAGCAACCAAAAGAGAGTGAATTTTGGATGCTGATGCCAAGAACTTCTTAATGGCCACTCATGACCCATTGCCTTCTTGATGGGCATGGAAAACTTTGATACCCTTAATTGGAGCTACTTAAATTGAAATGGCAGATGAGAGTGGATGTTTGGAATGCAAGGAATGAACATATGATAACCTGCTACAAGAACAGTCCTGATGGTGGCATCAGTGACAAGTGGCATCAGTTTCTTGACAGGCAATTGTATTCCTTTGCAGAGTATTGGTAAGTCCAGATTCATGAAAAGCATGCTGTCAGTTTCATGAAAAGTATTCTGTCTCTGCATCTCTTCCATGATTCATGTGTAGATCACTCCTGTCTTCCAAGTCTTACTCTTCACTGCTCCAACCGCCAGTGTAGGTAACCTCATCTCCTCCAACTATCTGCTGGCCCATGCATGCCACTTTGTCCTATATATTGCTGTGTTCTCAGTATGATGGCCATGCAAGCCCCTAGACAATCCCAAGATGTCACGGAAATAGGCTGAGGCAGGGTTGGCACAATCTGCAGGGAGGAGCCCTGCAAGTCCCCGCCATTGGCAGACAGGGCTGGCAGGAACAGAGGCCCAACTGGAGCTTCGCCAGTACTAGCCCTTATTCCCCTTAGGTTGAGCTCTCAGGTGCAGGGGCCGGCTGGATTTAGGAGTGGGCCTCTGTGGAGGTGAAGATCCAAAGCTTGGTAGCCGAGGCAGGCCAGCACAGCAGGAAGTGCAATTGGGTGAGATCACTTTCTGGACAGGCAATAGGAAGCAGAGTCTGGATGAGGCAGGGATCAGAGGCACACAGAGTTCAATCAAAGATGAGGTACAGGCTGTGGTTGGTGGCAGGCAGAGATCAAGCAGCATTTGAGTCCAGTCCAGAGTCAAAGGCAAAAGATCAATCCAAGAAAGATGACAAAGAGGAGGAAGACAAGGGACCACAGGAAAATGAGGAGATGCTGAAGACAGTTGAGAGGATGATTAACCTCAGATGAGAGGATCTGGAGACAAACCAGTCTGTCAGGGAAAGAAGGACAGAAGACACAACTCAAGAACACCACAGCAGAGCCAAGAAGCAGGATGCAGAAATCAGGAATGGAGGTAAAGCACACTCTAGGAGGAGTCAACATATTGCCGAGATGCTGAAGGGGCACCTGGAGCAGCTGTATATGACAGAGAAAGGGCGGAATAAGAAGCACACATATATAGAGTGAATGTAGTTAATGTGTGGCAAACAAATCACTGGTCAATACAAGAAAAACCTTTATTGCAGATACAGTCACATGAGTGGTACACGTTAATCAAGGAAGTTGTGGTTAGAGATGTAGAAGCAAAGACCCCAACACGGTCGTGTTTTGCATGAGGGCTGCATCAGGGGGACCAGACATTGTACAAATCTTAAATACGGGAGCTTTTCAATGCAAACAGATTTTGGAGGTGACTATATATGATAGGGACATGCAAACTATAATTGTGTAAAATGGTAAAATTCATGGTTTCTTGAAACTGAGATAAAGATATGTGCATGCTTATAGATAAAGACGCAGAGCGGGTGCTTGCATTTGGAAAAAGTGATTATAATGGCAGGGTCAGGACTTTCTTGCTGCGTGATGGCAAGGGAAAGCTGACCGTGGCATAAGAGGCGTTATCAAGTCTTATAGATAGGATGCAGAGCGGGCTCTTGCATATGGAATCAGTGGTTTATAATCATTGCCATTCTGTATTTGGTTGCACAGAGCTTTTTCAAACATTGATAAAGATACAGTTTCTACCCAAAGTTTGGGGCTGGCACTTCCTCTTACTTAATCTCGCTGTCTAAAGACGACAACTCCTCTTATGCTGCGGTTGGCTTTCCCCTGCTGACCCACAGCAAACAGCGCCTGATCCCATCAATATAAACCACTGATTCCATATGCAAGAGCCCGCTCTGCGTCCTAACTATAAGACTTGAGAACTCCTCTTATGCCACGTTCGGCTTCCCCTTGCCGACCCGCAGCAAAGAAGTGCCTGACCCCGCCATTATAATCGCTTATTCCAAATGCAAGCGCCCGCTCTGAATCTTTATCTTTAATTACGCATACATCTTTATCTCGGTTTAATGTAACCACTATTTTTTTTTTACACAATTATAGTGTGCACTTCCCTATCATATATATTCACCTCCAAAGTCTGTTTACATTGAAAAGCTCCCATATTTAAGATTTGTACAATGTCTGGTCTCCCTGATGCAGCCCTGATGCAAAACACAGCCGTGTCGGGGTCCTTGTTTCTACACCACTAACCACAACTTCCTTGATTAATGTGTACCACTGATGTGACTGTATACACAATTAAAGGCTATTCTTGTTAAGATGTATTGGCCAATGATTTATGTTTGCCACGCATTAACTACGTTGCGGCTATATATATGAGCTAGTGATGTCATAAGAGGGTGCCGCAGGGCTGTTCCCACCACTGGCTCTTTAAATGTGGGAGAATCACTCGCATGCCTAGCAAGGAGGCATCCCGGAAGGCAGGCTGGCCCCGAGGTTTCAGTGGCATCCTGCCTCATAGGAGAGTAGCCAGCTAAAGCAGCATGGCTCGGCTGCCTGCCACATTCTGGGGTGGATGCTCACTAGCACCTAGCGAAGTCCGGAGGCTTTCACAGAGGATGACTTCATCTTGCTGGGGAGGTGTGGTGTTTTGAGACTGCGAGAATGGGCCTGGCTTGAAGGTAAGAGTGGTGGATACACTGTCTATTAAACACAACAGTACACCCTCCTCTAAACCCCCACCCTGAGGGTTTAGGATTCCTGGTGTGCATGGCATGGAATTCCCTTAGGGGATTTTTATCTAGGATATTAGAAGTGGACTCCCAAATGTTCTCTTTTGGGCCATAGTGCTCCCAAGAGATAAATTATTCCCATTTCTTTCCTCACCGACGGACAATGAGAATTTGATTTACTTGATAGGTAGCATCATCCTCAGAGGAAATTTCTTGAGGTTTGGGTGGATTTAATTAGATTTACTTATCAAAAAAACAAGAGAACATAAGTGTTCTGCTCACCTATTTATCTATCTTGCTCACCTATTTATCTATCTATCCTTGTATACTGTATCATGAATGAATCTTTTATTTCAAAATCATATATAAAATTTCAGCTATATCAAACTTTTCTTCTGCTTAGATTGACACACCTGTACCTCACTCGTACTATTAAATACCCTTGCTTACACTATCCCATCCCACTGAATATATTGATTTATTCAAAATCAAACTACACCCCTTATTCATACAATCCCGCCCCAGTAAAAATATACTCGTCTATTGAAAACCCACTTTAAAGACTTATGAAAGACTTATCAAATACCCCTAACTATTTGTCAACATTTTTAACTTTTTATTTTAACATAAAAATCTTGAAAAAAATGGTTGTTATTACAGAATACTAGGGATGTGAATCGTGTCCTCGATCGTCTTAACGATCGATTTCGGCTGGGAGGGGGAGGGAATCGTATTGTTGCCGTTTGGGGGGGTAAAATATCGTGAAAAATCGTTAAAAATCGAAAAATCGAAAAACCGGCACATTAAAACCCCCTAAAACCCACCCCCGACCCTTTAAATTAAATCCCCCACCCAAATAACTTAAATAACCTGCGGGTCCAGCGGCGGTCCGGAACGGCAGCGGTCCGGAACGGGCTCCTGCTCCTGAATCTTGTTGTCTTCAGCCGGCGCCATTTTCCAAAATGGCGCCGAAAAATGGCGGCGGCCATAGACGAAAAAGATTGGACGGCAGGAGGTCCTTCCAGACCCCCGCTGGACTTTTGGCAAGTCTCGTGGGGGTCAGGAGGCCCCCCACAAGCTGGCCAAAAGTTCCTGGAGGTCCAGCGGGGGTCAGGGAGCGATTTCCCGCCGCGAATCGTTTTCGTACGGAAAATGGCGCCGGCAGGAGATCGACTGCAGGAGGTCGTTCAGCGAGGCGCCGGAACCCTCGCTGAACGACCTCCTGCAGTCGATCTCCTGCCGGCGCCATTTTCCGTACGAAAACGATTCGCGGCGGGAAATCGCTCCCTGACCCCCGCTGGACCTCCAGGAACTTTTGGCCAGCTTGTGGGGGGCCTCCTGACCCCCACGAGACTTGCCAAAAGTCCAGCGGGGGGTCCGGAAGGACCTCCTGCCGTCCAATCTTTTTCGTCTATGGCCGCCGCCATTTTTCGGCGCCATTTTGGAAAATGACGCCGGCTGAAGACGACAAGATTCAGGAGCAGGAGCCCGTTCCGGACCGCTGCCGTTCCGGACCGCCGCTGGACCCGCAGGTTATTTAAGTTATTGGGGGGTGGGGGATTTAATTTAAAGGGTCGGGGGTGGGTTTTAGGGGGTTTTAGTGTGCCGGCTCACGATTCTAATGATTTATAACGATAAATCGTTAGAATCTGTATTGTATTGTGTTCCATAACGGTTTAAGACGATATTAAAATTATCGGACGATAATTTTAATCGTCCTAAAACGATTCACATCCCTACAGAATACCTTCTTATTTTAAAAGACATCTTTTGTTATACAGTTCCCAATGATGAAAATATTAAGATGGTGTTCCAGAGAGCCAGTTCTATTCCAGATAATGAAAATGAACACATTTTATTTCAAAAACACTCTTTTTTCTCAAAAACCAATTCCCAATGATGGAAATATCCAAACAGTATTCCAGAGAACCAGCTAGATTCCCAAAAAGGAAATGTGTCCAGGTTTTATTTCCAAAAGTCCACAGTATTCCAAAGACCGAGTTCAATTCCCAAATGGTGAATGTGTCCAGGTATTATTTCAAAAGCCCGACACCATGGCGTTTTGGCGGAGTCCCGACTGCATCAGGAGCACTTCAACCAGACGTAGACACATATGATAGAGGTGTTTAAAATCATGAGACGTCTAGAAAGGGTAGATGTGAATCGGTTATTTACTCTTTAGGATAATAGAAAGACTAGGGGGCATTCCATAAAGTTAGCATGTGGCACAATTAAAACTAATCGGAGAAAGTTCTTCTTCACTCAACACACAATTAAACCAGAGGACGTGGTTAGTTCAGTTAGTATAACTGTGTTTAAAAAATGATTGGATAAGTTCTTGGAGGAGAAGTCTATTACCTGCTATTAATTAAGTTGACTTAGAAAATAGCCACTGCTATTACTAGCAACGATAACATGAAATAGATTAAGATTTTGGATAGTGGCCAGGTTCTTATGGCCTGGATTGGCCAGTGTTGGAAACAGGATGCTGGGCTTGATGGACCCTTGGTCTGACCCAGTAAGGCATGTTCTTATGAAAATGATTTGAAATGAAATAGAAGATGTCATCTTATTTCCTATGTTATTTCTCCCGAATGACCATTCCTGTGAAACAGTGGCCATCCTGCCAACCTGTACCTCATAAATAAACCTGAAGAACTACCAGCTTCTCCCCTTTCTTTTGCCCCCTCCCCCAAGTCACTCAAGAAGATTGAAGAGGCCTGATGTCTCCCCAAGGACGTAATGCTACTCTGAGTTTGTTGAGTTAAATATAGGTGCTTCAAAGTTATGAGACACATACACATGCACACACAAACACATAAAAGTGCCAACTTGCCTCTTTCCCAAAACTTTGTGTGTGAGGGCCCTCCCTATCACACACCAAATTTTAAAATGTTAAGAATCTGAATTCTTTCTCCCCCGCCACCAATGCCAATTTGCGCGCGCCGAGCCTATTTTGCATAAAGCTCGGCAGTGCACGCAAGCCCCGGGACGAGCGTAAGTCCCGGGGCTTGCATGGAGGGGTGTGTCGGGGGCATGTCGGGGGGCATGCCGTGAATGACGCGGCATTTCAGGGGCGGGTCGCGAGTGACTCGCGTTTCGTGGGTGGGCCCGGGGGCATGGCGCCGGCCCGGGGGCATGGTCGAGGCCTCCGGACCAGCCCCCGGGTTGGGTGATGGCGCGCCAGCAGCCCGCTGGCACGCGCAGATTTATGCCTGCTTTCCACAGGCGTAAATCTGCCAACAAAGGTAGGGGGGTTTAGATAGGGCCGGGGGGGTGGGTTAGGTAGGGGAAGGGAGGGGAAGGTGAGGGGAGGCGGAAGGAAAGTTCCCTCCGAGGCCGCTCCGATTTCGGAGCGGCCTCGGAGGGAACAGGCAACATGCCCCGGGCTTGGCGCGAGCAAGTTGCACAAATGTGCACCCCCTTGCGCGCGCCGACCCCAGATTTTATAAGATACGCTCGGCTTCGCGCGTATCTTATAAAATCCAGCGTACTTTTGTTCGCGCCTGGTGCATGAACAAAAGTACGCGCTCGCGCAAAATTATAAAATCTTCCCCCTCATTTATTGAAGCTAGGTCCAATCATTTCAAATTTATAAGTGGGAGGAAATCACACATCCAAAGAAACTGCAACACACATATCTGGTAAGTTTCTGTTCAGATAGAAATGGAGCTTAAAATGGCCTTGAGATGTACATCCCCTGAGTCCTGTTAATATGCATGCAAAGTTTCAAGTCTGTAAATTACAAACACTTCAAGCTATGGTCCTGACAGACGGACACATGGATGTTTAGTATTTTAGATTATTATTGTTGTCATATGTATAAAGCTATAGGGCTTAGACAGCATTTTACAGAGAAACATAAGAGAGTATCTGTACCTCAGAGCTTACAATCCAGTACTGCTTTTATCATTTCTATAGCACCACAAGATAAGACACCCAAACAAACTGCCACACAGATATTGACATCTGATAAGATGCTTTTCAGATAAAAATGAGGTTTCAAATGACCTTGAGGTATAGATCCCTCACTATGCATGCAACGTTTCAAGTCTGTAATGTTACAAAGTCTTTGAGCTGTGACCCTTACAGACAGATACATGCAAGTTTATTATTTTAAATTACTATTGTTGTTATATGTTTAAAACTATCAGGTTTATACACTATTCTATGGAGAAACATAAGAGTATCTGCCTTTACCAGATTCTTATTAGACATTAAGGGGTAGATCAGCAGAAAAAAAAATTGGAGAAGAAACCCAACTCCCTACCTGAAAGACAAATACAGGACCATTCTTTACATCCACAAAATAGATATCAAAAAGGCAAAACAAGATTTGTACGCCAAAAAAATAGATGATAACCAATTCAATCCCAGAGTTCTTTTTGCCTACATCAAAGACCTCATACAACCCAATCAAAACTCATCCTTATCTTCCACACTATTCAACATATACATGTTACCTCTCTGTAAACTATTGACTGAATTAGGCAAGCTAAAATGTGTGAAGAATTTGTCCAATTCTTCAGAGATAGGACATTAAACTTATCCACAAAGAATATAGCCCCAAACGAAGAAACAATAAAACTTTCATGCAAAACACATGCCAAATTGACCTACTTAAAAAATGTAGCCTTAACAGAGATTGAAGTAAACATCCATAAAATGAACCCTGCTGTACATCCCCTCGACGCCATTCCGATCAAAATTCTGATACAAACATCATTGCCAGACCCATAGACGACATAATTTATCTATCATTAGACCAATGTATCTTTCCAAAAAAGCTGAAATTTGCTGTTGTCAAACCAATCATTAAAAAACCAAAACTAGACAAATCCAACTCTGCCAACTTCAGACCAATCTCAAATCTTCCATTCATAGCCAAAATCCTAGAAAACGTGGTTAATCGACAGCTATCTGAACACCTAGAAAACCACAACATACAACATGGCTTTAGGAAGTTGCTCAGCATGGAAACCTTTCTTCTCTCCCTCTCGGATACAATACTCAGAGGACTAAACAATAGTCAATCCTACCTCCTGCTCCTACTGGACATCCCTGCGGCGTTCGACACCATCAGTCACAATTGGACTAAATGACACCACAATCAACTGGTTTAATTCTTACCAATCAAGTAAGAATAAACCACACAGAATCTAAGCAAATACCCCATCCACATGGCAATCCACAAGGCTCATCCTTATCTTCCACACTATTCAACATATACATGTTACCTCTCTGTAAACTATTGACTGAATTAGGCCTTTATCACTTCGCCTACGCCAATGACGTACACATTCTACTCCCCATAAAAGACACGTTTGACAGCACTCTAAATCACTGGGACACCTACTTATCAACAATAAAGCAACTGTTATGGCAAATGTCTCTCACACTAAACCACAATAAAACTGAGATATTATATATGTGTAATAAACTCACATCACCACTTAGCCCAGATAGTAAAACATGCCTAACTAAAAGTCCAATTGTTCTCACTGTAAAAGACCTATGAGTCTTCCTAGACAGTGAATTAAGCTTCAAAAAATACATAAACACCATATTAAAAGATGGCTACTACAAACTTCAAGTACTAAAAAAACTAAAACCACTCCTCTACTACCAGGATTTTCATACAGAACTCCAGTCAATACTGTTCCCAAAACTAGACTATTGCAACACAGTCCTACTGGGCCTTCCAGCATTCACATTAAAACCAATGCAACTGCTTCAGAACGCAGCAGCCAGAATGCTCACAAACAGCAAAAAATCAGATCACATAACCCCAATCCTTAAAAACTTACACTGGCTACCCATCCCATATAGAATCCAATACAAAGCATTGACTCTCATCCACAAAACACTTTATAACCAAAATATATTTTATTTATTTATTTTAAAACTTTTTTAAACCAACATTCATTTGCATATCACATCGGTTTACATAAAACAGGGATAAGAAAAAAAATCGGAAAGTGAAAAATAAGTTACATTAAACAGGGAGGCAAAGGAACAAGGTGGGAATGTAGAGGAAGAATAAAGGGTCCAACTAGAGAGTTGGGTAGGCTGATAGTATGAAAGAAAAAGCGTAGAATAAAATGAAATGAAAAAGCGTAGAATAAAATGAAATGAGAGAAAAGGAGTAATTGGTTCAACACTGCATTACATTTTCAGACACCTAAAAGGAGTTTACATTCCTCAAACACTGGACTTCTTCAAACCCCCTCTCCAAAATCAATAAATCTTAATGCAGTCAGGGAACGCGCCCTCTCTATGGCGGGACGCATATTATGGAACAAACTACCAACCGAGCTAAGAATGGTACCCATAATACAAACCTTTAAGAAAAACCTTAAGACATGGCTTTTCCAAAAAGCATTCTTCTGAACCTCACTATCCCCGTAACAACCACCATCGCCAACGATCTAAACCCAGTCTCTAAGTTATTCTCTAAGTGCATAGTTACATAATGATATTAATATTGTTTAAATTGTTACTAAGTTATTCTATATAGTTACACAATGATGTTAATCCTATTTATACTTTTACTAAGTTATTCTATAAGAAATAAGATGCCTATGCCTTATTTGATCTAATTGTTTGCTGTAAACAGATGTGATATCTCAGATCAAATGTCGGTATATAAAAATAAATAAATAAAATAAATAATATTCAAAAGCCATTTAGACAGATAACGGAACGTTATACCTCTAAGTGACTTAGCCACATGTTCAAAAGGCATATCGTCCTAAATTATCCAGCTAGAATTTAGCCAGGTAAGTAGGGGAACATTTCTGGGGCAGTAGGTAGGTGATCCAGGAGAAGTGGAGTTAGCCGGTTAAGTTAACCGACTAACTCTAGACGTTCCATAGGGCAAGTTTAAAGTTAGCTGGATACCACATAGCCAGCTAATTCTAATTTATCAGGGTATATTCAGTATTTCTCTATGTTCTCTGCGTCTGCCCATTACTCAAAGGACAGACAATGTGATCCTTCAAGGGCTGCAGACAGGTCACAATATATTGAAAATAATTTGTTTAAATGCGAAAGTGTCTCAAAACTGTCAAATTAGTATTATTATTATTACTAGCTAAAGTACCCAGCTTTGTATAAGGATGTGTAATGAGTGGAATGGCATGCAACCTTCCCAGAGGTATAGAAAAAAAAACATTAGTAAAAAGAAGAAGAACAGTCTCAGGTTTGAACAGAAGGGGGCCTATTTCAGACCGTACAGAAAAATGCCTGGGAGAGGGGCACCAGCCCACTCTCCCACCGAAATATGAGACAAATAACTGTGCCCTGCATCCCGCAGGGGACACAGAAGAAAAGGTCTGAACAAAATCACAAAAATGTGACACAGCTGGCTAAAGATGTACCATGCGCAGAGGCTTGGGAGAAAGGGGAGGGGTAGGGGAGGGGGCCACTGCCAGGCATGCACCTGTGAGCCGCTGATGGGAAAGAGGGAAAGAGGGAAGGGAAACCGTAACCCTGGCAGGGGGGAACAGAAGGGGGCCTATTTCAGACCGTACAGAAAAATGCCCGGGAGAGGGGCACCAGCCCACTCTCCCACCGAAATAGTCAAAGAACTGCGCCCTGCATCCCGCAGGGAACACAGAAGAAAGGCCTGAACAAAATCACAAAGATGTGACGCAGCTGACCAAAGAGGTACACTCCCCGCGCAGAGGCTAGGGAGAAAGACGAGGGGGGGAGGAGGGGACCACTGCCAGGCATGCACCTGTGCACTGATGGGAAAGAGGGAAGGAGGGAGGGGAAACCGTAACCCTGGCGGGGGGGGGGCTGTGGGGTTGCTCCCGGTTGCCCAAGCGGGACCCCGAGGCTCGCAGCTACCTAAGGGCGGGAACGCCTCACTGCTCCCGTACACGCGCTCCTATTGAAGGGCGTGCGCTACTGCCCGAAAACAAAAGGCCTAAATGTGGACGGCGAGTTCAGGCTGGGGTCCCTCCCGAACCGAGCACAGGACGTCAGCCACCGCCCAACGCCAGATGAATAATGGCACCGTGTCTGTGGCCGCAGCGTGGGCGTACTCGGCCCCCACTCTGGCCCGCACCACGCTGCGGAAGAAGGCCGAGCAGTCATCTGGGCTGCCACCGTCCAACGCCACCAGCCTGGTCCGATGAATAACAAATTTGGCGGTGGCGAGGAGGTAATTAACAAGATTGCCCCTAGCCCTCATCCGCTGGTTCCCAGGCGTGGCACACCCGTAGAGGAAGAGGTGAGGGCTAAAGTGCAGCCAGAAGTGGAGGAGGAGGGCCTTCAGCTCTGCGAGGAAGGGTGAGAGGCGAGGACACCGCAGGAAGATGTGCTCCAGCGAGTCCTCTACCCCGCAGAAACAGCACCCTCCTCCCGTACCCCTGACGCGCGCCAGCAGGCTGCCGGTCGCGACGGCCCCGTGGGCGATGCGCCAGCTCAGGTCCCCGGTGGGCTTTGGAATCAGTTCCGAATAAAACTGCTTCCACCGGGGTCCACGCGCATCGCCCAACACTCTCCGCCAGGGGGTGTCCGGGCGGCCGGAGAGAGAGATCCGGTGCACACAGTGGTGCACCAGGTCTGCGAGGGCCGCCCTCGTGGCGTCCTGGAGAGGGATCCGCCGCAACTCCTGCAGCCTGCTGAGGCTGCGGGAAGGGGGACAGGGAGGTCGAGGGGGTCCCTGTTGAATGGGGGGGCCAATTAGCAGGTCCGGGAGAACAGGGGTAGGGGTGGGCAGGGGTGGGGACTCCCGGCCTGAAGGACCCCCTCGGACGGGCTGGAGGGGCCGGGGGGTAAAAAGGCCCCGTATCTCCCTGAGCAGGTGACCGGCTACGTACGGGTGCCCCATGCCCATACGCCGGGCCAGCGCTTCTGGGGACACCCAACATCGCCGGTCAGTGCTCAGGAGATCTCCGACCCGTGTGGTTCCGGACGCTATGAGCCATCGGCACACCTGAGGGGACTCCAGGGGGGGAACAGAAGGGGGCCTATTTCAGACCGTACAGAAAAATGCCCGGGAGAGGGGCACTAGCCCACTCTCCCACCGAAATAGTCAAATAACTGTGCCCTGCATCCCGCAGGGAACACAGAAGAAAGGCCTGAACAAAATCACAAAGATGTGACGCAGCTGACCAAAGAGGTACACTCCCCGCGCAGAGGCTAGGGAGAAAGACGAGGGGGAGGAGGGGACCACTGCCAGGCACGCACCTGTGCACTGATGGGAAAGAGGGAAGGAGGGAGGGGAAACCGTAACCCTGGCGGGGGGGCTGTGGGGTTGCTCCCGGTTGCCCAAGCGGGACCCCGAGGCTCGCAGCTACCTAAGGGCGGGAACGCCTCACTGCTCCCGTACACGCGCTCCTATTGAAGGGCGTGCGCTACTGCCCGAAAACAAAAGGCCTAAATGTGGACGGCGAGTTCAGGCTGGGGTCCCTCCCGAACCGAGCACAGGACGTCAGCCACCGCCCAACGCCAGATGAATAATGGCACCGTGTCTGTGGCCGCAGCGTGGGCGTACTCGGCCCCCACTCTGGCCCGCACCACGCTGCGGAAGAAGGCCGAGCAGTCATCTGGGCTGCCACCGTCCAACGCCACCAGCCTGGTCCGATGAATAACAAACTTGGCGGTGGCGAGGAGGTAATTGACAAGGTTGCCCCTAGCCCTCATCCGCTGGTTCCCAGGCGTGGCACATCCGTAGAGGAAGAGGTGAGGGCTAAAGTGCAGCCAGAAGTGGAGGAGGAGGGCCCTCAGCTCTGCGAGGAAGGGTGAGAGGCGAGGACACCGCAGGAAGATGTGCTCTAGCGAGTCCTCTACCCCGCAGAAACAGCACCCTCCTCCCGTACCCCTGACGCGCGCCAGCAGGCTGCCGGTCGCGACGGCCCCGTGGGCGATGCGCCAGCTCAGGTCCCCGGTGGGCTTTGGAATCAGTTCCGAATAAAACTGCTTCCACCGGGGTCCGCGCGCATCGCCCAACACTCTCCGCCAGGGGGTGTCCGGGCGGCCGGAGAGAGAGACCCGGTGCACACAGTGGTGCACCAGGTCTGCGAGGGCCGCCCTCGTGGCGTCCTGGAGAGGGATCCGCCGCAACTCCTGCAGCCTGCTGAGGCTGCGGGAAGGGGGACAGGGAGGTCGAGGGGGTCCCCTGTTGAATGGGGGGGGCCAATAAGCAGGTCCGGGAGAACGGGGGTAGGGGTGGGCAGGGGTGGGGACTCCCGGCCTGAAGGACCCCCTCGGACGGGCTGGAGGGGCCGGGGGGTAAAAAGGCCCCGTATCTCCCTGAGCAGGTGACCGGCTACGTACGGGTGCCCCATGCCCATACGCCGGGCCAGCGCTTCTGGGGACACCCAACATCGCCGGTCAGTGCTCAGGAGATCTCCGACCCGTGTGGTTCCGGACGCTATGAGCCATCGGCGCACCTGAGGGGACTCCAGGGGGGGGAACAGAAGGGGGCCTATTTCAGACCGTACAGAAAAATGCCCGGGAGAGGGGCACCAGCCCACTCTCCCACCGAAATAGTCAAATAACTGTGCCCTGCATCCCGCAGGGAACACAGAAGAAAGGCCTGAACAAAATCACAAAGATGTGACGCAGCTGACCAAAGAGGTACACTCCCTGCGCAGAGGCGAGGGAGAAAGACGAGGGGGAGGAGGGGACCACTGCCAGGCACGCACCTGTGCACTGATGGGAAAGAGGGAAGGAGGGAGGGGAAACCGTAACCCTGGCGGGGGGGGCTGTGGGGTTGCTCCCGGTTGCCCAAGCGGGACCCCGAGGCTCGCAGCTACCTAAGGGCGGGAACGCCTCACTGCTCCCGTACACGCGCTCCTATTGAAGGGCGTGCGCTACTGCCCGAAAACAAAAGGCCTAAATGTGGACGGCGAGTTCAGGCTGGGGTCCCTCCCGAACCGAGCACAGGACGTCAGCCACCGCCCAACGCCAGATGAATAATGGCACCGTGTCTGTGGCCGCAGCGTGGGCGTACTCGGCCCCCACTCTGGCCCGCACCACGCTGCGGAAGAAGGCCGAGCAGTCATCCGGGCTGCCACCATCCAACGCCACCAGCCTGGTCCGATGAATAACAAACTTGGCGGTGGCGAGGAGGTAATTGACAAGGTTGCCCCTAGCCCTCATCCGCTGGTTCCCAGGCGTGGCACATCCGTAGAGGAAGAGGTGAGGGCTAAAGTGCAGCCAGAAGTGGAGGAGGAGGGCCTTCAGCTCTGCGAGGAAGGGTGAGAGGCGAGGACACCGCAGGAAGATGTGCTCTAGCGAGTCCTCTACCCCGCAGAAACAGCACCCTCCTCCCGTACCCCTGACGCGCGCCAGCAGGCTGCCGGTCGCGACGGCCCCGTGGGCGATGCGCCAGCTCAGGTCCCCGGTGGGCTTTGGAATCAGTTCCGAATAAAACTGCTTCCACCGGGGTCCGCGCGCATCGCCCAACACTCTCCGCCAGGGGGTGTCCGGGCGGCCGGAGAGAGAGACCCGGTGCACACAGTGGTGCACCAGGTCTGCGAGGGCCGCCCTCGTGGCGTCCTGGAGAGGGATCCGCCGCAACTCCTGCAGCCTGCTGAGGCTGCGGGAAGGGGGACAGGGAGGTCGAGGGGGTTCCCTGTTGAATGGGGGGGCCAATAGCAGGTCCGGGAGAACGGGGGTAGGGGTGGGCAGGGGTGGGGACTCCCGGCCTGAAGGACCCCCTCGGACGGGCTGGAGGGGCCGGGGGGTAAAAAGGCCCCGTATCTCCCTGAGCAGGTGACCGGCTACGTACGGGTGCCCCATGCCCATACGCCGGGCCAGCGCTTCTGGGGACACCCAACATCGCCGGTCAGTGCTCAGGAGATCTCCGACCCGTGTGGTTCCGGACGCTATGAGCCATCGGCGCACCTGAGGGGACTCCAGGGGGGGAACAGAAGGGGGCCTATTTCAGACCGTACAGAAAAAATGCCCGGGAGAGGGGCACCAGCCCACTCTCCCACCGAAACAGTCAGATAACCGTGCCCTGCATCCCGCAGGGAACACAGAAGAAGGCCTGAACAAAATCACAAAGATGTGACGCAGCTGACCAAAGAGGTACACTCCCTGCGCAGAGGCTAGGGAGAAAGACGAGGGGGAGGAGGGGACCACTGCCAGGCATGCACCTGTGCACTGATGGGAAAGAGGGAAGGAGGGAGGGGAAACCGTAACCCTGGCGTGGGGGCTGTGGGGTTGCTCCCGGTTGCCCAAGCGGGACCCCGAGGCTCGCAGCTACCTAAGGGCGGGAACGCCTCACTGCTCCCGTACACGCGCTCCTATTGAAGGGCGTGCGCTACTGCCCGAAAACAAAAGGCCTAAATGTGGACGGCGAGTTCAGGCTGGGGTCCCTCCCGAACCGAGCACAGGACGTCAGCCACCGCCCAACGCCAGATGAATAATGGCACCGTGTCTGTGGCCGCAGCGTGGGCGTACTCGGCCCCCACTCTGGCCCGCACCACGCTGCGGAAGAAGGCCGAGCAGTCATCCGGGCTGCCACCGTCCAACGCCACCAGCCTGGTCCGATGAATAACAAACTTGGCGGTGGCGAGGAGGTAATTGACAAGGTTGCCCCTAGCCCTCATCCGCTGGTTCCCAGGCGTGGCACATCCGTAGAGGAAGAGGTGAGGGCTAAAGTGCAGCCAGAAGTGGAGGAGGAGGGCCTTCAGCTCTGCGAGGAAGGGTGAGAGGCGAGGACACCGCAGGAAGATGTGCTCTAGCGAGTCCTCTACCCCGCAGAAACAGCACCCTCCTCCCGTACCCCTGACGCGCGCCAGCAGGCTGCCGGTCGCGACGGCCCCGTGGGCGATGCGCCAGCTCAGGTCCCCGGTGGGCTTTGGAATCAGTTCCGAATAAAACTGCTTCCACCGGGGTCCGCGCGCATCGCCCAACACTCTCCGCCAGGGGGTGTCCGGGCGGCCGGAGAGAGAGACCCGGTGCACACAGTGGTGCACCAGGTCTGCGAGGGCCGCCCTCGTGGCGTCCTGGAGAGGGATCCGCCGCAACTCCTGCAGCCTGCTGAGGCTGCGGGAAGGGGGACAGGGAGGTCGAGGGGGTTCCTGTTGAATGGGGGGGCCAATAAGCAGGTCCGGGAGAACAGGGGGTAGGGGTGGGCAGGGGTGGGGACTCCCGGCCTGAAGGACCCCCTCGGACGGGCTGGAGGGGCCGGGGGGTAAAAAGGCCCCGTATCTCCCTGAGCAGGTGACCGGCTACGTACGGGTGCCCCATGCCCATACGCCGGGCCAGCGCTTCTGGGGACACCCAACATCGCCGGTCAGTGCTCAGGAGATCTCCGACCCGTGTGGTTCCGGACGCTATGAGCCATCGGCGCACCTGAGGGGACTCCAGGGGGGGAACAGAAGGGGGCCTATTTCAGACCGTACAGAAAAATGCCCGGGAGAGGGGCACCAGCCCACTCTCCCACCGAAATAGTCAAATAACTGTGCCCTGCATCCCGCAGGGAACACAGAAGAAAGGCCTGAACAAAATCACAAAGATGTGACGCAGCTGACCAAAGAGGTACACTCCCTGCGCAGAGGCGAGGGAGAAAGACGAGGGGGAGGAGGGGACCACTGCCAGGCATGCACCTGTGCACTGATGGGAAAGAGGGAAGGAGGGAGGGGAAACCGTAACCCTGGCGGGGGGGCTGTGGGGTTGCTCCCGGTTGCCCAAGCGGGACCCCGAGGCTCGCAGCTTCCCAAGGGCGGGAACGCCTCACTGCTCCCGTACACGCGCTCCTATTGAAGGGCGTGCGCTACTGCCCGAAAACAAAAGGCCTAAATGTGGACGGTGAGTTCAGGCTGGGGTCCCTCCCGAACCGAGCACAGGACGTCAGCCACCGCCCAACGCCAGATGAATAATGGCACCGTGTCTGTGGCCGCAGCGTGGGCGTACTCGGCCCCCACTCTGGCCCGCACCACGCTGCGGAAGAAGGCCGAGCAGTCATCCGGGCTGCCACCGTCCAACGCCACCAGCCTGGTCCGATGAATAACAAACTTGGCGGTGGCGAGGAGGTAATTGACAAGATTGCCCCTAGCCCTCATCCGCTGGTTCCCAGGCGTGGCACATCCGTAGAGGAAGAGGTGAGGGCTAAAGTGCAGCCAGAAGTGGAGGAGGAGGGCCTTCAGCTCCGCGAGGAAGGGTGAGAGGCGAGGACACCGCAGGAAGATGTGCTCTAGCGAGTCCTCCACCCCGCAGAAACAGCACCCTCCTCCCGTACCCCTGACGCGCGCCAGCAGGCTGCCGGTCGCGACGGCCCCGTGGGCGATGCGCCAGCTCAGGTCCCCGGTGGGCTTTGGAATCAGTTCCGAATAAAACTGCTTCCACCGGGGTCCGCGCGCATCGCCCAACACTCTCCGCCAGGGGGTTGTCCGGGCGGCCGGAGAGAGAGACCCGGTGCACACAGTGGTGCACCAGGTCTGCGAGGGCCGCCCTCGTGGCGTCCTGGAGAGGGATCCGCCGCAACTCCTGCAGCCTGCTGAGGCTGCGGGAAGGGGGACAGGGAGGTCGAGGGGGTCCCTGTTGAATGGGGGGGCCAATAAGCAGGTCCGGGAGAACGGGGGTAGGGGTGGGCAGGGGTGGGGACTCCCGGCCTGAAGGACCCCCTCGGACGGGCTGGAGGGGCCGGGGGGTAAAAAGGCCCCGTATCTCCCTGAGCAGGTGACCGGCTACGTACGGGTGCCCCATGCCCATACGCCGGGCCAGCGCTTCTGGGGACACCCAACATCGCCGGTCAGTGCTCAGGAGATCTCCGACCCGTGTGGTTCCGGACGCTATGAGCCATCGGCGCACCTGAGGGGACTCCAGGGGGGGAACAGAAGGGGGCCTATTTCAGACCGTACAGAAAAATGCCCGGGAGAGGGGCACCAGCCCACTCTCCCACCGAAATAGTCAAACAACTGTGCCCTGCATCCCGCAGGGAACACAGAAGAAAGGCCTGAACAAAATCACAAAGATGTGACGCAGCTGACCAAAGAGGTACACTCCCTGCGCAGAGGCTAGGGAGAAAGACGAGGGAGGGGGGGGGGGGGGAGGAGGGGACCACTGCCAGGCATGCACCTGTGCACTGATGGGAAAGAGGGAAGGAGGGAGGGGAAACCGTAACCCTGGCGGGGGGGGGCTGTGGGGTTGCTCCCGGTTGCCCAAGCGGGACCCCGAGGCTCGCAGCTACCTAAGGGCGGGAACGCCTCACTGCTCCCGTACACGCGCTCCTATCGAAGGGCGTGCGCTACTGCCCGAAAACAAAAGGCCTAAATGTGGACGGTGAGTTCAGGCTGGGGTCCCTCCCGAACCGAGCACAGGACGTCAGCCACCGCCCAACGCCAGATGAAGAATGGCACCGTGTCTGTGGCCGCAGCGTGGGCGTACTCGGCCCCCACTCTGGCCCGCACCACGCTGCGGAAGAAGGCCGAGCAGTCATCTGGGCTGCCACCGTCCAACGCCACCAGCCTGGTCCGATGAATAACAAATTTGGCGGTGGCGAGGAGGTAATTAACAAGATTGCCCCTAGCCCTCATCCGCTGGTTCCCAGGCGTGGCACACCCGTAGAGGAAGAGGTGAGGGCTAAAGTGCAGCCAGAAGTGGAGGAGGAGGGCCTTCAGCTCTGCGAGGAAGGGTGAGAGGCGAGGACACCGCAGGAAGATGTGCTCTAGCGAGTCCTCTACCCCGCAGAAACAGCACCCTCCTCCCGTACCCCTGACGCGCGCCAGCAGGCTGCCGGTCGCGACGGCCCCGTGGGCGATGCGCCAGCTCAGGTCCCCGGTGGGCTTTGGAATCAGTTCCGAATAAAACTGCTTCCACCGGGGTCCGCGCGCATCGCCCAACACTCTCCGCCAGGGGGTGTCCGGGCGGCCGGAGAGAGAGACCCGGTGCACACAGTGGTGCACCAGGTCTGCGAGGGCCGCCCTCGTGGCGTCCTGGAGAGGGATCCGCCGCAACTCCTGCAGCCTGCTGAGGCTGCGGGAAGGGGGACAGGGAGGTCGAGGGGGTCCCTGTTGAATGGGGGGGCCAATAAGCAGGTCCGGGAGAACGGGGGTAGGGGTGGGCAGGGGTGGGGACTCCCGGCCTGAAGGACCCCCTCGGACGGGCTGGAGGGGCCGGGGGGTAAAAAGGCCCCGTATCTCCCTGAGCAGGTGACCGGCTACGTACGGGTGCCCCATGCCCATACGCCGGGCCAGCGCTTCTGGGGACACCCAACATCGCCGGTCAGTGCTCAGGAGATCTCCGACCCGTGTGGTTCCGGACGCTATGAGCCATCGGCGCACCTGAGGGGACTCCAGGGGGGGAACAGAAGGGGGCGCACAGGTGCCAAAGGAAAACTACAACTCCCAGGATTCAAGAGCAGCAGAGGGAAGCCAAAGTCCAGAGAGAGGCTAACGCAGCAGCTGAGTCCCAGGGTAGTGAATCCGATTCAGCTGAGTCAATGCTGTGGGAGGAGGAGGGGGTGCCTGAGTGTGAAAGAAACTGTGAGAAGAGCTGCTCCTCAGACACAGGGGAAGATATGGACTGGGAGCTGCTATCAGAGGACTCTTCTTTCTCCAGCATGGAAACTGAGTGAGTGTTGGAGGAGAAAAAGGAGAGGAGAATGTAAATTTATAGAAGGAAGGTTTTTTTTCCCTGTTATTTGCAAGGCACTAGTAAAAGAAAGTGCTGGATGTTTATTTGGGCTGAGGCAGATCGTTACCTGTGGCACAACTATAGGGGTGAGTTGTGCCAGATCCCCAAACAGGACGGTTATAGGCATTGGAAAAGCCTAAAAGCAGACGTGTGAATACAGGGGAGTTTGGTTGCATTTTTTTCAACCCTGAGAGGGATTATAGTACAGCGCATGGAAATAGAAACTGACAAGAACTATGATTGAGCTGTTTTCTTTTTTTTTTATCATTTTTCTTGTTTATTGTGTTCCTGCCTGGGGAGCACTTGGGAGGGGTGATAGTGTGGCAAGCAACTCTGGGGGACTGAGTCCAAAACTTGAGGACTCACAAGGAACTTAGAAGGAAACCCCCACCGGTGAAAGTAAAGGCTACAGGGACTACACCTTGCTCCAGCCAAGCTATCGGTGACGGACGGTGGCCATAGCGAAAGTGAAGGATATTGAGCACTGCAGAGGCCCAAGCAGTAGGAGGTCACGACAGATGTTGTAAGTCAAATGAATAATAATAAATTATGTGTATATGAATAGGAATTGCCGTGTTCTCCTTGTGTGATAGAGATTTGAAATTTTGAGCTGTTGATCACAGTAAAAAGTAATGATTTACAGGATTATAAAATATGCCAATTCCCCTGGTTCACAGACCTGTGTATGCAAATGTAAACTGCTCATACAATGTGCATACCCTGAAAAAAACCCCAAAGCAGAAGGTTCAATACTTACATTAAGCAAAATTAATTTGTATAACAATGTCATTCTCCAATAAATAGTTTGGGCATGTTTTGAAACACTTTTTTCCCTGTAAGCATCCTTTTTCTGAAGAAAAAATAGTTAATGAACTGGGGAATGAGTTGTCTTGTTTGTGAAGCATAATCCTCTCTTAACCTTGAAATTATAGCCCAATAGAATTTAGAGGGATTATTTGTGATCTTAGTTCCCTTATATCTCGCTGTTAGTAGCTTATTAAAATTCCAGCTGAAGTCTTAAGGCTGCCAGGAGTGAGTCTGGGAGATTTCAAGCCATGGTTATATAGGTTTTTATTCAATAATGTTGAAGTACAAGGCAAAGAAATTGAAAGAATCCTTCATTCTGACTGGAAAAAATGGTTTGTGAAAGTGCTGAGAGTACTGTTTTGTTCTTTAGTGAAATTCTTTGTCACATTTGCATCCTTTTTGCATATTAAATAATGTACAATTTATTTTGCATCATTAAAATATGCATACAATGTTTTTTTTTTATACCCCACATTTTGCAGAGTTGAAGCTAAAACTGCATTTCAGCATGTTCTGGATCTGTTCCAGACTGAACGTTTCATTGCCAGGTGCCTGGATGCATCCTAAGCATTGTCAGATTTCTGCCAGATTTCCCCCTGCAATAGTTCTGAAAGAATTTCAGAGAATGGGGGTGCAGAAGCAAGAGACTAATCTGAACCCATTTCTTGGGACTTGCTACCAGTCAGAATTTTTGGATATCCACAAAGAATATGCATCAGATAGATTTGAATTCACTGCATCTAACTTACGTAAAGTTATCTCATGCATATTATTTATAAATGGGATAGAAACCTAACTGGTTTGGGGTATAGGGTTGCCAACTGGGTATAGGGTTGCCAACTGGATCAACCTGCCAACAGGTTGATCCAGTCCTGGTTTTACCCCATTGCATGCTGGGACTTATTCTGATTTCCCTATTGTATTCTTTAAGAAAAGTAAGACTGTAAGTACCTAAATGCAGAGGAGTAAAACCAGGACTGGATCAATCTGTCTTGAAAATCTGGAGCCAATTGGCAGCCTGTTGGGGTGACGGAAGGACTGGTTGAGAACTACTTAAGTAATTTACAAAGAAAGATTCTACTCTAGGTTTGAAATCTAATTGACACTTCAAATCTCTAAACATCTAAGTACAATGAACTCTAGAAGAGAATGTATTCCCCGTGTTCTAGAATAAAGTACTTTTATTCTCAAAGAAAAATTTAGAAGAGTTTGTTTATTTTTAAGGGTTTCTGGATGTATTTCATGTATTTGCTCTACACAATGCATATATAATTAGTAATTCTGTAGATTTTATAGGCTAACTTATTTCTTTGAGAGAGAGGCTGTCCTTCTACATGTTCTCAAGGTCAAGAAGATCCTCACTTGAAGCCCTCATAACAATTCCAGCAAAAGAGTTCAGAAGAACAAAGACCTATCAATGATCTTTCTCAGGAGCAACATCAGCTCTGTGCAATTCTCTCTCAGAAAAAGTCTTCCAGATACACGACTTTCACTTCAGGTAGTAAATAAAATCCTGGCTTCCTCTACCCTGGAAAATAACGGAAACCTAGTCCCCTACATGCTTTAGAAATAAAGATCCTCCTATAAACTGCCTGCTACCATAAATCAGTTCTGGTACAACCACTGTGTTTTTACTGAAATGTTTGTTTATTTCGAGTTTAAGCTAAAGCTGCTGCCGTTCTCTGTTTTTATAAAGCCATCCTAATGTGTTGTACTCTGTTGTGGGAGAATTTGTTGGTCAAAAAAAAGCAGGTAATAGCATTCAATAAATAAATAGCTTTCATATTTCATATTAATTAAATCTATCTGAATGGCTTTTATATTACATCAAAATATTGTGGATGAGTAATGAAATAGATACTTGGAGATATTCATACAGCTGATTTCGTTTTATGAAAATGATTATTTAACATACTATTTCAAGATGCATTTCATTTTTAGACTAGTCCTTGTCCATATGCTTCTCTGCAGAGGTTGATAAGGATGTGCATTCATTTTTCAAAGAATTATTTTTTTTAATAAAAAAGACTATTTTCAGTTAATTCTGAATGAAATGAATCAACAATAGACTTGCCTGAAAACTTTTGATTTACTTACAAAAACATTAAAAAAAAAACCCCTAAATATGGTGGCCTCCCTTGGCCACTGGATCCTGCATTTTCATCAGGTCGCAGGCCCATCCTCTTTCTACTTTCCCTGCCAATATCCTGGGGCCGGGGCAGGGGCCTTGGCCCTCCTCCAACACCTGCAAAGAAGCAGAAACCAGGATTAGGACCTTCCCCTAGCCCCCACTTTCCCCTTCCTGTTAGGAATTGTGGGGTTGTTGCTACCTGAATGGCAGGGCCCCACAGGTCCCCACCGTCGGGAGGCGAGGCTGGCCGGGTACAGAGGCAGCTGGGACTTCAGCTGTGCCAACCCCCCATTCCTCTCAAGTTGAGCTCTTGGGTGCTGGGGCCGGCAGGACTTAGGAGTACCCCTATGTGGCTGGTCCTGGAGAGGGCAGGCGAGTGAGTGCAGAGAGTGTCCGAGAGGATAGGCACAGTTCGAGACAAGAGGGGGACAAGGAGTCTCAGCAAGTGCAAGGCCCCTGCAGCTCTGAAGGGAGTAGAGCAGGACCACGTGGGAGTGACATTGAGGAGAGAAGATGCAGCTGCAGAGACACGAACTGTAATGTGCAGGAAAAGAGCTAGAGCGTGGAACCCGCTGCAGCCGGTGCCTGGAGAGCAGCAGCACAGGGGTACTGCCTGGGACTCTGCAAACCGGTGGCAAGATCTTCTGTAGTAGCAGCGTAGAGGGCTACCGTGAGGAGCGGGGCTCCAAGGCCCAGTCTGAAGGTGAACTGTGCTGAGCCAATAGTGAGGAGGCACTGTAGCGAACGTCCTCCAGGAGAAGTACCGTGGGAATTTCCAGGAACTGTGGCCACAGCTGTTGGAACTCACAAGTAGACTGGCGCTGAGCCTGGCCCGGAGGAGTGGGACGCGCTAGGAAAGAGCCCAGATTAGGTTGCACTGAGCCAGAACCTGTGGAGCGGGAGGTGCAGAGAGAGAGAGTCCGGATAGGTTGCACTGAGCCTGGCCCTGAGGAGTGGGAAATGCTGAGAAGGAGTCCAGTTAGGTTACTCTGAGCCAGGACCTGTGGAGCAGGAAGCGCTGAGAAGGAGTCCGGTTAGGTTACTCTGAGCCAGGAACTGTGGAGCAGGAAGCGCTGAGAAGGAGTCCAGAAGGAGAAGTAGAGAGGTCCGACAAGAAAAATCGGTCCATGGAGAAAGTATGGCAGCAAATAGGAACCACTGAACTCATTGCCAAGTCGGTTAGAAAAGGCTACAGATGGGGCTTAAATATCCTGGGTTAATGATGTCATCAGGCGAGGACGGACCCGGAGCTCCTGCCAAGGTCCCTTTAAAAGCAGAGCAGGTAGTGTGCATTTGCACCTAGAGAGGCCCAGGATCAGAGCGCTGGTCGGCAGCGTCCCGGCTGCCACGTAAAGTGCAGGGAACCGGGAGAAATGTGGTAGTGGTGACTGGCCACCTCGGCCGGTGGTCATAACACTTCCATTAGGGTCTTCATTTTCAAAAGTGGCAGGAGCAATCCCCAGTCACTTCTGCCCCACCAGCTTCCTCTTGGTGCTGATGAATTCTGAGCCATCAAGAAAATGACACCAGTCTCAGGGCCAGCCAGTGCCAGTTTGTGTACAATAGCTGTACAACAAAATAGTGCAGACCAGATCTGTGTCCAATGCAATTTTGTTGATGTCAAACATTGCTGGTTTCAGGGCTGGCCAGTAATGTTTTTAAAATGGAAGCCTGCAGGGCAGAAGGGATTAAGGATTGTTCCTGTTAAAGATGATAAACCCCATAGAAGGGATAAATGGTCCAGGGGAAGCCTTAGTCCTGGCTTTGGCTTCTTTGTGGGAGACGGGGAAACTGAGAGGCCCAGCCTGGTGAGACCATGACCCTGGATTACTGGAAGGGAATGGAAGAAGTTGAGAAGTATGGGGAGGCCCAGCGATAGCTCTGGGACTTGAGAAAGTGACAGCCTGGGGAGGCCCTCTTATCTTTTTCTAAAAATCCAATGTTTATTTTGGTTTGGTAAACAAAAAAAAAAATTAACAGCCTGATTTTAAAACCCTCGCATGCGAAAAACCCAGGGGTTATGCGCATGACTGGACTTCGCACGTGCCACGCACATTTTAGAATGGGCTCGGCCATGCGCATAACCCCCGGTACGCACAGAACTGCTGGACCAGTCAAAAGGGGCAGGCTGTGGTGCGTGGTCTGGGCAAGGAGGGGTGGAGCGTGGTCCGGCTGGGCAGCAGCCATTAGGCCCTGTCCCGGGCTGCCAGTGCTTGGAAGATACTTCTGCTCTGGAGTAGTAGTAAGTATTGAACCACAAAATGTGGGTTAGATAGGTAGGGGTTAGGGGTCGGGAAGGAGAGGGGAAAGGGGAGGAAGGTTAGGAAGGGGGTAGGGAAGTTCCCTCCCAGTCCACTCTTCAATTGGAGCAGACAGGGAGGGAGCTGGGAAAAAGGCCGATCGCTTCGCTATACGTAATTTACAAAATCCCCCCTGAGTGGAAGATACGACCCGCCCACATATGCGTGTGCGGATGTTAAAATCCGGCGCACATGTGCGCACAGATATAATAATTTATAACGTGTGTATGCCGATGTGCGTACGTTATAAAATAGCCGCGTCCATCTGCACATGCCTGGATCCGTGCACACAATGACACAAGCATGCACAAGTCTGAAAATCAACCCTTAAATACATTTTTTTAAAAATGAATTAAAAATACTCGAAACAAAAAGCAAACTAAAAAAAAATGTTTGGTGTGCACATATTGGAAACTCTTTGGGAATAGAGAAATGCCTTCAATACCTGAATGTAATCAACTTTGAAGGGTCAAGAAAAGTGGAATCAAAATTAAAGATATTAACTGAATATAAGGAGTGTGCATTCCAAATATTTTTCATTTTTCTTCCTCCTTTCATTTTTCTTTTCTTTGTATCATTTTCATTTGATTTAATACAGGTTAAAATGTTTTAGTGTGTAAAGTCTAGAGGATGTGAATGAAGCGAAGAGGCATGGGGGTGGCTTGCCGGAATGACGGCTACTACCTGGAGAATAATACCTTTATTCAATAAACATACACATGGTTAATGCAACTCCAACATTTTCTATGCTTCAACGGCAAGAGGAAATGTGGAAAATAGGATTTGCATTCACAAAAAAGCAGGGAGTAGTTTGCTTGATATGGCGGATACTACCCCAAACCAAATAAGCCTGATACTTCACTTTCACTGCATATCCAGCATAGCTCTCTGCTTCAATGGCAGGGGGGAATGAGAAAAGTGGAATTATATTCAGACAACCAACAAGGACTGAATTGCACAGGCTGGTTAAACAAATAAGCATGGGAGTAGCTTGCTTATTGCAACAGTTACTACCCCCAACCAATTAAGCTAGATACTTCACTTAGAGGCAGTTCCAACACTGCTCTCTAGAGCAATGGCGGGAATGGAAGCGAAATAGAACCAAAAAGTTACTAAGGGCCAAGAGTATCAGATAAGTATGAGAAAAAAAAAGTGTGAAACTTGCTGGGCAGACTGGATGGGCCATTTGGTCTTCTTGTGCCCTCATTTCTATGTTTCTATGTTTCTATTTGTCAATTTTATGTATCAAAACCAAAGCTGAAACAAAACAAAACTTCATTCATTTTCAGAATATATATTTTTAGTATCCCCGATGTGGGAGCAACACCCAAACCTTAGAGCCTCCCCTGCCACAATCTTAGAATGTACATTTTAGGTTGGATTTCAGTTTGAATTTTCAGTTGAAAGCTTCAGTTAACCTTTTAAGGGGCAGCATATGCTACGCTGTATCACTATAATTATTTTCTGGGTCAGGCCGCTGGGATCTCTCTACATAGAGACTTGGAACAAGAGAGGAGACCATGTCCTATCCACGTAGTCTTTCTTCATGTTTTGTAGTAACAGTTTTAGTTGCCAGAGGAGGAAATTATTTTTCTACCATTCCTGCCTCTTGTTGGGTTGATTTTGTTAATAAGATTTTTGCTTTCTATTTATTTATCGAGTTTTATATACCATCATTCGGTTTCACCATCACAATGGTTTACAAGTTTCGATGTTTAACAATGTGTTAAAAACAAAGGTTAGTGGAGGCATTATAAACAGATTTCAGTTATTGAGTTAGATAGGTTAGACTATGTGCTTACATTGGTTCCAAATGGTTACATAGATCAGGTAGATTATATTGTTTAACAGGTTGGGAGGGAAAGGGATATAACAAAAGAAAGTCATTGAGTGTTTTTGTGTATTACTGAGCACCTCAGGGCCTAGGGGCTCAGATGTTGCTGGCTTGAGGAGAAGTGCATTTCCTTTTGAAAGGACTGGGTGAAGAAGAGGTGTCATCAAGGAAGAATAGACAGATCCATTTCCAGAGACAGAAGTTGATGTATGAAGCAAGAATTCTCTATGAACTCAACCGTTAACATCGGAGAAGTGTACTGTTTAAGGGTGCCTATCAGGCACCATAAAATTGAGAGTGAAGATTAGTGAGCCCTATGGGAAAAGTATGAGAACTGGGACTTTGTTGTGATATGGGAAATAACTTGGATATATTTCTTTCCCATTCCTGTTGAAGGATCTGGAGAGTAAAGTACAATGTGAGGAGAAATAAAGAGTCAATTCACTCAAGGAATTAGCTAAACTGGAGAACTGGTTGCTGGAAAAATTATGGTTACAAATTTACTATTTATTTAAAAAACTTTTAAATAAATAAATAAATAAATACTAAGTTTCATTTCTGAAGATTTACTGGACAGTTTCAAATTTGAGTTGTTAAAATGTTTCAATTCTCTTTTACAACCTGTCAGTAATATTGAGTTGGAAGTCACCCAGTCTCCAGCATGATTATTGTTATTGTCTGTTAGGTGCTGTATACAAGACTTGGCTGGAGAAACTTACAGAGATGTTTGTAGGAACTAATGCAAAAGGGTCTTGAAACTGAGCTTCCTCCCATAGAGAAGGTTTGGTGTAAGAACTGTACAATTAGGGTTCACCCTTACTGATTTGGGCCTCTGGGTTTAATATTAGTTTTCCTGTCCAGGGGTTATAGCTGGAATGGCTGCTGTCAAACTATCACCCCTGGTAAGGTGATGTCATGGCAAGCTAGATGAGTTTTTCCAGATATACTATAAAAGACATCCTTATTCTGTTTGCCACTTTCTGCATTTTGAAGAGTTGGTCTTCGAATGGAACTGTAAATGGTCCAGAGGTCTGGAGATGTATGCAACAAAGCTTTTCTTCTTGGATCAGGCCACAAGTCAGCACAACCTATTTTTTCAGCAGGTTCACCTGAAAGCTTCTTTTTGTCCCATTGAACTACTTTGCAATCCCTGGAACATATCTTCTCCAGTACCTCATACAAAAATTGGCAGCAGAGCAATAACTTATTTTCTAAAGATGGTGGTAAAATGAGGACCTGGTATCTCGGCTGGAAAACTTGTTGAACAGCAGACCGGTTATATTTTCAGGCTTGGGTAATTTGGGCCTTCTCCAGGCATAGGTGTGTAGACAATCCTACTCTTCGTAGTTTTTCCTGCATCTTGATCATATAATCGATCAGATTTTGTCGGGAACTGGGTTCCTTCTCCTAGGTCTTTCAGATTACATCCATGATCCTCCATTGCATACTTCCATTTAATAAGTTTAATGTCAAAAACTTGGTTGAACTTTGGGGAACTTCTTGAACAACAAACAAATAGGGCAAGAGTAAGCCCCAATTCTTACCATCTTCTGTAACAAACTTGTTCAATATCTGTTCAAGGTTTTGTTAAAGTGTTCTACCAGTTCATATGTTTGTGGATGGTATACTGAGGCTCACAGGGTTTTCATTTGCAATAAGTCACAAATTTGTTTCATCACTTTTGAGGCAAATGGAGTCCCTCAGTCAAATATCTCCTTGTACCCAGCACAGCAGAAGACCTCCAGGAAGGCTGTGGCTATCATTTGAGTCTTCATATTCTGCAAAGGTGCAGTTTCTGATATCTGGTCACATAGTTGAGAATAGCTAAAATGTATTTGTTTCTTCGGCTGAACCTCTCCAGGGATCATACTAAGTCCATAGCAATCTTCGCAAAATAGTTTTCTATGATAGACATTGGAACCAGTGGAGCCACTCTATTTTTTTCCATTTATTAAAATGTATTAAATGCCTAACACAAAAAGGTCTAGGCGATTTACAACATGCATACATAATATCATTAAAACAACAACATGACAAAAAAAACACAACACATCAAGATTCATAGAAACCACAGTCTCAACAATATTATGGAAACACATAATACAATTGTATTCAGACAAAGATAAATCCTAAATCATACCTAAAAAAGCAAACAGAATGTTGGGAATTATTAGAAAAGGAATGATGAATAAAACGGAAAATGTCATAATGCCTCTGTATCGCTCCATGGTGAGACCGCACCTTGAATACTGTGTACAATTCTGGTCGCCGCATCTCAAAAAGATATAATTGCGATGGAGAAGGTACAGAGAAGGGCTACCAAAATGATAAGGGGAATGGAACAACTCCCCTATGAGGAAAGACTAAAGAGGTTAGGACTTTTCAGCTTGGAGAAGAGACGACTGAGGGGGGATATGATAGTGGTGTTTAAAATCATGAGAGGTCTAGAACGGGTAGATGTGAATCGGTTATTTACTCTTTCGGATAGTAGAAAGACTAGGGGACACTCCATGAAGTTAGCATGGGGCACATTTAAAACTAATCGGAGAAAGTTCTTTTTTACTCAACGCACAATTAAACTCTGGAATTTGTTGCCAGAGAATGTGGTTCGTGCAGTTAGTATAGCTGTGTTTAAAAAAGGATTGGATAAGTTCTTGGAGGAGAAGTCCATTACCTGCTATTAAGTTCACTTAGAGAATAGCCACTGCCATTAGCAATGGTTACATGGAATAGACTTAGTTTTTGGGTACTTGCCAGGTTCTTATGGCCTGGATTGGCCACTGTTGGAAACAGGATGCTGGGCTTGATGGACCCTTGGTCAGACCCAGTATGGCATTTTCTTATGTTCTTATGTTCTTAAGGTATAAACCTCTAACCACCACAGGTTTGGTTAACTGACATGAAGGCCAGGACTGACAGTAGTCCTGGCTTGCCAGTATAGTCCAGGCCAATAGAATTGTATCAGTATCTTTTATCTTCCTTTAAGTGGCCCTCTAGGAGTTGGTTGCGGGCTAGTTGCAGCACATGGTGGTACAGCTGAGGCACTAATGGTTGCATAAAAGTTTTGCCCTCTTGAGTTCCTTGTTTGTTATACCAGGTCCTTCGTCAGCTCAGCCCCAGAGAGTCACTATCTACCATTTGTATAGGTTCTTGGGCAAACTTAAGGGTTTTATCTTCTCTTTGGGCCCATCTAAAATTATTTGGTTTCCTTCCATATTTAAGAGAACAACTATGGGATCCTACAGGGTTTTAGAACTCTTTATACACTCAGGGACACTGACTTTGACACCTTCTAAGTGTAAGGAGAAAGTTTATTTTGTTGGCATTGCCAAGAAGCTTGGGAATCTTTGGGTTTCTAACGTATAAGGCTGGATCTTCTAAAGAGAAAACCTCCAGGAAAGACATTTCATAATGTTTTAAGTTACCTAATCTGTCATGAGCTGGCTCAAGAGAGTTCCAAAGTCTGAATAGTCCCATCCTAGCACAATGGAGAATAGAATCCAGGGGAGTACTCCTACTTCTATTTTAAGTTGTCTAATGGGGATCTTCAACAAGACCTGAGTGGTCAGGGATTGTCAATGATCTCTATAAAAATATGCAAGAGTCACTGTTTTTTTCATAATCTATCTGTATTCTTTTAACCAATACCCTCTGAATGAGGGTCTTTACTAGGGATGTGAATAGTTTTTCTAACTAATTGAAATATCGTACGATATTTCTAAATTCGTTAGAAATCTGTTAAAAGAAAGAAACGATCAATTTTACCCCCAATTTTTTGTAAAAATCATTTTCTGGTTAGTGCGCACTAACAAAAAAACATTTATTTTTGTTAGCGCACGCTAACATGAGTTAGCGTGCACTAACGGGGAGGTAGTGCGTGCTAACTCCCGTTAGCGCACTAACCAGCAAAACGATTTTTTGCTTAAAAAAACAGGGAAACATGGAAAAACAATTTTTTTTTTTTTTTACCACGACCAGACTATCCCAAAAAAAGGAATGATCGGGCACCCAATTCACATCCCTAGTCTTTACACATCCCAAATCCAGTATGTCCTGATTAGGAAAGCCTTGCTGCTTTCAATGCCCCAGATGCTACATCCTGTATGCTTTTCTGGCACACTGACTTGCTGCCATATCCCTATTGTACCTATTGATTTGGTGTGTTTTTCATTGTGAATGTTATTTGTAAACGGCTTTTATTGTTTATTTATGGTTGTGCAGTATATACATTTCATAAATATAAATATTGCACCATTTCTGCCCTTTTTTTTCCATCTAGAAGAGGAAAGAAAAGCTGGGCTGTACTTGATTATGAAATGTGTTACCTGGGAAAAAGGAAATAATTTATCAGTCCAAACTCTGCTAGCATAGTTAAAATATTGCTCTTGGAGGTGGACCCTTGTCCTGGAGCAGTGGAGAATGGTTCCCTGGTAGGGACCAGGAAGCACCTGCCTGCAGGGGGTGGAGCACAGGAGGAGACAGAGGCTAGGTTGAGCTTCACCACTGGAAGCCCATGATTCCCCTGCGTGGAACCCGTAGGGACCCGGGCCGCTTGGACTTAGGTGGGCCTCGCAGGATCTCCTGGAGAGGTAGTAGAGGGGCATGCCCATGAACAGCAAGGGAGCACGGTCTGACTCTAGGCTGTAGGTCTGGTGGAGCAAGGAAAACCAGAACAGTGTAGACTATGACAAGACAAGGGACAGAGCCAGAATCAAGAGACGTAGTCAATGGCAGCCGAGGTCAGAATCAGAGGATCAATCCAAGGAGTAGTCAATGAGGCAGGGGTCAGGTTCCAGAGGTCAGATGAGGTCACAAGGCAGGCAGAGGTCAGGATCCAGGCAGCGGACAGAATGGTCAAGGAGCAGGCCGAGGACAGTACCGGGGAGACAGTCCAAGGAGACAGTCCTGGGGAGACAGGACAGACAGACGCTGGAACAGTAGGACGCTGGAACAAGACTGGAACAAGACTGTGATCACGGAGGCAAACTAGTACACATGCAGTGCCGACCTGATTGCCAAGGTAAGGAAGTGCAGGCAGGGACTTCCTTATATCGAACATTCAATCAGGGCACGCCGCGGAGCTAGGATCCACCCCTGGCAATACAAGAGGCCGGGTGGTCCGCGCACATGTACGTAGGGGCATTGCCAACACATTGGAGACGCCAAACTCTGGCGTGAGGCCTGGTATGCAGTGGAAGGCCCGGCAACCGCCGCCGCGGGATGCCGAGGCCTGGAGGAGCTCACGGCTGCCACTGGGGAAGCCAATCCGTGACCTGGAGAGGAGCTAGCGAGGTGAGCAGGCCCGAGCGTGGGCCGGGCATGGACGGGGCACGTAACATAAAAGACCTCTTCGTTGGAAGTGGGCTACTAGTCCAATCTCATTTTAACTCCAGGCAAAACGTCTATTGTCCACAGGATATGTCTCGTTTACAGGCATGCAATATCCCAATTTCTTGGCAAAATTCTATACAAGATCTGCATAAATTTGCAGTCCTTTTCTCTCTGAGAAAGTTAAAGTAACCATGTTTCATTCAGTATAAATATATTTCCTACTCTAAAATATTTAGTGAGATATAAAATCACTTTAAGTATTGAATTGTTTTAAAAGAATATAAGTTACTTAATTATACAGAGTATAAATAAATATTTTAAGGAAACACTGTCTGTTTCACACCAGAAAATGTGGCAGAAAGATCCAGAAATAATGAATTTGAAAAAAAGACACTTTTACCTTTACCTTTCCCCCACATTCCACACTGTTCTCTCTCCTCTACTTTCATCTTTTGGCTTTTCTTAACTCCTTTTCCTGCTTTTCTTTTCATGTTTTGTCTCTTTTTTATGATTTTCCTCCTTTATCAAGCTCTCCTCCAGTATGCCACATGTCCCCATCTCTCTTCCATCCATCTCGTCGCTCTCTTCATTCTATTCTACCTCATCTATATATTTTTTTCTTTTTACCCCATATATCTCCTTTCTTATTCTTTCTTCTATCACCTCATCCCAGCTCTCCTTCTGCAGTCTCTCTCCCCAGTCATTTTCCCTATTCTCCCTACCCCCTTCCCTAACTGGTCTTCTCCTCCTTTCTTTATATTTAAATATCTTTATTAAAGAACAGACTACAATAACAATAAAAAGAAAACATAGATAAATTATATCATCATATACAGGCTTCGAAAAATATAGGATCAACAGTCATTAATCTTATATAATGTGTTTGATTCTCTGCATCTTCAATGTTTTCTTCATTTTCACCCCTCGTATTAAAATCCCCTATTACTCAGGTTGCAGCTTTCATCGATCTCCCTTGGGTCACCTGTCTCTTAATATGCCCCCTATTTCTATGTCCTCTGCCCTCCTCTCCTGTGCTTCCCTACTGACTCTAGCTCCCTCCTTCCCCATGTCTTCATCTTTTTCTCCCTCTTTGTCGCCTTCTCCTCAGTGCCCTCCTGTTTCTCTATCTCCCATACCCCCCTCTCTCTCTTCTCTCTCCTTTGTGGCTTCTTCTGTGTCTCCCTTCTTGCTCTATCTTTCCCTCCTTCCCTCATGCCCTTTCTGTTCCCTCACTTCCCTATGACCCCCTCTTTCCCTCCCATGATCCCATTTTGAGTATCTCTCCCACCCTCTCCTGAGATGCATTCATTCCCTCTATGTGCCCTCTGTGTTTCTCTCCTTCCCTGTGTCCCCTTATCCCTTCCCATGCTCCCCATGTGCGTATCTCTCCTTTTGTCTGGGTCCTCTCCGTGCCTTTCTCTACACCCTGTACCTCTCTTGACTGACTCACTGCAGCCCCATTCTCCTGCCTTAGCACAGCAGGCAGTGAGGGAGAGGGATGGGAGCCCGAGGGCTATTGCTGAGGAGATAGGTGGAGCCATGGGGAACTGAGGGCTGTACTTCACCTCATGGCATCCAATCACAACACAGGAGAAAGAAGGCAGAGGTCAGGGAAACAGCACAGCTCTCAGGCCCTGTCTTTCTCTTCCTGTAACTAGGAAGCTGTGAGAGAGAGGAAGAGCCACCCACAAAAAAAACAGACTTTAAGCATCTGATCAGTACTTCTGACTGGACACTGTACAGCAAGTCTGAAAATCTGGCTGTTTGATCCAAAATTGGGCAATTGGCAATCCTACTTAAGCCTCTCATAAATATTTTTCTCAGTCAATGGGGTCTCCAAAATCAATCCACGGTTGCTCGGGTCTTGCTGTATCTAGACTTGAAGGGTCTGAAATTGAAATGCTTATGGCTCCCTAAGTTAGCCAGAGAAGTTTATTTGACTAACTTTAGGCAACTGAATATCTGTCTTAGACTTATTCAGCAAACAAAGCTGGATAATGCTGAATATTGACTTTTATCTGGCTAACCAGATGATTCATCAAGTCTCGTTAGAGCTCTAGCATGCATTATATTGTGTGATACACACAATAGTTTGCATCTCCACACCCAGATACCCTCCCCATTACAATGATCTTCTTTGCATGTGATTTGTATGCATTAATAAATCAAATGCATGCAAATAATGTCATTACTACTCAATTTTATGTAAATATTTTATTGTGGCCAACCAAGAAGGTGGTCAGCTGTGATAAAATATTGACACCTATTTGAATTGTGTTATATGTGTGGTGGGAATCTGGGACCATAATTTGAGTCCTGAGGATCCCACCACACATTTAAAGTGGCAGAATCATTTTTAAAAATGTAACTGCCAAATGGGGAGGTTGAGCTGAGGTCAATGCTTACTGCCATCTCAATTTGGGGCTGCTGGTTGAGGTACCTCCGACTCCCCCAAAATATGAACAAATTAAAAAAAAAAACACCATGCAATGGCCCTATCCCCCCTTCCCCTACCCCAAAGCAGAAAATGAAATGTGGATCCGGGACCTGGGCCCCGATACCACTACCCCACCCCCTGAAGCACCAACATTAAAACACCCACCTCCCACAAAAAAGGTATAGAACCCTCACGCCCACCCTTGACTCCCCACCTCCAGAATCCCTGTACCTTAAATTGGATCCTGTGTCAGGGTGCACCTTTCAACCCGGCCCAGTTGGTGACATTTTCCAAAATGGCACCAACCTGACCTTGCCTCAGCCATGTGACTGGGGTGAGGTTTGGGATCTGTTAAAGTGATGATTGCTGTGTCCTTTGGTGCCACGGTATTTGGCCATGACAGGAAAGCACATGCCATACAGCTACAATGCATTTTCTGAGGGAGGGACACCACTATTGCGGCAACCCCCTCCCATGATAGTGGGTCCCCACCTGCAAGAAAACATTGCAGCTTAGTGCAGCTAGGGTTAAGTTAGCTGGACAATTGGCTGCACCTCAGAATGCACCTATGACTTCCCTCACTTAGGCCTGGATTCATCATTCATTGCTGAATGATGAATTCAGCAAAAACGGGGGAGGGGGCGGGGGGTGAAGAGGGGGGCGAAGGGGGGGCCGGCTGCTGGCTTTCACACCGAATTGCACCACCGTGAAACATTACCGCCGACAATAACGTTGGTAATGTTATCACAGGCAGTGAAGACACCGCCGACTCCGCCCCTCCCCACCCGACTCCTCCCCTCCCCCTAATTTGCATGCTATTGCATGCGAAAAGGGCCTTTTCATGTGCGATAGAGCCGTATCACGTGCGATAAGCCTTTGATAAATGACCCCATTAGCTGGCTACCTTTGTAGCCAGCATTTTGTTTTACAGCCGTAAAACAAAATGCTGCTGGCGTCAGGGCTGGTAAGCACCATTTTCAAATCAGGACCCAGCAGGGCAGGAGCAACTGTGGATTGGCTTCTCCCATTTGGACATCAGAGATCCTGCAGAAGGGGTTAGAGTTGTCCAGGGAGATGTTTCAACTTTGAAGTTTGATGTTGGGTTTGTTTTTTTTTTTAGTGGTGATGTCGGGAGACTGGGATTGGACATGCCTGCTATTTTTTGAAAAAAAAAAAAACAACAACATAAAGAACAGCAAATTTCATTGGTGACTTACAAACTATAATTATGTGATTGCTTTACACTCATAATAACATAATGATTCATAGAGAAAGTGAAGGCTTTATGTTTTCACGAAAAGATAGTTTCGAGGTGACAAAACCTCTTTAAGGTTTATATTCACCTCACTGATGCTGACTGACAAAACCACTGCAGTTGATCGCCCTTTCAGGGAAATGCACGTTCCTTTGTTAAGACCTGTCAAGGCTCTGCCTTTTGAAGGCTGCAACCAGCTCTGTCAACTTCCTTCTCTGCATTGCCTGACTGTAGCTCAGAGCAGGATAATCCATCTTATGTGCTCTGCACTTTCTATAAACACATACACCTACTGAATCTGCCAAAGGTATAGGCAAAGAGAGGAATTTAAAATGGAAAATAACCAGACGAGGGTGACTCACTGCTGTGCAGGATAATTTTGAACCACCACGCAAATGTGAGTGGGAGTTTCAGTTAATCAGAGTTGAACGGTTTCAGGCCATAAACTGAGTGCGATACATTTGAGTTTTTTGCCGAAAAGCTGGCATACAGCCCATTGTGGTTGAAAATGAAGCTTTGTGTCTGCCCAGTTCTGAAGCAGATATAAACAGAATCTCACTTCCAAGCAATCATACCATCCTCACATTTTTTCATATACTTTGTAAGTATTTGCATAAAGCTGAACCACTTAGAGTCCATTTGATTTGATGTTTGAAAACAAATTGGAACCTGATGGAAGCTGAAAAGACCCCAACACTGATTATCCAAGTGTAGAGGCCAGTTAGGTCTCCGCGAGACGGCTCAAGCTCCCAGCGCTTTGATTAGCCGGCTATAGAGGGGCATGGAAATTCCCAATAGTGTCTCCCCAGAGGATTGCTGAGATGGTGAGCTCCTCGTGCACAAGGGAGGGCTAGGATGGAGGAGAGTGTGGTCATTTTGATTTGGGTATTTATTAAGGAGTGAGGAGGTGTTTTCTATTCTCTCTGTTTTTAGTTAGCCCCTCCCCTGGCCTGACATTTGGTTTGAGTGAAAGATTCCTTTCAGTTCATCCCTGGTCTGTTAGGATTTTCCTTCAAAGTGGGAAAAGGATTATTGTTAGTTTTTGGAGGGGTTTTTTTTTAGTTTACCCAAAGTGAGAACATAGTCCTCCTGGACTAAGGAAGGACATTCCCAGATCTGAAGACCAGGTTCATGTCGACCTGCTGTATCCCTTTCACTGCCATGGAAGGATCAGCATTAACTGATCACCTCAGAGGAAGTTTTCTGGATTTTAGAAGTGCTTGCTATTTATTTATTTATTTGCAAACATTTATGAATCACTCAAAGCGACGCACAAATAACATCAAAATACACATCAGCTAAAATAAAACTTAGAACAAAAAACTACATATATGATTAAAATACTTAAAATAATTAAGGTTGAGAGTGAATCTGCTGCGTACATCACCACCTAACAGCCTTGCTTATCCCCTTCAATATACTGCTACTGCTCAACCTATTATAGCTCCTTCTATGCACTTTAATTACTGCTGTAGCTCATCAGCCACCTTTTCAGCCCTCTTCAAAATTTCAAAAGACTTTTTTTTTTTTTTTCTCTCTTAGCCCCCTAGGAAGCTCTTTCCACAACTTCAGAATTGCTGTAGTAAAAGATCATTTTAGTAACTGAATTTTCTAAAAGCTTTTACTGGTATTAACTGCAGCTATGATTTTTTTATTTGATCTTTGTTCCCTCCCAATGATGCCCCACTGAATTTGGCCTTTTGATTGCAGCGGTCCTGCTATTAAACTCTGGAATTTGTTGCCAGAGTTTAAGAGCAGGACCGCTATTAAAAGGTCTAGAACGGGTAGATGGTTTAAAAACACATCTCTGTGCCGGTCGCACCGGCAACCGATGTAAATTTACCAGCAGCAGAGATGCTGAAACTCTTCTTGCAGAACCCAATACCACCCATGCTGCCGCATTTTGGACCAGTTTCAATTTTCTTACCTTACTTGGTAATTCCAAGTAAATGGCATTGCAGTAGTCCAAAAGCGACAGCATGAGGGCTCAGGTTATCTTTTCTAATGCTCCCAAAGCCAAAAAAGGCTGCAACTGTCTGATCCATTTTACTCTACAAAACACTGCCCTTGGTTCGATGCTGTTTCTCCAAACACAAAGTTGACTTCAATTTTCCATCCAATTTTACCTCTTCTGCCAGTAGTAACTCTACCTCTTTTAAAGTAGGATGGGAAAATTCTTATCCTGTAGGTAATCTCAACAATTCTGTTTCACTAGAATTCAACACCAATCCATTTTAAGCCACTAATAATAGTCATTCATTCAATTGTAATACAACCACTGATTTGTTTCGTCCCAGTGGGGCCAGTATCTGAATATCATCTGCCTAAATAAATGGGCTGAATCCAAAAGATCTTATTAACTTCCCAATTGGAGCCATAAACAAATTAAATAGGAGTGGCAGCAGAACATAAGAACATGCCATATTGGGTCAGACCAAGGGTCCATCAAGCCCAACATCCTGTTTCCAACAGTGGCCAATCCAGGCCATAAGAACCTGGCAAGTACCCAAAAACTAAGTCTATTCCATGTTATCATTGCTAGTAATAGCAGTGGCTATTTTCTAAGTCAACTTAATTAATAGCAGGTAATGGACTTCTCCTCCAAGAACTTATCCAATCCTTTTTTAAACACAGCTTTATTAACTGCACTAACCACATCCTCTGGCAACAAATTCAAGAGTTTAATTGTGTGTTGAGTAAAAAAGAACGTTCTCCAATTAGTTTTAAATGTGGCACATGCTAACTTCATGGAGTGCCCCCTAGTCTTTCTATTATCCGAAAGAGTAAATAACCGATTCACATCAACCTGTTCTAGACCTCTCATGATTTTAAACACCTCTATCATATCCCCCCTCAGCCATTTCTTCTCCAAGTTGAAAAGTCCTAACCTCTTTAGTCTTTCCTCATAGGGGAGCTGTTCCATTCCCCTTATCATTTTGGTAGCCCTTCTCTGTACCTTCTCCATCTCAATTATATCTTTTTTGAGATGCAGTGACCAGAATTATACACAGTATTCAAGGTGCGGTCTCACCATGGAGCGATACAGAGGCATTATGACATTTTCCGTTTTATTCACCATTCCCTTTCTAATAAGTCCCAACATTCTGTTTGCTTTTTTTTGACTGCCGCAGCACACTAAACCAACAATTTCAATGTGTTATCCACTATGTCGCCTAGATCTCTTTCTTGGGTTGTAGCACCTAATATGGAATGGAACATTGTGTAACTATAGCATGGGTTATTTTTCCCTATATGCATCACCTTGCACTTATCCACATTAAATTTCATCTGCTATTTTGATGCCCAATTTTCCAGTCTCACAAGGTCTTCCTGCAATTTATCACAATCTGCTTGTGATTTAACTAATCTGAACAATTTTGTATCATCTGCAAATTTGATTATTTTACTCATCATTTTTCTTTCCAGATCATTTATAAATATATTGAAAAGTAAGGGTCCCAAAACAGATCCCTGAGACACTCCACTGCCCACTCTCTTCCACTGAGAAAATTGTCCATTTAATCCTACTCTCTGTTTCCTGTCTTTTAGCCAGTTTGCAATCCACAAAAGGACATCGCCATCTATCCCATGACTTTTTACTTTTCCTAGAAACCTCTCATGAGGAACTTTGTCAAACGCCTTCTGAAAATCCAAGTATAATACATCTACTGGTTCACCTTTATCCACATGTTTATTAATTCCTTCAAAAAGGTGAAGCGGGTTTGTGAGGCAAGACTTGCCTTGGGTAAAGCCATGCTGACTTTGTTCCATTAAACCATGTCTTTCTATATGTTCTGTGATTTTGATGTTTAGAACACTTTCCACTATTTTTCCCGGCACTGAAGTCAGGCTAACTGGTCTGTAGTTTCCCAGATCGCCCCTGGAGCCCTTTTAAAATATTGGGGTTACATTAGCTATCCTCCAGTCTTCAGAGATGATCCCTGTGGCAGGCCTTGCACAACCGCTCTACAAATAGAGACCTTACCCAGTCTGACTATTACCTATATTTGGTCCTTCAAAAAAGCAGTTAACCAATTATGGACAGCACTTTCTAGTCCAGATTCTAGGCACTGGTCAATCAAACCCTCATGATTTATCAAATCTAAAGCACTGGATACATCTAATGATACCAGCAGCATTGATTCATCCTTATCCAATCTAGGAAGCACTTCATCCAGAAGGGTAACCAGCACTATCTCTGTACTACTACTACTACTACTACTTTTCCACTTTTTGGTTGGTGAGGAAAATTTACTACCACCCTTCCTCACACTGAACCTGGGTTTTAATGGACCTGCTTCTTCCAGCAACAGGCCTTTCCCCAAAGAAACAGAGAGATGAGTCAAGATCTTCGGAGACCGTTCACTAATATCTCCACTTTTAGGGACAAAGGTCACAGGATATGGGCTGGGGTTTTGAAATACTGGAATCAATCATGGACCTCAGGTATGTTTTTCAGGAAAAGGGGATCCAGCTCATACATAGGATTACCCTGCCTAACTGAGAAACATACATTTTCACTCCATGAGGAGTACGCCCTTCCAAGAACCTGAACTGAGAACACATACACAAAGAGAGGGATGAGGAGTTTAGTGAGGAAAGGAGCCAGTATCAACACAGATGTATATTGAAACATTTTTTTTCAAAGGAATGGGACTTTATTTGATAGCCTAAATCACTGTAGATTTTGATGTGAAACACCCATTACTGCCTTCTATCTGATCACTGCAGCTCCATGTCTACTAAGGGGATTCCACTACATACCTGGGCCTTAAAGTATATTCTTTCCCCCATTAGAAAGATTCTACCCCCAAGGCAACAAGGACTGGTGCCAGTGAATGATTTGGAAGCAGCCAGACTTTATTTTGTGTTTATGGCCCCATTCAGATTCAGCACACACACTGAACTGGGCTTACACAAGTAAATCTGAAGAACTCAAAGATCCAAACCTGGATTTGAATTGGGGCAGAAGATGTTTTAAAGTAAAGTTCACTTGTGGAAAATGCTCAAAAGCAGTCAAAACTAAAATTCAGGGTCAGGTATTCTTCAGGGGAAGGTCTTTCCTTGTCATGGTGGAATCTTCTGCCATTTGAAAATTACTATAAAGGCAGCCAAGGTATAGCCCATGATTTTGTGCAAAATAGGCTGAAAGTATAACTTCATTCAATAATATTAACAAGAGCAAAGACTAAACATTGCTTCTCTGCTTTAAATACCTTTTTGAAATAGCAGACAAAAAAAGATATAGAGATAGCAGTAAATACCTCCATATGGCCTATCTAGTCTGCCTATCCTCTAAAATAACATTTTACAATCCCTACCACTCCTTCAGAGAATCCCTGTGTTTATCCCATGCTTTCTTGAATTCATATACTGTCCTTGCCTCCATCACCTTCATGGGGAAGCAGTTCCATGTTTCCATCACCCTTTCCATAAAGAAATATTTTCTTAGATTACTCCTGAGCCTATCCCTTTCACGCTTTGCACTCCTTGTTCTAGAGTCTCCTTTCCATTGAAAGAGGCTCACTTCCTGTGCATAGAAACCTTGGAGGTTTTTAAATGTTTCTATCATATCTCCTCTATCTTGCCTTTCCTCTAGAATCTACATGTTTAGATCTTTTAAGTCTGTCCCATATGCTTTACAGTGATGATCATTGACCATTTTAGTTACCACCCTCTAGTCTAAATTCATCTAGTTTATGTAGCTTTTAAATTGAGGTCTCCAGAATTGAACACAGTATTCCAAACTTGGTCTCTCTAGGGTCCTATACAGGGCAATATTACCTCCATTTTTCTGCTGACCATTCTTCTCCCTATGCAACCAAGCATAGGGAGAAGAAAGCTTTTGTCATTGCTTTATCCACATGTTTTGCCAACTTAGGATCATCAGATAAAATCACCCCAGATAGTGGTGTGCTTTAGCTTTTAGGACCACGTGTGTAAATAGGTCCTGTATGTTCAAAGTAGGTCATATATTATAACCTCATTTTTGTTGGTCTTTTAATAGATCTCGCAATCTGCTAAGACCAGATTTCTACAGGATGAATAAAACTACTAGAATTTTTCCTTTTTAAATAACTCAAAATGAGCAAATTATAAACAGTCTGAAATGTTTTTTCTTTCACACCAGATACCTCTCATTTAATGCAGGACAGGACACAATTACTGTAAGATGGTCCCAGTAAGTAATATCAAATAAAGTGTCCGGATAACCTGACTTCTTTTGCACCAGAAGCCAAAGTACATGGACCTCCTACCTGCAGCAGTTTGGTGAGGTTGCCTCTGTCTCTTACACTTAACTCTATTAGATTTTAGTTCTTTTTGCAAACCACAACATTGACTGAAGCATATTGTGCCTTCACAGCCTTTGCAGGTACACGTATGCGCCATCTTTTTCATTCCTTTCCAGCTGAGAGATTTTTCTCCGAAATTCTTCCCTACTTGTGCTTACACTCTGTGGTCTATAAATGGCATCATCTGAAATAGAAAGAGACAGTTGAAGACTTAACATCAACTGATTGAAATATATGGCTTAGAAGTGGGTGTCTGGAATTCTGGCATGCAATCACCATTTAAAATCAGTCTTTTAATGTGATGTACACTATTTCCTAGCATTTTCTGTTGAGTATATTTCAGTTGAAATGTTTACAGCACTTTGAAAAATCTCATTTTGCCATTTACCTGTAAATAGTATCAGGTGAACTAGAATGATAACATGTGCTTCCTGTATGAATATTATATCCTGGAAGACCCCAATTAAGAAAGAATCAGCATGTTTCAATCGAGTAAAATTTAAATCCAAACTGTGAAAAATCATGGTCTCTCTTACTGATTTTGGGGGGCCGAGAGTACAGCAGAGAAGATGGTGACCTAACTGGATCAGGGCCTACAGTAGTCTCCACTCTGGTTCCAATGGAAAAATGAAAACAATTTACCAAAGAAGACATTCCAGGTTAGCGACCTGGGAGAAAACCCACCCTGATGCCCAACTGACCTCCTGGATGGTGGTGAAATCGCTGACTGTGGCTTGTTGGGATGGCTGCAGTTTTCTTGAATCAACCCTGATTTCAAAGACATTGGTGAATCTCTCTGAGGTCTGGAGTTCAGGATCTAAACCTGGAGGCTGCAAGATCAATTTGGAGAGCTTCCAGCTATTGTGAAATTGATTGCTGGGGTTAGGGGGAGCATTTGGGGGAACTCAATATCCAGTGTTGAGGACCATCACGGATAGCTGTTTGGGTATTTTATACTTTAATACTGACTGTGGCATGCTTGTATGGAAAAAAAGTGGCAGTCCTTACACTGAAGGCCACAGTCCAGCTTACATTGAAATTCAAGCCAAGATGGCTCATAAATATTTCTGCTGAAGAGCTGCTGTATAAGAGTCTCTTCCTGACCGAAACAGTGAATGCTGGTTTGCAGCTCAAGGTCCATTTTATTTAATGAATTCCTTTCATGAAATGTGGTGATATTTCTAGACTGCAAGTCTAAAATCAGATCTGATATTTCTACTCGCATATAACAGTTTTTGCTCTGGAAATCTTTAAGCTATTTTGAGCAAGCCTAACATAGCAATGACAGCAGAAAAAGACCAAATGGTCCATCCAGTCTATCTATTAAGTTTCTTATGGAAGTAACTGCTATCTGGGCTATTACACCCAAGCATTATGTTAAGGATAGTACTATTGAAATCCAAAAACACCACGAGGGAGCTGGGTAGGGGTGTGCATTCGTTTTGAACTTATATGTAAAACGCTACTTATTTTTTTTTTAACTTAAAAAAGTGATGAGGCGAAAACGATCGGATTTCCAACTTATTCAACATAGCTATGTTGAATACGTTGGAAATCGCGATCGTTGATCCTAAATAAAAATTTAAACCCCTCACCCTCCTAAATCCTCCACAAGACTTACCAAAACTCCCTGGTGGTCCAACGGGGAGTCAGGAAGCCATTCCTCTATTCCTTTGCGAGGAGCACGTGACGTCCGCGTCACGTCGGAGTGATGCGGCCGTCACGTGGTCCACCGCGGTTCCGCTCCCGGACCCCTCGTTGGACACAAACGGAACTTTTGGCCAGCTTTGGGAGGTCAGTGTCCAACGAGGGGTCCGGGAGCGGAACCGCGGTGGACCACGTGACGGCCGCGTCACTCCCACGTGACCCGGACGTCACGTGCTCCTCGCAAAGGAATAGAGGAATGGCTTCCTGACTCCCCGCTGGACCACCAGGGAATTTTGGTAAGTCTTGGGGGGGATTAAGGAGGGTGAGGGGTTTAAATTTGTATTTAGGGAACCGGTGCACGTATGGACATAGACTCAACTTATGGAATTCTCCATATGTCCATATTGACCGAAATTGACCCCCCTTTTCGACTTAAGGACTTATGAACATAAACCTTTTGTCTGCACATCCCTAGAGCTGGGGCTGCACTCAGCAATCCAAGTGAATACAACAAAAGTGCTCAATAAATTTTCTGGTCCAATAATTTTTCATTCAAATTTTAATATTCCAAAATACGGCAACTCCACTGTGTTATAGTAATAATTCAAAGGGTCCTCCAACATGGACTATAACACAGTGGAGTTGCCGTATTTTGGAATATTAAAATTTGAATGAAAAATTATTGGACCAGAAAATTTATTCTGCACTTTTGTTGAATTCACAAGGATAGTACTATTAACATCAAAACCAAGCACTGTCAAGCCCATATTAAAATCCCTGCTATCAACATTTTTATAAACGGCTCGATACTGTAAGGCCACGGTAGAAACAGTGCGGCAGTGTCAGGCGCACCCTTCCTCCCCGCACGCACAGTTCTCTTGACCTAGTGCCTGATACTCTCTTCTAATTGCATGCAAATGCATGCCGCGGCTGTGAAGCGTTAGGGAAGGGTTATGCCCGCGCAACCCATTTTACTGTATAGGCGCTTAATACAGCGCCTATACAGTAACCTGGGTGCGCTGGTACCTGTCATTTGAAATGACAGGCACCAGGAAGTGTAAAAAACAAAATTTTTAAATACCTGTCGGAGGGCCGCGTGGGTCCAGGCGGCCGGCGGGTGGACGCGCGTTAGTTTTAGACTGCCGGCGGTGGGAGCCGGGGGGCGGGTGGTCGCGTGTTAAATCTAGGCCGGGTCGCACAGATGCACATTCATCCAGGCGGAGGAGCCGGCGGCTTTCGCCGCCGGCTCCTCCGCCTGGATGAATGAATGCGCGCCTGTGCAACCCCTGCGATTCGGTGCTCAAGGCAGTCACATGCCGTGACGTCGGGCGTCGTGACGTCACGCCTTGAGCGCCGAATCGCAGGGGTCGCACAGGCGCGCATTCATTCATCCAGGCGGAGGAGCCGGCTGCTTTTGCCGCCGGCTCCTCCACCTGGATGAAGGCGTGACGTCACGACGCCCGGCATGTGACTGCCTTGAGCACCGAATCGCAGGGGTCGCACAGGCGCGCATTCATTCATCCAGGCGGAGGAGCCGGCTGCTTTCGCCGCCGGCTCCTCCGCCTGGATGAATGCGCGTCTGTGCGACCCAGCCTAGATTTAACACGCGACCACCCGCCCCCTGGCCGTCTGAAACTAACGCACGTCCACCCGCCCCCGCCGCCGCCTGGAACAGGCGCCCACCCGCCCGCAGCCTAGATTTAACACGCGACCACCTGCCTCCCGGATCCCGCCCCCCGCCGGCCGCCTGGACCCACGCGGCCCTCTGACAGGTATTTAAAAATTTTTATTTTTTTTTCTGACAGGTTTTATGTGTCCCACATCATTACGTTTTCTCGATCATCTCTGTATCGCTTTTTTTTTTATTGTGTTTTATTGTTTTTGAGTATCTTAAGCGGTGTCGATGAATTTGTTACTAGACTCACAGTCCTAACACCTACTAGGGGAAGGCGGTAAACTAACACGTTAAGGCCGTGGCAAAACAGCGGGTTACTAAGGAGATAATATCAGCGCCCGTTACAGTATCGGAGGGGAATAGCTAATTCCTTCATTATACAGCTAATTCGTTCATTTACACATCATATACATGCTGCGTGCGGAAAGGGTTATGTATCTATTTTACGAAGCGCTAAGGACGCGTGAAACTGGAGACTGTATCGCTGGATCGCCTTACTCGTCTGTATTGTGCGCTTCCAGCACGTTACAGATGGGGAATCTTTAACCGCACGTTACTGTATCGACCTGAAAGTAAGCAGCCTTTTTCATAGTTCAGACAATGCTGCTTGAACGTGCTACGCTTTTGCACTTGGCCATAGAAAAGGTCTTACACTTTTTCCCTAATGTCTACAGATCGGTATCTTGAACCATAAAAGTCAAAGCCCGAACTTTTTCCCCCCCAATGTTGAAGCAGATAGTGATGTTGCAGTTGTATCAAAATCATGAAAGCTAATTGGTTAAGGGTAGTAATCCACATGACTTCTGTTAAGGGTAGTAGCTGTCACTCCATACAGATCGTGTACCATTTTCTTCATTTCCACCTCTAGCCTTTAGGGATCCACAGTGTTTATCCCATACCCTTTTTAATTAGTTTACTGTTTTTCTTCAAACTACCTTTTCTGGAAGAGCAATCCGGGCATCCACCACCCTGTCCATGAAGAAATATTTCCTGATGTTGGTTCTGAGTCATCCCCCTTGGAGTTTCATTCCATGACCCCTATCCTTTTTGAGGTATGATCTCCAGAACTGAACATAGAACTCCAGATGAGGCCTCACTAAGGACCTGCACAAGGGCATTATCACTTCCTTTATCTTACAGGTTATTCCTCTCTCTATGCAGCCTGGCATTCTTCTGGCTTTAGCAATCACCTTGTTTCATTCTTTGCTGCCTTCAGATCGCCAGACACTATCACTCCAAGGCCTCTCTCCCAGGCTGTGCAGATTAGTCATTCACATGTGTTTTCTCTTGCTGGAATACATTACTTTTGAATCAAGGCATGCTCAGGATTGATTCACCTGCTCATAATGCAACTCGAAGAAAGTTACATGTTCACCCAGATTCTTTAGATTGATGTGGTTGTCATCATCTAACATACTGATGTTCATTAGCTGCTAAAATTAAAAAAAAAAAAATGCCAGAAATAATAGCTACATGCTTATAATTTAAAAAAAAATACCAAACAGATTTTCCCAGTTTGGGGGTCATTTTTCAATGGACTTCTGCATGTGGGCAAGTGTTTCACACACAGACGTATCGTTTTACAAAGTAAATGCTGGTAAAAGCTCATGCAGGTATGTCATGGTCATGTGTAAGTTTACACAGATAGAGCAGAGTCATTCCTGGGGGTGGAGCTGAGGTAACATTTGCACTTTCGCATCAAATAGCAGATGTCACTTTTCTGGAGTAGGTTGGTGTAATCCTTTTCAAAGCAGACTAATGAACATAAGTCCTCTTTGAAAACCAATGTAATTATGTGTGTATTTACTCTCTCTGTGTCTATAGAGAAATGCTGAGTACATCTAGCCCTGCTCTCTCTGGCTCAACATGACCAATTTATTTACAAACCATTAGAGGAAGAATATTGAAGGGACTAGGCACTGTCCTATGACATTCTGGTGACATTCTTTTCATGTGCTTATTGTTGGAGGACCAATAACAAAATGTCACCCTGTAAACCAGACAGCAAGCGGTTAATATTCTCTGACCCTGCAAGGAAAAGGAAGGGACTATAAGAGTTACTTGAGTAACTTGTAACCTATCTCAGTCTGTCTGTCCTTCTTCCTTGCCTCAGTGTCTGATCCCACCAGCACAATCTCTGCATTATGAATCTTGTAATCAGGAATATATTTATAATGTTTGTTTTTTTCCAACACAATTTCACAAGTTAAATGTCCTTGCATGCAACCACCAAAGAGTGCCTAGTCCTTCCTATTCCAGGCAGTGCGTCCTCTGAGTGGCATGAGGCTCCCCCCTCTGCACATACCCGGATCTGACCCTGAATAGCAGGAGCAGACTGGACCGGTTCTGCGCTGCCAACATTTATGAGGCAAAATCTGGAACTATTTCTGTCTTTGCCAAACTCTCCTGGTAAACAAACTTCCAGCAAGGCATGTGACTCCTGAGAGCCCTGCAGGAACTTAAAAGGGGCAATTGTCAAACTGTGTCTGCAGCACTGGAAAAAAGACTCCGTGTGCACATTCACTGCAGATTCTATTCCATTTTTCAAAGCAAAAGTACACACATGCTTTTCCTTGACGCTTGCTCGGGGTACAAAATTTGCACAGTCACCTGCACCCGCTTTTATTGTGAGTAGGTTTTTTGCTGAAAAAGTGTGTGCAACGTTTTGAAAATGCCATCTAGGAATGTCTCTTTCTTCCCCTTTCAGCTGAAAGTTTATGCATTGCTCTGCAATGCACGAACATAGCCACATTGAGGAAAAAACATTTTGCAGACAACTCATTAACGGGGTAAAATGCTAATCACCTACATCGATCTGTTGGAAATTTCTCCTCCCCATATGTATGAAATACTTTTGAGAAAAAATTTCCATTGCTGGAAGTTCCTGCTGCTAGTTCCTTTATAACATTGATTTGATTTTAAAGGCAATTTTAATAAAGGTGCATCACGGAAAAATATCACAACAAATAACATCAGAGCAAAACATTTAGAAACACAAATCAGGAGTACATAGGAATATTAAAGCCCAGAAAGAGAGGGGGTTAAAACCATCTTAAAAGAATTACTTTAAAATGGAAATAAATCAAAGCAAATACATAAGCATCTGCAGCGAAAGATTTATAAACCCACTAACCAGCATCTTAGTTTAAGGATGGTGACCTACCCAGGTCCTCGGTCCCTGATGTTCAAGAATCGAGGAGTTCATCTTGTAGAAATACTTCAAAATGATCTGGTTCACTAAAGATAAACATCTTCCCAGCAAACTTAACAAAACATTTCCAAGAATAACAAGAAAAATAGTCCTAGGGCCAAGCTAAAGAAATTTCTTTCTAATAGCTTGTGTCGATGGTGACAAATATGGGAACACATTTATTTTATGCACGTGTAGTAAAGCATTCCAATATCTAAATAAAAGGTTTAATATAAATTTCTCTCCAGTTCCAGCACAAAAGTAGCCATCAGGGTTGCTATGTTCATGATTTCTTTCTATGATGTTTCCTGTACTTCAGTTATATTTAAACTATCAGGAGAAACCAAAACCTCCATTGCTCTATCCACTAGGTCTAGTTGATGCAAAGACCCAGGAATATAATTTAACTTTAGAAGTAGATGATAAGGAATCTGAGCCAAAATATATTAAAAAAAACAAAACAAAGCAGTCATCTCACAAGGATATATTAACGGGAAAATTCAGAAAATGCAGATTCTTGTATTGCAATGTATTATCTAGGTTTTCTCAACTCTATGTAGAACAGAAAAATCCTTGATCAAAGCAACATTTACAGACTCCAGTGGCTCCACTTTGCTGTAAGAATTACTAGAGAGTGAAAAGCTTCTATGCTGCTATCTTGTGCAGAAATCCCAGAAACAGTTTCACCAGAAAGCTTACATAGTTGAGTTACTTCTATTTGAATAATCAATTTCCTAAATTCCAAGTCGGAGACTTCTTGGAGGGGTTGGGTGGCCACTGGCCAGACCTTCTGCTCCTACATGTAACCAAGCAAAAGACACCTTCTAGAGCATATCCTCAGAAACATCCCTGACCACTAAAGACTCCTCTGCTCTTCATAATGAACTTCCACTTCTTCAAATCAGATGGCCATCTGCTGCACCTCCAGCATTGTTGTTTGCTCCTCCTTCAGCTACAATTTTGCCTTCTGCATGTCAAACTTCCTGTATTCTTGCTGCACCTTCGCATGTCCTGCTGCACCTTCGCATGCACCTTCGCATGTCCTGCTGCAAACTTCGCATTTCCAATTCTCCATATTGGTTTAATGCCTTATTGAGAATTCATAAACCAGCTAGATGTCTGAGATCTTCACAGTTAAACTTCCTTGAAGTTCCTTCTATTTGTCAGGCTCATCTGTTTAGTACTAGAGAGAGTTCCTTCTCAATTGCGGCACCCTCTCAATGGAATTTGATTCCTCTGGATTTAAGATCTTTGGATGATGTTAAGAAATTTAAAACATCTTATAAAGAATTTCTCCTTGCCCGTGCATTTAAGACGTAATGCAATGAAGTGAATGTTATCTGACTTCATATATAGATGTGACAGTGGTTTGTTTTTTCAGTCTTATTATGACGATTTTATTGTTTATAATATTTGTCAGTTTGAAATTTATTGTTTGATTTTAGTTTCTGTGAAACTTTGTGATTTCATTGTTTTAATTCTATGTATGTAATTATGTATATTGCTTAGGCCAATTGTGTTAAGCGATTAATAAATTTTTATAAATCAAATCACCTAAACCAAAATGCAAGTTAAATCATAAAAGCTTGGGGAACAAACTTTGTGATCTAGCAGTTTTGTTGTTCAAAAGAATACATTTATTACAGTTTACGAGAGGATTAGGACTGTAACACAGTGAAACGAACGGTCCCCAAGATGGACTGTATTTCAGAGAATGCACTGGGAGGGACCAAATCTGAAATGTAAAGATAGATAAATTCAAATGAAAATGTGGATACAGAAGAGCAGAAAATAGACACAAAAATACATCAATATCCATACATCAATGAAGACATGCATAAATAATAGGGATGTGAATCGTGTGCCCTATCGTCTTAACGATCGAAATCGTCTGGCAGGAGAAGAAAATCGTGTTTGGCACGATTTTTTAGTTAAAAAATCATTAAAAATTGTTTTTTCCGATTAGTGCCCACTAACGGGAGTTAGTGCGCACTAACAGAAAATGATACAATTTGACACTTTTCAGGTCAGTTAAGGTCAGTTTAGGAATGAATATGTATTCCTATTGGCTGCCCTCTTATTTATTCATGTTACCAAGGTTCCCACTGACAGTATATGGGGGATGGGAAATGGAAACAGTTGGTAGCTTGACAAAAAAAGTAATGTGATCAGTCAATGTGACTAGAACTTGTGCCCTAACCCTGATACCAGGGGTGTTGTGATCTTCCTGCACACAGTGCCCTAACCCTGGCACAAGCTGGAGTCAATGTGTGCAGTAAAGGAGATTTGCCTTTTCCACAGCTGGAGTCAGTGTGTGCAGTAAAGGAGATCTACCTTGTCCCCAAGCTGGAGTCAGTGTGTGCAGTAAAGTAGACCTGCCTTTTCCACAAGCTGAAGTCAATGTGTGCAGTAAAGGAGACCTGCCTTTTCCCCAAGCTGGAGTCAATGTGTGCAGGAAAGGAGACCTGTCTTATCCCCAGGCTGGAGTCAGTGTGTGCAGAAAAGGGGACCTGCCTTTTCCCCAAGCTGGAATCAATGTGTGCAGTAAAGGATACCTGCCTTGTCCCCAAGCTGGAGTCAATGTGTGCAGTAAAGGAGACCTGCCTTGTCCCCAAGCTGGAGTCAATGTGTGCACATAATGCAGTGCACAGGAAGCAATGATGTGACTGCTGGAGTGGTGCACTGCCTGCCTACCTAGGCTTGAATATATTAATGCTGCAGTACTAATAAAAATAAATTATAATTCTGCTAAAGTGCCACTAGCCTCACCAGTGACACTAGGCTAGTAGCCTAGTCAGACATTCACCACCACCTAATAATAATTAATTATGAATTCAGTGATATAATAAATCATTTTAAAAAAATTGAGTAGGTTAATATAATAGATGACTGTAGTAGATTGAATAAAGATCTGATGTTTCTGCTCTCCTCACACCAAACAAAAGCAACACACAAGCAGAGAAGCCCTTCTTATAAAGCTGAGCTAGTGAGTTAAGTAGGAGGAAAAGTAAACATACTGGTGGCTAGTGTGGCTGCTTAAATACACTTACCAACAATCAATTACCACATATATTTGAACTGTGTAGTTCCAGCCAGGACCACCTTTCTAAAATGCACAGTGATTAGCAAATTCAACATGCACTAGCATTTCACGTGCCTGCTAACAAAAATAATAAACAAACAAGTTCTAGTCACATGAGTGATGATCATCACATTACCTTTTTTGTCAAGCTTCCAACTGTTTCCATTTCACATCCCCCCCAACCATTACCTCAGTGGGAACCTTGGTAACATCAACAAATAAGAGCACAGCCAGCCAATAGGAATACATATTCATTCCTAAGTGACCTTTACTGACCTGGGAAGTGTCAACAATTTGTATCATTTTCTGTTGGTGTTCGTGAGTTTCCAGTTCCATTTCCCATCCCCCCAACCATCACCTCAGTGGGAACCTTGGTAACATCAATAGATAAGAGTGCAGCCAGCCAATAGGAATACATATTCATTCCTAACTGACCTTCACTGACCTGGAAAGTGTCAATTTGTATCATTTTCTGTTAGTGTGCACTAACGGGAGTTAGTGCGCACTAACTCCCGTTAGTGCGCACTAACACGATTTAACGATTTTTAACGATAAATCGTTAGAATTTCTATTGTATTGTGTTCTATAACAATTTAAGACGATATTAAAAATATCGGACGATAATTTTAATCGTTGAAAAACGATTCACAACCCTAATAAATAATCATAAAAAGGCAGCAAAGGATTCTCACCTAAGCAACAGAGCTTGCATTAATTTAAAGAAGAGCATATCAGCATGGACATCCAGTAAAGCAGATTAAATAACTACTAAAACGGCACCTAAAGTTGAAGGTATGTAACGTGTGCTGTCTGAGCAATGTCAGAGAAACATCAGTATAAAATCAATAAGTCACATGACCAAGGCTAGCAAACTACGGACTGTAAAGGGTAAATCTGTCAAAACTAAACTCATAGAAAGTGTAAGAGGTGGAGGCATATGTGGCTAAAGGTGTACATTCTTCACAATGAAGGGTTAGCAGAACATAGCAAAATCCAAACTTGGCAGGGCAGGTAAATCAGATAGAAAATATTATAAAAATAAAAAAATACTGACCAGTCCATTTCAAATTTAAATCCATGCAGAGACAAAATGTTCAGTGTGTATATATATATATATATATATATATATATATATATATATATATATATATATATATATATATATATATATATATATATGCATTTGAGCAAATGCTGGAGATGTGCCTGAGAAAATCATCTCGGCAAGAGGAGGGAGAAATTTTATCGATAACAAAAAAGGTGAACTTCATTGGGAATATGCTGTGCATCTATCCAATGTTGGACCAGAGGTGCATTTTCTCAAGCATGATGTAAACGAGATGAGTTCTCATAGATCCGAGTATGAATCATACACATGGTATTCCCAATATATAACAAAGAACAAGGACAGCGATGGCATATATAACTCTTGTGATGTACATCAATCTGAGGAAAATCTTAATTGTAATGGTTTATGTAGCAAATGATGCATGAAGGTGGAGGCAATAAGGGAAAATGGGCAAACTTAGCAGTGACCACAAGGAGAGTGTCCAGATTGTAAAAGAGGTACTGGAGTAGGTTCTCGGTATTAAGAGGATACCCATATGTCCCAAAGGTTGCACCCGGGTTGAAAGCAAAATGCAGATTCCTTTGAAAACTGACAACGGGCTCAGGCAGGGCCGGTGATATCATATAATGTTAGAAACATGTCGGGTGAAAAAAGCAGTACACAAGTGTAAGTCTCAAATTAATCAGACGCAGATTTTTAAAAAAGTAGATCATGGATCGTGTACAGCATGCATTTGAAAGCACAATTGATGACTTGAAAGGGATATCAATGGCATAAAAAATCATTAAACATTGAACCTACCTGAGACAGAAATTCATCCCGAGTAGAGCACACATGACAGAGAGGAAAAATATGGTCCACCTGGTTTTGGTCGCACAATAAGCATGAGTGACAGCTTTTGTAAGAAAGAAGAGTATTTCTGACCATAGGTTTAAAAAAAAAAAAAAAAAAGGATGGTCTGAAAGCCTGTATCAGAAACAGAAACTAAAATGTCCAAAAAGGACACACTATGGCGGGGAGGTCTTCTCCAATAGCTACATGGGAGACTAATTCAGAAAAAAAACAATCTGGCAATGACATTGGAATAAAAGCTTCTCGCTTCACTCAGCCCCCCCAACGGAGGTTCCTTCTCTCTTTTCATATACAGACACAAAGGAGACTATTGGGTCACATTGGGGTAGGTCTTAACCTTACCCTTTCACTTTACCACCTTTGAGCTATAATGAAAGGTAAGCTAGAAATCAGTCCATTTCAAACAATTCACCTCGCTTGTTTCTAAGTGCTGCCTCATGGGGGTCATTAGTTTCCTCCTCCAATACAGCTCTGTTAAATCTTTTAAAGGGAGAATGGACAATTTTGAGCAAACAGATGTTTGAAATATTAAAAAGAGTTTCCTTTGTATTAACCTATTTTTGCATTACTTTATATAGAAGCTAACTTTTGTGAGGCTCGATTGAGCTCTTGTCATTTTATTGAAAATGGGACACTCCTCCGGTTCTGTGAGACTTTGACGCTGACACCTATTTTGAGCTGTGGGACATTTTTGAAATCACATTCTTTTTTAGGGATAAATTTAACATTAATTGGGAAATTAAGAAGATGTCTTTAATGCATATGTTCGTGGATGTTCTAAATATCAATAAAAATCTCCGTGAGTAAGCTAAGCGTGTTAGCGAAACAGGGACCTCCTTTGGGGTCATATCTAAATATATATATATGTTTTAGTGTATAGGTTATGAATGTAGTTGTGAATGTGGTTTTGTTGGCAAAAGTGGTTTGTTTTTTTTTAATTCTTTATTTATCAATTATTAAACAATTCTGTTACATAAAAAATATCTTGTAACATGAAACAATACAGATCGAAAGGAAAAAATTTTCAAATCAGAAATTTAACAACTTAGATAACATCATCTTTCTGTATTGACCAAATAGGAAATACAGAAGTAGTAAAGCTAAATGGAGCTTTGCACTACATCAATTTCAAAAAAAAAAAAAGTAAAACTGTAGGTATCCCTCCTCATTTACTTTCTTTTGCCTGAACCTCGTCTCTCAGCAGAGCCCCAAGATGTTCCGGTGTCGTAAACACATAATTTTGTTACCCTTAACAAAACATTTACATGGCTATTTTAATAGGAATTGTCCTCCCCCCTCTGTTACCCTCTGTCCCAGGAAGAAATTCACATAACAGAAATATCATCCGAATTAAGAGATGATAGTAATCAATCGTTTGCACCTGACCAGAAGAGCACCCCGAAGGTCAATAAGGGACCGGTTCCAAATATTTGTCATCAAAAGGGGAAACAATTGGATAAAGGATCCCCAAATATTATCATAAAACCTGGAAACATTACAATGGAGTCATTGTGGACTTATATAGCCAAGTTAGATGCTTCAATCATGAAACTTGCTGATGTTGTGCAGGAAACTAATGTTGTAGTTAAAAGAAATTCAGATGTATTGGAAACTCAAAAGAAACAAATTGTTAAGATAGAAAATTGTGTAACACAAATAGAGAAAGTTCAAAACTTACAAATAAAAGCAGAAGGAGAAATTCAGAGTAAAATAGAATTTTTAGAAAATCATACCCGTGCTCTTAATTTGAGGGTTACAAATTTCCCTAAGATGGATAAAATGAGCCCAACTGAATTATTTAGATCTTATGTGGTACAAATATTGGGGATACCAGAAAAATGTATACCTACTATAACAAGAGCTTTCTATTTGAATACATCTGTAAAAAGTAAAGAACCTGAAGATCAAAGAGAAGGGGCTACTGAAACATCTATGAATCTAACAGACTTCTTGATGAAGTCACAGGCAGAAATAAGTATTGATAAACGGGCTACCTTATTGATTTCCTTTGCATTTATGTCAGACAAGGAAAATGTATTGAGAAACTTCTTTCGAAATAGAGAGAAAAGTTTCTATGGGCAAAAAGTCTGGATTTACCCAGATTTTGTAAAATCTACACAATTAAGGAGGAAGAAAAGTGTTTTTTATATTGTCTCATTGATATTTATGATTGGTAAAGTAAATGTTTTTGGGAAGTGTACATAAGCTTTTTAAGATTGAAGATAAATATCACACAGCAAGTCTAATAAATTGTATTTTGTAAACATTTGTAATAAATGTATTTGAAATAATATTTGTTCCCTTCAATTTTGCTATTTTATTACTTTATATATATATATATAACAAACAAAGGAAATCATCAGTGACTTTATTAGCCTGTACCATTGCCTTTTTGCATTTGCTTGTCCTTATCCTGCCCTAATTTTATACCTAAGATATCTAATCACAGTTTCAGACCTTGTCTGAAAGGGGACCGCCTATAAGAGAAGCCATTCCTTCAGAAACAAGCAGGTTGCCCTTTGATCTATTGCCAGCTGTCTGGATTGATGGAGATGAAGCTTCACAGATCAGACTCAGAAGAACATAAGAAGTGCCAAGCTGGGTCAGGCCAATTGTCCATTATGTCCAGGTTCCTGTCTCTGAAAGTTGCCATTTTTGGGTCCCATAGAAGTAACAGGAAGTCCCTTCCCTGTTGTTCATTCCCAGATGTAGGGGGTGGTGATCCTTGAGCTTGCCTTGCTAATAAGTGTTAATGGACCTGTCCTCCAGAGTCTTGTTGAAATCTGTTTGAAGCCCAGCTGTGCTATTAATTTTGACCACATTTTCTGACAACAAATTCCACAGCTTAATTTTGCATTGACTAAAATTTCTTGAATTTGTTTTATGTCAGCTACTAAATAGTTTCATGCTGTCCCCTAGTTACAGTACTATTTGAAAGGGTAAATAATAGAGGTATGCAGAGAAAAAAACATGTGCTTAGATTTATTCATTGATTTCGTAGGGCATCTCATTTGATTCTTTGGCTTAAAACAAAGCTTCCCAAAAAATGTTTTTTCTTTATTTATTCATTTGTTTATCATTAAGGTCTAGAAGGGAAGCACTGCATTCTATTTTGGGCTCCAAAATTGTAATTTTCTCATCAATTCCAATAAAACTAGTGGGTAGACATCATTAGACAGATGCATCAAGATTATGTCAATGTGACACTGAAAGTGGCATGAAGAGCCTATAGCACCGAAGGGGGCAAAAGGGTACCTGCAATGGCAGGAGTTCTGCAAGACACTTTCAGAAGAGCAAAAAAGTAAAAAGAATGGGACGAACGCCCCAAGGCCTCAAAAAAGGACACCAAAAAGAGTGGCATGAACCCTCAAAGGCCATGAGAGTGAAAATGGCACCTAATGAACACCCTAAGACATCATGAAAAGGTAAAAACAAAACAGAAAAGATGTCAGGAAAATCCCCAAGGCATCGATAAAAGGACAAAGCAGCAAGGTTTCGCCTCAACACATTAAGGCATCATAAGAGGAGCAAAACAGCCTCCCCACAGTGGCAAGCACACAATAAGTTGCAAAGAACATAAGACTTGCCGTACTGGGTTAGACCAAGGGTCCATCAAGCCCAGTATCCTGTTTCCAACAGTGGCCAAACCAAGTCACAAGTACCTGACAAGTACCCAAACATTAAATAAATTGCAAGCTGCTATTGTTTATTAATTAATAGCAGTTTATGGATTTTTCCTCTAGGAACTTATCCAAAGCTTTTTTAAACCTAGTTACACTAACTGCTGTAACCACATCCTCTGGTAATTAATTCCAGAGCTTAGCTTTGCACAGAGTGGAAAATAATTTTCTTTGATTTGTTTTAAATGAGCTACTTGCTAACTTCATAGAGTTCCCCTTGTCCTCCTATTATCTGAGAGAGTAAATAACTGATTTACATTAACTTGTTCAAGTCCTCTCATGATTATAAACACCTCTATCATATCCCCTACCAGTCGTCTCTTCTCCAAACTGAACAGCCCTAACATCTTTAGCCGTTCCTCATAGGGCAGCCATTCCATGCCACTTATTTTGGTAGCCCTTCTCTACACTTTCTCCAGTGCAACTATATCTTATTTTTTATGCGGTGATCAGAATTGCACACAGTATTCAAGATGTGGTTTCACTTTGCCAGCAAGAAAGAATGGCAGAAATACCCTCAAGGTGTGGCATGAAGGGTAGAGAAGCAAGACAGAATGGAATGGGAAATGTCTGTCTTCCTGTTGAAGCATTTGCCAATTGTCAGATTTAGTACAAGAAAATGATCTATCATCCATATTACTTTTGTGAAATATACTTTTATTACATTCCCTACTTGAAATTGATCTTGCTTCTTAGTGAAATTTTGGGTTTCTTGTGAAATTTTGCTTTCATTAGAAAAGTTTGCTACAATCAGAACATGTAAATGGTCTCTTATCAGTGTGGCTTTTCTGGTAATTAGTGAAGTTTCCTTTATTAAAAAAAAAAAGCTTTTCCCATATGTATTAGCTAAACACAGTTTCTTCCTTTTGTTTATTTTTTATTTTTTTTGCAAAATAATTTTTTATTGGGAAGAAACATCGGCAGACATTAAGTCCCACATGACAGCAATTTTCTGATGTTGCATTGATTCTCTCTTCCTACTGAAATCTTTACCATATTCAGAACATATAAAAGGTCTTTCCTGTGTGTCTTTTCTTTGCATTTTTTCCTTCTGACTCAGGGTTTTTGTTGATGGCACACCAATATATAACCAAGAAAGAACCAGGGTGGGAGAACTAGACTGGAATTCTAGAGATATATAACAAAACAGAAACATAGAAAAAAGATGGGTTGGGAGGAAAAACTTGTATTTTTATTCTTTTCTTCAATATATTTTTTTCTGGGGCCAAAGCACCCCAGTAAAATCAACAAAGAAACAGGGTAAGAGAACTAGGCTGAGATACAAACACCAAAACACACATGCTGGCACCTGAAAGGCATGGTGGGTAGGCATATTAGCAGCTTGACATCCTAAGATGATATATAAGGGCCATGGCAGGTAGGCAGAACACTAGCAGCAAGACTCTAAGGTGGTATATAAGAAGCACAGTAAGTAGGCAGGTAACAGCAAAATTCCTAAGGTAGGACATCTGGGCCATGACAGGTAGGTATGTGGTACATCAAGGGCATGGCAGCAAGGTCTTCAAGGTACTTTCAGATAGAAATTCTGGAAAACCAAGCAAAGATAGATTGATTTTCAATAGGACCAGCTTTTACATTGACTCTGGCACCAGACTAGAGTGGTGAGGGTTCACAATGTCCCCTGCAATTGAGAAGACTGGTTAATGGGCAGGAAAGAGAGTGATGAGCTGCTTTGGCTAGGTCTGGCCAGACTGTTGATTTGTGTGCTCAATATGCAAGTACATGTGTGTCCATGTCCTTGATTGGCTCTGTGCCACAGAAATTTTAGCTGGGGTGGAGTGAAGATCTCTCTTATCAACTTGTTTAGCTATGGCCTGTGTCAGGAGAGATGGTTCTTTGTGGCAACTGGGCTTTGGTGTATTTAAGTGTGGGAAGAAGTGCAGCTGACAAGATGTTGCTCCTTCTTGCATTACTTTCTTAGGAGGCCACTCTTTCCTGGGCTACATTCCCACTTTGCCTCTGCCTCAGGTCCTCTTGTTCAGATACATAGCTACCACCATCTCCTTCATGGAGGTGAGACACATTGACTGGAGAGTGAATCTCCATTTACCCAAGGATCACAAAGTATAGGAAGCATGTAATTGTGATTTATAGTCGGAGGTTAGAAGGAGTCTACAAACTGCAACACTTTTGTTTCTGTTTCCTCTTGCTCATGGAAGTCCTCTGTCTTTTCATCCAGAATATTTACTTTACAGATAACCCCACCCAGAGTACCGCTTCTGGAACTAACATCCTTAGTGGCATCTTTGAAAGGCTTCAGGCTTTGTTCCAGCTCTTACAGCACTATGCAATAACGATGTCCCATGGGGAAAAGCCCACCTATCTATATTTCCAGTGACATATCATGAAGAGAAGTATGCCATTCCATTGAACTCTGCAGCATCACATAGGAGGAATTCCAGTGAGTGGCAATATCTTGAATCCAGATGCTTGTGAAGCATCCCAAATTCTTCCTGCTTCTCACAGAGAAGCTGACCCATTTTCACACTTTGATGCAAATGCCCTACTATTTTCCTGTACCTTTCTATCAGATTCTTCATGAACGGATTCCCATTGCCTTTGAACTGCAACTACAGGGCATCCCTCACTGCCAGGTACAGCAAGTGTGCAAGGTATTGAATATTGTGAAAGCCCACATTGCTATGTTTGCCACTTGCAGAATGGCCCTGCAGAAGTGGCCAGTGGCTAGGACGCCACCAATGGTGATGCCATGTTCATGCCATTATCCTGCCTGGACCTTCTTAGGCAAGCGCATACCATGCTACACCTTTTGAAGGCTTCAACAAGGAAATCCTTTTGCAGGCACCTCTTGATGATGTCGAGGCAGGGTATTTAAACACAGCCATGACTTTTTCTCATCACCTCAGCAAACAGTTCATTCACCTTGCTCCCTCTTCAGCCTCTGCCACAGATTTCAGCCTCAGCCACAGCCTTCAGTCTGCCTTCATCTTCTGCCTCAGCCACAGTCCAGACAGCCTTCATCTTCAGCCTCAGCCACCATCTTCAGCCTTTCTTCATATTCAGTCCTAGCCACAGTCTTCAGCCTGCCTTTGTCTTCAGCCTCTGTCACAGCCTTCAGTCTGTCTTCATCCTCAGCCTCAGTCATAGTCTTCAGCCTTGCCTGATCCTTCAGCCTTACCAAGTCCTCCAGCTTTGTTTGGTCTCCAACCTTCCTCTGCTCTTCAATCTGACTGTAGTCATATACTCTTGAACCTTGTTGTAGCCTGGCCCATATAAGGCTTGTCCACCCATTGTCAGCATAGACCTTAAGGCCCTGACCATGAGATCATGCAACTATGCTTTGGAAGGAGGGAATCACACTTATGCTGTTTGCAACACACATCTTCTATTGCCTTTACCATATTTGCATCACAGTCTGTCACAAAGAAACCTACCTGAAGACTCATGCTTCTCTGGACTAGATGCCAACACTCCAGCATCTCTCTTATGGTTTATAGGATATTACATGAAGCTTGTGAATATACACCAACTAAGAGTACAGCAAAGTCCACCTGCACCCTCGTTCTCCGTTCTTGCTAGAGCTGCTGCCAGCCCATGCATTGGCCAAATCCCACCAATGTGCCATAAGGAAGAAATAAGCATGCTGATATGATCAGTCTACCTGGAGGTTTATTTAAATCTTTATGAACATTTCGCAAGATATAAATAATGGGTATATGTGGAAACAGTTGATTCAAAAAACAAAACTCTTGGTAAGTTAAAAAAAATAACAGCTTGTAATGCCCCTTTAGTGGCATATTTGATAGTGTTCTGAAAAAGTTTGGTAGGATCTGCATGTAGTTTGTTGCAGAATGAAAGTATGATAGATAAAATACAATAAAAACAACTTTATAGCTAGATGTGTCCTGAAGTTGCCAGTGGATCTCACTCACATAATCAATTCAATTTCGAACCACAATACAACCTATCATATCTGGAGGCTTTATGACGATGGAACAACTCTCTCTCAATGCATTCAAAGCTTGTCATTTACCAAAGACAGATTATTAGGTCTTGTTGCATAATGAGATACTAATTGACTAAAGTCTTGCAGGAGCAGCTTCTTAAATTTATATATAACTGAATCTATGGGACCAGGAAGACACCAGCTTGAATGATCCTTAACCACAAAAATTGAAAAGCCAGAATCTATATGTTGTGAAAAATACAATTTAAGAGAAATGGAACATATAAACTTTGCTAGACCTATACATAATTGGAAATGAACATGAGAAATGGACGGTACAAATGAAAAGCCTCTAGACAATACCAATTCCTCAGACTTAGTGAGTGCATGGTCAGAGAGATTAATCACTGCATATTCAACAAATTGTTCTGAGTGGCCAAAAGTGTCATTTGTGGAGATCCCAGTCTGTAGCCTCTCCAATTATTTCAACCTATCTTACCTATGATACTGGCATCTAAAAGAAGCAGCAGATTGTGGCTGATGGCCCCTGTGAACATTCCTCACCTTCAGATGAGCCTTTGGATGATGATTCAAAAGAAAGATTATGATGACTTTTCTTAATGATGACCTGACCCCATGAATATACTCATCCCTTCTTACAGTCTTGTTCATCCCCTGAAAAGTTTGCCAACTTAAGTCTGCAAAGCTCTTTTTTAAAATGATTTCTGCAAATCCTCCAAATTAGAATCAAACACATTGGAAGCAGTCTCAGATTTCAATAAATTCAATTTTTCATCTGTTGTTTCAGTTGATTACTTAGTTATATAATAGTTTTGTATGATCAGGACAATGAAGTCTAGAGAGCTTTTATTTAGATTGCTGCTCTTTCAGTCAACAAAGCTTTAATTATCTAAAACAAACTTAGGTTCTTTCAAAAGTCTTAGACCATGGGAGATTCTCTATTTTTTTTTACTGTATTCAATTAATCTTGCCCCATGAAATTCAGTACATATAGATATTTTAAATAAAGCAAAAAAATCAGTCATTGTATAGGGGAAAACATGGTAACATCAGTTTGAAACAGACATGGTCCGTGAAGTAACTTACTGACATGTTCTGTGGTGTAGCTAAAATACTGGTGTTTGGAATAAATTTGATGACTATTTTCTTTTTCTTTTTATGTGTGTGCTATTGTTCTTCACTTGCCTTTGTGAACATAATACACCCACACTATGTGAATCACATCGGTTACCAATAAAATGACAAAATTAGTTTCAAGTTTTAGTTATTATCCATAAATTGCTGTACACGGAAGGCTTATGGTCTTTAGTAAATAAGATAAGCTATATGATCCGGTATGCACATTAAGGTCATCTAATGCTAAATTACTGTTTGTTCTTGCTCCCCATGATTTCAAGTTGTGACAAATTCAATTAAGGGCCTTTTCATACATTAGCCCCACTTTTTTAGAATATTTTACCAGCTAGTATGAGAGATGAACTATATTTGAGGTGCTTTAGAAAGATTTTAAGACTTTAAAAGCTGTATATTTTAGGAAAGGATGTAAATAATATGCTGTAGTCATTTTATTGTTTAACATTGCAGTCTTAATTATTTTATTGTTTTATGAATATGCTATATATTGTCTGTATTTAATATATAAAAGTAAATGCTGTAATTTGCTTTGGATAACAATATTGGATGAGAAAGGAATATAGAAAATGTAAATAAATAAAATAAAAATAGATACCTGCAGATGCTGGTCATCAAGAACAACCATTTCCCGATGTTCCTCGCTATTAATCTTGATCCCACCGGCCTTTTGCCATGGGACAGTGTTACTGAAAATACCCCATTTCCTCTATGAAGGATTACTGTTTTGGACACATGGCTGGGCTCTACTGGCCTGCCACCTGACTGCTAGAAAAGGCTGTGAGACCAGATTAGGAAAAAAAAACTCTTTCCCTTTTCAACCCCTTTTTTCTGGCTTTTACTTGGAGTGGCAGAAAAGATATCCAGGTAAATACTTCCATTCTTCCCTGATCCCAATGCTAGCATGTGTTACTTCTGCAGGTGATGCTGCATACTAGGGATGTGCAGAGCAAAAGTTTATGTCCATATGTCCATATGTCCAAAGGGGGTCCCATTTGCGGTCAATATGGACATAAACAGAATTCAATGAGTTATGTCCATATGTGCAAATAAAAATTTAAACCCCTCACCCTCCTTAATCCCCCCCCCCCCAAGACTTACCACAACTCCCTGGTGATCCAGCGAGGAGTGAGGACGCCATTTCTGCAATCCTTTGCGAGGAGCACGTGACGTCGGCGCCACGTCGAGTGACGCGGCGTCACGTGATTCCCCGCCGGGTCGCGCCGAAACGCTCGTTCGGCCCAAAAGGAACTTTTGGCCAGCTTGGGGGGGCCTCCTGACGTCACGTGATTCCCCGCGGGGAATCACGTGACGCCGCGTCACTCGACGTGGCGCCGACGTCACGTGCTCCTCGCAAAGGATTGCAGAAATGGCGTCCTCACTCCTCGCTGGATCACCAGGGAGTTGTGGTAAGTCTTTGGGGGGGGATTAAGGAAGGTGAGGGGTTTAAATTTTTATTTTGGATCAACAATTGCGATTTCCAACATATCCAACATAGCTATGTTGGATATGTTGGAAATCCGATCGTTTATGTCTCATCACTTTTTTAAGTTAAAAAAAAAATATAAGTAGCGTTTTACATATGCGGTCAATACGAATGCACACCCCTACTGCAAACCAGCATCTGTGATATGTCCCACATGCCTCCCTTAATTGATATCTTCCTATAATGAATACACTTAGCAAAACACAGGTCCTCCCTCACTTTAAAGTACCTCTAGATCAGATATTTCTTCCAAGATCCCTTCCCCAAATCCTTGGAGGCTGATACTGGCACTAGATTTGGAATAGAGGTGTGGACCCTAAAGAAATTTACAAAGGGCATCACTTATGCTCTCTATCTACATTGGCTGCTCTTCCTGGGGTTGACCTCAACATTGTTTGTATCATCTCTCTCTGCCATTACCTCACTGAAGGCTAGAGATATGCATCGCACTGGCGATCATTTCTGCTTTTGGTTTCTTAAAACTGCAGAAAATTTTGAATCTCCCGCAGTTTGGCATTATTTTCGTGGCAAATCATTTTCGATTTAACATGCACTAACGGTAGTTAGTGTGCGTTAACTCCCATTAGTGTGCGCTAAACCGAAAACGGATTTTTCCCAAAAATTCGGGGAAAATGCAGTCGGTTTTTCAGTTTACCAATACATGACGAATTAGGAAATATCATATGAATTTCCTAATATGTCAAAACTGAATGCACATCCCTAGTGGAGGCTAAGATGCTACAGACTAAACTTCCAAAATTCTCTTCGGCTACTAACTCATCAATATCATATGATTCAGGAAATCTCTAATAAGGTTTTTTTTCTGAAGCAGTTGGTTCAAGTACTGCCTTCACTGCCTCAGAAGCAGTAACAAAAGAAGCCAGTGCTGCTGGTTTTGGTTATTGCGCTTCTGCAACCTATGCATTGCTAATACCAGTCTTGGATGACTCGCCACCTTTTCCCTCTCCTTCAAAACTAGAGGGAGAGGAACAGGCAGAGGTAGTCCATGTGCTCCAAATTTCAATTTTTTCTGAATTGAGCTGCCTTCATCTTCTACCATTCTGGACCTAAAAAAAAAATCAATCTTCAATTTAGGTGTAATACTATCTTTTTATTACTGCTCCTGCCAAAATTGCCAACCTGCCAATCCTGTCAGCATCCTCTCCATTCTTTATGCCTGACATGATAGAATTTTATTTATTTATTTATTTATTTATTTAATTAAAGTCTTTTATTTAAAGTCTTTTCTATACCATTGTTAAGTTAGATACCATCACAATGGTTTACAATAAGGCACATAAATTAATATTGCTAACTGAGTTAAATTATATCAACTCAACAGGTGCCATTAAGCTACGGTAACATAGTTTCATAATAAATACTAATTGGTGGGTATGATAAATCATGTCCATTCCTATCTATATCAGCTTTAAAATAGATTTAAAATTGTATCTTAGTCTTTGGTGGTGAGCGAAAATAAAATACACACATATTGATTAAGGTGATGTGTGTGGGTATTCTACCGAGCGCATCCTACACTTCCCTGGAATCTACTTTCCATTCTCTTTGTGATACACTTGTTTAAATAGCCATGTTTAAAGCTTTTCCTGAAGGTTTTGTTGTCTCTTTGTAATCTGATTTCTAATGGCATGGTGTTCCATAGTATAGGTCCTGCTAAGGACAGTGCCCTTTCCCTAACTTAACCTTTACTGAAGGGGAATTTTGGGGAATTAGATATTATAAATATATTTATTAATTCTATAACTATATCCCCACTCACTGTATAGAGAACTCTCTCTCCTACTTAAATATATATACACACACAGACACATATATCATATATGTGTGCTGTACAGTGTGCACTAGTGCTGAGTGTCTCCATACACACAAAAACCTGTTAAACACTAGCACACAAAAAAGACTAGCAGCCTATCTTTTCTCTTCAGGCCCTGAGCAAGCACTGCTCACCTCTCTAATGTCCAGAAGTAAAGAGACAAAAAAATTACTAACACTATACAACTTCAATCTCTATTCTTTCTCCTACCCGACTCTCCCCTAGTGAAGGGAAACATCAAAATCAGCAGTAGTGCACTGCCATGCTTTCTGGTACAGTGAGTGTGTGAGACCACTACAGCACAGAAAGGAGCAGAAACAGCCCTTTACCAGTGCCAAATCCCAAAATTTGTAAGCTTTTTTTTTTTTAAACTCTAGGTGAGCTTCTAGTAGCAAGTCCCTCTCCTAGAGAGGAACTACAGACTTTCTTGGACATGCTCAGAATTTACAGTGGGCATGGGTCAGCTTTACTTGATCCAGAGAGTCACTATAGACTATTTTATCCATTTATTTTTTTATCTATTTATTTATTTATTTATTTGTTTGTTTGTGTTTTTCTGTACTGCCCATACACATATAGGTCTAATTGGTTTACAATATTAACATACATAATTAAAACAAAATTATAGATAGAAAATTATTTAGAGAACAATAAAAACATATAGGGGCAGATTTTAAAAGCCCTGCGTGCGTAAATCCTTCCGGATTTACGCGCAGGGCCCTCGCGTGCCCCGGAACACTCATAAGTCCCAGGGCTTTCTAAAAGGGGCGGGGAGGGGGCGTGTCGGGGGCGTTCCCGAAACGACGCAGCGTTTTGGGGGCATGCCGCAGCGTTTCGGGGGCAGGCCCGGGGCGTGGCGCTGGCCCGCGGGTGTGGTTGAGGCCTCCGTACCAGCCCCCGGGTCGGGTGACAGCACGCCAGCAGCCCGCTGTCGCGCGCAGATTTATGTCTGCTTTTAGCAGGCGTAAATCTGCCAACAAAGGTAAGGGGGGGTTTAGATAGGGCCGGGGGGGTGGGGGAAGGGCGAAGGAAAGTTCCCTCCGAGGCCGCTCTGAAATCGGAGCGGCCTCGGAGGGAACAGGCAGCGCGCGCTGGGCTCAACGCATGCAGGTTGCACAAATGTGCACCCCCTTGTGCGCTGACCCCGGATTTTATAAGATCCAGCGTACTTTTGTTCGCGCCTGGTGCGCGAACAAAAGTACGCAATCGCGCAATTTTTTAAAATCTACCCCATAGGTTAAATGAGAGTGACAGGGATTTACATTTTTCAATATCCATATCTAAAATAACTTCATAAAAATAATGGAAAAAAAAAAAGACACCACAAGATAAATAAAGGCCTTAGCAAAAACAGGAATTTTGGAATTACGAGAGCAAGTAAAGTCGGGATTGAGGAGAGTGAGAATGTTATGATTGAATTTCATTGAAAACTGAAGAATTTAAATTGATTTTTATGGCCTTTTGAATTCTTTTGTATTGGTCAGTAGATGTAGAGGGTTTAGAAGTGAATTTAAAAAGACACTACAGCATGATTTGTCCTTTGGCTAGTCTCCTTGCCAACTTGCCCTGCCTTACCTCTGACAAGAAGGTGTGGTGACACAAGCAAGATCTGTTTGCTATAGTTATCAGTTAGTTTTTCCTCAACAGTGCACAACCGTAGACCTAAATGGGCCATACAGATAAACAGGAAACCTAAACAAATGGGATGAAGAATATTCGTTTCATTTGTAGGACACCTGTTATGTTTTATCAATTCATTTCAAATGCACACAAATCCCTAGTAAATAACCATTCTTTAATTACCATTTGTGATTTTATTATATTGTAAAGCTTATTGCCGATTTATTGCTCATTGCAAACTGAGGTGATATTTCAACTCCTAATTAATAATATATATTTATCTAATTATATATAATCATCTTTTGTTATGCTTGTTACATATGTCCTAAACGTTTGCTCTATAATTATTTTATTGTAAAGCTTGTTGCTGACTTATGGTCATTGTAAACCGAGGTGATGTTCTGAACGTGCCGCGGTATATAAAAAAAAAAATCTCTAAATAAATAATAAATAAATAAATTGTATAAACCTGAGAGTGGCATATTGAAAGTATATTCAGTGCTTGATAGCCATATAAGTAGGACTTATCCAGGTATATTCAGTGGCTGCTTGATAGCTGGATAAGTCACTTACCTGGCTATCGTTTAGCCACATAGAAGATGAGTGGGCAGTGGACGGATACGGGTGGCTCTACGTAACCTAACTTAACTGGCTAAGCAGCAATATTTGCTCTTTTTTTGGTTATGTTAATCAGATAAGTTAGACTGCCATGGAGCTGGTCTAACTTAGCCAGATATAATACTTCCAGCTAAGCAGTGATTTGTATGCATATATTCAACAGTATAGCCATGTGCTGAATATCTGAAAGCTGAAAAGCCTTAATCTGTTTAGCTTTTCTTCATAAGGAAGTTGTTTCATATCAGTTATCATTTTTGTTTTTCTTATCTGAACCTTTTCAAGTTTTTCTTTATTTTTTTTTATTATGATGCACCTAGAACCGCATACAGTATTCAAGGTGAGATTGCAACATGAATTGATACAGAGGCATTATGTTAGAATGCAGCTGCCTTCCCAGACTCCTTGGCTTTGGACACTCACTGCATGGCAGCGAGCTGCTTTTGCATGCTCTGAAGCGCATATTAGTAGGACCTAGCGAAGAGATGCATAGGGCGTTCGTGCACTTCTGTGCACATGATTCTGCACACTTTGGTGAGAGGGTCAGGTAGTCTCCCCACTCAAGACTATTTAGCCTGCCTGGACCTGGACTTCTTGCCTTAGCAACAGATTCCTTCACCTTTTCCTGGTTCCTGCCTCGCTTGCTGTGTTCCTGGTTCCAGATGCTGTTTATTAGGGATGTGAATCGTTTTTCTGATGAATTAAAATATCGTACACTATTTCTTAATTCGTCAAAAAATTTGTAAAAAATGAGAAACGATCGCATTTCCTCCGAATTTTCATCAACAATCGTTTTTCGGCTTAGCGCGCGCTAACAAAAATAGCAAAAAATAACAAAAAGTAACAAAAAGTAACGGTTTTTGTTAGTGCACGTAACGGGAGTTTGCGCGCACTAACAAAAACCGTTACTTTTTGTTACTTTTTGTTAGTGTGCACTAACAAAAATAGCAAAAACTAACAGGAGTTTGCGCGCACTAATCCGAAAAAACGATTTTTCACTAAAAAAAAAATGCCGCTCCATGGGAAACGAGATTTCCCCGCGGCCACACGAACCCAATAGCAGAAACGATAGGGCACCCGAATCACATTCCTACTGTTTATACCTGCCCGCTGTCTGCCTCGACCCCAGACCAGTTACTGGATTCTGCTTGCCTGCTGCCTGCCTCAGACCCTGACTGCCTCCTGGCTTCTGCCTGTGCCTGATTGTGTCTTGGGATCTGCCCAAGTCCTGCTGGCCCTCTGCACCAAGGGCTCAACCTGAGTGAATGATGATTAGTATAGGAGAAGCCTCCCCAGGCCCCTTTTTGGCACTTCTGCCTGTGATCAGACTCATCGGCGGTGCGTCTTGCTGCCTCACCCCACAGGGGTCTAAATCACTGCCTGTAGTCCAAAAGGGCTCTCGGTGTGGCCGGAAGGCAGACACCAGCAGGGGCTGCACTCCTAACACATTGCGATATTCTCATTTTATTCTCAATTCCCTTCCAAATGATTCCATGCTTTCTATTTATTTTCATAGCTGCTGCCACACAATGAACTCAGGATGTCAATATATTATCCAAAATGGCTCCAAGATCTTCTTGGGTGGTAACTTCTAATATGGAATTCAGCATTGTGTATATATTGGGGTAGATTTTCAAAGGGTTACATGAGTAAGATACGCGCGTAACCCCCGAAAACCTACCCCTGCGCGCACCGACCCTATTTTGATTAGGCTGGGCAGTGTGCACAAGCCCCAGGACACGGGTATGTCCTGGGGCTTTCCAAAATGGACGGCCTAGGGGTGGGGCCAGGGACGTGATGGCAGTCAGAGGGTGGGTCCGGGGCATGGCGGCAGTTCGAGGATGGGGCGATCACCCGAGGATGGTCTGGGGGAGGGGCTAAGGTGTGGCGGCCGGCCAGGGGTGGGCCGGAGTGGGTCCGGGGGCGTGGCAGCGGTCCGGGGTCATTCCCGAATGCTCTGGCACAGCGGCCTGTGCCGGAAGTCGGGTGGTGCGCACAAGTTACGCCCACCTTGGGCAGGCGTAACTCCTGAAAAAAAGGTAGGGGGGATTTAGTTAGGGCTGGGGGGTGGGTTAGATAGGGGAAGGGAGGGAAAGGTGGGGGGATCGAAAAAAAAAGTTCCCTCCAAGGCCGCTCCGATTTTGGAGCAGGCTTGGATGGAATGGGGAAAGCCATTGAGGCTCCCCTTGGGCTCGGAGAGTGCAAGGTGCAGGCTGACCCCAGATTTTATAACATGCATGCGGCAGCGTGCGCATGTTATAAAATCGGGTGTACATTTGTGCACGCTGGTAGTGCGCACAAATGTACCCCGCGAGCGTAACATTTAAAATCTGCCCCATTCTATAACCCTCTCTAGGTGGAAGGCCAAATGCAGAAGGGAATCACATGAGAAAATGAATTATTTGCAATATATGCTGCAAATATTATAGACAACACAGATTCTTTAATCCAAGGATAAATAATAGATATTCTGATCCTCTATCCAGATGCTTAGATTTTCACCTTTTATATTTATTCTAACACAATCTCTCTTATTTCATTTTCATCAGGCATACTAGACATCAGTAATAATGCAAGGTCCAAAACGCTTTTGGAAACAAATAAAACCCTAAAATGGAAAAAATATGTTAGAGCTCCCTTTTTTCATGCTGAACGTAATATGTTATTTTTGTTTTTTTTAATTGATGTTAATAGTTCTTCAATGTACGTCGAAAGCTGGCATAAAGACTGTACTTGTCGATCAATCATTCTATGCCTCCCTCTCAGGAAAGGCACTTTTTAAATTCACAGTTCTGTAGTTTGCTTCAGTCCTGGTGCAGGCTGATAGTCACTGATGTATGATTCTCAGCTGCGCACAACTCAATCCACGCTGGGGGAGTGAAACCTGGCTGGGCTGCTTCAGACAATTCCCCTTCCATCTTTTGTGCTTCTTGTGGGAAAAATACATCACAAATGAGCTGATTATGCCAATCACTTTACATCCTTATAAAGCCTGAGTTTGCATGCTTATAGCTTTTTTTTTTTTTTGTCAAAATCGTTTTTAGAGAGAAGGAGGAACAAAAATATAAGCATAGGACCATGAAAAGCCCAAGAAGAGGAACAGAACAATACAAAAATGTTTGCAAACAAACAGAACCTTTGAGCCCTGATAGCCATGCTCCATAACATTAAAATGTACAAAATAGACTTACAGCGTTGGATTCTCTGTCTCTCATGTTATTGCATGGGAATTCCATGCAACTCTTTTCTTCTCTCTCTCACTCCTTTTCTCTTATATCCCTACCACCTGGAGGACAAGCTTGCTCTACTCAATCTCTGTTCTTAACTTTATTCAGTCTGAGTTCTCAAAATAAAAGCTTCCGACAGACTCTGTATGCTGACCGGCTCTCCCACTGTCTTGGTTTTGGAATATCTTTATTGCAAGGCTTCCCTGGAGACTGTGCTTCCAGCACTCCAGAGACGTGAGGACTGGCTGTGAGGATACCCACTGTGCTTCTGTAATGTTATCCCTGCAGAGCTGGTCAGATCAGAAGCAGATTGTAAAGGAGAGAAGCCAGTGGCACTCGAAGGAGGGAAGCCCTCAAAGGAAAAGAAGGAGATAGCAAAGGGAAAGCACGGCAAAAGAAGGAAGACCATAATGGAAGGGGAAGAATAGAAAAAAAAAAAAAAGGATCAAGAGAAGGTAGATGTGGTATCAATTGAGGTAGACAAGAAATGGAGCGAAGGTGATGGAGGTTTGTGAAGGATTTAGAGGTTCAATCAGGGGTAGTAGAAGAGGAAAGGGATAATTTTCATTAGAGATACTTGCCAGACTACTCTGAAAAGACAAAGCAGCTGCAACTCATTGTTATTCCTGGACCTCAAGAGGGAGAATACAGTACATCAGCCACTGGATGTATATATAAATAAGCCAGGTGCCCCAACCAATGCAACATTCAGAAAAACAGCAATCATGTGCCATATCTATATATTCGAAGAGAGATGTTCTCCTATATCTTAGATGGGTTTTTGAGACCTTTGATTTTACTATCCGGGACCAAAACCCTATGGTTTCTCATAATAACTAGATTGCTTGCAATTGAAGATACTCTTTTCTTATTCCACTATAATAATCACATAAACACTATTGTGCCTGAATTTTCAGGAATCACGTAGGTCCTTTCCTCATATGCCTCATGGGCATATCATTCCATAATTCTTCTATAGAAACAAATATAGACACACAGAAATAGGATAGCAGAAAACGATTCTACATCCTATCCACATCAATTGCTCCATTCTATCGTCCCTACTATATCTTCAGAGAACCACTGTGCTTGTCCATTGGTTTCTTGATTTCAAATACTATTTCTGTCTCTACCGTCCTCACTGGGAAGAGGTTCCATGCATCCACCACCCTGTCAGTAAATAAATACTTCCTTAGGTTTCTCTTCAATCTACTCCCTTTCACCTTCACCTCATGCGCTCAGTTCCAGAGTTTCTTTTCCTTTGAAAGAGACTGATCTCCAAAATTGTATACAGTATCCCAAATGAGGTCTCACTAGGGCAATACCCCCTCCTTTTTTTCTGCTGACCATTCCTCTCCTTATGCAGCCAAGAATCTTTCTGGCTTTTGCTGTCCCTTTATCCATCTGTTTGGCCACCTTGTAATTATCAAATCAACTCCAAAGCCCATTCTTGTTTTGTGCATAGAATTTCACCCCCTGGACAGTAGTGCTGCTTTGGTTTTTGCAGCCAGGGTATATGAGCCAGCATGTTTTAAGCATTGAATACTAGCTGCCAGTCTAGACCATTTCTCAAACTTTACAAGATCCCCCCTCATGTTTTCCACACATCACTGAGCATCTATCCTGTTGCAGATTTTGGTATCATCCAGAGAAAGACAAATCTTTCCTGATATTACTGCCATCACATCGCTTATGAAAATGTTGAAAAAAAAAACTGGTTCAAGGACTGAAGCCTGTTCCACACCACTAGTAATGCCCATGTCCTTGGAGGGAACTCCAGTTTCCACTACTCTTTGTCACTACACACTTAACCAATTTCTAACCTAGACAGTCACTTTAGGGCTATGCAAAAGGTGTTCAGTTTATTTATAAGTTGCCTATGTGGAACTGTGTTAAAGGCCTTACGGAAATCCCAGTACACTATATTTAATACTCTCCCCCAATCCATCACCTAGTCAAAACAATTCATCACATTTGTCTAACAACACCTACTTCTGGTATAGCCATGCTGCCTCAGATCTTGTAATTTGTGGCATTCCAGAAACTGCAGTATCCTCTATTTTAGTAGCAATTCCATTAATTTATTCACCACAGAGGTCAGACTAGCTGCCTGCAGTTCCCAGTCTACTCCTTACTTCCATGTCAGTGAAATAAACGGTATCGCAATTGGCAAAGAATCTAGTTTTCTCCAGCTGCAAGAACTCAACCTTCCTAGAGCAAATAATGGGAGTCTTTCAATGTAAATCTTGACTATTTGTTCTAGCTGTTGAAGTTGGTTAAAGCAATCTTTTAAAACAAATTCGTTGGCTCTCACCCCATTTATTGTAAAAGAGGAATGGACCACAGCGAACGTATAATTTTCCTGTTCCTTTATCACTGCAGTTTGTGAAACAGATTACTGGTTAGCAACATTTGAGTTGGCAACCAGAAAGCAAATGCCCTATGTTTACATAACAGCAGCATAAATTTATTTTTTTTTCCCCCAATAGCTTGAGTTTTAATGAGAAGCTAGGATTCCATGCTAACAAGCTATTAACAATACTAAAATGGAAGGGAGGGAGAGAAGGAGACAGAGAGAGAGAGAGAAAGTCATTACTGCATGCATGCAGATGTTTTTTAGTTTATATTTTAGTAGAAGCCTCTATCAGGCTCCCTTCATTATAGCTCATACACTTAAATGGCTGGATTGTTAGCCATTAACCTTCAGTTGCATCATCAGTTTTTGCATAAGGTGTATTATCATCACAAAGCCCTTTCCATATGGAAGAATATCAATGCAGCCAGCATTAAACAAAAAAAAACCAAAAAACTGTCCATTTCTCTCCCACAGACCAAAGACAAAAGCTAAACAGAGCACAAACTATTTAGCAATTTAGAAGCAGGAACAACAACAACAAAACTGTCTTGTAATTGCAGGATCAGTAATAATGAGTTTGTGATGAGTGCTTTCTCTCAGAATGAAGGGGAAATACAAAGAGAATTACTACATTAATTTAGCAATTTCAAATGGAAAGATGGGCAATTATGATCTACAATTAAATTCAAGGCTAGGCTTTTTTCAAAAGAAAACAAAACTGCTTTGTGCAATACAAGGAACCATAACAGCACACATAGCAGTAACATATGCATGCACATTGTACACTCAACGCAACAAAGTTTGCTTTCAAAATCTTCAAATAATTGACCCAGCATACACAGAGGCTATCTTATATAAAGTTACACTTGCTCCAAACAGCACTTAACTTGAGCTGAGTAATTTACATGCAAATGTATGCAGGAAAGTTATAACTCCGCCTCCTCCGAGAATGCCTTTCCTCAGTACAAGTAAAAGTGGGCAGTGGAGTACCTCAGTGATCTCTACTGGGACCCGTGCTTTTCAATATATTTATAAATGATCTGGAAAGGAATACGATGAGTGAGGTGATCATAACTGCAGATACAAAATTATTCAGAGTAGTTAAATCACAAGCAGATTGTGATAAATTGCAGGAGGATCTTGTGAGACTGGAAAATTGGGCATCGAAATGGCAGATGAAATTTAATGTGGATACGTGCACAGTGAAGCATATAGGGAAAAATAACCCATGCTATAGTTACACAATGTTAGGTTCCATATTAGGAGCTACCACCCAGGAAAGAGATATAAGAACATAAGAATGTGCCATGGTCCATCAAGCCCACCATCCTGTTTCCAACAGAGGCCAAACCGGATCACAAGAACATGGCAAGTACCCAAACACCAAGAAGATCCCATGCTACTGATGCAATTAATAGCAGTGGCTATTAGCTAAGTAAACCTGATTAATAGCAGTTAATGGACTTCTCCTCCAAGAACTTATCCAAACCTGTTTTGAACCCAGCTACACTAACTGCACTAACCACATCCTCTGGCAACAAATTCCAGAGCTTAATTGTGCGTTGAGTGAAAAATAATTTTCTCCAAATAGTCTTAAATGTTCTACTTGCTAATTTAATGGAATGCCCCCCTGGTTCTTCTATTATCTGAAAGTGTAAATAACCGATGCACATCTACTCATTCAAGACCTCTCATGATCTTAAAGACCTTCTATTTTCCAAAAGGGTAAATAGCCGATTCACATTTACGTATGCTAGACCTCTCATGATTTTAAACACAACTCTCAGCCATCTGTATTGGGACCCTTACTTTTCAATATGTTTATAAATGATCTGGAAAGAAATACGACGAGTGAGATAATCAAATTTGCAGATGATACAAAATTGTTCAGAGTAGTTAAATCACAAGCAGATTGTGATAAATTGCAGGAAGACCTTGTGAGACTGGAAAATTGGGCATCAAAATGGCAGATGAAATTTAATGTGGATAAGTGCAAGGTGATGCATATAGGGAAAAATAACCCATGCTATAGTTACACAATGCTAGGTTCCATATTAGGTGCTACAACCCAAGAAAGAGATCTAGGTGTCATAGTGGATAACACATTGAAATCGTCGGTTCAGTGTGCTGCGGTAGTCAAAAAAGCAAACAGAATGTTGGGAATTATTAGAAAGGGAATGGTGAAGAAAACGAAAAATGTCATAATGCCTCTGTATCGCTCCATGGTGAGACCACACCTTGAATACTATGTACAATAGAGATATGAATCGGAACCGGAATCGGTTCTGATTGCGGTTCCTATTCACATCGTGCTTTTCTTTTTGTCCGGCCCGATCGCGGTTTTGTTTATTGGCTGCGCCTGAGCCAATAAACAAAAACCCACCCGACCCTTTAAAACTAATCCCTTAGCTTCCCCCACCCTCCCGACCCCCCCCCAAAAAAACTTTTTACATGTACCTGGTAGTCCAGTGGGGGTCCCAGGAGCGATCTCCCGCTCTCAGGCTGTCGGCTGCCACTAATAAAAATGGCACCGATGGCCTTTGCCCTTACCATGTGACAGGGTATCCATGCCATTGGCTGGCCCCGGTCACATGGTAGGAGCACTGGATGGCCTGCGCCATTTTTATTAGTGGCAGCCGACGGCCCGAGAGCGGGAGATCGCTCCTGGGACCCCCACTGGACCACCAGGTACCTGTAAAAAGTTTTTGGGGAGGTCGGGAGGGTGGGGGAAGCTAAGGGATTAGTTTTAAAGGGTCAGGGTGGGTTAAGGGTTATTTTTGTGTGCCATTTTTCCTGCCCTCCCCTAAAACGATAAGAGAACCCCCACGAACAATTTCGTGGGTTTTCCTATCGGTTTCGAGGAGCCCCTAATTTCTGACGATTTTGAAAATATCGTACGATATTTTCAATTGTCAGAAGCCCGATTCACATTGCTAGTGTACAATTCTGGTCGCCGCATCTCAAAAAAGATATAATTGCGATAGAGAAGGTACAGAGAAGGGCTACCAAAATGATAAGGGGAATGAAACAACTCTCCTATGAGGAAAGATTAAAGAGGTTAGGACTTTTCAGCTTGGAGAAGAGATGGCTGAGGGGGGATATGATAGAGGTGTTTAAAATCATGAGAGGTCTAGAATGGGTAGATGTAGGGGGAACTCCATGAAGTTAGCATGTGGCACATTTAAAACTAATTGGAGAAAGTTCTTTTTTACTCAACGCACAATTAAACTCTGGAATTTGTTGCCAGAGGATGTGGTTAGTGCAGTTAGTATAGCTGTGTTTAAAAAAGGATTGGATAAGTTCTTGGAGGAGAAGTCCATTACCTGCTATTAATTGACTTAGAAAATAGCCACTGCTATTCTAGCAATGGTAACATGGAATAGACTTAGTTTTTGGGTACTTGCCAGGTTCTTGTGTCCTGGATTGGCCACAGTTGGAGGCAGGATGCTGGGCTTGATGGACCCTTGGTCTGACCCAGTATGGCATGTTCTTATGTTCCTATGTTCTTATGACAGAAACCAGTAGTGGAAACAGCAACTAGTAGCTCTCAGCAGAGAGTGAACCATGCTGCAAGGCAGGGAAGGGATCCAGATGCAGGGTTTTATACCCTGTGAGCGTCTGACATGATACCAGGGCAGGGATGAGCTTCCCGCGCTGGGCCCTTTAAGAGTTCAGCGCGTGCGTGTGCCTAGGGGGCTGGGCAAGCCGTGGAGCATCGATGGCGTTTCCCTTGAGGAGGGAGCACCGTGGTCAGCGTTGTGCAGGCCCAAGGAACCGTCGCAGCAGCTATCCCCGAGGTAAGTGGAGGGACCGGGGCACGGCCCGGGACCGTAACAGAAGGTGAAAGTGGAATGTGAAATGCAAGACAATATTATCGTTATGAATGATTTGGATAGCTCTATCTTAAAACAACCTCAGAAGGAGATGGTAATGAAGGCTGCACTTCTGGTCTCATTTGTCCCTGAATTTGATATGACCTGGATTTCGAAAACTTTTTTTCTGTAATAAGGAGTCCCCATTCTACAATCAGAGAGTTAGATTTTCTCAGACTTTCATAAATCAATCCAGGCTTTTGAAGGCTTGGAGTCAAGTGTTGTTCTACTAGCACCTGATTTCTTCTTGTGTAAAGTATCAGAGTGAGCTTTCTATTCCTTGCCCTGTCTCACTTGAAATGATCTTTGGAAAATCATTTAGCTGGGTCTGCTCACACTGTTTCTCCTTAATGAGAAGTTGCTATTTTTTGTATAGGAGGCATGCTAACACATTGCTGAATTAGGTATCCTGGTTTATGAATGCTTGCAGAGATGTCAACCTAGATTCATTTTGTATTTCTTTTTATTTATTTTTCAATCTTGCTCTCACCAGGATATTGAGAACTTGATGCTGACAGTGTTTATGAACTGCTCTTTCTTCCTTTCTCCCCCCTCCCCCCCCCCCCACACTTTGTATTATTCTCCACATTAAATGGCTTATTCTTGGTGTTAGTGACAAACGTGTAAACAGAGGATTTTTTAAAAAATGGTTATTTCCTCTGCAATTTTAATATCGTTCAGGTATTTGAATGTCTATTAGGGATGTGCAGCAGGGACGGCTTCGTCCCATTCGGTATTCGTATTCATCAGGACCAAATCCGTTGCATCCATTCTCGGAGGACCCCGATCCATTTATTAATTACATATGTATTCGTTTCCCAAAAAAAACCCCATCCCAACCCTTTATATTTAATTTACTACAAACCCCCCCCCCCCCCCCCAAGACTTGTCAAAAGTCCCTGGTGGTCCAGTGGGAGTCTTGGAGCGATCTCTTGCACTTGGGCTGTCGGCTGCCGGTATTCAAAATGGTGCCGATAGCCTTTGCCCTTACTATGTCACAGGGGCTATCGGCACCATTTTGAATACCGGCAGCCGACAGCCGAAGTGCAGGAGATCACTCAAGGACCCCGCTGGACCACAAGGGATTTTTGGCAAATCTTGGGGGGGAGGGGTTATTCGTTAGTGATACGTTGTATTCGTGGGGGTTCGCCGTACGTTTCGTGACCCCCATGAATACAACGGATATGGAATATATGTTGCGGATTGCCAATACGTTGCAAATGAATGCACACCCCTAATGTCTATATCATATCCCTCTGTCTCTCCTATCCATTCAGATATGCACGTTTAGATCCTGGAGAGGACAATTTTTAAAGTCACTTCAATGAATTGAACAGTATTCTAGACATAGGAATGGGTTGTTTGAAAATTGCCTGCTCTAGCTGTGTGTTATGTTTTGCACACAGGGAGGGTAACTTTAAAACAAGTGTGCATGGACTCACATATGCGGATATAAGGACGCACGCATGCTCATGTTTTTTAAATTGTTCATGTTACTACACATGCATGGTATAAAATACACATAAATCTACCCAACAACATATTGGTGTATCTAAAAGATATGCGGCATATAATGTTGAATATAAATGGATAAGTTGCATTTTAACACTTATCTGCCTATCTTATTTAGACCTAGATCTACTAACCACAATGTTTTTCCTTGGGAGAATTACAAATATTGCAGGGGAGTGTTGCTATGATAGTGGTCCCTGTTATGCGCCCAGCCCATGGTCGTCCAGCCCATGGGACCACTCATCTTCAGGGTCACCCAGCTGGTCCCAGTCCTGTCTCCCTCACAGCCCTCGCAAGTCCAGCTAGGTCCTGGCGTCGCGCGGCGGCGGTCACCGGGCCTTGATGTCTCAACAGCTAGCCATGCCCCTATGCGCACACACGCAGACCAGCAGCCCTGATATGGGTTCGAGGGCGGGTCCTAGTTCCGCGGTGCACCCTGATTGAAGAAATGTTAAAAGGAAGTTCCTGGCCTCACTTCCTTGCTTTGGCAATCGGGTCAGTTTGTTCCTGAGATTGCCCTTGCTCGTGTATCTGCTTGCCTGTTCCTATTATCGTTCCAGGTTCCTTCTGTTCCAGTTCCATTCCAGCTTGTATCTGCTTCCTTGCCCTGTTTGTTCCTGTCTTCGTTATTCATCTTCCAGATCTAACCTCAAACTGTCTTTCTGATAAAGACCACAGCTTTTTTCTGACTCATTTGCCTGCCTGCTGCCTGCCAAAGACCACAGCTTGTTCCTGACTCATCTGCCTGCCTGCCACCTGCCAAAGACCACAGTTTGTTCCTGACTTGTCTGCCTGCCTGCCTCCTGCTAAAGACCACAGCTTGTTCCTGACTCATCTGCCTGCTGCCTCCCTACAACCTCAGCCTGTTCTTGACCTTGCCTGACGTCTGGATCTTGACCCTTGCTTCGTTGACCACTCCTCGGACTTATTCCTGGACTTTGACCTTGCCCTTCTGACCTTGCTTGATTCTGGCTCTGTCCCTAGCCTTGTCATCACCAATGCTCTTCTGGTTCACCTATCTCCAACCTGTTTCCAACCTCAAACCCGATAATGCTCTTCCTGCTTTTGTGGGCAAGCCGGACTCTGACACTCCCAGGAGACCCTGCGAGGCCCACCTAAGTCCCAGCGTCCCGGGTTCCTATGGGCTTCTACTGGGGGACCGCGGGCTTCCAGTGGTGAAGATCAACGCTGCCTCTGTCTCCTCTCGTGCTCCTCCCCCTATGGTCGGTTCCCACACTGCCACAGGCCAGGGGTCCACCCCCAAGTGCAACATGTTGCCAAGGCCATGGACTTGGCGGAGTCTCCCTCCTCCAGGGCCCTACCAGGACTGGCTGCTAAAGTAAAGCAACATCACCAAGCATTGGAGACACTGGCTTCCTCCATAGAGGAGATACGCTCCCAGCTTCAAGAGACTGCTATGGCCAACCCTGTGGGCCTCCCGCCACTATGCTTCCTAGAGCAACTCTGGCACTTCCTGCACCTCCTAGATATAGGATGTGACTTTTAAAATGGTAAATATGTATTTAAAAATCATCAGTCAATATCTTGTGCAAATGAAATTGGTTTTACATTTAGAAAAATCCGTTTTTATGATTTTAGTTAAAAAAAATTTTAGTCAAGAAAAAAAGATTATTACTTTGGATGACCAAACTAGTTTTAATTTGACTGATACTACAAGAATTCTTGATCTGATTGTGGATTATGAGTTAAATTTTAAAGCCCATATATCTAAAAAAGTAAAAGACGGTTTTAATAAATTGAGGCTTTTAAAACGTTTGAAACTTATGCTATCCACATACAATTTTAGGTATGTTTTACAAATGCTGGTGTTTTCAGGGCTTGATTACTGTAATTCTACAATGTTGGGACTCCCAAAATCTACGATACGTCCCCTTCAGATAATTCAGAATGTAGCAGCCAGGATGTTGTGGAGCGCTAGGAGAGCGATCCCACTCCTGGGTGATATGTGTCCTTGGGCCACGGCTCGACCCCAGAGGGCTCTGAAGAGGTGCCGTGGGAGGCGTGGCATGCCCGAGCATGGGCTGGACGGGAGCAGGGCTGGAGTGACATGGAAGACAGGCCCTCCTCCGGACCTGCACGCTTCGGAAGACCCAACAACGCAATGTTGGTCTTGTGAACAGTCCTCCGACCGTTCCTAGCCCTTTTGGACCTGCCGCAGGGTACGGCACGAAGCGACAGGCCGGATGGAGGCCAGGACAGCGAGGACTGGAACATGGATTCGGACGAGACTCAGGAACAACGTAGACTCAGGCATAGACGTGGACTCAGGATGAGGTGCAGGATCCATAGACGTGGACTCAGGCATAGATGCAGGATCCTTAGACGTGGACTCAGGCAAAGACGTGGACTCAGGAATGAGGTGTAGGATGCATAGACGTGGACAGGCACAGGCATGGACTCAGGACTGGATGCACAGAGGTAGAATCAGGAACGAGGGCTGAAGGTAGACATAGGTACTGACCCTCAGGGCGCCCTACTCAGGCCACCCGCGGGACTGAGTCGTGGACCACCCTGTCCCATGCGCGCCCTACACAGCCCTGGAAGGCTGGTCGCGGACCACGCAGAGAGCGGGAGAGCACAGGTAAGAGGAAGCGGGTTCGCTGCACTCCTGGCAGCACGAGGCAAGAATACGCTGCTCTCCTGGCAGCACGAGGCAGGTCAAAGCATCAGGATCAGGAACAAGGATATCAGGAACATCAGGACTGGAACACATATACTGGAATAGGAGACACACCTCTGGGCTGGAACATGGACATCAGGAACATCAGGACTGGATCAAGAGACAGACCTTGGGACTGGAACGGCAGGCAGACATCAGGACTGGAACACTGAAGACATCAGGACTGGAACAACTTGACAAGAAGCTTCAACGGGAAACATGGAACACTGGACCTTGCAGAAGGCTGGAATACAAGGCATCTCCTGGAACGAGGATCTCAGGAGTGACCAACTCCTTGCGAAGGCAAAGACACACTGAAAGCTGAGCTCTTTAGTAGAGCTGAGGTGGACAACGCCCAGGGAGGGGTCAGCAGGGGGCCACACCTGGCTGGCCCTTTAAGAGGAGCAGAGAGGCGCGCGCTCGCGCCCTAGGAAGCTGGAGAGAAGAGCTGGAAGCTGGTGGCGTCCTCAGCCACGTGGAGGGCCCAAGGAAGCCGCGGAGCAGCCCTGGACTGGAGCTGGGTAAAGGCAGTTCAGTGGAGCAGCTCCCAGCCGCATGGACAGAAACAGAGAAGGTAAGGCTGGCTGCAGGCACCGGCAGAGAGACGTGCTGGCTGCAGAGGAAGCGGGGGAAGGGCTGACTGCAGGAACGGCTCCATGCCGTGAAGACAGCCCCAGGAGCAGAGGTAAGAGTGCAGGCACTGGCAGGAACGGCTTCCCAGCCAGGCAAGGACCCGGGCTTGAAGCAGGCACTGGGAGAGACGGTCTCGCTGCTGGCTAAAGGTCCCGGGATCGCAGCAGCACGTCGGGGAAAGGCAGGAACAGTAGCAGAGAATCAGACCGCATGGCAAGAGCTGCGGGGACAGCCCCAGCTGATTCAGGGAGGAAGCAAGCAGAGTCAGCAGCCCAGCTGGCTGTGGCTGTGAGAGGTAAGAGCCTGCCCAAGCTTCTTGTGGGCAGGAGTGTAACACAGGATACTGACCAATACTAAAAAATATGACCACATTACGCCAGTCTTGAAATCATTACACTGGCTTCCATTGGAATATAGAATTAAACACAAAACCCTCTGTATGATTCACAAGATCATATACGGTGAAAAAACGGACTGGCTGAATGCGACTATTAAGCTACATGTACCTCAACGGGAGTTAAGATCAACTAATAAAGGATTATTATTGATAACTACTGTTAGATTGGCACATTTGAGAAAAGTTCGAGAAAGGGCTATTTCTGTTGCGGGTCCGAAACTCTGGAACAGTTTGCCATTAGAAGTGAGACTGCAGGTCAATCTAAAGAAGTTTAAGAGAGACTTAAAAACATGGTGCTTTTTACAAGCTTACGGAAGTAACACTCAGATTGATATTTAAGTCCGCAGTCTTTCAACTGATTTTCTTTTATATTCTTATCTATATTAATGTTATTTTATGTTTTTTTTAATAATTTTACTATTTTATTTTTTAACTGATTTATTGTTTTATTTTGTTCTTAATTGATTGTAAACCGTAAAGATGGAACTTCGTGTTCAGGGTAACGGTATATAAAAACTGCATAAATAAATAAAAAATAAAAATAAATAATGGAGACCCATGCTCCTGTCGTGGTTTTCTTAACCAGTGTTTTATGTATTTTGCCCTCCAGCCTTCCTTGTTTCTGGAGGAGATCACGAAGGTTACCTTCATCCTGTCCCGGTTGGAAGGGAAGGCCCTGGCATGGGCCTCTCCCTTATGGGAATGCTCTGATCCTATCCTCTCCAAGATGTCTGAGTTTCTTGCTTTCTTCAAACAGACCTTTGGAGTTCCTGGTCGGATGGCTATCGCCAGCCACAGTCTACTCCACCTTCATCAAGGGGCATATACGGTGGAAATTCCGAACTTTAGCTACAGAGATTGACTGCAAGAGAATTGCCTACAAGCCATCTTCTTGAATGGACTCTCGTCTGCTCTCAAGGATGAGCTCTTGGTCCATGAGACTCCCACTTATCTAGAGGGCTTGATCTCGCTTGCCAGAAGAATTGATCATAGTCTCTGGCAAACATGTCTAGAAGTAAAGGCTCCACGCCCTTCTCCAGTTTGACCTACTTGTGTACCCTGCACTCCTGCAAGGAACATAACACCTTCAGTTGCCTCCATGGTGGAACCCATGGAGGTGAATTGGGGACAGTTGTCTCCCACTGAACATTTCCGTTGGAGAAAGGAAGGGCTCTGCCTTTACTGTGGCACTTCTGGACATCGTCTGCAGTGCTGCCCGGTTCGTCCGGGAAACTACATCGCCTAAGCCCGGCGGGATCCTGAGCTTGGGCGCAACAGTTTCTGGCCCTCAACTCTTGCTTCCAGTATCCTTGGGTATCAAGACCCACACATTCTCTACCACTGCCCTCATTGATACCGGAGCAAGTTGCAGTTTCATTATGGATGATATCATCAAGATTTTGGGAATACCTCTTCAACCATTGGAGGTGAGTCTCCATATAGCCTCCTTCCAAGGAAAGCATCTTCCTGGTCTAATCACCCATCAGACCGTGGGCATTCAGCTATCAGTAGGCATACTCACAAAGAAGAAATTGCCTTCTACGTATAAAAACGCTCAATGCACCCGGTAATCCTAGGGTTGCCTTGGCTCCAGACTCATGAACCCCAGTTTGACTGGCAGTCCCTGCAGTTGGTATGGTGGGGTCTGAAATGCTAAGCCACTTGTCTCCAGCCGGTGTCTCCCGTGAACCCGGTTTTGAAGTCCACCACGCTTCCTGGTCTTCCACCGCAGTATGCGGAATTCAGCAATGTATTTTCCAAGCAAAAAGCAGACACCTTGCCTCTGTTACGTAATTTTAACTGTCCTATTGAGTTACTGCCAGGCATGATGCCTCCCAAAGGCAGAACCTATCCCTTGTTACAGCCTGAGATGCAGGCTATGTCAGAGTATATAAAAGAAAACATAGGAAGGGTTTCATCCGATCATCTGATTCACCCGCAGGAATGGGATTATCCTTTGTGAAGAAAAAAGATGGCGGGCTCCGCCCTTGTATTGACTATCGGGGCTTAAACGCTATAATGTGTAAAACCGTTATGCAATCCCACTCATAAGTGAGTTATTCGATCGCCTCAAAGGTGCTAAAGTGTTTACCAAGTTGGATCTGAGAGGTGCGTATAACTTAGTACGCATCCAACCTGAGTAAATCTGGAAGATAGCATTTAAAACAAGGGATGGTCATTATGAATACGTGGTCATGCCCTTTGTGCTATGCAATGCCCCTGCCATCTTCCAGTGTCTCATGAATGAGATCTTCAGGGACCTCCTGTACAAGTTTGTTGTCATCTACCTTCATGACCTTCTGATATTATCCAAGGACATTGAAAGTCACCAGGCACATGTTTGTACTGTCCTCCAGCAATTATGAGAGAATCATCTCTACACGAAGCTGGAGAAATGTCTCTTTGAACATACTCAACTACCCTTCCTAGTGTACATCATATCTGACTGTGGTTTTTCCATGGACCCCGAGAAGGTCCAAGGAGTCCGAGACTGGCCCCAGTCAGTGGGGCTTCGAGCCTTACAACTGTTCCTGGGCTTCGATGTAAGTGGGTCGCCCCACTTACATTGATGACGAAGAAGGGGGCTAATACCTGAGTCTGGACACCGAAAGACATTGTGGTCTTCCAGAGACTCAAGGATGCTTTTAGCTTTGGTCCGTGTCTCCACCACCCGGATCCCAAGCGTCCATTTATAGTTGAAGTAGAAGCCTCCGCTATCGGAGCAGGGGCTGTCCTAAGCCAGCACTCGTCCACAGGCAAATTAACTCTGTGCTCCTTCTATTCGCACAAGTTCATGCCCACAGAAGAATGACACACAGTGGCAATCGTGAACTATTGGCAGTGAAATTGGCCCTTCAGGAATGGTGCCCCTGGTTGGAAGGGGTGCAGTATAAATTCACTATATTCATGGATCACAAGAACTTAGAACAACTCAAGGAGGCCCAGCTGCTAAACACCTAGCAGGCCCTCTGGGCCATATTCTTCAAGAGATTTGATTTTAATCTCTGTTTCCTCTCCGGTTCCAAAAATCAGTGAGCTGACGCGCTGTCTCGCTCCTTTGAACCCGAAACCAGAAATTCCTAGCTATATTATTGATCCTGCCAGTATATCCATATCAGTGACGACTACTGTCCCAGTCGGGAAGACGGTAGTTTCTTATCGACTCCATGAGCGGGTCTTAAGATGGGCCCATGATTAGAAACTAACTGGCAATACGGGCCGTGCCAGGACACTGGAGATGTTACACCACCACTACTGGTGACCCACTATGGTACAGGACTCTTGGAAATATGTGGACTCCTGCCCCACCTGCGCACAACAAAAGCAACCCCCAGGGCTTTCCTGTAGGTGGCTACAACCACTCCCAGTGCCTACGAAACCCTGGTCCAGTATTTCAACTGATTTCATCACGGATCTTCCTCCCTCATAAAGCAATACAGTAATTTGGGTCATAACTGACTGCTTTTCAAAGATGGGACACGTCATCCCATTACCGGGCCTCTCGTCAGCCCCAGAACTTGCAAAGTTGTTTCTGAAAAATATCTTCCGTCTTCATGGGCTCCCCAAGGATATTGTCTCTGATCGGGGACAGCAGTTTATCACCAAATATTGGCGCTCCATATGTCAGAAATTTACTATTTCATTAAGTTATACCTCGGCCTACCACCCTCAAGCCAGTGGTCAGGCCAAGAGGACAAATCAGACCTTGAAAGCATTCCTACGCTCATACGTCAATGATAAAAAAAATGATTGGTCAGATCTCCTCCCTTGGGCTGAGATGTCTCATAACACTCATCTCGCAGCAGCCACCAATGTGTCTCCCTTCTCAGTAGTCTTCAGAAGGCAGCCCCGTCTGCCTCTTCCTGTTCCTGTTATGGTTCCGTTTCCTGCAGCACAATCCATGGCTCAAACCATCCGCCAAGTAAGAGAACGTCTCTCATAGGCTGCTAAATGTGCCAAGCGCACTTCAGATCTTCATCGAAGACCTGCTCCACTCTTCAGACCCAGCCAGAAAGTTTGGCTAAATGCCCGCCATATTTGTCTCCGACTTCCATCCCATCAGCTGGCCCCAAAGTATATCGGCCCTTTCCCAGTCATCAGAAGAGAGGGGGCCTACCCCGCTCTGGCTACCCCTGTCCATGGGCATCCATAACATGTTTCACGTGTCCCTGATGAAGCCTGTTTTTTTGTCCTGGCCCTCTCACAAAGACCCTCCAGCTCCACACGTCTCGGCAGAACCTGATACTTCTCTGCAGGTAAAAGAAATCCTAGAGGTCCGATGATGTCGGGGCAAATGGGAGTATCTCCTCACCTGGGAAGGCTATGGGGCCGAGGAGAACTCGTGGGCCTCACTGCCTTGCCTTGGCAATCAGCTTGATTTGTTCCTGAGATTGCCCTTGCTCATGTATCTGCTTGCCTGTTCCTAGTCTCGTTCCAAGATCCTTCTGTTCCAGTTCCATTCCAGCTTGTACCTGCTTCCTTGCCCTGCTTGTTCCTGTCTTCATTGTTCATCTTCCCAGTCTTACCTCGGACTACCTTTCTAGTAAAGACCACAGCTTGTTCCTGACTCGTCTGCCTGCCTGCCTGTCACCTGCCTACAACCTCAGCCTGTTTCTGACCTTGCCTGATCTCTGGATCTTGACCCTTGCTTCATTGACCACTCCTCGGACTGATTCTTGGACTTTGACCTTGCCCGTCTGACCTTGCTTGATTCTGGCTCTGTCATCACCAACGCTCTTCTGGTTCACCTATTTCCAACCTGTTTCCAGTCTCGAACCCAATAGTGATCTTCCTGCTTCTGTGGGCAAGCCGGACTCTGACACTCCCGGGAGACCCTGCGAGGCCCACCTAAGTCCCAGCGGCCCGGGTCCCTATGGGCTTCTCCTGGGGGGAACCGCAGGGTTCCAGTGGTGAAGATCAACACTGCCTCTGTCTCCTCTTGTGCTCCTCCCCCTGTGGTTGGTTCCCGCACTGCCACAGGCCAGGGGTCCACCCCCGAGTGCAACAGTCCCCTCCCCCCAAAAAACATTTGGGACTATATTGCAAGGTTGTTTTGTTTTACAGAAAAACACTGTATGGCAAAACAATGTGGCATTGGTCCTTTAGGAGTGATACTGGCCCCAAGTTCACCTTAAAGAGCCCTGCCAAACAAAAAATTGCAGCTCAAAAAAGGAATGTGTGAGGGATCAAAGCTGACACCCCCCCCCCCCCCCCGCTTACCCCAGGGCTGACATTCGAGGTGGCCTCAATAACCCAGTGTAAAAAAACAGAAAAAAGTAATTGCATGACAATGGCCTCTCCCAATTCCGTCAGAATGAAATACAGTATCTCCCATCCACCCCCTTTCCTTACAAATACGTGCAGCATAGTCTTCTCCCCTTCCTCCCCTCAATGGTAATACAAAATCATTGGGATATAGGGACCCTCCCAACACCTCTCCATCCCTACCCCATGTGTTCAAAAATATCACTGCTTTCAATTGAAAACTCAACCTCCCACCCACCAGACCCCACTCATGTTCACCCTAACTTCAAATGTGCCAAATTGCTCCAGCCTTGGAGCCCAGGATAAACCCTCGCCCCAGTCAGCATGATTTTTCCAAATGACTGCAATAAGTTATTGAGACGTCTAGGTGAACAGTCTTGTCTTTTTCTACAGGCATCTATTAATCACAAACAAATTTCAAGGACAAACGTATAAAAGCTTTTCTTTTTCTTCCGGAGATACTCAATTATATGGCCTTTTTACATGAGTGATTTTTTAAAAAATTCACATGCACAAATAGCAGATGATGATCAGCATGGATACTGTTCAGAGTCAATTTTTACAAGAGAAATTTTCCCTTTGAAAATTTACCTAAACTCTGCAGATATAAAATAACTGCCGAGTTTACACTTCTGTGCATAGTTTAAAAAGTTGCCCCCTAACAGGTAGATTTTAAAAGCCCTACATGCGCCAAAGCCAGGAGATATGTGCAGAAGTCAGGCCGGTGGGTACCGTGTGGATTTTAAAAAGCATATGAGTACACGCATATCTCCCAGTACACGCACAAAAAGCCTTTTAGCAAAAAAGGGGCAGTATGTGTATATGGTATAGGCGGGGCATGAGTGTTGCTAGATTTTTCAGTTAAAACAGTGAATAAGTATTTATGCTCATAAGCAAGATGCAGGGTCCCCTACCATGTAATTTTACTTCTCTATGGATGGCATGCAAGTCCTGAAACAAAAACAATAGGCTAGTCAGCTGGGTTTTAAAGGTAGAGGGTAAAAGGGAGGGTAATTAACTAGTGGGCTTAGGAAGTCCTATCCTTTATCTGGGCTAACTGGGAATGAACTGGGGAAACTTGTAATTGTATTGGCATACAAATATACTAAAATCCCCTCATTTACGTGATAGAGGTGGCATTTGCTTGCACATGCATGCATCCATATAAATTATGCTCACATGTGTGTACAACCTATGTTATACCGTGTGCATATATATGCACATATATTATAAAATGGCCATGTCCATTAGCATGTGCCAGCATATGTGCCTACATATGAGCTTGTGTGGCTGTTTAAAAGTTACTAAGTCTCATTTCATAGAACTGTTACTGTAAATCACAGACTATTCTGGTAACCCATCTATGGGCTGCATCTACTTTGCTTCAGTGTTTACTGAAGAGGATATTGGGGAGATATCTGTTCTGGAGATGGTTTTCAAGGATGGTGATTCAGATGAACTGAACCAAATCTCGGTGAACCTGGAAGATATACTAGGCCAGATTGACAAACTGAAGAGTAGTAAATCACCTGGACAAGATGGCATACACCACAGGGTTCTGAAAGAACTAGAAAATACAATTTCAGTCCTATTTCAGTTAATTTGTAACCTATCATTAAAATCATCCATTGTACCTGAAGACTGGAAGATGCCAATGTAACCCCAATATTTAAAAAGGGCTCCAGGGATGATCCAGGAAACTATAGACTAGTGAGCCTGACTTCAGTGCCAGGAAAATTCATGTAAACTGTTATAAAGAATAAAATCACAAAATATTTAGATAGACATGGTTTAATGGGACACAGCCAGCATGGATTTACCCAAGAGAAGTCTTGCCTCATAAATGTCCTACATTTTTTTGAAGGGGTGAATAGACTTGTGGACAAAGGTGAACCAGTAGATGTGGTGTATTCGGATTTTCAGAAGGCATTTGATAAAATTCCGCATCAGAGGCTTCTAAGAAAACTAAAAAGTTATGGGATAGGAGGAGATGTTCTTTTGTGGATTACAAGCTGATTAAAAGACAGGAAACAGAGAGTAAGATTAAATAGTCTGTTTTCACAGTGGAAAAAGGAAAACAGTGGAGTGCCTCAGCGATCTGTACTTGGACCGGTGCTTTTCAATATATTTATAAAGGATCTGGAAAGGGGTATGATAAGTGAGGAGATCAACTTTGCGGATGACACAAAATTATGCGGAGTAGTTAAATCTCAAGCAGATTGTGATAAATTGCAAGATTGAAAGATTGGGCTTCCAAATGGCAGATGAAATTTAAAATGGACAAGTGCACAGTGAAGCATATAGGGGAAAATAACCCTTTCTGTAGTTATACTGTTAGGTTCTATCTTAGTAGGTACCACCCAGGAAAGAGATCTAGGCGTCATAGTGGATAATACATTGAAATTGTGAGCTCAGTGGGCTGTGGTGATCAAAAAAGCAAACAGAATGTTAGGAATTATTAAGAAGGGAATTGCAAATAAAATGATGAATGTCATAATGCCTCTGTATCGCTCCATGGTGAGATCACATCTTGAATACTGAGTTGGGGGCCCATGAAGCCATTGTCATATATACATTGGTGATGCTGACACATTTGCCCTATATACAATAAAGATGTTTTGAACTTTAAAGGACATTTAAAATGTTGTTGTCCTTCTTCTTGGATATTTTCTCATTGACTACTGGTTGTTAGACTTTTCATCCTCATTGTTCCTTTGTTCAACTCCTAATATGGAACCAAACATCATATAACTACAGCAGGTTCATCATTTTCCTACTCTCTGTTTCCTGTCTTTTAACCAGTTTGCAGTCCATGAAAGAACATTACCTCCTATCCCCTGTGTTTTTAGTTTTCTTAGAAGCCTCTTTTGAGAGACTTTCTCAAATGCCATCTGAACATCGAAATACATTCTATCTACTGGTTCACTTTTATCCACAGGTTTATTAACCCCTTCAAAAAAATGTAGCAGATTTGTGAAGCAAGACTTCACTTTGGTAAATCCATGCTGGCTGTGTCCAATTAAATCATGTCTATCTCTACATTCTGTGATTTTATTCTTTTTATTAGTTCCCCATTTTTCCCGGCACTAAAGTCAGGCTCACTGGACTATAAATTCCCGGATCACCTTGTTGGGTTTGAGGCATAGTGTTGACTCTTAGTCACAGTGGTGATGACTCCTCCCATGGGAAGGGGCCCCATGGGGAACCACAGCGATAGGCTAGTCTCAGAGAGCAGACACTGGAGGTGGAAAGCTTTATTGTACTGTAGATAGATGGTAATAGTGCAGGAAGATATGGCACTGAAGTCCAGCAAGGTGTCAATATGTTCAGACAGCCTCAGATGACTAGATCTCACCCAGATGTATAAGGCTGGTAGGGTTCCGCAGAGCGGGATAAGCCGAACCTGGTGAGTGGAAATGGAGAGCTGGATCATAGAGGTACTCACTGAAGAGTAGTGCAGGAATCCTCCTGGTAGATGGTAAAGCTGGGACCCGAGGTCCATGGTGCAGGATACTCTAAGCTGGATAGGCCCTCAAGGAGCAAGTACCTGGAAGCATAGATGATCCTGAAAAGAGAAGAAAGACCCCCGAGGAGCGGGTGTCTAGTTAGTGGTAGAAACCCCGAAGGGTAGTTGGAAGCGAGAGGCCCCTGAGGAGCGAGTGCCCAGAGCTTCTTCAGCAGTGAGATACCCCGGAGGGTAACAAGGAGTCTAAGCGTGCAGCTTAGAAGCGGTCAAAGAAGCTAAACCGAAGTCCTTGCTAACTCGTTCGTTAGGAGCAGAGCAGAGGCTTAAATACCCGGAGGTATTGATGTCATGCGGTAGGGACGCCCCCGAGGTTCCCGCCATGACGTGTAGATAAGCATAGGCAGCGTGCACTCGCGCACCCTAGGAGGCCACGGGAAGGAGCATGGCAGACAGGAACACCCATGCTGAGTTGGAGATGTAGAGGATTTCGGCACTCGGCACCGGAGGCAGCCATCTTACCCATGGAGGTGGAGAAAGGCAAAAAAGAGGTGAGGCAGAGCGGTCGCAGCTGTCGGCGACCAACGGATGCATCACACCTCTGAAGGCCTTTTTATATATCGTGGTTATACTGGCTACCTTTCAGTCTTTAGGTACAGCAGATGATTTTAATGAGAGGTTACAAATTATGGGGTAGATTTTAAAAAGCATTTACTCGAGCAAAACTGGTTTTTGCTCGAGTAAATACACTTTACTCAAGTAAGTGGGCTTTTCAAAATTGCTACAATATATGCCATTGAATTGTCCATAGGATTTACTCAAGTAAGTGCACTTTACTCGAGTAAATAGCTTTTGAAAATTGCTACGATAGCATGTCACATTTACATGCGTAACTCCTTTGAAAATGACCCCCTATTTGTAATAGGTCTGAAATGTCATGTTTGAGTTCTATCAGAACCCTGGGATGTATACCATTGAGTCCAGGTGATTGTTACTCTTTAGTTTGTCAATTTGGCTTACTACATCTTCTAGGTTCACCTTGATTTGGGTTACATCATCTGAATAGTAACCCTTGAAAACTATTTCCGCAATGGGTATCTCCGCAACATCCTCCTCAGTAAACACCAAAGCAAAGAATAAATTTAGTCTTTCCAAGATGGCCTTATTACCCCTCGATCATCTAATGGTCCAAAAAACTCTCTCGCAGATTTACTGCTTCAGATATATTTTTAATAGTTATTATTATGAGTATTTAT